>NC_049566.1:3111495-3733794 GCF_013368755.1 Talaromyces rugulosus | reverse complement strand
GGACGCTCGCAATTAGAAAAGATTGACAGTGGGTGGAAAGTCGACGAGATCATGGACAACAGTGCAGCTAAGCCGATCCTCAAAATTTATGAGTTGTCACGTGTTACGGGGCCTGTGATTGGCCCCATCAAATGCTCCGCCGGTTAGCCCTCGAGGCTCGCGTGCATACTGTCTTGAATAGGACAAAGCAAAATGGGTGATGATAATATCTAAAATGTTACTTATGGGAAATTGAACAAAATCCATAGTTCGGACTACTATTGAGGTCGCTTGTAAAATTGAAATCATTGTACAGAAGTGCTATTACAGGATAAACACCTCATTATGCTTCTTTTCACGTTAGAAACGGAGCAATAATATCCATATTATTGAATGTATGACATTCCCGGAATTCCTGCCCGAAATATGCCGCCGTAGACTTGTTTCGTCTTGCAGAAACAATCCCGATGGATATAATGTAAGAATCCAACCGGATGGACAAGGTACAAATGTGAAGGCTAGGGTCGTAGATCCACAAGATCAATGTATCCATCGAGTTATGCCCAGCGTAGATAGCACGAGAGCAATACCTCTTGCTACTTTAAGATAATATAAAAACCAGTAAGTCCGGGCTATTCTTTGTAGAACCCTAGTCAGAGTTCTGCTTCACTGCATTTAATGCACGTCGGATTCGGCTCGCAAGGTCTTCCGGCTCTTCTAATCCGACACTAACTCGAACCAAATCGAAAGGAACATCAAAGGACTCGGCCTATAGTATGATAACTTAGTCAGTGTACATTATCAGATATCTTTTGGATGCTTACCCATGGAAGCTCGGTGTAATGAGCCAAAAGCGTGTACGGGGATCTACAAGCCACAGGGTTAGTAGTCAGAATTTCCTTTTGAACAGTGCAACAAACCCTAGTGTGAAATTTGTCCCGAGGCTGGGTCCTTTCAGGATTTCGAGAGTATCAAAGAAAGTAATAGAGTCTTTAGTCGAGTGGAATGTCACGGAAAACAAACCGCCGTATCCGCCGTCAGGGTATCGGCAAGCATCGTACAAATGCTTTGTAGGGCTGTTCTTCGGATAATAGACCTCCTTGACTAAAATGGAAGAATAAGCATTTGCTTTTGACCCGACAGGAATTAAACTCACCTAAAGGAGACGCTTTGAGAATGTCTGTGACAAATTCTGTTGTTTTATTGATCTTCTCGATCCTTACAACGAAATCGCGGCTGTTCCTCTCTAGGAAAACGGCATCTTCAACCCATATGTTATCTTCGTAGTTTGACTGGAATGTCGTCTTCAGATCTTGGTAATAGCGCCCATGAGGGTTGAGGACTGCACTCCCTCCCATGACATTGCTGTCACCACTAAAGATTTTTGTCAGGCTGCTGACCACAACATCCGCGAGCGGCAGAACGTTCACGTTGATAAAGTTGCCGACAGTCTCATCCACCACGACAGCAAAATCATACTTTTGCCCGAGCTCATGAATTCGTTTCAGGTCTGGAGATTTCAATAATGGGTTTCCTGGAAATTCCGCAAAGAGCGCCAAAAACCTCTCACCCCCTTCTAGGCGCCCTTCCAGATCCTCGAGATCTGCCTGCGAACCATGGCCGTAAAATAAGCAACCAGCGCCCCATTTCTGTAATATTTTTAATGTATCGGTATATGGGAAACCAAAACAGATGCTTTTCTTATCACCCCAAGCACTCAAAAGATTTTGATGGGTGGAGAATATGGACGTCATCCCCGTCGGGTAAAGAAACACATCGTCTTCAGTTAAGCCTTCAACCCTACCATGCGAAGGTTTGCTTTCCAACGCTTCGGAGAGATCGGCATTGGAAGTCAGTGAGCCTGCAATTCGTCTTCGTACAGCTCTCTTAGCATCATCGGCCAAGGCCGAACTGAGATTTCGGCCAAATCGTTCCTCAATGAATTGTGCATATTCCCGGCCTTCCGGTGGGTTTGACGGAGGCGACTCCTTTAAAGCAGAGCTTCGTTGTTGATACCGCCTAGGGCCTTTCGAGATAACCGAGTTCTTTCCCTCTGACGCTTCAGCAGTATCCTCGACCAGATATCCATCCTTCAAGGCGTTCAAGCAGAATTCGCCGCGACGACTAGAAATCCCATGTCCACTGTGTTGCCATACTTGTTTGGCGACGCTGGCATATTCCTTTGGGTAGATGATAGCATATAGTCGCGATATCACATCAGCGTTTCCGGCTTTGGCAGAGGGGACGAAGTTAACGATACGAAGCTTAGAGGATTGATCCGCGGGTATCTTCGATACAAGAAAGTCCTTGCATAACTGTGCTGTCTTCAAAGAAGGAAAAACCGTTGCTGATTCCGACTCTGGATTTCCAACACGTTGTATTATCTCTTTCACGAGGTTCTGGATCAACGGGTGCACCATGAACCTTGGGTAGCCGCATTCCATCTGGCCAACGACCCATTCCTCTCCTTCTTCGTAACCGACATTGCTCTTCCATGTGGGAAGAGAGACACTGACCGCCTAAAAAATTGTTAGTAAGTAAATGTTAATTCAATTAAATGCGATTGATGTGTGAAAGAACAACGCCGCGCCTGTGGGCAAAAAAAAGTCGCCGCGTCTCAAATATCGAGGGCGTGCGGGGATAAAACATACGTGATCAGTGTTTGGAGGGACGGTCCCTCCAATCGCCTGGAGCATTCTGTGGCGTTTGGGCGGGAAAAAAGAATACTGTTAAAATAAATTGTCCACTTCGAATCATCTGAAGTTCTTGAAATGCATCACGGCGCAATTATCATGGTGCTAAATGACTCTTATTGACCTCTTAATAAGCAGGCCGAAATCGGACCAGTGGGGGGAAACTCGATGTGAGTCAACGTTAACATGGTGACTCCAGCCGCGCCAAGCGGCAGCAATTATTGTTAGCTTCAGGCATCAACATGATATATCTAAATACTGCATAATAATACTAATGGGTGTATGTGGTAAAAGCCGAGTTGTTTCGATTTACAGCTTGCACAAGCCTCTAGGACAGCGCAATAAGGGCCTCAGCGTCAGAGTTGCAAACAACTCCAAACATAATCACCATAGATGCCAGTATCATGCCAAAATTATACTCACTCAACACCAAATAATAGATGAGTCAATCGCGATTCCGTGACTTGTTATTGGTAGGATACGGAGGAGTCTTGGCACGGCGTTCATGGTGGGGCTGCCACGCTAAAAAAGGCAGGCGGTGTAGAAAGTCCGGATATAATTTTTATTTTCGTTTCGACAAAAAGCACTGGTTGCATGTGAAATGCTATTCGTGTCCTTGAGCTTGGCGCACACTCGTTTCTAGGGCGAGGAAGTCTTTGAAGCCTATCAGTGATAGCATCGACTATTCGCCAAACATGCAAGACCCTCAACCCAAAAGGCGGAGGCTCAACGATATCGACGGACAAGAGCATTCAGGAAATGATCATGGCGCCAATGGCTCAGGGAAGACAACCCAATGGGACTCTTCAGGCCGACCGCAAACTCAGGAAGGAGGTGCTTCTGCAGGTCGAGCTGCAGAAGTAGGCAGAGCTGCCGGGTTATCCAAGTCCGGCCTCTTCAAACTTCAGACCGACGAGCTGCTTGCCGAGCTAAAACCGGATTACGACAATGTCATCTCACGGATTCAGACCTCCCTCCGGAAGATCAAAGACACTATCAATAATACCCCTGAACGCGGGGAAAATCAAGCACGTGCTGCCCAGAAAGAAATGCTCGATGCGCATAAAATCACGGTGCCATTCCCACACCCCGTGCCAGACGAGAACTCCAGATACCCCTTGTCATTTCTTCCTCCAGCCGACGTGAGCGTCATAGGGAATTTATACCTCCGAGCAGGAGTGCGCGCAGCAGAAGTTTTGGACATTGATCTGGCCGTTACCATGCCCAAAGCCATGTTCCAAGCGAAAGACTTTCGAAACTATCGCTTCTTCCACAAAAGAGCTTACTATATTGCATGCATTGCGGCCGCGTTGAAAAAGGCGCGTCTTCCATTCACTATTCAATACGGCTATTATGATGGAGACACTCTACGCCCCATCATTTTGATGGAGCCTACAGAAGATGCCCCCGTCGGCTCACGCTTTCGTATTCGTATCATGACAGCCCTAGAGGATGAAACCTTTCCGATTTCGCACACGCTTCCGAACAAGAACAACATCCGCTCCACAGACTTAACAGATCAAGAAACCCCTAGCGTGGAGGAGAAACCAACTTCATTCTACAATGCGGCGCTGCGATCTGAAATTGCAACTATTCAATATCAAAAATGGCTCCAATCAAAGATGAAGCAACACGAATCGATGCGGGATGCTTGTTCGCTTGGGCACATATGGCTTCGGCAACGCGGGTTTAGCTCATCTATTGAGATGGGCGGTTTTGGCAACTTCGAGTGGATAGTTCTTATCGGCCTCCTTTTTGAAAGCGGTGGCCCCAGCGGTCAACCTGTTCTTCTGTCGTCGTACAGCAGCTACCAGATCTTCAAAGCAACCTTGCAGTTCTTAGCTGGAAGAGATCTTATGCACCCTTTGTTACTTTTCGCCAACGATGTCCAATCCCCGGCTGGTGAGCCAGTCTTATATGACGGCAAGAGGGGTTTGAACATTTTGTACAAAATGGCAGCCTGGTCTTACAAAAGGCTTCGCCATGAATGCAAATTGGCTCTCTCTCTCCTCAATGATCCACTCTGTGATAACTTCAACAAAGTGTTTATTCTCCAGGCCGACAACCCGATGCTGAGATTTGATCGACTTGTGTCCATCGCTCCTCACCCGAAGCCTGTGGGTTCGCTGTCACTCCGTCAATACCAGAATCGTGTATATGATATATTAGAGAGGTCTCTAGGCGACAGAGCAGATGCCATCCACATATGGACGAATACCGTGCCGCCCTGCCCACTTTCCGCAAAGGCGTCGAGGAAGGTTGTTCACGACCATATTTATATTGGCCTAAAGCTCAACTCTGAAAATGTCAACCGCCTCGTCGATCATGGACCTCCAGTTGAGTCGCAGAGTGAGACCTTGTCGTTCCGGGAATTTTGGGGCGAGAAATCAGAGCTTAGACGATTTCGTGACGGAAGCATCCTCGAAAGTCTGGTGTGGTCTGAACAAGCATCGGTAGTGGACCAGATTATAGTCTACACGCTATGTCGTCACTTGAAAGTATCCACGGGGTCGTTAAGATGCATTGGAAACGAGTTCGACCGAGAATTACTACGGTTCTCGGGCTCACGAAGCCACATCCCTTCTCTATTCCAGAAGATCTACGATGCGTTCCAGTCTTTGCAGTCATCTCTTCAGAATATGGACGACATCCCCCTTTTGATTAGACAGCTGCAGCCTTCAAGTACTGCCTTGAGAGATACGGCAACTATATCAGAACAAGATGGCATGGTGGATAAACCGGTGGATATCGTCCTTCAGCTTGAAAGCTCTGCTAAATGGCCAGACGATCTTGTCGGTATTCAAATGACCAAGGTGGCATTTCTCGAGAGAATTGGCGATTTGTTGAGAGAAAACGGTGCCATCCATTCTTTCAAAATCGGTCTCGAAAATGAAGGCAGGCTCTTGATGAATCAAGCTTTTCTAGATATTGTACATACATCTGGGTTCGCCTTTCGATTAAGACTTCACCATGACCGAGAAGCAATCCTACTCGAACGAAAGCTCAAGGAGAGTGATCTCAATGCTCGCTCGAAAGAAAACGCCGGCGCTGCACTGTCAGAGTATAAGAAAACCTTTGTCCAATCTCCTCGCCTCACACAAACTATCAAGACTCTTTCTACACGATTTCCACTCCTATCACCAACAGTGCGTCTCATGAAATATTGGTTCGATTCCCACCTTATTTCGCAAGTCACGGAAGAGTTTGTGGAACTAGTTACCATACATACTTTTGTTTCATTGCAACCCTGGGATCCGCCATCTAGTCTAATGAGCGGGTTTTACCAAACACTTGCTTTACTTTCTAGATGGAATTGGAAACAGGAACCATTGGTTTTGAACATGGGAGATCTGAGCTCTGATGATATCAAAGCCATCGAAACCCGATTTGCGGCTTGGAGGAACATCGACCCTGCAATGAAGAAAGTCACCATGATTATTGCTTCCGACATTGACCACGACGGTGTTACATGGACACTTGATAACCACCCCCCAAAGGTAGTGGCCGGTCATATCTCGCGTTTGGCCCAAGTGGCCGTCGAGGCACTTGGAAAGAACCCCGAGGAACTCGATCTAGACAATCTTTTCAAGCCACATCTAACCTCGTACGACTTTTTGATCCATCTCGATGTTAAACAGAACAATAAGACCAGCAAAGTTGCCACCAAATTCAAGAATCTTGAACTACCTGGATCATCATCTTCTAAATCGCAAAATCTCGGCAGGTTATATGTCGATGAACTCGGCACGCTTTTTGGCAACTGCGCTCTGTTTTTCTACAGTGATGAGCAGCGTGGTATAATTGCAGGGCTTTGGAAGCCCGAATCAACTTCGGTCAAACCGTTGAGTCTGAAAGCTGCCTACTCGTCGGCTCCAGCAGGTGATTCTCGTTCTTCTGCTGAGCAGGCTCCTGGAGTTGTGCTCAACAAGAAAGCTATCTTGAATGAGATTGTCAGGCTAGGGGGGTCTCTAGTACAGAGCGTCGAATATGGAGCTCACTAAGAAAAAAGTATTACGTAAATGTACATTTGTTTATTTTTATTATTTTTTTATTATCATTTCATTTCTCTATCGCTTTCTTAACAAAACATAGAATCCACATTAAAACATTTTGTTTCTTTCAATTTTGCAAAGCTTTTGCCTGCTTCGTAACTTTTCCTGGCAGTTTCTGCGTCGAAAACGAGCAGTATTTATCCTTGATCGAGACAACTTCGTAGGTGCCTTCATCGGAGATTTTGATCGTCTTTTTGTGGTCATAAGACACGTCGTGCTTGATGTCGAGGACCTCGGGTTTTTCTCCTTTCCTAGGATTCGACGTTCGTGTGTACCTAAAAAAAATTCAGTATAATGGCAAAAAAAGAGGAAAGAAAGAAAAGTTCTCTACTTACGTGAATTCAAAAGGCGGGGTTCCCCAAAATTCAAAATTCATCTCAGCCTCTCCACCTTCGTGGATATCAACAACACTCTCGCGCCCCTTGCTGATCTTGACACTGGGCATTTCGTGGATCGTCTTGCCTATGTTCTTGCGGGCTTGACAGCGACCGCTGGCGCCGTCACTCACGGCATTGATGGTGAATTGGCCAGGTCTTTCAGCAATACGCCGGAAGGTAGTGGATGGCGAGAGTGCTCTTTTCTCGACACCTTCAAACGTATAGAATACTTCAAAGGGCGCGTGTCCGGACAGTGAGAAGGAAATGCGCTCTCCAACACAGTAGTCGGTTTGGGACTCAAGAGGTATAATCGTTGGAACGTCTGATACGGCGACTCGGACGGAAGAGGAGTCACGATCGAGCGCGCGCTGGCATCCGCGAGAATCTCCAACGCGGTTGATGCTAACCACATGCTGGCCAAGCTCCAAATGGCGACGGGGTATCGGAAGCTTATGCTTGTTGGTTGGAATAGGACCAACACGTACGACTTCGGGCTTGGAGCTCGAATGATGCTTGATGGATATGTCAAGGAAGAATGGCGGTTGGCCCTCGAGTACGATTGGAATGAGCTCATCGCCCTCACTATCCTCCTTGCAGAATGCGTAGATGTGACCTGGGGCTTCAAAGCGGGCAGAGGGCAGCGCATTCACCGTTTGAGCAACTTTGACGGAGTAGCCTCTCTTCGGGTTGAAATCATAAAGACTGTCTGAGACATCGGTGATTTCGTATTGATGATCTCCGGGTTTTTTCGTATCCAGAACCAATGACGCGACGCTGGAAGCACTCTTGAGACTATGTACTTTAACTTCAAGAGCCCCATGAGCACGGCTCTGGCGATGCTGGTATTTGACGTTAAAAGGGGGTCTGCCCACTAGTTTGAGTTCCACGATATCGTCGTCACCCTGGCAAACACTGCGTTTCATGTTGTCCTCTCCAATTCCGGTGCGCCCCGACACGGAGACTGTAGGTCGTGGAAGCCAGTCAACTTCAAAGACGCTCGCTGATTGATCAATGGTTCCCGGACAAGTCGTATCAAAGACCTCCACAAGCTCATAGCGGCCGTTATCAGAGATAGAAACGAGCCCGTTCTCGTCCCATACTCGAGTTTCCACAACTTTTGCTGAGTTCACGTCCATATTGCGGTACTTGACCACCCATGGCGGCGTTCCGCTCAACCTGAGAGGCAGCTTGACTACTGAATTTTCAAGAGCAAGGACAGACCTCTTTTCATCGATTAGACCAAACCCAGCAGATGGCTTCTTAGGGCGAACTTGAATAGTGAAGCCATCTTTCAGAGCTCGTTTGCAGCCCGACCGATCGGTCACACTATTCAATGAAAGCACATGCTCACCACCACTCAGTAATGGTCCAGTAGTAATTGAGGCTACTGTTCCATGGCTTTGCAGCTCATGTTTGACTTTCTTGCCATTGTGGGTAAGCTCATATTGCAGTGTCCAAGGAGATTCGCCGACGAAAGATACATCCACAGAAACCGATTCTCCGTAGCAACTCCGCTCTAACTTTTGTGAGCGCAAGAAATGTGCCGATGCCGGGGGCTTCACGTCTTGCTCCAATACAGGAGCTCTGTCTTTTAAGGATCGAGCAGCATATACACTATCGGAAATATCTATGAATCGATAGCGATACTTTCCCGCTTCAGTCGGAGTGAGATCCAAGCTTCCCCGAAGCCCATCCACCCGAATACTGCGAGGCTTCACGCCTTTGCCACTCTCAATATTATACCGCAAGGTAAACGGCGGAGTGCCAACTAGGTCTAGATCGACCAGAAGACCCACGGAGTTATTGGCACACTTGTCAAAGATCTTCTCGTAGCGGACAGCCAGTTCCGGTTCAGGAGGGTTGTAGAGTAGACAACTAGATGGCTCCAGAATCTCTCCTGCACAGTAACGACTCGACACGGAGTCAATGGAGTACCATCCCGGTTCTTTGATTCTCGGTCGGTGGTCTAAACTCTTTAATGACAGTTGGTTTGGCTTCAAGAGTCCGCCGGTTTGTTCGGGTTCATCGGCATTGGAGTGTGAGTAGGTTATCTGAAGGGGTGTATCACCACTGTAGTCTCTTCCAGTGGAGTGGAAATGAAGGGGTAGCTCTGTGGAGTCCCCTTTTGCGACCTGGAGGAAATTCTGAGCATTGCAACCAAGCAAAGAAAGACGGGGTCGCTCGTGGACAGAAAGCTGGTGCGACTGCAAAAGCCCTTTGCCTGATGAGCTATCAGCATCATCATAAAGACTCGAATAGTTCGCAATATTGCCGTATGCATCGTGGACCTCCTCGATGGCGTAAACCCACTGGCCCCCATTATTCAAAGACTCGTTCAATGGAATCTGCAATTTCTGACTCTGCGCCCAAGCTGGAATTGGCACTTCAGGGTCAATGAGGAGCCCAGAAAGTTTCCGGTTAGGTGCCAATGACGCGCTACCCTCAGAGTGTATGTTCTGGAACGAAAATCCGCCGTCGAGCCCATTGACCTTGCGAACATACTTGATTTTGAGAGGAGGGGCCCCCTCTACCTCAAGAACAATATCCGATAGGTCTCCTTTACATCGGTCGGTCTGGGTGTTTATAGGGCTTGCCTTGGGACAGACAGGAACCAATGCGTCAGATACCTTGGTTTGTACCTCCAAGTTTGACTCGTCTACAACTCGGCTCAGGCGGTAAATCCCGGGCTTCTTCACTGGAAGTTGCAGATCACCGCCTGTTGTAGATGCAGGCTGTTTCTTGCGCAACTGTTTCAATTGTTTGTTCGAGAAAGCGATGGTGTCGTTTTTGCCAGTGTTCAAGTCGAAGTGTAAGATTTCGATGAGAATTGGTGTAGACTGGTTGATGCGGACTGGAAGAGAAACAGACTGCTGCTGCGTGCCGAGACACAAGGGTATATGTTCGGGGTTCAAAACGGCAGACCTAGACGATCAAGATGTCAGCAATTTCAAAACTTAAGCAATATTGAGAACAACTGACCCTTCAGGAAGAATATGTATAATCTGTTTGCCCAAGATCAACGAGGCATTATGGATAATGTCGCCTGGCTTTACGCTGCGCTCCGAGATAGATAATTCGCGATCGTAAAAAGACTTGAACAGAACGGTTGCCCAGGCTCCAACAGGTAACTGGAAAATGGTGATTAGTCTTTTCAGAATATCATGAAGAAAAAGGCGTGGCTCACTGGAATACGAAACATTAGAAACACATTAGTTGCTGCATGCAGCAAAAATATCGTAAGAAAGGTTGGAAATGTCCATTCTAACCAAGGTATCCTCAAAGCTTGGATGCCGAACAAGAAAATGCCGTCAATAAAATTCCACTTCAAAAACAGCCACGTCGAATCAAGTTCATCGAAGGCGCCCAGAGAATCGTATATCCGCCATGCCCCCAGCGCGATATAGATTGCAGAAACATACAAGCGCTGCGAAGGCGCGTCGACTATTCGAAGAGGAATAAGAGGGCCGCCCGCTCCATTCTCCTGGGGTGCCTGGGTGCCCCCCATGTTCGCATCCTTCAGTTTGGGGATTTGAGGTGAACCATTGCGTCCTCGTTGTGCCTGCGGAGTTTGGGGAAAGGCAGAACGAAGTCGGGGAGTGCCATTCATTGCATTTCGCTGCCACACACAGGTGTGAGTGTGCGATTTTGAGTAGGATCGAGCGCGACAAGGGATCGATAAAGGCGATCAGAGATAGAAAAACTTGGTGTTTGCCCCGCGTGTGGACAGAAGAAAGGAAGCTTCGTGCAGCTACTGTTCGGCTCGTTTCGTTTGTTCCGCGCGGAATCGTTTCGGAAAGAAACTGGTATCTGTTTCTCCTTTTTTTTCGCTTTCCGGAAGCTGTGTTTGAGCTGATACCGCTGGGATCAGACAGCTGGTGTTGGCGTGTCGCTGCTGGGTCGACTGGGCAGGAATAATAATTTCTGAGGGAAATCGGCCGCGTTTCGTCTTTGGCCTAGAGCTCGGCCAGGCGCGTGGTGAGAAGCTTCGGCCAATCACGTGTCGCAACTGCCTTGTCTTTCAGCGTTCACCCCAACGTACCTCCTCATAGTCCTGCAAAATGCTCTTTGTTTTCTCCATGGTTCATATTAGATCAGACTTCATCTCACAGGCATGAGCTCAACCTCACAACAACAACAACGCTCAGCTTGACATCAAGGGCAGCCTCGGACGATGGGGGTTAAGAGACGCCGTTCCAGTGCTGAGACGACTGAGGATGCGAATATCAACGATATGACTGCGCCCTCTGCGGTCGCTGAGAGGAAAAATTGGAACGGGTTTTGCGAGGTTGAGTCGGAACCAGTAGGTTCACCACTCCAGAAGCTGCGAGAAGTATACTAAACGTTTCCTCGGCCCTGTTCAACGTCATGCTCCGCGAGTTCGGCGTTGAAGGCGTCAGAGTGCAGGAAGTAGTGTCACTAGACAAGAAGATCATGAATTTCTTACCGCATGTCCTACGGACCCTGTTCTCTCTCGTGTTGCTAACCTGCGCTTCGTTTACAGTAAACCGGTTTATGGTTTGATTTTTCTGTTCCACTGGAGGGAGGACAACCCTGTGAATCAAGAAGCAAGCTGTCCCGATGGGCTATGGTTTGCTAACCAGGTGTGTGCATTTGGTCGTCCCCTAGTTCTTGGTCTCGTCTAACTTTGGCCAGACGACGAGCAATGCGTGCGCCAGCGTCGCCTTGTTGAATATCGTCAACAACATCGAGGGGATTCACCTAGGAGAACATCTCGCCAACTTCAAGGATTTCACGATGCCTTTTACACCCGCTCTACGGGGCGATGCAGTAGCAAATTTTGAATTCGTAAAACGAATACACAACTCCTTCGCTCGGTATGTTTGAAACTTGTGTCTTGTTTATACTAAGTTCATACTAACTCTATTTTCAGTTCCATGGATATTTTCAGCTCGGACCTTCAGCTCAAGAATGAGGCCACTAGGAGGACACCCAAGACCCAGAATGATGACGATAGCTCGTCCTCTGAGGCAGGCTTTCACTTTATTGCGTTTGTGCCCGCACAGGGCCGGGTGTGGAAATTCGATGGTCTTGAGCGACAGCCTCAGGATCTTGGTGAGTTTGGCGTGCTTTACGGGTAAAAGACTGTGACTAATATCAGGAAAGCGCCTTGCTCGGATGAAGATTGGCTAGACGAGGTTAGAAACCACCTCATTAACAGGATTATGGAATACGAGGAAGGCAATATTGGATTTTCGGTATTGAGTCTTGTGAGAGACCCCGTTCAAGACCACATCGAGCGCTTGGCTTTGAATGTGAAGCGACTACAAGTTCTACATCCCCGCGTGACTGAGTATTCGAACGGAATGAGAGAAGGGCTCTCTAGCTGTTTGATCCTTGGGCCGACACTAGAGTTTGGTTTAACCGAGGAGATCTTGAGTCTTGTCAGGGACCAGACCAGTGAGACCGATGGGTATAAGGAATGCAGCAACGACGAACTCTCCGACGAGTATTCCCGCCTGGTCGACGAGCAGCAGGGCATACTGGGGTCCATCAACGAGGAGATCCAATCTCGCGAGATGGATGATGCATATGCTGAGGGGAGGAGGCACGATTATTCCTCTGCGGTAGAGTTTTGGGCTCGGACGTTGGTACGCAAGGGCGCCCTGGTCGACTTGCTTAATGGTTGAGTTGATACCCTAGGATGCGAGATAGCGTGTAGCGTTTAAAATCGAATATCGTTATCAGTAATACGCATTCAACTGTTGGTATTATTATTATGTGTAAAAGAAAAAAATGTCAACTGGTTGTTGTCACTGGTAGTTCGCGGTTACCATGGATATATATATAACCGACGCAACATCACACAACCCACAACATTTGAAACATCAATTGATGCTCACGACTGGTGCAGTTATACCAGACAATCCTGCCAACCTGAACAACATTAACATTTATACACACTTTTTTTTGTCGAGTCAAGGTCTAGCAACACAACAGCATGTACCATCTCATCGCACGTCTATTGAGCGAGCGCACATGCTGGTAGCTGCAACCGCAAGAACACACTCCACAGCGGCCAGAAAGCAGCAAAAGAACACTAGATCAATCATGGATCCCACCACCGAGTTTGAGATCGATACCATGATCCTAGACTACATTTGCAGCAAAGCGATACTCGAAACAATCACAAAACGAGCAGAAGAACTAGCGGGGCGACCGCCGATTGAGGAGACGAATATCCTGACTCTATTTGACAGTGCGTAAGACCTCTCAAAAAAAGAAAGAAGAAAAAGCAGGCTCCTAATCAACACATATAGCATGGAAAACACTCTCATCAACAAAACATGCAGAGAGGCAGATATCGCGCGACTTGCAGGCCAAACTACAGTTGATCACCGTCGCAGTGCTATTTGTTTACCGTTTTCGCAAGTCGAAATGGAGCGCTCCGCGACCACAGCGCGACGAGCAGCACGGCGACACAGCATCAGTAGAAGTAGAGGACACGGATTTCCAAGTCTTGCTAAACAACGTCGAAATACCACTGCAAGAACGTGCCGCAGACAGATATCAAATGACATCATTATTAGACATACTACCAGACTTCAAAAAACTTTGCGCGATGCTATCAAACATTCTGTCACCAGAGACTTGCATGCACCTCGCTGCGAGATTCATGCTCCAATCCGTCCTCGAACAGCATGTTGTTTTCGGAAAAGTCTCGACCGATCTTATTGAAGACTCATTTTCATGGCAATCTGCCGACCACCCGTGGTCAAATGTGAGATCATCCTATCTTGCGATACTGCAACCGCCCGCCGAAGAAGAGTCGCGTCTAGAAGCGCATATTGCGCGCGTTGCGCAGCAGTTTCCGGCCTTCGAGTTTGAAGCCATGATCATAGCCCGTCTCCGTGAGATCCTTGATGAGCTGGAAACGCCGATGCTTGTGAAACTGGAGACGGGGCAGTTGGGGGATTGGGATCCTTCTTCTTTCAGGTTGAGTAATATTGGGCCGTTAACGCAGCTGCAGCGAGAGTCGTCGACGAGTAGACAGGATAGTTGTTAATACAACAACAATAATGATAATTACAGTTTTACTCATACATGTGAAATGTGTATTTAATTGAAACATATTTCTACAAATATCACCTCTAAACAGACAAAAATAGCACACATACACATACACACACATCGCACAGGCAAATTCAAAGAGAAAATTACTTGGCCGGTGTTTTTTAATGAGCGGGCCTTTACCATCGTGCTTGTCCGAAATGGTACGTATGCATCAAGATCACGACGAAAGAACTCTAACCCAACAGCATTCGTCGGGGGTCTTCGATGTATTCCTTGACCTGGAGTAAAACAGATATTAGCAAATATGTCGCTTGTGGGTTAGATAATATTGAGAAACAAACCTTCACAAGGAATGTGACTGCTTCTCGGCCGTCGAGGAGACGGTGGTCGTAGGTCAGGGCCAGGTACATCATCTGCCAATACATGTCAGCATACGAACGAACAAGAACTTGCGTTTGAACAAACCGGTCGGATTTCGATCTTTCCATTGATTGCCACGGGCTTTTCCTTGATAGCGTGAAGTCCGAGGACAGCTGGTACAGATTAGCGAAATGTTGCAAATAATTTCAGACAATACATACCAGTTTGAGGCAAGTTGATGATAGGCGTGCCCATGAGCGAGCCAAAGACGCCACCCTGTAACAGTAAGTACAAGTAACATGCGTGTTTTTTTTTTTTTTTTTCACAAGAGATACTCACGTTGCTGATAGTAAAGGTTCCGCCAGCCATGTCCTCAATAGTCAATTTGTTGTCGCGAGCCTAGTAGACTTGTCAGAAAATGCCCCAGCAACATAGCCTTTAAACTCGTACCTTCTTGCCAAGATCGGCGATGGCCTTCTCGATGCCGACGAGATCCATGTTCTCAGTGTTGCGGACAACCGGGGTAACCAGACCCTTCTCAGTCGCGACAGCTACACTGATATCCACATAGTCTCGGTACACGATGGTGTCGCCTCCGTTAGGACCCTCGATTGATGCATTGACGGCCGGCAGGTCCTTCATGGCGAGAACACAAGCGCGGGAGAAGGCGCTCATAAATCCAAGCTTCACGCCGGTTTTCTTCAAGATGTCGTCCTTGTACAGCTTGCGGAATTCCATCAGAGATGACATGTCGACCTCATTGAACGTGGTAAGGGAAGCGGCAGTGTTCTGGGATTGCTTGAGACGCTCGGCAATGCGCAAGCGCATCCGGTTCATTTTAACCTGCAAACATTAGCTATTAAAGACCCAAACTTTGTTCAGACTTTGACATACGCGACGCTCTTCACGGGCTCCGGCTTTGGCAGGCTCAGTCGGCTGAGGTCCTGATGGCTTGGAAGCCGCGGGCTTGGGAGGTTGCTTTTGTTCTTGCTTTGGTGCTTGAGGCTCCTCCTTGGGCTTGGCCGGGGCCTCTGGCTCTGGGGCTTTTTTCTCCTCGGCTTTGGGTTTCTCCTCTGCGGATTCCTTTGGTGCTTCCGAGCTCTTGGAGCCGCCACCCGTTCCAGGTTCGAGCTTGATGAGATCTTGTCCCACGGTGACGGTGTCTTCTTCGCTGACGAGGAATTCCTTGATAGTACCGGACTCTGGGGCGTTGACGGAGACATCGATCTATAAAATGACCATACGTCAGCTAAGAAGCATTAAGTGAAGATACAACGAGATCTTTTTACCTTGTCGGTTTCGATAGTTGCGATTTCTTCGTCGCGCTCGACAAAGTCACCGATCTCTATAAAAACGGGTTAGATACCTCCAAAAAAACACTGGCGAGGGAATGCATACGTTTTGAAAACTGCTTCAAAGTACCCTCTGTAATCGATTCGGCCATTTCTGGGACCTTGACAATCGAATCCGCTAGAATCAAAGGTTAGGTATATAGTTCACAGGGCAGGCAGGGCCAAGACAAACTATAGAAGCGGACCTGTTTCCTCCCAAGGCCATTCAGATTTGACTGGACAGAGGACGGTATGCTGCAAGCGCGTACTCAGTCAGATAACCACGACTCAAGAAAAAAAGAGGAGCAAGTGTCGATAAATACCTCGTGAGAAGGCTCAGGGACTTGCGGGAAAGGACAGGAGTTCTTTGCGACCCCAATGCACTGGATGACAGAGCGCGCGACGACTGCCACAGCATGCAAGACCTCTTCGAGTTGAAAGCAGCTCTCCGAAGGCTTTGCTCTGGCAAACGGACCAAGTGAGACCGGGAGGCCATTGTGGACATCTGGCGGCTAAGAGCTTGTTCGGCTTGAATGCGCGATGCGAAAAAAAGATAGGCGACCCTTGGAGATTGCCAGTAGGCAGTGCGTTCAACAGGAGAACACAGAAAGACAAAAATAAAAAGGATGTCTTGAGGTGTAGAAGCGCAATGGGTTGCGGAAAAGAGATGCGGCAAATACTGGAATGAGCTTGATCCAAAAGCTGGCTACCCGGGCAGCCGGACCCGGCGTCCCTGCCCGTCCCGTCGTAGTCCCGGCTACGGCGGCCTGTTGCGGCACACCCTGCAATACTACATACAACTCACTAGAGTCACCACGCTTCGTCCTGCACATCGATCGCGACGACGTCAACCCGACGACCACACGCCACATACTATCCAGCACAGTCGAATTCCGGTGGGTGGCTCTCAGTTGCTTTGTTTCTGCTGCAATTATCTTGCAATTCGCTCACACTCAATGCACAGATATCGTTCGATTGGCGTGCAACGATGTCGCTCCAACCCGCAGCGTATGTGCTAGTCTTCTTCGACCACCCTGATATTGCGCTGCAGCCCAGCTAAAACGTCACCAGGTCGTTATACCGTCGATGCTTGAAGCTATCTCTGGACTGGGCCGTGCATAGGCACATCTGGCGCGGCCAGGCCGTGTACATTCGATCGCTCTTCGACGCCAACCGGGACGTGCGAGATCCTCGCAAGCAAAAGGTAGGATTTTCTACAGAGGGAGATTCTCTTTATTTTCAAGCGGAAGAGAATGTGTAGCTAAAGGGCAAAATAGCTTCTGCTTCGCGAGACAGAGAAGCTTTTGGAAAACTGGAAGCACCCCGATCCATACCGTGCTCCCACGGCCCCTGGAGGTATGAGCTCAATTACACCATGACAGAATGGACCGACCTATCTAACGCTTTCGCAGGCTCGAAATACGAAAGAAACCTTCCGGCGCGCGATTTACCCTGTAAGCTGCTGCAATTGCTATCACCTTTCAATCGTTCCTCTGCAGCTTGCTGGATCGTATGCTGACTATTTCATTTCTAGACGCAGATGCACCCGCTCCTCATTGATAGACGAGTTTGTAATTATAGCAAAAATATCAAGAGCTTCGTTTAAATATCGTTGTTTTAAGAGTAGCATAGCGTTCGAGTTTAAACCAGATAAACTATTTCATGCTGCTACTAATTGTTTGCTACGAGTTGATTGCAGAAGAGCAAAAAGCGAGTAAAGTAAAAGTAAAGCTCAGAGTAGTTGTATTTAAGGGCTAATTTATGATCGCACCAGATACGGTGCGAATACTCCCTCGAGCTGCCAGAGACCATGTCCGCGGACATAATGTACAACCATTGAAAATAAAGCAGAAAACAAGAGCCATGAATGTGTCCCGTCCAGAACCCCATTACCTCGTCAATAATCCAAACCACGCCGAACGAAAAGAAAAAACTAATGAAATGAAACCGTTTACAATTCTTGACTTGGGTTCTTCCCGCTCTTGGGAGTCTTCTTGGGGAGAAGGTCTGCGACGCGTTAGAATGAGTTTGAAACCAAAACTCGAAAAGAGAGCACGTACTCTGGTGAATGTTGGGGAGGACACCACCCTGGGCGATGGTGACGTGACCCAGAAGCTTGTTCAACTCCTCATCGTTACGGATGGCGAGCTGCAAGTGACGGGGAATGATACGGGTCTTCTTGTTGTCACGAGCGGCGTTTCCGGCCAACTCGAGAATTTCGGCAGCGAGGTACTCAAGAACGGCAGCCAGGTAGACGGGGGCACCTTGGATAATAAGTTAGATATACGAAAACGACGCGTCTTGGACGGCAATCCGGAGCTTACCGGCACCAACACGCTGAGCGTAGTTGCCCTTGCGCAAAAGACGGTGAACACGACCGACGGGGAAGGCAAGACCAGCCTTGGACGAACGCCTGTGAGAGAAATTAGCAAGATTGATCGACCCAGAAAGTATATATAAAACAAAAACACGTACGACTGCGAGTTCTTGCTGCCGCTGGCCTTGCCACCAGATTTGCCTCCAGTCATTTTGATGGATTGGGGTATGAAATGGGTTGTTGGGAAAAGTAGAAGGTGGTAATTGACGCGTGAAGTAGGCGAAGATGGACGTGGGAGAAGATAGCAAAGCAGAAGAGAGAGAGATGGGCGGGATGGAGGCGATGGGGGGAGACGTTTATAAGAATGCGCCTTGGGTGACGTGCACGCCAGGAGCCGCCTTCCAGATCACTTCTCGCTTAGGTCAGCTGGCCAATCAACCGGCGGATCAGACGCGTCAACGCGCAAGAACAACAAGCCGCCCGCGTGCTGTGACTGGCTGGCCGGGCTCCACTCCGTGGCTAGTGCGTTACGGGCGCCGGTTACCAGCCATTACGGGCTCGACGGCGGGGTCGGCTGCCCGCCGCGCAGCTTAAAGCGGCTTCTTGCGCGAATGATCATACGGATCATACGGCGCCGTGACGGTATTGAAATTCTGGCTCCCTGGATCACCCAGCCATTTCGCAGGCCACTATAAGAGCACACCACTCCCCGGCATCTGCGCAGCCCTCTCCCAAACTCCTGTTCTCTCTCATCCCACGCTTTACTCCTGTCTCATCCCATCGCCATTCTTCAGTCTTTCTGAATTAATTCTTTATCTCACATTTTACGATTTTCACCATGCCTCCCAAGACTGCCGAAAAGAAGCCCAGCACTGGTGGCAAGGCCCCAGCTGGCAAGGCTCCTGCTGAGAAGAAGGAGGCTGGCAAGAAGACTGCCACCGCTGCCACTGGCGAGAAGAAGAAGCGTGGCAAGACCCGCAAGGAGACCTACTCCTCGTACATCTACAAGGGTATGTCTCTCGGTCGCGTTTTTGCGCCGTTTGTTGTTTCGCGTCCTTTATTTACTAACGCGTCGCGTTCTCTAGTCCTCAAGCAAGTCCACCCCGATACTGGTATCTCGACCCGTGCCATGTCGATTCTGAACTCGTTTGTCAACGGTAAGTCGCGTCTTGTTCGCTGTCGACGCGTCGCAGAAGGCTAATTTCCGATTCAGATATCTTCGAGCGCGTTGCCACTGAAGCCTCCAAGCTTGCCTCATACAACAAGAAGTCCACCATCTCTTCTCGGGAAATCCAGACCTCTGTCCGCCTCATCCTGCCTGGTGAATTGGCTAAGCACGCCGTGTCGGAAGGCACAAAGGCCGTCACCAAGTACTCTTCCTCTGCTAAATAAACGGGTTGTCGATGAACGTTTTTTTTAAACCTTTTTGCTCTTTTTTTTATTGTACTTTTTAGCTGCTTCGGGCTGTCAAATCGAGGCAGCGGGTATGGGTGTTAGTGGGTTTCTAATGCGTCATGGGATGGTTCTTTTTTCTTTACTTGGCCGGATGAATTTTACGGTTGCAATTCACATGTGGTGAACGTGGGCTATCGTACCGCGGGATTGGGCTTGATCGGACAGTCTCATTCTAGAAATTCAACACAAACTTCAGTGCACATTTTACTTATTCTTATTTCCTCTTATTCCTAGTTGTATTGCGAGAAGTCGCGTCTACTTAATCTTCGTCTAGCTCGCTATCGTCCAGTGCTTCAACCTCATCCAGCGCAGTCGCTCTTTCGTGCGTCGGGCTGGGTGCTGCGTCAGAGCTAGCAGCGTGAACATGAACAATGGCTTTTCCGGATTCTTGGGGTGTTTGAATGCGCCTCTTCCAGTCGCTCCAGTCATCTTCATCCTTGATAAGGAATCCGACGAGCATGCTGGGATCCATGTCATCGATATGCAACCGCCGGAGCCTGCGGGTATGATAGCTGTCCAGCTCCTCTTGTGTATACGTCTGTCCCCTTTCCCTGGGCGGCAGTGCAGGTCGAGTATGATGGGGGTCAAGGTAAAAGAAATACGGGTTCTGGACGCCTACAAAGTAATGCGAAGCTGACGGTCGGCCCCTGTACATTTTATTAGTGCGTTTTGTTTGGCATATCTCGTAGGAATGACTTACCCTGCGATTCCTATCGACTGTGGCATCGTCAGTGCCGCCTCGAGGCTTTTGCGATATACCGGCGTGACGCGGTCGATTCCGAGTCTAATACCGAGCAGGATCAAGGTCGGTCGCATGTGGCCTGACTTGTCGAGAGCGACTGCTCTGAATCGATCTTCGTAGACGTCTGAACTATCGTTGGTCACGTAGACATTCAGTCCCGCGTCTGGATGATCTTGGCAGAGGGCTCTGCCAGTTCGTCAGTTATGGGTCTGGGTGTTTGGGATGAGTCTTCGTACTCTATGCATCTAGACGTTGCAGAAGGACCGAACCATTCTCCGGGGTGCTTTCCACAGTATAACGACCCATGATTCACGAATCGGTGTATGGAAAAGGGCGCATCGGGCTCGTCGGCGAACATAGATAGCAGTCTGCCCTCGTCTTCCTCTCTCGTTCCTCGGCGCCAGTCTGTAGCTATCAGCATTTGAATATTCTAGACGTAATCACGTGAAGATCATGTAAATATGCCCTACCTCGACCCAGTTGTGAGACAAATATCGCGTTGGCAAGAAGACTCTGGCCCGAACGTATCATACAGCCCCAGCCAGTATCTGACGTAAACCCTTCGATGAGATGACTGCGCAGTCGAACGCCCAACGACATTGTTTGCGACGCATTTTGGTCTTCGGATTTGGCAATGGTTGGAAAGTTGGATCTGTATGTCATCCATACTTTTGACTCGAAATCGTCCAGAAATGCCTTGGGCCAGCCAAGAGTGGTGGTAGTAGTAGTGTCTAGCCTCTTCTCCGCCAGCGGCTTGTTGGAGCTCTGGTAGTCTGTGCTTGGTTCGTCTGGCGATGTCTGGTTGTTTTTCTGCTGTGTTTCGGTTTCTGTTTCGAGTGAGGTTTGTGTTGTCGTTTCTTTGGAGGCTGCTGGGTCTAGTAGAACAAAGTCCTCGTCTTGCGTGACATACTGGCTCCCGAGACACCACAGTCGAGAACCGGGCCCTTCGTCGTTCTTGGGTTCGGGGTCCCAGAAATATTGGACGATACGCTTGTAGCGACCGATATCAATATTATTCATGACTTGTGGTCTTGGTTTGCTTCTGTGGTGAAGCTTCCCGGGTTGGTTGTGAGCAAGAGTGGAGTGGTAATGTTGATGTGGTGCGGGGTGTTTGTTGATGCGGAGGTTGTATTATATATATAGCTCTACCGTGGTAGTAGTCGAATAAACATGCGAGTATAGGCGTGACTTGATGATATCAAGTATACACCAAGTGTCAACTAGCCAAAGATAAAAACTCGCAACAAGAACAAAATGCCATTAAACAGAAACACTTGTCTTGGTTGCATGTCCTGCTCAAGAGGGAGTGACGCACTGCACGCGGACAGGCCTCAGGCAGCATCGCGGTGGGGATCCGCGCCCAGCCAATAGATAAGGCTGGAGCTCCTTTGACGCTCAAGTACTCGATCAACCTCAAAGCTGTGGAATCGGGTTAATTTTTTACAAATATTCCGTAAATAGACATATTTCTAAAACAAAATACACATAGAAATAAAGACTCATCACTCGCACCATGCAGAGATCAGAAACAACAGAGGCGGCCTGTGAGGGTGGCCAGCCCGCACAATGACTAAGCCGGCGATAAACCCGTTATCTCGAATTGAGGCTGAACTTTTGAAGAGTTCAATCAAACACAACACCCGCGAGACGAAACGCGACAAACACCGCATATCTCATCGACCACAACACAGACCGAAGACAGATAAACACCACACACGCAGCAATGTCTCGGTAAATCGCTACCCCGTGAAAGACACCCCAAGAGCCTGGGCATGAGTCAGCCACACTCTGTACTACCACCAAATCACTCATCAGAGGTCAGCTGGTCCCAATGCATTTCCATACAGAGAGCAGCACAGCACACGCTGCAACAACAGATGGCAACCTATTCTTCACAGACGTAAACGGTGAAGACCCAACAGCCCCTGCAGAGCTCGTCGACTACACCCCGCCGAACCTTGAAACGTCCAGCACCATTGATAGCAGCGAAGACGAGGTTATATTCAACGGGCGGGGCGGCACTCGAAGCACCGGAACCAATCTTGAAAACAGCCGCGTGCGTGCAAAAGACGTACCAGCACCAGTGCAGGTCAGAACATTTGAAGAAAGCACCCTGGTCGCAAATGGGCCGTTCACCAGAGAAACCATCGACCCCGCTCCAATAACACTGCGAGGTGTAACCGGTGCTCAGAAAAAGAGACACTCGCGCCAACGATTCCAACAGGCATTTTTTGCCCAAAATGACGATGCGATACTGGCCGACTATGTCGAAAACATGGATTCCCAATATGCCATGCCCGACGACTCGTCTACTAGTGACGACCAGTCAGATTTATCAGACGAAAACCCAGTGAAGATGCGCAGGGCAGTGGCCTTTAAGCAGAAACATAACAGCCATTCCGCTTCTCGAAAACCCAAAGGCGCATTTCCCGAGAACGAGTTACCTGACCCGATCAACAGTGAACCCGTAGGAAAAGAAGTGATGGAATCACAGGATGACTCTACGGATGAGGAGTACGACGATAGTGAGGTGTCAGTATCGATAAGTGACCTCATATCGTACTCCCAACGTCGGCCTCCCCAGGACTCGAAAGCGAAAAACATGACACAAAAACTTCCCCGTACAAACGCATACGACGATTTCCTTGACTACGAGAAATTTGCCGATTTCGATATTATGGACATTGAACGTGACAGTCTCCACAAGAAGAAGAAGAAAAAGAAAGGCCGCAAGCTTGATTTTGACCTTAGCGACAGTGATCTCGAGATGCAACTACAGGCAGGCTGGGAGAGAGACAGGAACAAAAAGAAAGCCAAGAAGCAAGAAAGAGAACAACTCCGTGCTCAGGGCCTGCTTGGAAAACGGCCAAAACTACCCGCAGATGGAGCTGGCATTACTATGGAAGAGGTGAAAACGCAAATCAAGGGCTTTCTTCTGTCTTCTGCTGACACGTATGTTTGTCTTAACCCAATTCAATGTACCACACTAATTATTTTCTGTAGCTTGGATCTGCCACCCATGGACAAGAAGCAAAGGAGGGTGGTACATGAACTTGCAAATGCCGTGTCCCTCAAGTCACAATCGAGAGGCAAAGGGTCTACCAGATATCCTGTCATGTACAAGACTGTCAGGACCCCCAATTTCAATGGCAAGCATAGTGTGAAGCTCGACAAGATCCTGTCCCAGCCTCGGTTCGTCAAGATTGGGAATATGCGGCCACGCAACTACGACAAAGAGCCAAAGAAAGGGAAAAATCTACAGCGCAGCAAAGGCGATTTCGGGTACATTGAAGGGGACGTCGTGGGAGGCGCTGCTCCAGAAATCGCAGCCAATAACAAGGGTCGGGCAATGCTGGAAAAGATGGGCTGGAGTTCTGGAACAGCTCTGGGTGCTACGAACAACAAGGGTATCCTGCAACCGGTGACTCAAGTCATGAAGAATTCCCGTGCAGGTCTGGGTTAAGATATACTGCACCAACATTTCTTTTTTTCTTTCTTTCTCACTAGATCTGAGCCGGATCATGGTACATGGTCATAACATTTTCGTAGACATAGATTCTAGATTCGAAATTCTATTTCTTCTTACCCTTCTTCTGTGAAGGCTGTGCCTTTGGAACTGCCTGAGCATGTCCCTCCTCTCTTATATGCGAGAACAACTGTGTTCGAGAGGGAAACACGTCATGGCACTGCGAGCAGCTATGCTGGGATCCTGTCGCCTGTGCTGCTGCCTTTTTGGCCCTCTTTTGTTTGGCCTTTCCTATTTTTGGTATTGGAGCGTCTATATTATCGCTAGGAGATGGCTCTTTCAGAGGATCTGGTGCTTCAACATCAGAGTTCCCTTGATTTGAATGGTCAGCATTTATTCTGGACTGCACTTCTTCTCGGGCTGTGTAGTCGTCATCATCGTCCGAAGCAGATGATGGCGAGGCCGTTTGGGGTAGGGAGTCTTGATTAGGGTCATTCGGATCCTTGGAAGCTTGCAATGGTGTTTGTATCTCCTCTGCTATCGTATCTGGTCCGGTAGTAGCTGAATCATTGGGTTCTCGTTCCCCGGACTTTTCCTCCACCTTCAAATCTTCAAAGAGCTGTAGTTCTTCATCTTGAAACCTCATTTCCATGCGGAGCTGCTTGACTGCCTTTGTATGCTTCTTGCTGCGCTCGTGAGCCTCGAATTGCTTTTCGCTTTTGAATGTTTTGTCGCAGACGATGCATTCAAAGTGTTCCACTTCGGATTCCGAGCTGTCATTCTCTTCGTCTTCGACTTCTTCCACCCGAGCCCAGTCTGGCGTAACGTGCTCTTGTAGCTTGGCTTGATTAGCGGCGCGAGACCGGGCAGCCTGCGCAGCGGCGGCTTCACGTAACGTACGCTGTCGCTCAGCCTCACTTTGCATATTCGACTTGTACCGCGGGTCGCGCTTTTTCACAAACGCGACAAGTGAGCGCACAGCGTCATTGTATTCCCGTATCGCATCGTCTCGGAGCTTCCTGTTTTCCTTCTCCATCAACCGCCGGATTCGACGGTCCGGGGCTTCGTTCAATTTGTACGTGTCCTTCCACGCAAAGGACTTGCTCGTTGAGAAATTGGCCCAGACTGCGTAGAATGGACGCACCACATCGTCAAAGGAATCGTCCTTGTGGCCGAAACTCGGATAGTCTTCGGGTTGTGCATTCTCCCACCGGCACGCGAGCTCCTCTTCGCGTGCGATCTGATCGAAAACGTCTCTCAGGCCGCCGAAAAACCCGTTGGGGGAATCTGAAAAGTCCATGCGAGGGTTGAACCTCAACAACAGATTTGTGATTTCAGATGTTGTCATTCGAAACCGTCCTGGTGTGCCCCCTTCATCACCACCTTGCGATCCATCTTCCGTGAAAATAACATCTCGGTGCGAATCGTACCATGCCCTTTCTTGGGGATCGGATAGAACTTCGTATGCACATTGCACTTCGGCGAATAATTTGGTTGCAGCTTCTACATTGTCATAGTTTCTGTCAGGATGCAGTTCCAAAGCTTTCCTTCGATAAGCTTTTTTGATACTGCGACAAAGTCAGTCAGCAAGAAAAAAACAAGAATGATAGCGATCAAAGACTTGCTCTTCCTCTGATGCGTCGCGTTCCAAATCCAGCAACTTGTAGTAGTCAGCTCGATGGTCACTCCCATCCTCGGCTTGGCTGTCGCCTTTACGAGTATTGGTTGACTGACTCTGTCCCATATTCTTTTTTGAATATTCCTCCTCAAAGGCAGATCAAGATCATAGTGGGGTGGGTTGGGTGGTGAGATCGGCGTGGTGGATTGTGGGTGTGTGGAGTGTGGACGGACATTGTGGCGGGCGGGT
Source organism: Talaromyces rugulosus (assembly GCF_013368755.1). Lineage (NCBI taxonomy): Eukaryota > Fungi > Ascomycota > Eurotiomycetes > Eurotiales > Trichocomaceae > Talaromyces > Talaromyces rugulosus. The sequence goes on along the minus strand of NC_049566.1, from coordinate 3,708,123 downwards.
CGCGGAACAACGTGCTCGAGCTCGAACTTCTTCCACCTCGCGAAACTCGTTTTTGTCAATATTTGCCGTAGGATCAGACAACAAAGGCACATTAAAAGAAAAAAGGAAAAAATCTTCACACACCGTACTTCCTGAATCGTGGCCGACTATGCGTAATAGTCTGACTTCTCTTCCTGACGAAGTTCTACAGCTCATATTGCAATACCTCGACCCGCATGGATGTCTGGCACTCGAGAGGACTGCTCGGAGGTTCACCAGCGTTGCGAATGAGCAAGCAGTATGGCGATACTATTGCAAGACGCTGTTCCATTACTGGGACAGAAAGCATGATGTCGAGAACAAAATGAAGCAGCCTCCTTCCTCTATCGACTGGAAAGCGATATTCGTCCAGAGGCACAGAGTTGATAGCAAAACCACCAAGGTTTTGAATAATATTCTCTCGAGCCAATGCGGCCGTATCCAAAAGGTCCAATCGATTATGGATCTTGGCTACGATGTGAAAGATACGCTCACGCGCCATGCACACGCTCGAAATGACCAAGATGATCACTTAGCTCGAAGGTGTGTGGATACTTGCACATACTTACTGTATACAGCGGTTTCTGACTTTGCTTGTGCTTTTAAGATACTATAGTAATACCATTATGGACTGTCTCAATCGGAACATGGCTGTATCCGAGTGGGCTAAACTGAGAGAAGAAGGCGAGACCGTGTCTCTTGAACGTGCCTTGGGATGCTTTGATCTCTTTGTTTCTCAAGGCCATATTGAAAGCTTAGAAGAGGTATATTGGATATTTCCATTATTCAATTTGATTTGAATGCTAAAAGGTCACAGGTTAGTAACATGCTCAATGCTGTGGCAGAGGACCTTTCAAATCGGAACCCGGACATTGAAAGCCTCTCTCCCCGCCAGAGAGCATCACATATTGCATCTTTTTTGAGACTAAATAATTTCACCGGAATTGCACCTGGTAGAGAGTACCACAGCCTTGAACATAACTTTCTTGGCTTTGCCCTCAAGGACCAAGAGCACAATTCTTTGCCGTTAATATCCGCCTCGATATTTTGCTATATTGCTCGGCACTTTGGCCTCAACGCTCACCCATGCGGATTTCCCTTCCACGTTCTGGTTATTATCTTTCCCTCGCCAGGCCTTGACATGGACGGCTTTTCTCTAAACGGAGACAACGTCGGCGTGCCCATGTATATGGACCCATTTCGATCTGGGGAAGAAACATGTGTTGCTGACTTGCAGAGTCAGCTGAATCTTCTGGGTGCGTCACCGACAGAGCAATCTACGTTTCTTGGAGAGTCTCAGACATCAGAAATCGTGTTGCGATGCGGAAGGAATGTAATGAATTCAGTGCGTGTCATACTGGGTTCCGAATTTTCAAAAGTGGATATCGAAAGTGCTGGGTATGCCGGCCTTTGGTCGTTTATGCTTGTTAATCCGTACGGAAGATTGATGGAGATCCGGCGACATCTTCCCTGGTTTATGGACGTTTTCGCTTCGGAATTTCCCTGGGATATATATTTAGTTGAAAAACACGTCCTCCCTCTGTTTGAGGGGCTCCTGGAACTTAGACATCTGATGGAGAGTCTCCACGCTATACGTGCTGCTGATGAAACACCGAGGAGTGTACGACGGCGCAAGGATGTACAAAAGACTATCGAATATCAGGTTGGAGAAATTTTTCGTCACCGGCGTTATAATTACACGGCAATGATCATAGGCTGGGACCCAGAGTGCGGAGCTGGAGAACATTGGATGAGACGGATGAATGTTGATCAGCTCCAGGCTGGCAGACACCAAAGTTTTTATCATGTTCAGTGGGTTTTTTGATCTGTTTTTGTTTTATTATCGACGCGCTGACTAGGATTCGCAGTGTCGAGGATAAAAGCGTGCGATACGTTGCAGAGGAGAATATAGAGGTTATCAAGCCTACGTTATCGCAGCTTCCGGGCAGTCTTTTAGCTATTGCTGGGAAACACTTCAAAAGATGGGACGAGGAGGAGAGAAGGTTTGTAAGCAACATACAGGATGAGTATCCTGATGGGTGAAACTCTTATTTTTCAGTGCATATTTAATTTATTAGTGGTAGTAGTAGTCGTGGTTCTTATCGACCTAGTATAATAACGAGGTGTAATGCGTACGTTAGGGCTAGGTCCCTGACGTTGAAGCTCTATTTTTGTAACAACAGCCTATTATTTAATTTTCAAAGGGAATAAATCTGGCTCGGACCATGTTCTTGTTTGCCCATTTCCAAAGCGATTAATCCGGATCTGTCGGATTGATTAAAGAATCTTTTGCTTTTATCCAATATTCTTGGTCTGCCATGGGAAAAGTGATTAGGCAAATGTTTTTTTTTTCTCTGTTTAAAGTCTTCTCTCTGCGCCGTAAAATCGTAGCTGTTAGTAACCAAGCTATGAGGCCCGGAAGTACGCCTCGGCTCCCTTGTTTTTTTCATTGGGGGTGTTATGGGCTATGTGTTACGGGCTAGGTCCCGTCTTACTGGCCTTATGTAGGTCCAGGAATTAAGTAAATTCAAACGTGAGAAAGAGAAGGAAAAGATTCGTAGAGATTCACATTATCGAATGTCAATACAGGCGAGTATAGATCCCAAAGGCACCCTAGCGAATCTAATATAGTATCAGAGGATTCTTCTATAACAAACCAGGTGCGGACTAGATGTGGTTATTCTATAAAAACAAAGCCTGAGTATTCTAAGGATTAAGATCCTAACATTACTCCCCCCCTTTGATAAAGACATTGTAATGTTAAAGCCAGTAATTGAGTACTTTAGTGTCTTTTATAGATTAGGCAGATTCTTATATAGATCGCGCATATCTGGTCTAACAGATAAGGTATTACTTTATATATCTGCGGCCCTAATATATAGTCTATTTATTAAGTATATTATTAACTAGGTACTCTTTATTACCTTTTACTAGATACACTGGTGGCTAGTAATCATGTTAGGTCTGTAAAGGGAGCGGACGTGTGTCTATAAGATAAAAAAATATTATATAAAAAATATTATAAATAGTTCCAAGGACATTGAGTTGATATATATAGAATCCTACTTTCTTTAGTATAGTATATTTCATATATTGGATGTTCAGCTTCTTTGAAGGTTATTCAGTCTGAATATTCTAAAGATCTAACTATATCTTTTATCCTATTTTATACTTTAGAGGAGTTTCTTAATAATAGTTTGCACTATCTTCTATTTGCTGCTATACTAAAATAAACTTAGTCTACATTATATCAAAGACCTGCCGTAGCTTAGTAACTATATTATTTACATATTTAACAGCGGGTCTTTACTGCTTAGATGTAGGGATAGCTTTATCTAACTAGAGTGGTTCAACATTGTATCTATAGGTTAGGAAGAAAAAACTAATACTAGTTACAGTAGCGTCATGCCTGTTTATTACAAGTTACACAATTATAGTTAGTAGGCTCCAGTCAATTTAAAAATAGATATAGAAGTTCTATAAGTATTCTTCCACCACAGAGTTAGTATATTCTATCTATCTATTAGTTTAGAGATAATACGTAGTTAATAATTATCTTATAATTTTTAGATATTTATATATGTCTTTCTAAAGATCATTAACAAATTGTGTGTCTTAATCTGATATAATACTGCTAGGCGGTCTATATTCATGTATAAATCGGTCAACAAACTTTAATATCACTATTTTAGTATCTATGTGTTTGCATAGTACTAATATAATTCCTTTTCCCAGTCAGTCAACGATTACTATGAGATTTGTATTCTTATTAGACATTAAAAGTTTCTCTATAAAATCTATATTAATATCTCACCACATTCGCGAGGAAACAAAGAGTGGTTTTAATAACCCTTATCAGTATTGTCTCCATACAGTATTTACACCACATTTGTTGTAGTTATTTATAAACCTTTAGATATCCTCAGATAGATTTAGCCAATATAGTTGTTGGGCTATAATAGCATAGGTCATGTTTCAGTCTGGGTATCCAGTAAGATAGGAGTCATACATATCTTATATAATACGAGTACGGAATAGTTTGCTATTTAGTACCTATTATCAGTTTTAAAATAGTAATCAGTCCACTGTATTAATCATGTATTCAGATACTATAGTGTAAAGTTATAGGTCTTAAAGGAACCACAGAAGCTTTTAGTATATAGCCTCTTTAATTCATTTATAATTCTTATCCTTAGCTTTAGCTAATTACTACTATTCTCTAATTAACATTAAATGCTCTATATAAGTAGCGTAGACATGGGGTTTAAGTGTAGTATTTGATAAGTGACCTTAGGGAGGTTGTTCTAGATAGTCTCTCTATACCTTGTTAAGATTAATAAGACACTTATTTTGGTATGCTAGGCGTTTATTATTAATTCTATCAGATATATCTTATAAGTATTATGATAGTGTATCAGGTCTAGTAGCTAGTTGCCTTAGCCAGTATTAAAGCTTATAGTTGAAGCGTAAGAGTATACCAGCCTATCTTATTTATCTTTTATTCAACTATTAGAGCTGCATAAAGTATTTAAGATTCTGATAGTTAGTTAGAATAATAAACTCTTTAATACTAATTAGTTTAGATTTCTATTGCTTTAGATATGCTATTATCGCCAATAGCTTTTTATCATGGATCTTATAATTATACTCCGCGGGTATACACTTTCAGAAGAAGTAGGCGTAGATTTATAAAAGTCCTTTGTTATTATACTATAATAATGTCCCCTCTATAATATATCTTAAAGAGTTGGTTTCCATAATTATATTCTGCTTGGGGTTAAATTATACTAGTATTGAGTTACTTATAAATATTTATTTTAATTATTCAAAAGCTTCATTAACAGCTTTAGTCTAAATAAAGATAGTTTCTTTTTTAATCAGTTCTGTCAGCAGATAGATTATATTAGAATATTCTTAGATAAACTATCAATAGAAATTTATGAACTTTAAGAATAATTATATATCTTTTATATATATTAAGACTTTCTATTCCAAAATGGTAGAGATTTTCGCAAGGTCTATTTAGATCTCTTTTCTAGCTTTTAATATAAATCTGAGGTATTTTATTGTTTATACCTCAAACTCACATTTATTGATATCTAGCTGTAGTCCTGCAGTGCGCAGGTGTTCTAGCATCTTTATTATCTATTTCCGATGGTGCGCGTGGCTACCTTCTATAAAAATAAGCATGTTGTTTAGATAGACAGATATAAAATTATTTAGAAACTCGCGAAGGGTCCAATTAATATATTATTGAAATATGCTCGGTATATTAATAAGGCTAAAAGATGTTACTAATCATTTATAGAGTCCAAACCTGGTTCAAAAAGCTGTTTTCTACTTATCTTCTTTGATAATGTATATCTTATGGAAGGCCACTGTAACATCAAGCTTTATAAACCATCAGGCTTTAGATATTTATTATAAAGTCTTATGTATTAATGGTAATAGATATTAATTTCTTTTTATCATAGCGTTAAGCGCCTAATAATCGATATAGAAGCGTAATTCTCCTCTAGGTTTCCTTATAAATAGTATCGGCACTGTAGTAGGCGAGTTGCTTACATATATAAAGTCCTTCAACAGTAAGTTATAAAAAGTTTTCTATAGAACTAGCAATTCTTTCTATAATATATTATAAAGAGGGTCCTATAATATTTCTAACTTACACCCCTTCGCATTGACATTAATTAGTTTAATCTAATAGTCGATATTTGGATATAACAATGATAGCTTATCAGCTTCCTTTAAATTAAATAGTTTTAAAAACTCGTGGTAATGCTTAAATAGCTTATTCTCTAGGTCTGTCTATAGTTTCAGAGCTAGAGCTTTTTTAATATCCTATATAGAGACTATAAATATATTAACCTCCTTTTTCTTACTTTATATCCTTTTTAAAGCGTTTACTACAGCTATACTGATCTATTAAGAGACATACTCAGATTATAATAGATTCTTTTTATTAACAGATATTCCATTCCTGAATTCTAGTCGGCCTCTAGCAGCGTCAATTCTTATATATTGATATTCCATCTATAAAAGACCCAATATCATATCATATTCGCACTTTAGAACCATATAAAAGTAGGCTTTCTTCTATATATTTCCCCTGATATCTAATATCACGCATACAATTTCTTTGATATATTGAGATACCAAACCATTATATCCCTTAATAGATCTAGATTTAATAATATTATAATTCAGCTTTTTCTTTCAAGCAAAGGTCTCTTTGATGATTCCATAGGTGAGGCACCCACTATTAATTAAAACATTAGCATTGGTTCTACAGTCTAACCATATATCTATATTGAATAGAGGTCTATCAAACCTTTCAACCATCTTCTTAAAATTCTCAAAGTCATAAGCTGTTTTATATTTTAGCTTCTACAAGCAACTTTGCGCAGAAGCTACTCTTTTAACTTTGATATACTATCTAAACCTATATTAGATTCAGTTTCATTCTCCTTTACTCTGATGTTAGATATTCTTATAAATGTATCATGTTTCTTCTTGCCATAGTTCCTTAGAGATAGTGTCTAACAAAATAGCACAGATTTAAGACAATATTAAACAATATAACCTAGTTTTCTATATTAAAAACAGTTGTCCATTCTAACAGTATTAATTAGCAGATCTATAAATGTCTAGTCCATGACTTAAGACTATTCTCTATTAAGGAAGATTCCTTTTATAAGCAGACAGAAAGTGTTCTATTTATATTAGAACTAGATATTGTCAATCCTTTTCAGCTTTTTAAAATCATTCACTACTCAGTATAAATATTCATAAAAAGCTTTATACTACTTTAGTATATCGCTCCTAACAATCACATATCTTATTTCTTAGTTAATCATAGTTTTCAGTTATAAGATTTTTACGTCATCAGTCTATAATTGACCTTCTATAAAAAGTAATATCTGTTCAAATTCACTAATAAAGTCCTAGAAAAAGATGCACCCCTGTTATATACAGTTAAATTCAAGATTCGCCTTCTCCACAAGTTGATAATCTTCAAACAGCATATTAAAATGCGTAAAAAAAGCTTCTAGTGTAACAAAGGTGACTATATTTACATTCCCATAAAGCCGCATCTAGAGATAGACCTTCGTCTAGGCCTTTCCTGCTAACCATCCATAGGCATACCACAGTTACTCATACAGTCCTCCAATCACTGGTGCATCAACCATCAATTTTGTATATAGAATTGCCACGAACTACATATATCATGAATGATCAGAATTATCATATTTATTGGGATAGTTAAAGGAGTGACACGGTTTATTCACACTATATATAGAGATTACCAATGATATGGCATCAGTAGGGATCTCAGGCATAGATAGTTCAGTTATATTATTAACTTATCCTTTAACATGCAATAGATAAGTGGATATATTCATTAGAAGAAATTCCATTTATTATATTTATTCTAATAATAGCTAGTTTAATTCCAAAGATATACCCCTTCAGTCCAGGCTATTCCTCAGTAAGCTATTCATTATAATAGAGAAATTTCTCAATACTCAACTCAGTCATCGAGAAACGGCGATATAATAATTCAATCCTCTAAATAAAAAGAGTTAATATAGTTCTCAGAGGCTTAACTTAAACGAACAAAGAGTAATTATATAGCTTAACCCTTTAGGTAAAAAGAATGGCGCATTCTCAACCCTTTAAATAAAGAAGAGGGGTTTAGATATTTAAATCTAATATTATAGACTAGATCCTATCTTACTGGCCTTATGTAGGTCTAGGAATTAAATAAATTCAAATATAAGAAAGAAAAGGAAAAGGTTTATAAAAATTTATATTATCAAATATCAATACAGGTGAGTGTAGATCCCGAGGGCGCTCTAACAAATCTGGTATAGCATCAAAAGATTCTTCTATAACAAACCAGATGCGGACCAGGTACAGTTATTCTACGAGAGCAAAGCCTGAGTATCCCAGGGGCTAAGACCCTAACACTATGTGTGGGATGGTGAAAAGGATACCATTCATAACTAACTATGCCATATAGCGTGTACTAACTATAGCCACCAGATAAGTCTATAGTATAGCTATATTACCTAGATTATATAACTTTACAAAACCTAGTAACGTATTTTATAAGCACCCCGGGACACATAAGCGTCCCGGGACACCCTCTCAATTTCCTCCCACTTTCAACCAACCATACATTTGAAAATCGCATAACCACACCAATATGCCTTAGAACGCTGCAAAAATCCCTTCAAATAATAAAAGAAGACTTCTGCTTACTATAAACGCGTTAAAAAAAGGTCAAATAACTAATGTGCGTGAAACAGCACGTGTTTACTGTATATCAAAGTCAATACTTTATGTGCGAATACAGGATCATATGTACCACTTATATAAACGTTCTAAAAACATTAAATTATTAAAAACTAAGGAAATTATACTATATAATTAGATTTTTTTAATAAATAAATATAGCTGCTCTGTCAGACTCTTAATAGTAGAGTAAATAGCTAATTACTTACTTATAAAATATAATTCTATTATTTTACTATTAATTGTTAGTAAGTGCTAGATGAGTAATTATTTAAAGCGCTAGTAAGACCTATAGATCTATTATATTTATAAATATAATTATAAGCGCGCTTTATATAAAGATTTAATAATTATTAGTGGCTTTTTTAATGATTTTAAGCATATTTTTATTAAATATAGAATTACTAAGAAAGATATTTAGAATTTTAATAAGACTAGATTTGCTATAAATATTATTTCTATTATAAAAGTTGTATACAGCTCTAATTATAAAAAGAAACCTTATCTACTGCAGCCTAGAAATCAAGAATAGGTTACAGCTATTTATTTATTTATTTAATCAAATTTAACGTCTATACCGAGCCCTAGGCTATGACAGACAGCGATTCGTGTGGATTAGGCCTGCTTATAGGGGTTGCCCCCTATAAACCGGTGCCTCTACCCCCATTGGATCCATACTTTCAAGGTATCTTACACTTTCCTCACCCCAAGCCACTTATATGCGCAGGACAATTCGGAGGCTTATAATAAATAGCAACCACTATCCCCTCCTTATGGCCACTAACGTTTGGGCGTTGCCTATAATAGCAGGCCGCCTCTATCCACTATCCTTCCCCCTCTTGCTCTCCCTCATCCAAGGCCTCAATACCCTAATTATCAGTCTTATAAACCTGCTCCTAGGCCTGTTAGTTATCCTCTCGCTCCCTAATAGCCCCTATAAACGCCAGTAGCGCTGTAGTGGCTTTTGGGTCCTAGAATAGACATGCTTCGGGGCACTGCTCGCTATCCTGTAAGGCCTTTACCCTCACTTCGGCCAAGCCGGTATATAGTTTTTCCCGCTAGTGGCACCACTGTTGACAGTTTATAAGAAGGTGTCTTACCGTCTCAGTCCCCCTAGAGCACCCTAAGCAATTAGGGAAGTCTTGGGCCTTAATTCGGTGCAAATAGGCCCTAATTAGTATATGGCCAGTCTTGAACTGGTAATATTGCCGCGCTAGGTGCTTGGGGGTGTTCGCTAACATTGGGTCAAGCTTCCATCCCTAGGGAGGATAGTAGGCCTGGCTTGCCCGCTAGACACGCTTTGCAAGCTTTGCAGCAAGCCAGTTGGCCCTAGCAGCTCTATAAGCTTCGGTACAGGCCTGTTGAGCATGTGCCAGTGAGATGCCCAAGTATTTGCCTGTTCAGGGCTTCTCTGCAGCTTTCTTGGCGGCTTTATTGGCCTCTTTGTTGTCTGGGATCCCCTTATGGCCTGGCACCCAGCATATAGTAACCCTGCGGCCGGTGGCCTGCAGTTCTTTGGCTAGATTATGTGCCCGCAGCGCTAGGGCTTGGCTAGGGCCTGGCTGGGTATGCTGAAGCCTGCCTATAGCGGCTTGAGCATCGAGAAATACCCTAATTAGTTTTCTAAGATTCTCTGCTAGCGCCTACTCTAGGGCTTTGATTACTCCTATTAGTTCTGTATTAAAGACTTCGAAGCCTATACTTAGAAAAGCTAGATATAATCTTCAGAGGCTAATAAATAGCTTATAAGCTATTACAGCGTCTACATGCTGATTATCTAATCTGGAACTGTCTGAGTAAAGGTCAATGTTCTCTATCCTATTTAAAAGGTCTGAGGCTAATTGTATAGTGGTTTCAGGGGAGTTTATTCTGAAATCTAATAGTATAGACCTATTATTAGGCTTTATTATATGCTTAAAGCTTTGGGAGGGATTAGCAGTTAAGGCCTCTTGTAGCCTACAGACTAGACCCATGCCCAGCTTCTAGAGGCCTTGGTGGGTTGATATTGCCTAAGCTCAGTTTTCTAATAGCTGCTCTCTAGGCTGTGTATAGGCGTCTCCCTCTCTAAGCATTATAAGAAGTATTTTGTGAGGCCGTGAGACCTTCGGGACGCACCAGATGCCGCACCTCGCTACACTAGCCTCACAGAGGGTTGCCAAGCCACTAATGAAGCGGCATATATATACTGACCTTCGCACAGGGGTTGCCGAAGGTCAGCAATCAGTTTGACTACCTAGCGAACCATAGCTTTACTATCGAATCCAACTCTTGCCTGCTCTCTATATAATATCCTCACATTCTGATTGCTCTTTACCTTCGGGAAGAGGGCTAGCAAGTTTCGGAATTATGGTTACTACCAGGAGCACCCCTATTCCCACTGATACCACCGAACGTTCCGTACCGGCGGCAGAAATCCAACCCAGCATGTCGGAAACACTGGATGGACATGGTAATAGGGAAGAACCGGCGGTAGAACTGGAAGGGAATCACCCCACCAGTGAAGACCTGGACCTAGGGATGGTGCGGCCACCCCCGGAACAGGAACTGGAGGACATGTCGATGGAAGAACTCGAAGCCATGAAAACCCAGCTAGACCAAGAGCTCCATATCGCGAACCTGAAACGGCAGATCCTACAAACCCGAGCGCAGCTACGTGGCGCACCGGCGCACGAGAACCAAGACACCGGAACCCCCGACAGCAGCGCTCATGGGGAAAAGAGACCCCGAACCGATACGATTCCTGCGGAGAAGCGCCCCTCGAGATTCAAAATGAAGGACCCCTACAGTGGGAAATCCCTGACCGAACTCGAGACATTCATAGGACGTGCGGAATCATGGTTCGGTAGATATCCAGAGTGGTATAGCCAATATCCACACCATAAAGTTGGCGAAGCTTCGGACAACCTGAGCTCCAAGCAATTTCTCAACTTCAATATGTACCGGAAGGAGAAGGAACCAGAACCTATCACTTGGGAAGACTTCAAAGCGCACCTGCGGCGACTGTTTCATGATCCTGAGCTCCTTCGCATTGCTGCCACACGAGATCATAATGATGCCAGGCAGTTGGAGGGTCAATCGGTATGGGAATTTGCCCGCTACCTGCGAACCCTCGAAGACCAGATGGACATGCAGTATAGCGAGGAACAGCGTATGAAGCTTCTCATGGTAAAGGTCCTGCGGCCCATCCAAGATGAGTCGCAGAAGTATCCAGAGAAACCCCGAACGTACGAGGGCACCGTGCAATTCCTGCAGAAGCTGGAAGATGCCATGCCCGAACGTCAAAAGACAAGAAATTCCCGACGGCGGGATGGTCACGGCAGCAGCGGTAACGAATACCGGGCAGCCCCGAACCATCGCCGCGCTGGAGCGAGACCCCCCATGGACAAACGTGGGAAGGATGACCAGTTCCCCCGAAGGGACGAGGCCGCTGCGGGCAGAAGCAGTGGCGGAAACCCGAAGGGAAAGGAACGTGGGAAGCCTAAAGGGGATCGGACCGGGTCCACCTGCAACTATTGTGGCAAGGTAGGACACTGGGAAAGGGAATGCTACAAAAAGGGGTTCGATGAAGCGCGAAAGGCGTCCGAACCGTCAAAAAACTAGGACCCCGGTGCTTGCATGTAGCGGCCGCGCTGGGGATAGCCCATGAGGGGGATATGGGGGAAGAGCAACTGTTGATAATAGAAACAGAACTCCCCAAGCTACTGGGAACCGCGAAGGTGCGGACCCTTATTGATAGTGGTGCCCAGGGCAATTTCGTAAGCCGGGAACTCGCTGAGAAGTTCACCGGGACTACTGGAAAAGCCCCCAGGCTAGTAAAAGCCATTGACGGGCGAGTTGTCCGAACGTACGGGCAACGCCACACAGATATAAGAGTCACGGACTCCGAGGGGCTGACCCGAATGAGCGGGCACCCCCTTTATACAGTGGATATCGATGGATATGACATAATCCTCGGTATGCCCTGGTTAAAAAAGACAAATCCCGACATAGATTGGGTCGCAGGGCGGTTTAGATACCGGGACCGTGCGTTGGCCGAAGGGATAGAGACTATGTCTCCCCATGAAGCATATGAAAGCCTGGTAGCCGGGTGCGCGGCATACTGGATAGACCCCCAAGACGCACCAGAATTGGGCTTGCGCTTATATGCCGCTCGTATCCCGCAAGGGGCTGACGGGGCGCGCATCTGGGAAGCACCGTCGGACACAGAGATGTCTGGAACGGATGAGCTTCGACTGCCAGATTATCTATCCGACTATGCGGATGTATTCTCAGAGAGAGCTGCCGGTATGCTGCCCGAACATGCGGAGCATGACCATGCTATAGACTTAGAACCGGGGACAGCTCCCCCTTACAAACCTATATACGGGCTCACGGAAACCGAACGTGAGGTCCTAAAGAACTACCTGAGTAAAGCACAGGAAAAAGGTTGGATTAAACCATCCAAAAGCCCAGCAGGAGCCCCTATCCTTTTCGTACCGAAAAAAGATGGTGAGCTCCGACTGTGCGTAGACTATCGGGGACTTAATGCAATCACGGTAAAGAACCGTTACCCAATTCCCCTGGTCCGAGAGACGTTGGACCGCTTTGCTGGCGCGAAGTATTTTACCAAGCTGGATCTGAAAGATGCATACCATCGTATCAGAATCCGAACGGGGGACGAGTGGAAGACCGCTTTCCGAACCCGTTATGGCCACTTCGAATACCAGGTGATGCCATTCGGCCTTGCAAATGCACCGGCCACATTCCAGGCATATGTCAATAAGGCAATGTCGAACCTATTGGACACCTGTGTGGTAGTATATCTAGACGATATAGTCATATATTCAGCCGACCTGCAGGTACATGAAGCCCAGGTGCGGGAAGTTATGAGCCGATTGAGAAGCCATAGCTTATACTGCAAGCGAAGCAAGTGTAGCTTCGGAGTGGACACCATAGAATATCTTGGGTTCATTATAAGCCCACAAGGAATAACGATGGACCCGGACCGGGTTCGTACCATCGCAGAATGGCCCGAACCGCGGACGGTTAAGGAGGTCCAGTCGTTCTTGGGGTTTGCAAATTTCTACCGTAATTTCATACATCAGTTCTCGCGCATGTCAGCGCCGCTATCCGAGGTGACCAAGGGTCCTGCGGGGAGAACAAAGCGCAATAGCCGAAAGGGCAGCGCCATCCAAGGATTTAATATAACCTCGGAAGCCAGAGAATCCTTCTTGAGCTTGAAGCAAGCGTTCCAGTGCGAACCTGTGCTAAGACATTATGACCCAGCGCTCCCGATTCGCATAGAAACAGATGCTTCGGGCGGAGCCCTAGGAGCGGTAATCACTCAGCTGTTTGAGGATTCCCAATGGCATCCGATAGCCTTCTGGTCCCGGAAGCTCAAGGGACCAGAGGTGCGCTATGAAGTGCATGATTCGGAACTTCTAGCGGTAGTAGAAGCTTTCAAGCACTGGCGGCAATACCTAGAAGGTAGCCGACATACAATTAGGGTCCTGACAGATCACAGTAACCTGCGGTACTTCGCTACCACTAAGGAACTCAGCAGGCGTCAGGCCCGATGGGCAGAATATCTATCGGCATTTGATTTTAATATAGAATACCGCCCGGGTTCAAAGAACCCCGCAGATGCGCCAAGTCGTCGTCCGGACTATATGGACAGTGTTGAAGAAGACACAACGACGCTCCCGACCCTGCAGGAAAAGCTGCGAAGGGGTTACTTTGGGAAACAAGAACAAAACCTAATCTCCCCACATAACCAAGAATTATCTGCGAATGTGCTGGCGCAAGTACGGAAGGCTCAGGGGACGTCTTTTACCGTCGACGAAGAAAATGCCCGCAGGCCCGAAGAGGGGAATGCCCCTGCGGATGAGAACACCACCGCTGGCGATACAGGGGGTCTAGAACTCCTGGTGCCACGGTCCCTAGCGACCGAAGCTATGAGGACTGAGACGGCCTATTCAGAAATGAAACCCGACATGGAGAGTCTCCTTCGAACATGCCAACAAGGGGACGCCTTTGTATGGAAGAAGTCGAAAGAACTCCGTGCGGGACAGGCCGAGGGTTCGGTATGGAGTATCGGGGAGCGTGATCTTCTCCGGTACAAGGGGGCCGCATATGTGCCACCCGATAAGGCCTTGCAGTCGGAAATCATGAAGAATAACCATGACGATGCGCAGGGAGGCCATTTCGGAAAAGCCCGCACTGTAGCGGCTATCCGTCGGAAATACTATTGGCCGGCATTAGAAGCCGACGTAGACTACTACATCCGAACCTGTTCTACCTGCCAACGGGTCAAGGTACACAGGCACCGGCAGTATGGGCTACTCAAGCCGTTGCCAGTTCCATCGGAACCGTTTGAAACGGTAACCATGGACTTTATAACAGGATTGCCACCTGCGGGATGGCAGGGAGCGACGGTTGACGCTATACTGGTCATCGTCGACCCATTCTCAAAATACACTATCTACTTGCCGACGCAGAAAGCGTTATCGGCCGAAGGACTAGCGAAGCTACTCCTAGAGAACCTAGTGCAGTGGATTACCTTCCCGCAGTATATCGTCTCAGATCGGGATAAGCTGTTCACCAGCGAATTCTGGCAAACCATGTGCTTCTACCTGGGGATAACCCGGAAACTGTCGACGACAGCCCATCCACAAACGGATGGACAGACGGAGCGCCAGAATCAGACGGTGGAACACTTCCTCCGATGCTACGCGAACTATGAGCAGACGGACTGGCCACGGTGGATCCCACTGGCGCAGAATGTGTACAACAACAGTCGGCATAGTGTCACAGGGCAATCTCCAATGGAAACCCTCATGGGATTCCAGGGAGACCTGAGAATAGATGTTCCCAAGGACGCTCCCTCAAGTCCGAAGGATTGGGAGCCACGTGCCATAAACCGGATAGAAGAGCTCCGTACCAAACGGGCAAACATTCGGGAACGCTTGGAAGAAGCTAAGGAAGCACAAGCGAAGTACTATAACCGGGGAAAGATTCATCGGGAATTCAAAATCGGAGAACAAGTCATGCTTCGGGCAAAGAATATAGCTTCGCTCCGATATAATGAAAAACTAGCCGATAGATATCTAGGCCCATTCCGAATAGTAGATACATGGGGGTCAAACGCATACAAACTTGACCTTACTCCAAGATATAGAGGAATCCATCCAGTTTTCCATGTCTCTCTACTGGAGCCGCACTACACCAACGCTGGGAACCATACTTCTCCAGGACCGGTACTAGTAGATGGCGAACCTGAGTATACTATTCAAGGAATAGTTCGGGACCGGAAGAGAGGCAGGGGAACGGAATATATGGTCCAATGGAAAGGGTGGCCGATTGAGGAAGCCACCTGGGAACCAGAAGAAACTGTCGGAGAAACCGAAGCCCTTGACGTCTATCTGCAAAAGAAAGCCGAAGGGCAAACTACGTTGGAACTACGCCAGCGAACTAAAGGGAAGAGGAACGAAAGGGACTTTCCATTGAGGGCCCGAAGGCCGCGCATGCTGCGCAAAAAAGACAAAGAACAAAACGAACCCGAACCACCCAGGGGTATCTAAACATAAGCCCCGCAGGGCACCGCACCAGAACACCAGGATATTCATAAAAAGCCCCGAAGGGCAAGCAAACACATTTCAATTCAGGCCCGAAGGCCGCGGCATCGCCGCACAAGAAGGAATTTTTCAGACATACCCCCGATAGTGGAGGTAGTCACCAAGGGCGCGAGTTGCCTCGTGCACCCCAGCCAGCAGGCGCGCGAGTTCGGGATCGAACCCGGCGCCATAACCACCAAAGGGTTCCCTGTAACCAGGGGCGGGTAACCCGCGCTGCATGTAGGGCGACATAGTCGGCCCATACGGGGCAGCAACACCCAACATGGGGCCGCCGAAGGGGGCAGGGTATCGGCTCATGGACTGCTGGGCAGCAGCCGGGGGATCCGCCGTCATAACGGCGGGCGAATCACCCTGCGTCGCCGCAGCAGGAGCAGAACTACCCACACCGGTTGGGGGCTTAGCCGAACGAGGATCAGACCGACGACGCATCGCCATGTCCAATGCCTTGACGGCATCCTCCCAACCGGCAGCACGGGTCGCCACCAGTTCCACGGTCGCGGCAGCCTGGTCGAGCTGCTCCGCGGGAACCTAGCGAACGTCAACACCTGCGGAAACACATAGGCGAAAGGGGAACTCACCGGGCAGCACTCGGCCGCAGACTTTTTCAACCCCTTGCACCGGGGGCAGGGTTCGTCGCCGGGGCCGGGGCACTCCAGGTCAGGGTCGCGGCCCAACGACCGCAGGCACCGCTGGCAAGGCAGGAAATGCGCCTCCAGGAGACGCGCACGAGGCCTGCGACGGGGCGAGGGGGTCGGCGTGCTGGGCGGCGCAGCATCGGCTTCGTCGTCTTCATCATCGTCGTCGTCTTCGTCCTCGACGTCGTCCCCATCGGCATTGGCAGGGGAGGGGGAGCGCACGCGCTTCTTCGCAGAGGGGGGAGCAGCGGCGGACTTGCCCTTCTTCGAGGGTGACTTCTTCGACGATTTCTTCTGCACTGCAGACCGCAGCGCACCAGCGGCCACACCACCAGCAGTACGTGTTGGCCGGGTACGGCCCGACGCAGAGATATCCCCGCCAGAGGACGAGGTGATCAGCGAAGTAGCTGGGAGGCGGCGGGGGGTCTTCTTTTTTGGAGCCATTCTGCAAACCGTCAGCGAACAACGAACCGAGCAAACGTTCGAACAGGCATCGCAATCGACATGAGACAACCAGCAGAGGACATATCACTTACGTTCGGACAGCACAAACGAACGAGAGAGCAGGGGGGACAAGCACAGGGTCGGCAGCAGCGCGATAGACTGTTTGGTGGTGAGGAAGAAGAAACAAACGACGGCCCGACCCACAAACGATATATCAACAACACGCGTGGGTGGGTCCACACACCACACGCGCTGGTCCCCGTAACAACGGCGCCTGAGCTTATTTACACCTCCTACAAGAACCTGCGCGAAGAACACCGGCGCAGCTTCTAAGAAAAGGGGGGGTAATGTGAGGCCGTGAGACCTTCGGGACGCACCAGATGCCGCACCTCGCTACACTAGCCTCACAGAGGGTTGCCAAGCCACTAATGAAGCGGCATATATATACTGACCTTCGCACAGGGGTTGCCGAAGGTCAGCAATCAGTTTGACTACCTAGCGAACCATAGCTTTACTATCGAATCCAACTCTTGCCTGCTCTCTATATAATATCCTCACATATTTCTGCTGCTAGATGCCCCTAGGAAAGTCTTAGAAGTCTTAGGGTATACCATCACTATTTATTATTTAATAGGGCCTTTGCTGGTTTCAAAGCTATCTCTTTTATAAGTGGTCTTAATAGGGTAGACTTTAGCATGTCTGTAACTGCCTAGGTCTGGTTATTAATTAAGCCTTATAGTTCTTTTAGATAGTTCTTTTGCCTATATTACCAAAGCTTAGCCTTATAAAGCGCCACTGACTGCGTGGTGGCCTTTTAGATTCACTATACCAGGTCTAGGAGGAGCCTCTGGGCCTTGTACAGTGCCTGCACTCGTCTTTTAGTATTTTAACCTTTTTGTAGGTGGTACTTATAGTGGGCTTTAAGGATAAGCTTTGGATCTAGTAAGACCCTTAATTACTGAATGGCTGTTGGGGAGAATGTTATTAAAGCGTCTTTTATCTGCACCCTAGCTTTCTGGATTTGATTTTTATGTTCTCTGCTGGTGGTCCTAGAGAATAGGATGGCCTCTGTCTTTTTAGGGTTGAATTTAATGCTATTTGTCAGTCCTTACTTAATAGCAGCTTTTGCTGCTGCTTCTAGCTGTTTGCAGATTTTAAAAACTGAGTTTCCCTGGGCTATTAGGTCTATGTTATCGGTATAGGACAGGGTCTTGATCTCTGGTATCTGCTGTTCCATAGCCTGAAATATACCCTGGATATAGATAAGAAAGAGGATTAGGGAGACTGGTGAGCCCTGGGGTAGCTCTGAGTCAATAGGCTGTTTAGGGGCTTTATAACTGTTAATTATAAGGCTGATCCTTCTATTTGTAAGGAAGGATAAGGTCTATCTTATAAAGTCATTATCTAGGCCTGCAGCTTCTATAGCTTTACTAAGCTTATAGGGGTCAACATGGTCGAAGGCCTCTATAACGTTAATAAAGATAGTGCCTGTGAGAAGCTTTTGAGTCTATCTTTTGTGTACTGTTTGCACAAGGCAGGCCACCGCGTCAATAGCCTCACGGCCCTGCCTGTATCCTATTTGTCCAGGGTGTAAAGCCCCCTGGGTCTCATACTAGTCCGCTATAAGGCCTGTAGCTAGCTTCTTAACAACCTTGCCTAGGCAGCTAAGCAAGCTTATTACTTTTTAGGTCTTTATCTAGGTATAATCAGGCTTCCCTGGCTTCTGAAGTAGGATGTCTTTAGTGGTCTTCTAGGCCCCTGGGTGCATTTGTGAGGATATTATATAGAGAGCAGGCAAGAGTTGGATTCGATAGTAAAGCTATGGTTCGCTAGGTAGTCAAACTGATTGCTGACCTTCGGCAACCCCTATGCGAAGGTCAGTATATATATGCCGCTTCATTAGTGGCTTGGCAACCCTCTATAAGGCTAGTATAGCGAGATACGGCATCTAGTACATCCTGAAGGTCTCATGGCCTCATATTATCCCCCCTTTTCTTAGAAGCTGCGCTGGTGTTCTTTATGCAGGTTCTTATAGAAGATATAAATAAGCTTAGGCGCTGTTATTACAGGGACCAGCGCGTATAGTATATAGACCCACCCACGCGTATTATTGATATATCGTTTATAGATCAGGCCATTATTTATTTCTTCTTCCTCATCACTAAACAGTCTATCATATTACTACTGATCCTGTACTTATCCTTTCTACTCTCTCGTTCGTTTATGCTATCCAAACGTAAATGATATATCTTCTACTAGTTATCTTATATTGATTATAATATCTGTTTGAATATTTGCTTAGTTTGTTATTCACTAATAGTTTATAGAATAACTTTAAAAAAGAAGACTCTCTACCATCTCCCAGCTACTTTACTGATTACCTCATCCTCTGGCAGGGATATCTCTGTATCAGGCTATACCTGGCCAACATATACTGTTAATAGTATAGCCACTAATACATTATGGTCTATAGTATAGAAAAAATCATTAAAGAAATCATTCTTAAAGAAAAACAAGTCCACCACTACTCCCTTCTCTATAAAGAAGCGCGTGTGCTTCTCCTCCCCTATTAATACTGATAAAGACGACGTCGAGGATAAAAACAACAATAATAATAAAGATAACAAAGCTAATACTACGCTACCCAGCACACCAACCTCCTCACCCCATCACAGGCCTTGTGCGCGTCTCTTAGAGGTGTATTTCCTACCTTGCCAACAGTGCCTGCAATTGTTAGGCCGTGACCCTAACCTAGAGTACCTCGGCCTTAACAACAAACCCTGCCTCTGGTGCAAGGGGTTGAAAAAGTCTGCAGCCAAGTACTATCTAATAAGTTTTCCTTTCGCTTATATATTTCCGCAGATATTGATATTCGCTAGGTTCCTATAGAGCAGCTCGACCAGGCTGCTGTAACTATAGAATTAGTAGCGATCTATGCTGCTGGTTAGGAGGATGTTATCAAGGTATTAGATATAGTAATACATTATTGATCTAATCCTTATTCAGCTAAGTCCCTAATTAGTATGGGTAGTTCTGCTTTTACTATAGTGATGTAGAGTGATTCGCCTATTATTATGACAGTAGATCCCTTGGCTACTGCTCAGCAGTCTATAAACCAATATCCTGTCCTCTTTGGCGGTTCTATATTGGGTGTTGCTGCTTTGTATAGGCCGACTATGTCGCTCTACATACAGCGTAGATTATCTGCCCCTGGTTACAGGGAATCCTTTAGTAGTTATAGCGCTGGGTTTGATCCTGAACTCGTGCGCCTGCTGGCTGGGGTGCATAAGGTAACTCATATCCTTGGTAACTATCTCTACTATTGGGGGTATATCTGAAAAATTCCTTCTTATATAGTGATGCCGCAGTCTTTAGGCCTGAATTAAAATGTGTTTGCTTGCTCTTTGGGGTTTTTTATAAATATCCTGGTGTTTTAATGCGGTGTCCTGCAGGGCTTATATTTAGATACCCTTGGGTGGTTCGGGTTTGTTTTGTTTTTTGTCTTTTTTACGCAGTATACGTGGTCTTTGGACCCTTAATAAAAAATCTCTTTTATTCCTCTTCCCTTTAGTTTGCTGGCATAGTTCCAATATAGTTTGCCCTTCGGCTTTCTTTTATAAATAGATGTCAAGGGCTTTAGTTTCTCTGATAGTTTCTTCTAATTCCTAAATAGTTTCCTCAATCAGCCATCCTTTCCATTAAACCATATATTCCATTCCCCTGTCTTTTTTCTGGTCCTAAACTATTCCTTAAATAGTATACTCAGATTCACCATCTACTAGTATTAATTCTAGGGAAGTATAGTTCCTAGTATTGGTATAGTGCGGCTCCAGTAGAGAGATATAGAAAACTAGATAGATTCTTCTATATCTTGGAGTAAGGTCAAGTTTGTATACATTTAACCCCTATATATCTACTATTTAGAATAAACTTAGATATCTATTGGCTAGTTTTTTATTATATTAGAGCAAAGCTATATTCTTTGTTTAAAGTATAACTTGTTCTCTAATTTTAAATTTCTAATAGATTTTTTCTTAGTTATAGTATTTTATTTATACTTTTTTAGCTTTTTTTAAATATTTCTAAATGTTTGCCTGTTTGATATAGAGCTCTTTTATCTGGTTTATGGCATGTAACTCTTAATCCTTCGGACTTGAGGAAGCGTCCTTAGGAATATCTATTCTTAAGTCTCCCTGGAATCCTATAAGGGTTTCTATTGGAGATTATCTTGTAATACTATACTAACTATTATTATATATATTCTATACCAATGGGATCTACTGTGGTCAGTCTGTCTGCTTATAGTTTATATAACATTAGAGGAAGTATTCTACTGTCTAATTCTAGTACTTTGTCTGTCCATCTATTTATAGATAGACTGTTATTGATAATTTCTAGATTATCCTTAGATAGAAGCATATAGTTTGCTAGAATTTACTGGTGAATAGTTTATCTTAATCTAAGACGATATACTGTAGAAAAGTAATCTACTATACTAGGTTTTTTAAAAATAGCTTCACTGTGACGTGCCTTTTCCAAAGATATTCGATTCCTATCTAGGGGTGCGATTCTCTAAAACAACAAGCATGGGAAAGGAATCTAACTACCAGGACCTGCGGGAAGGTTTTATCTTGTGTGCTTAGGTAACCAGCTTGACCCCTTATGGCCCCGGGGTGAGGCTATCCCCAGATCTGGCACCGCGGGTTAGGGTTGATGCCCTTCCTGCCTGAGGCCTCCCATCCGGCCACGAGGCCGCTCCTACCCTTGGGGATAGCCTCAGGCTCAGCCGTCACATCACCCCCCCCTTCGGAAACGCTTGCCCTCAAGCGTTGGTTGCCGGTCTGTCATCATCTGCATGCTCTTCAACAAATCGATCCTCCTCCATGGCTTTCATCCACGCATCCAACCGGCGCGGCGGACCTGGCTTCTCGGGGTTGGCATCATGGAACGATTTCAGCGCCAGTGGAGCGTTCGAAAAGTACCCTGCTGGATACCATACTGGATCTGGGTCCCTGCCTAGCCAGCTTACTCGATAGCACAGCTTCTTCCAGCGCATCCGGGAGTCCAGGATCCTGTCGACTTCCCATTCCGAATTTCCGTTGACCTGGAGCTCAGGACATTCCTCCTCCAGTTGACCAGCGAGGGGCTCGGTCGAAGCGGCGCGGCGGAGCTTGTCCGGGGAAAAGATACGGTGCACTCGTACGCCCTGCGGCAAATCCAATTCAAAGGCATGTCCTATCTTACGCAGTATCTTGTATGGCCCTTCGGACTGATGGCCCAGCTTCCTGCCTGGTCGTCCTGTATCCCATCCTTCGTTACTGACGTAGACGTGGTCACCAACTCCGAAGTCTATCTCCCGTCTGCGCTTGTTCGCTTGCCGTTGCTGTCTGCCTTGTGCTTCCGCAATATTATTGCGGGCGTGGTCCCATATGCGCTCTAAACGCTGTACCCATGCTCGGGCTTCCTTCTCGTTCAGTGTGTAGCTTCTAGGCGGCGTTGGTGGCGCCCAATCAAACGACATCCGAGGAGCATAACCTTTTTCTATCTCAAATGGGGACATCCCTGTAGATTCCTGTGGCAGTGACGCAGCTGCAAAGTCGATGATTGGTAGGTACTCCGACCAGTCGTCCATTGCAAAGTTAACATATGGCCGCAGCCGCTGCTGAAGATACTGATTCGCTATCTCTGTTTGTCCATCTGTCTGGGCATGCCGTGCTGTCGACAGCTTTACCTTGATGTGAAGGATTCGGCACGCCTCTCCCCAGAACTCAGAGATGAACTGGCCTCCTCGGTCTGATACAATGCTGTCTGGCAGGCCTGTCCACGGGAAGATATACCGAATCCATAACTTTGCCATGTCTCTAGCTGTCACCCCCTTGTGGCACGGTATGGAGACCGGTCTTTTGGTCAAGCGGTCGACGGTGACAAAAACGTTATCGAATCCCCGTTTGTCCTGGGGCAGCTCCATGAAGTCCATCGACAAATGCTGCCAAGGTCGTACTGGGATAGGTAACGGTTGGAGGAGTCCAGGGGCCCTGTCCCTGCGCGTGTTCGTCCTCTTGCATGTCTTGCAATTGTCCACATACCGGTTCACATCATTGCTCCATGCCTCCCAGTAGAACCGTTCTCGGACTAGCTTCAGCATCTTTGTACGTCCTGGGTGCGCTGTTGCGGGTTGTCGATGTACTTCGTCTAGCAGTCGTGCTCGTAAATCGTCCTTCTTGGGAACATAGAGTCGTTCATTAAAGAAAAGTCGTCCTTCAATCACCCTATGGCTCTCCCCTTTCCCTGAGAGTAAGACTTCGGCACCTTTCTCGGCCACATATTCCTCGTTGGCCGCCAACACCTTGGTGACAATATCATCCTCTGCAGTTAGGGTGACCAGTTCTGCATATGCCATCTCAAGTGCGATCTTATCGTCGATTTTATGCCGCGGCAGTAGCGTTCGGTTCCGGTGGTCGAGGTTTTTCGCCTTTTCATCTTCTCTCCGGGTGAGGGTGTCCGCCAATACATTCGCTTTTCCTGGTCGGTATCTGAGTACAAAGTGGTATTCCTCCAAGAACTCGCACCATCGGGCTTGTCGGGCGTTCAGAGCTTTGGTAGTCATAAAGTACTCAAGAGCCCGGTGATCCGATAGGACATCAAAGGACTCCTGTCCTCTCAGTCCGACCAATTCGGACTTCCATTCCCTCAGAGCCTTTATTACTGCCAGTAGTTCCTTGTCATGGATGTCGTAATTATGCTCGGCTGGGGTCATCGATGCGGAGTAGTACGCGACCGGATGCCATTCCTCATCCTCACACAGTTGAGATAGGACTGCGGCCACTACTCCGTCTGACGCGTCCGTTTCCACGCGGGTTTGGCGATTGGGGTCGTAATGGGCTAGCACCGGGGCTTCCGATAATTTCTTTTTCAGACTTTCAAATGCTTCTTCGCACTCCTTACTCCATATAAATGGAACGTCAGTTCGAGTGAGGTAATGCAATGGCCTTGCAGTTCGGCTGTAGGCCTTTATGAACTTCCGATAGAAGTTGCAGAAACCAAGGAATGACTGTACTCCCAAAACTGTCATTGGCGTCTTCCAGGAAAGGATAACCTCAATCTTTGCTGGGTCGACCTCTATCCCCTCTGAGGTAATGATAAAGCCCAGATACTTGGTCGATGTGACATGGAACTCGCATTTTTTGATACTGGCTTGCAGTCCTGCCTCTCGGAGTCTCTCCAACACCTGTCGCACATGCATCTCATGCTCTAGCTCGTTCTCGCTGTATATCAATAGATCGTCGATGAACGCAATCACGAACTGGTCAAGGTAGTCCATGAAGATATCGTTGATCAGTCGTTGAAACGTCGCTGGTCCATTGGTGAGGCCAAACGGCATTACCTCATACTTAAAAGTGCCATACCGACAACGGAAGGTGGTCAGATCTGTGGAGACTGGGTGCATTCGGATTCGGTGGAACCCCTGCCTAATGTCCAGCTTAGTGAAGATCTTTGCCTTACTCAAGCGCTCAAAGACTTCCTCGATAAGTGGCAGTGGATATCGGTCCTTTCTGGTCAAAGCGTTCAGCTTGCGGTAATCAACACAGAAGCGGAATCCGCCATCGGCTTTCTTGGCCATGAGGATTGGAGACGCGAATGGTGCATTGCTAGGGACGATAAATCCTTTATCCAGGTTATCAATAATATAGTCTCGGGCTGCTTGGAGCTGTTCCTCTGACATTCGATATAAAGGACTATAACCCAACTCTAGGTCCTGATTCAACTCGATCTTGTGGTCATACTTCTGGTGAACTGGCAACTCGTCTGAGCGGATCTTCGAGAAGACGTCGGCGAACTCGCGATACTGATCCGGCAGCTGCTGCTTGATCTCCTCGCTTTCAGTCGACTTGGCCGTTCTTTCCTTCTCAGTTTCCAGCGCCTGCTCTATCTCGCAAAGACTAGTCATGAAGACATCTGTAGTCTTGCTTTTCACACAACGATGGAATCCGGCAGCTCCGATGATTGCTATGTCCATTCCATACGTCCTTCTTTCTGAGCGTTGGCGATGTGGGTTTCTCGTCGGACTGACAACTGGTGACGCTTCCTTGGTACTGCCAAAGGGTCCTGTGGCGTTCTCTGATCGTAAGGCTTTCTCCATTTTCTGCAGTTCCATCCTTGATTGCGTCCTTTGCGTTCTTCCTGTAACTGCAGGCGCTTTCCTTTGGGGTTCTGGTTGTAGGAGTGGGACAGGTTCTTCCATCAACCGATCTCGGCGCTCCATATCAGCTTGGTGCTCGAGATTGACTGGTCCATTTCTCCTTAGTATTGTCTTTGGCATGCGGATGAACTGCTCTCTCTCCATTTGATCTTTGAGAGACACATCCTCCGGCCATAAAAGGCGACGGTTTCTGCAATCCACCAACACATTGTACTTCTCCAGCCACATACGACCCAAAATGACATCGTGACGGCCTAGTCGCACTAAGAGAAAGGGTAGATGCCGCTGCATCCGGCCATCAACAACCAGTGTTAAGATCATGAGGTGCGTGACCGGTTCCACTGTCTTCCCATCATACCCTCTCACCCCACAGGGTTCAGAAACGGGTACTGTGTATGTCTGAAAGTGTCGTGCAAGCTTCTCCGCTAAAAATACATCTAAAAAGGCAAATCCGTTGGCTCCAGTATCGGCCAAAGCTTTGGTGCAAATTGAATATCCATTCTTAGCTAGCTGAATAGATACAGTCATGCTATCCTTCTCTCTCCCCATCAGCTGTGAGAGATCCAAAGCTTCGTTGTCCGTACTTGATGCGCCTAAGAAGGAGACTTCTCCTAGGCGTGGGCGTTTTCCGACTCCTTGCCTGCGTCATCCTCCAAGGCCTTCAGATCCGGAGCCTTCTTCTTGAGGGGGCACTTGTCAGCACGGTGACCGCTCAGTTTGCAATTGAAGCACTTGTCCTCGCTCATTAGCTTCTTCTTTTCTTCCCAGGAGAGCTGCGGTTGAGGGGCTTCATTCTTCGGCTTCGATCCTCCGGAGGTATTCGACTGGTGGCCTCCCTGGCTGTGGCCTTTGCTGCTCCCAATCCCACGGCTGCGGGCGCGTCGTTCCCCTTCAGCGATCTGCTCGAGGCGGTTGGCAGTAGTGTGGCATCCTTGTACAAAGGTCTGGTACGACACCATTGGGTCGGTGCTTTCCTTGATCATGGCGCGCTGCATGTCGAACGAGAGTTTGTGGTAGAGTTCCTCCTTCCATTCTGATAGGGCGAGGCCAGCTTCCTGGGCAAGAAGCGTGAATTTCGACAAAAAGATCTGAAACTTCGAATCTCTCATTGCTAGGCGACGGAGTTCCATCTTCGCATTGATCACGCGGTTCTCGTCCATGTAGATTGTTCTCAGATGCTCGAAGATGTCACCGACATCCTGGTAACGTTGTGCTGAGTCCTTCCGGAATCGTGGGAGCAAGTGGTTGGCCGCTTCTCCCTTACACATCCCCTTCACGTACGCCATACGGGCCAGGGCTGTTGGGTAATGGTCGGCGTTGGCTTCCAACTTGTTCTCGACGTCGATCTCCCATGATTCGTACTTGGGATCGATTCCATCCGATAGCAGCTGGCCATCTGGCAGCTTGGTGGTCTTCTTCTTGTGGTCTCCCCCGGCTGGAGAGGTATTGGCGATTGCGGCATCACGCTCCGTGATCAGTTCGACATGGCCTGGCGATGGTCGGCCAGGTTGCTCTTGAGGTTCTGAATCTCCTCTCTCATAGAGTCGATTTCCTCTGTGTCGTTGTTGCTAGACTCAGCGAGAGCCTCTTCTAGTCGTTTCTCCTGCATGGAGAGGTGTTGGAATAAACCTTCAAACAGGCCTCCAGGGTCGCTTCTGCAAAGCTCAAGGAATTCATCCTTATTGAGTGGTCCCTCAGGAACATCTCCAAGCTTCAGTTCTTCGAGGTTAACGGTCAAGCGGCGACTGGGCTCTCCCACATCGTCGTTGCTGGCGCTCTCGCCATGCTGACGTCCGTCAGCGGTACTTGGTCTTGCCATCGTGCTGGCTCACAAGATTTCCAGGTTTCGAATGAAGGTAAATGAAGGTTCAGGGTCAGAGCGCTGACAAGGCGTTTGTCGTGGCTGTACGGACCGTGCTGAACACAAAGAGGTTGAGATAAAGAAAAGTCTACCCCCGACCAGAGCGCTGACTGCAGCTGAGTGCTGGCTGTGCTAGTCGTGAGAAAGACAAAGATAAAGTGTAGCGATGCTTGTTGTAATGTGACGTGCCTTTTCCAAAGATATTCGATTCCTATCTAGGGGTGCGATTCTCTAAAACAACAAGCATGGGAAAGGAATCTAACTACCAGGACCTGCGGGAAGGTTTTATCTTGTGTGCTTAGGTAACCAGCTTGACCCCTTATGGCCCCGGGGTGAGGCTATCCCCAGATCTGGCACCGCGGGTTAGGGTTGATGCCCTTCCTGCCTGAGGCCTCCCATCCGGCCACGAGGCCGCTCCTACCCTTGGGGATAGCCTCAGGCTCAGCCGTCACATTCACTAGTTTTTCAGCTAATAACGCTTTCTGTATCAACAAGTAGATAGTGTATTTTAAGAATAGGTTAATAATAACTAGTATAGTATTAACTATTGCTTTTTACCATCCCACAGATAGCAATCTTGTTATAAAGTCTATAGTTACCGTTTCAAACAGTTTTAATGGAATTAGCAATAGCTTAAGTAGCCTATACTACTAGTGTCTGTGTACCTTGACCTATTAGCAGGTAGAATAGGTTTAAATGTAATAGTCTATGTTGGTTTCTAATATTAACTAATAGTATTTCTAACAGATAGCTGCTATAGTATAGGCTTTTCTGAAATAGCCTCCCTGTGTATTATTATGGTTATTCTTTATAATTTCCGATTGTAAGGCCTTATTGGGTGGCATATATGCGGCCTCTTTGTATTGGAGAAGATCACGCTCCCTGATACTCTATACTGAATCCTTGGCCTGTCCTGTACAGAGTTCTTTTAATTTCTTCCATACAAAGGTGTCCCCTTGTTAGTATTTTTGAAGGAGACTCTCTATATCGGGTTTTATTTCTGAATAGGCTGTCTCAGTCCTTATAGTTTTAGTTGTTAAGGACTGTGGCACTAGAAGTTCTAGACCCCCTATATCGCTAGTGGTGGTATTCTTATCTATAAAGATATTCTTCTCTTTGAGTCTGTGGGTATTTTCTTTATTAATGGTAAAAGATATTCCCTGAGTCTTCTGTATTTGCGTTAGCATATTTATAGATAATTCTTGGTTATATGGGGAGATTAGATTTTATTCTTGTTTTTTAAAGTAACCTTTTCACAGCTTTTCTTATAGAGTCGAGAGCATTATTATGTCTTCTTTAATATTATCTATATAGTCTAGACAATGATTTAATATATCTGTGAGGTTCTTTGAATCTGGGTGGTATTCTATATTAAAATTAAATACTAATAGATATTCTATCTATTGGGCCTAACGTCTGCTAAGTTCTTTAGTAATAATAAAGTACTGTAGGTTACTATAATCTATCAGGACTCTAATTATATATTAGCTATTTTCTAGGTATTACTATTAATACTTGAAAGCTTCTACTACTACTAGAAGTTCTAAATTATATACTTTATAGCGCATCTCTGGTCCCTTAAATTTCTAGGACCAGAAGGCTATTAAATACCATTAGAAATCCTTAAATAGCTGAGTGATTACTGCTCCTAAGGCTTTATTCAAAGCATTTGTTTCTATGCAAATTGGGAGTACTAGATTATAATATCTTAGCACAGGTTTATATTAGAATGCTTGCTTTAAGCTTAAAAAAGATTCTTTAGCTTTTAAGATTATATTAAATCTTTAAATAGCACTGTTTTTTTAGCTATTATACTTTATTCTTTCTATAGAATCTTTAATTATCTTAGATAGTAGTGCTGATATGTGCAAGAATTAATATATAAAATTATAATAGAAATTTATAAACCCTAAGAATAACTAGACCTCCTTAACTATCTATAATTTAGGTTATTCTGTGATAATACAAATTTAGTCTAGGTCTATTATTATTTTTTATAGATTTATAATGAATTTAAGATATTTTATAGTGTCTACTCTGAAGCTATACTTGCTTCACTTATAGTATAAGCTATAGCTTTTTAATTAGCTTATAACTTTCTATATCTAGGCTTTATATATCTGTAGGTTGGCTGAATATATAACTATATTATCTAGATATACTACTATATAGGTGTCTAATAGGTTTGATATTGCCTTATTGATATATACTTGGAATGTGGCTGGTGTATTTATAAGGCTAAATAGCATTATCTGGTATTTAAAGTGGCTATAATAGATTTAGAAAACGGTCTTCTACTTGTTCTTTATTCAGATTCTGATACAATAGTATGTATCTTTCAGATCTAGCTTGGTAAAATACTTTATGTTAGCAAAGCAGTCCAATATCTCTTAGACTAGGGGAATTGGGTAATGATTCTTTACTATGATTGCATTAAGTCTCTGATAGCCTATATATAGTCAGAGCTTATTATCTTTTTTTGGTATGAAAAGGATAAAGGCTCCTGCTAGGCTTTTAAATAGTTTAATCTAATTTTTTTCCTGTGCTTTACTTAGGTAGTTCTTTAGAATCTTATATTTAGTTTTTGTGAGCCTATATATAGGTTTGTAAGGAAAAGCTGTTTCTAATTCTAAATCTATAGTATAGTTATACTCTGTATGTTTAGGTAGTATATTAGTAGCTTTCTCTAAGAATATATCCACATAGTTAGATAGATAATCTAATAGTTAAAGCTTATTTATTTTAGATATCTCTATATTCAATAGTACTTTCTAAATACACACCCTATTATCTCTTTATAGAATACAAACGGTATATAAATATAAGCCTAATTCTGGTACATCTTAGAAGTCTATCCAGTATGCTGTGTACCTAGCTATTAGACTTTCATATACTTCATAGAAAAACATAGTCTCTATCTCTTCAGCCAATGCACAGTCCCAGTATCTAAACCACCCTACAACCCAATCTATATTAAAATTTATCTTTTTTAACCAGAACATACCAAGGATTATGTTATATCCATCAATATCTACTATATAAAAGGGATGCCCACTCATTTAGATCAGCCTCTCAAAGTCTATAACTCTTATATCTGTGTAGTATTACCCATATATTTAGACAACTCGCCTATCAATAGCTTTTACTAGCCTAAAGGCTTTTCTAATAATTCTAGTAAACTTCTCAGCAAATTCCTAACTTACAAAATTACCCTAGGCATCACTATTAATAAGGATCCACACCTTTACAGTTCCCAGTAGCTTAAGAAGTTCTATTTCTATTATTAATAGTTACTCTTCCCCCATATCCTTTTTATAAGCTATTCCTAGCATAGCCGCTACATACAAGCACCAAAATCCTAGTTTTTTAATAATTCAAACACCTTTCATGCTTCATCAAACCCCTTTTTGTAGCATTTCCTTTCCCAATATCCTACCTTACCACAATAGTTGCAGGTGGATCTAGTCCAATCCCCTTTAGACTTCCCATATTCCTTTCCCTTCAAATTTCTACTACTACTTCTGCCCACAGCGGCCTCATCCTTTTAAAAGAACTGGTCATCCTTCCTATATTTATCCATAGAGGGTCTCATTCTAGCGCAGTAATAGTTCAGGGCTGTCCAGTATTCATTACCACTACTACCGTGACCATCCCACTGTTAGAAATTTCTTATCTTTTAATATTCAGATATAACATCTTCCAGCTTCTATAGGAATTACACAGTGTCCTTATATATTCAAGGTTTCTCTGAATACTTCTATGACTTATTTTAGATAGGCTGCAGGACCTTTACTATAAGAAGCTTCATATGCTATTCCTTACTATACTATATATCTATCTAGTCTTTAAAGATTCACAGGTAGCAGACAAATTCCTATACCAATTAACTCTCTAACTACCTGGCATCATTATAATCTTATATAGCAGCAATACAAAAGAGCTTAGGATTATAAAACAGTCATTACAGATATGCTTTGAAGTCTTTCTAAGTAATAGATTCTGGTTCCTTCTCCTTCTGGTACATATTGAAGTTAAGAAATTACTTAGAGCTTAGGTTGTTTAAAGCTTTACTAACTTTATAATATAGATATTGACTATACCACTCTAGATATCTACTGAACCATGATTCCATATATTCTATAAATGTCTCAAGTTCGGTCAGAGATTTCTTACTATAAAAATCCTTCATTTTGAATCTTAAAGGGCGCTTCTCCACAGGAATCATATTGGTTTAGGGTCTTTTTTCCCTATAAGCATTGCTATTAAGGATTCTGGTATCTTAGTTCTTATGCGCCAGTGCACTATATAGCTATACTTAGATTTATAGAATCTACTATTTTAGATTTGTGATATAGAGCTCTTGGTCTAGCTAGGTTTTTATGGTTTCGAGTTCTTTTATTGATATATCCTCTAGTTCCTATTCTAAGAATAGCTACATCATCCCTAGGTCCAGGTCTTCACTGGTGGAATAATTTCCTTCCAGTTCTATCGCTGGTTCTTCCTTATTACTATATCTATCCAGTGTTTCCAACATGCTAGATTAGATTTCTACTACCAGTACGGAATATTCAGTAGTATTAGTAGGAATAAGGATGCTCCTAGTAATAACTATAATTCCAAAACTTGCTAGCTCTCTTCCCAAAGGTAAAAAACAATCAGAATGTAAGGATATTATATAAAGAGTAGATAAGAGTTAGATTTAATAGTAAAGCTATGGTTCGCTAGGTAGTTAAACTAATTACTGACCTTCAGTAATCTCTGTGTGAAGGTCAGTATATATATACCACTTCATTAGTGGCTTGGCAACCCTCTGTGAGGCTAGTGTAGCGAGGTGCGGCATCTGGTGCGTCCCGAAGGTCTCACGGCCTCACAGCATTTTAAGCTGAAAGTACTGCTTAGCCATCCTTATGATTTGGGGTGAGTCTAGTGTCTAGAGTAGCCGGCATGCTTTAAAATTGAGTCTGTTGGCCCCTAGAGCTTTTTTAATACTCTGGCTGAATAGGGCCTGATGCACCCGCTTTGGTGTTATAAGTATATAGGCCTGTCCATCTAGCAGCTTTTTAGGAGGGGAGCTATAGGAGGTGTTAAGAAATGCTATTTCCCTGATTAGGGCTTCTTTATTGGCTATGGTAATGGTAGGGAGAGCCTTTAGATCTGGGCTTTAGAGTGCTAAAGTGGTAGGATTAATCCATGGCTTAGTGTACTGTAAAGCTATTCAATATCTATTAAGATCTCCTGGAGAAGGCTTTTCTAGGCTATTCCTAGGGCCTTTAGGAAAAGGGTTCCTAATAGGGTTTAAATCTTTTTTCTACTCTTCCTTCCCTCTAGGGCCTTTCTTAGTAAGGAAGACCTTCCAGCAGGTCTTTTTAGCCGCCTTTATTTTATAGTAATAAGCGGTTCTTGTAGTTTTGAATTCGGTGTTAGTATAGGCATAGGCCTGTCACTGCTTATGGGCTGTAGCTTATAAACTTTGGGCTTGCCGTAGCTCTGGCTTCTATTACTACTTAGAGCGTGTATAAAGCTGTACTGCTTTAGCATGCCTATTGAGTATGCTAGTTAGAGTGTTCTATACCTAATTGGCTTTTCTAACAAGGTCTTTCTCGGTGTATTGATTACTAAGAGGAGGGTGGTCTACAGTCTTTGAAGTTTAAGCTGCTATAGCCAGTTTTAGGGCTTCTTTGTTTACCTGTAGAGCTTCTATCTGCCATCTAGTAATCTCCCTAGAGATTCTTCTTGGGGAGGGTTCTAGGGCTTTCTAGGCTAGGACGATAAGCTTATGGTTAGATGTTATAGGCTTATCTTTATCCATCTCCCAGGCTTGCAGAGGCCCTAGGGTTGGCAAGGATAACGCTAAATTAATAATTAATATCCCCTCGGTCTTCTTATAGCGTGTGGCCTCTCTCAGTGGGTTATTAATATATAGTGAGTGCCGCTTTATAAGCTGTTCTAAGGGCTTAGTGTTAATCTGGCCCTTGGCCAGTGGGTTCCATGAAGGGCTATAGGCGTTGAAATTATCTACTAATAGGTATTTATCTACTATAAATAGGTCCCAGTCTGTGTCCTTGATGGTTTGGTGTTGTCTAGGGAAGGCCTCTTGCCATCAGTAACTGGCTTTAATCTATATATTATAGTAGTGTCAATCGGTTCAACAACTCGTCACCAAGATGTGAATCGGGGTAGGTATTCTGCTAACAGAAGGCAAGATGAGAAGTTTGTATAAAGCAATCCTAGGATAAGTAGAATACTATCACAATGATAGGCTGCAAAGTATGTTGAAGAGTAATAGTAGTATGCTATTTACTTAAGAGAATAAAATATAATAAGCTAGATATATAATAGTAAATGAGTGTCTTTATATAGCTGATCCTAAATATAGTAAGTATAGTCAAGCTTTACTTGACTATATTAGTATATAGTTCCTTAGTATAGTTTTACTATGTTGACTATACAGTTATATACCTAAGTCTATAAAGTAGATCTTTTTATATAGAGACTTTTTTTATATAGAGATCTTTTCTATATAGGATCTCTTTTTGTATAGAGTCTATTTTTGTATAGAAACTATTTCTATATGATACAGGCTTCTATTCGATGAGTTATTCTATGCAGGAGTATAAGTGTAGGTGTTTCTTCTTTCTCAGGTACAATCAGAGATTCTATCCCACGAGAATATCTAATAACCTTTGCTTATGTAACTAGCGTCCGCTGTCACATCTATTGGCTGAGTGTTATCGATTCTTATGACAAGTATATATAAAATATTTAGTATTATTAAAATCTATTTTTATTAATTTTTAATCTTCTAATATCTTTAACAGTTTAGGTTAAAATATAATGTTTAGTTTATTTTAGTATAGATATTTTCTCTACAGCTTAAGTAATATTTATATATACAGTTCTGAATATATCTTTAAGCTTTATTATATAGACTTATTTTTTTTAACTATAATAATTTTTTATATTCTTTTACTATTTCTATATTACTTTTTCTATATATTAAATATTTATTATATATCTATTTATAATATTTTAAACAGCTTTAAATATATTATTACTATATTTATATAGATTCTTCTCAATATATTACTTTTAATAACTAATAGTTATATTTATTAACTTCTTCTTATTCTTTTTTATCATTATATTCTAATATTTTATAGATTTCTTTTCTTATTTTATTAAGTCTATTAACTATATTGCTTTCTTAATTCAGATTTTTATAATTTATTTAATCTTTATTGTCCTATACTGTCATACCTTCTAGGATACTTTAGTATAATAAAGAATTATTAATATTCTGTGAATACTAGTCTTTTTTATAAAGTTTTTCTATTTTAGTATTAATACCTTATCTAGAATATTTTTCCTAAGCTAATTTTTCTTTAAAACTCTGTTATAAGTGTTCTTCTAATAACTTAGAATAAGATTCTTCTTCTATAAAGATTCTTATAAATTCTTTTTTAATAATTCTTTAGTATTATTTTTTATCTAATAGTTCTTTTTAACTATTATTGTCTTTAGTAATACTATCCTTAGATATTTATAGATTTTCTATAATTATTATAATTTTTTCTATTAAATTCTAGTTAGCTTTTTTATCACTTAAGCTTTATCTATATTATTTTATAAAATAGTTTTTTTTTCTATACTTATAGTATACTTTTTCTTTTTTTTTTTTTTTTTTTTTTTTTTTTTTAGTAATAATAGTATTAAGTTATATTTTAATATCTTTATTTTTATTATACTAAAAGTATTTAGGTTAAGAAGTATTTAATTAATATCTTTTTTAATAGCTACTCTTCTTCTTAAGTTATCTATTATATTATTATAAGTTAATATAAAATACTACTTCCATCATATTATAGAATATTTCTAGTTAAAGCTATATCATTATAATTATATCCTTAACGCTTTTTTTAAAGTCTTTATAGAACTAGTTTTAATATCTTTAGTTGCTGTACTTCAGATTATTAAATATCTAAAGATATTTTAATATATATTCTCTAACAGACCTAACTTATCAGATATTTTATATTTTATAGATAATAACTAGTTCTTTATTAATAATTCTATATAGTTGCTTAAGCTTATCTTTAAAATATTTAAAATTTATAAATAGCTAAATTATTTTTAATAAAGCTTATTCAGTATTATTATTCAGCTAGCTCTCTATATACAGAATAAATCACTTCATAACATCTCTAATTAAGAAACTAGAAACTATTAAGACTTTATCAGATTCTTCTCTAATACATATAAGATTGTTCATAAAATAGATTCTTATCTAAGTAAAGAATTAATTAAAGATTCTAGATTCTTTTAAAAAAGGTTCGACTTTTCTAATTCATAGAGTTCCACTATTTATAGCAACTTATTAGATAACTAGCCATTTAAGCTGCTTAATTCTTTTCTGTAACTGCTGCTGAGATATTCTAATAGAATCTATTTCAGTACTTCTATTTAAAGTAGTAATATTTCCTGCCATTATTAATATATTTCTAAAGAATAACTATACCTTCTTTAATATCTTAATCATTAAGGTGTTTTATTATCAAAATATATTAACCATTTTTTACCAGAATAAGTGTTCATTGATAGTATTCTATTAAATAAGATAAAGACATAGGTAACTAAAATTAAAAGAAAAATATCTCTTGTAAACAAAAGGATATTTAAGAGTAACTTATTAATAAGCTAGATAAAATATAGATCTAATTTAGTATAAGAATAAAATACAATCAAACTAAATACATATTAGTAAATAAATGTCTTTATATAATAAATCCTTATTATAACCATCAGAGCCTTTGTTTAGATAGCTATAATATCTTTATCATGTCTATTATATTAATCACTCTAATCACTCTAATAGTTATGTAACTCTATAGTCTAATCTTTCTATAACTACCTGTATAAGTTCTAAGATACTATAATCTTTTCCTATTACTTTAAAGCATCATCTAATAATAGACTTTGCTATAAAGTAATATCTATTGCTTCTATTATCTACTATTCCTGTAGTAGTAACACTTTCTTATCTATAATAAGATTATTACTTGCAGGCATAACTTGTCTCGAGGATATCCTAAACAGATAGCCTGGTTGCTTATGTAAGTAGCGTCCGCTACTTCCATTGATTGGCTGAGCGTTATCGATTCTTGTGACAATCTTATAAAGAAGATCAATATAGTAAAATTACTAGATAATATATTGATGACTTTTTATTAGAAAGTAAAAGCCAACATTCCCTAATATTTTAAGATAATGAAAAAGATAACGAAGTTGACTATAAAGATTTAGATTAAGAATCAGATATCCTGCAACAATCATAGTTAGTAAGAATAACTAATTTTAGAAAAAACATTGTAAGAGTAATTAACTAAATAAATAAAATAATTAGATTATTCTAGAAATGACTATTAATTATAAAAAAAGAATAGGATTCAGTCCTAGGAATTAGTATAATTATTATTATTATTATTTAATCAAATTTAACGTCTATACCGAGCCCTAGGCTATGACAGACAGCGATTCGTGTGGATTAGGCCTACTTATAGGGGTTGCCCCCCATAAGCCGGTGCCTCTACCCCCATTGGATCCAGGCTTTCAAGGTATCTTGCACTTTCCTCACCCCATGCCGCTTATATGCGCAGGACGATTCGGGGGCTTATAGTGGGTGGCAACCACTACCCCCTCCTTATAGCCACTAACGTTTGGGCGTTGCCTACAATAGCGGGCCGCCCCTGCCCGCTATCCTTCCCCCTCTCGCTCTCCCTCATCCAGGACCTCAATGCCCCAATTATCAGTCTTATAGGCCTACTCCCAGGCCTATTAGTTATCCTCTCGCTCTCTAATGGCCCCTATAAACGCCAGCAGCGCTGTAATGGCCTTTGGGTCCTAGAATAGACATGCTTCGGGGCACTGCTCGCTATCCTATGGGGCCTTTACCCCCGCTTCGGCCAAGCCGGCATATAGTTTTTCCCACTAATGGCACCACTGTCGACAGTTTATAAGAAGATGTCTTACCATCTCAATCCCCCTAGAGCACCCCAAGCAATTAAAGGAGTCTCGGGCCTTGATTCAGTGCAGATAGGCCCCAATTAGGGTGTGGCCGGTCTTGAATTGGTAATACCGCCGCGCCAGGTACTTAGGAATGCTTGCCACTATTAGATCAAGCTTCCATCCCCAAGGGGGTTGATAGGCCTGGCCTACCTGTTAAATACATCTTACAAGCTTTGCAGTGAGCCAGTTGGCCTTAATAACGCTATAAGTCTCAGTGCATACCCACCAGGCATAGGCCAGTGAGATGCCTAAGTACTTACCTGTACAAGGCCTCCCTACAACTTTCTTAGCGGCCTTATCGGCCTCCTTATTGCCTAGGACCCCTTTATAGCCTGATACCCAGCATATGATAACCCTACAGCCGGTGGCCTGTAGTTCCCCAGCTAGATCGTGTGCCTGCAGCGCTAGGGCTTGCCTTGGGCCAGGCCAGATATACTGGAGCCTGCTTATAGCGGCCTAAGCATCTAAAAACATCCTAATTAGCTCTATAAAATTCTCTACTAATACCTATTCTAAGGCTTTGACTACTCCTATTAGTTCTGTATCAAAGACTTTGAAGCCTACGCCTAAAGAAGCTAGGCGCAACCTTTAGGAGCTAATAAGTAGCTTATAAACTATTGTAGCGTCTATACACTAATCATCTAATCTAGAACTGTTTAAATAAAGATCAATATTTTCTATCCCATTTAAAGAATCTAAGACTAATTATATAACAATTTTAGAGGAGTCTATCCTAAAATCTAATGATATAGACTTATTACTAGGCTCTATTATACACTTAAAGTCCTAGAAGGAGTTGGTGGTCAAGGCCTCTCATAGCCTACAGACCAGGCCTATGCCCAGCTTCTAAGGGCCTTAGTAGGTTGATATTACCTAAGCTCAGTCTTCTAGCGGCTGCTCTCCAGGCTGTGCATAGACATCTCCCTTTCTAAATATTATAAAGAGTATTTCTACTGCTAGATACCCCTAGAGAAGTCCTAGAAGTCTCAGGGTATACTGCTGCTATTTACTATCTAATAAGGCCTCTGTTGGTTCTAAAGCTGTCTCCTTTATAAGTGGTCTTAATAAGGTGGACTTCAGTATATCTATGACTGCTCAGGCCTAGTTATTAATTAGACCCTGCAGTCCTTCTAAGCAGTTTTTTTATCTATACCACTAAAGCTCGGCCCTATAAAGCACCACTAACTGCATAATAGCCTTTTAGATTCACTATACCAGGCCTGGGAAGAGCTCCTGAGTCTTACACAGTGCCTATACTCATCTTTCAGTATTTTAACCTTTTTACAGGCAGTACTTATAGTAGGCTTTAAGGATAAGCTTTGGATCTAGTAAAACCCCTAACCACCAAATAGCTGTTAGAGAGAATACCACTAAAGTGTCTCCTACCTGCACCCTAGCTTCCTAAACCTGATTTTTATGTTCCCTGCTAGTAGCCCTAGAGAATAGGATAGCCTCTATCTTTTTAAGGTCGAATTTAACACTATCTACCAATCCCTACTCAATAGCAGCTTTTACCACTACTTCTAGCTGCCTACAGATCTCAGAAACCAAGCTTCCCTAGACTACCAGACCTATGTCATCAGTATAGGACAGAGCCTTGATTCCTAGTATCTACTATTCTATAGCCTAAAACACACCCCAGATATAGATAAGAAAAAGGATTAGAGAGACCAGTAAATCTTAGAGCAGCCCTAAGTCAATAAGCTATTTAAAGACTTTATAACTATTAATTACAAGACTAACCCTTCTATTTATAAGAAAAGATAAAGTCCACTTTATAAAATTATTATCTAGGCCTACAGCTTCTATAGCCTTACTAAGCTTATAGAAGTTAACATAGTCGAAGGCTCCTATAATATCAATAAAGATAGTGCCTATAAAAAGCTTTTAAGTCTATCTCTTATGTACTATTTACACGAGGCAGGCTACTATATTAATAGCCCTATGGCCCTACCTGCACTCTATTTATCTAGGGTGTAAAGCTTTTTAGACTTTACACCAATCTGTTATAAAGCCTGCAGCTAGCTTCTCAACAATCTTGTCCAGGCAGCTAAGCAAACTTATTATCCTCTAGGTCTTTATCTGGGTGTAATTAGGCTTCTCTAGCTTCTGAAATAAGATGCCTTTAGTGGTTTTCTAGGCCCCTAGGTGCACCCTAAGCTGAAAGTACTGCCTAGCTATCCCTATAATTTGGGATGAGTCTAGTGCCCAGAGTAGCTAGTATACTTTAAAATTAAGCCTATTGGCCCCCGGAGCTTTCTTGATGTTCTGGCTGAATAAGGCCTAATACACCCGCTTTAGTGTTATAAATATATGGGCCTATCCACCTAGCAGCTCCCTAGGAAAAGAGCTATAGGGGGTATTAGAAAATACTGTTTCCCTAATTAAAGCTTCTTTATCGGCTATAATAATGGCAGGAAAAGCCTCTAGATCCAGGCCTTAAAATACTGAAGTAGTGGAATTAGTCCGTGGCTTAGTATACTGTAGGGCTATCTAACATCTATTAAAATCTTCTAGAGAAGACTTTTCTAGGCCATCCCTAGAGCCTTTAGGAAAAGGGTTCCCAGTGGGATTCAAACCTTTTTTCTACTTTTCTTTCCCCCCAAGGCCTTCCTCAATAAGGAAGACCTCCCAGCAGGTCCTTTTAGCCACCTTTATTTTATAGTAATAAGCGGTTCTTATAGTTTTAAATTCAATGTCAATACAGGCATAGGCCTGCTACTACTTGTGGGCTATAGCC
The DNA here is from genome assembly GCF_013368755.1 of Talaromyces rugulosus. Classification (NCBI taxonomy): domain Eukaryota; kingdom Fungi; phylum Ascomycota; class Eurotiomycetes; order Eurotiales; family Trichocomaceae; genus Talaromyces; species Talaromyces rugulosus. Next base: position 3,668,252 of record NC_049566.1, on the reverse strand, counting down.
TATAAACTCCAGGCTTGCCATAGCTCTAGCTTTTATTACTACTTAAAGCATGTATAAAGCCATATTGTTTTAGTATGCTTATTAAGTATACTGGTTAAGATGTCCTACACCCAATTAGTCTTTTTAATAAGGTCTTCCTTAGTACATTGATCACTAAAAGAAGAATAGCCTACAGCCTCTAAGGTGTCATAAGAATCGATAACGCTCAGCCAATAGATGTGACAGCGGACGCTAGTTACATAAGCAAAGGTTATTGGATATTCTCGTGGGGTAGAATCTCTGATTGTACCCGAGAAGGAAGAAACGCCTACACTTATACTCCCGCATGGAATGACTCATCGAACGGAAGCCTGTGTCGTATGGAAATGGTTTCCATACGAAAACAGACTCCGTACGAAAAGAGATCCCGTACGGAAAGGATCTCCACGCGAAAAGAGTCTCCATACGAAAAGACCCACCTTACGGACTTAGGCACGTGACTGCATAGTCAACATAGTGAGACTATGCTAAGGAACTATGTACTGACATAGTCAAGCAGAGCTTGACTATGCTCGCTATGTTTAGGATCAGCTATATAAGGACACTCATTTACCATCATGTATCTAGCTTATTGTGTTTTATTCTCTCAAGCAAATAGCATACTACTATTACTCTTCAACATACTTTGCAGCCTATCATTGCGATAGTACTCTACTTATTCTAGGATTGCCTTACACAAACTTCTCATCTTGCCTTCTGTTAGCAGAATACCCACCCCGATTCACATCTTGGTGACGAGTTGTTGAAACGATTGACATAAGGCCTAAGCTACTGTAGTCAGCTTTAAGGCTTCTTTATTTATCTATAAAGCTTCTATCTGCTACCTAGTAATCTCCCTAGAGATTCCTCCTAGAGGGGGTTCTAAGGCTTTCCAGGCTAGAACAATAAGCTCATAGTCAGATGTTGTAGGCTTATCCTTATCCATCTCCCAGGCTTACAGAGGCCCTAGGGTTAGCAAAGATAACGCTAAATCAATAATTAACACCCCCTCAGTCTTCTTATAGCATATGGCCTCCCCTAGTGGGTTATTAACATATAGTGAGTGCCGCTCTATAAGCTATTCCAAGGGCTCAGCGTTAACCCAGCCCTTGGCCAGTAGGTTCCACAAAGAGCTATAAATATTAAAATCACCCACTAATAGGCATCTATTCACTATAAATAGGTCCTAGTCTGCGTCCTCAATAGCCTGGCGTTGTCTAGGAAAGGCCCCTTACCATCAGTAACTAGCCCCAATCCACACATCATAGCAGTTGACTATTCTAGTGCATTAGGAGGCATGCCCGCTAATTATTAATACTTCCCATATGTCCAGAGCCTGTAAATAGGGGTAGTCTACTAAATCAGTACAGTTCTCGACCCTAACTGCCCCTATAAGGTCTTTATGGATAGCCATAAGCACCTATTAATCCCACTTCTCCTCCCCTGGCCAGTACAGTAGATAGCCTAGGTAGAAAAAGTTATAAGTAATATAAAGCTCTTGCAAGCATATAATACCTATTTACCACTTTATCCCCACTTCTAGAGCCCCTAAGATTATAGGATAAGTACAGCCGCAATTATATTAAATAATCAACATTAATAGAGGCTGCAGCTCCAGGCATTAATATTAGACACGGGGATGAATACGGTAGAGATAATATCCCTAGGGCATCTTCTATAGCATCATCAACCTCCCTAAGCTTTAGGGCTTAGAGAACATCCTAAATAGTGGTTAAAGAAGAAGCCTCCTCAACAACATCTTTCTATTCAGTCTATTCAGGAGAGGAAGGAGGCATAACAACCTCTATACCAGGAAAACACTTATAGAGTCGCCGGCAGACCTTCCAAAGCTTAGAGCACCCCAGGGAATCAGCCTAGTGCTTCCCTCTATAGTTACTGCATTTAATGGGTGCATACAGACATAGATGGCCTGTTTAGGCCCTATAGTCTAGTATGTTGCAGATATACTCTTAGGCTTCATAGACACCAGTACACACAGTACAGAGTGGTAATCAGGTGCTATAGCCTCTATAAGTTCAGTAACTAATGCTGTAGCATCAGATGCAAACAGTATCTTTACCTACTTCATGATAGAGACTGGTAGGGTGCCTGTTGTCTCCAAAGCATACACCCTGGGTGAGTAGCCTACAGGCGTCATTTAGGCCTCCTACTGTTATAACAATAGTAAAGAAACGCTGTTTATTAGTCTAGATAGCTACTATTAGCTTAATCTAGATAAGGTTTTTTATTAGAGTGCATATACCCTCTAATTTAATTTCTTCTCTAGCTAGATCTAGCCCTAAGACGCTATAGCAGGCTACTAGCACTGCATGCACTTTAATCTTGTGCCATTATTGGTCTACTTCCACTAAGATGACTATAGGGTCAATCCAATAGCAGACAGCCACTAATAGGTCCTTATAAGCTAGTAATAATGAGCCTACAGTGCTTCCTTAGTTTAATAGGGCTGAGATAGCCCCTAATTCAGTGTAATTAGCGTCTATTATCCTGGTAAAGTTCAGGAAGCCTATCTGGGCTAGGCAGCGGTTAAGCTGCAAGATAACATTAGCTTTAGACTTTCTAAAGGCAGTGTGGCCATTTTCACGTCTAAATATAAGCCTGTAGTCTTTTTTATTGCTTCTACAAATAGGCTTCAGGCTTCTTAGATCCATTTAGACTTTTAAAGGCTGGTTCAGGGAGTAAGCCTATTTTTTTGTAATAATTTGCCACTCCTAGACATTGCTAGCCACTATATTGGCCCACTAGGGGCCTGCTGCAGGCTTTATCTTAGAGAGTGGTTTTAATATCAGAGGTAAGGCTCTGCGTGGCTCTATAGGCTTAGTAGCTCTATTCAGATTAGCTTAGAGGCCATAGGTGATCTCTATAAATATCATCTTCTAGGATGGTAGAGACTGTCATGGGCCCTAGTGGTCGCCCTTTGACGATAAAAACTTTAGGGGGTGGTTTGGGGCGTTCAAGGAGGCTTATTGAGCTTTTAAGATTAAGAAACAACGCTCTAGAGCGCCTAATTAGCCTATAAGACGCTGCTTTATAGCCTCTATCAAAGAGGTTATATAGGCCTTTATAGCGGCTATCTCTATATATAGTGTACTATTACTGCTTACAAAGTGGTCTAATAAGGCCTGTTTTATGTCTTTGTAGACTAGGCCAATTAAGGCCTTCATAGGAGCTCTTTCTGCCTTATTAGGGCTATGTTCCTGTAGTCTCTTCCCTAGAGTTTTAGGTGCTTCCTGGGAGCCTAGCACACTACTTAGAGGGGAAAACAACTCTCTAGAGTTGATTTCCAGGCTAGGCAAGAAGCCCTCGCTCTGAGGGACTGTTGCACTTGCCTTAGGGGACGCTGGTGGTGCTGTCCCCGCTGGGGTGTCTATATAGGCCCCTACGGGGTTCACCAGACCTAGCGCCTGCCCCCCTGGGTCTAGGGGGTGGTTGTCGATATTAGGGAGTCCAGGGGCCATAGCGAAGCTCTGGATGCCTTCCAGTAGCATTGAATTTCAAAAGGTTGATTTTTGATTTTCCCGGCGGGTTGAATTAGTATAATAGTTCTAAGAATAAAAATTAAGACTCTAGAAACAAGCAAAGAAGAATTAGAAATAGATAATAAAGACTTTAAAATAATAGAGGAATTCCTTAAAATTAATTATAAAGAACTAAAATAAGAATATAGTTATAAACTATTTAAACTAGTATATTAAAAAGACTTTATTTAAATATACTAATAATATATTCTTAAATACAAAAAATACTATAAGTAGATATTTTATAAATATAATATATATAGAAAAAAGAATATTATATTTATAAATAAATTTAAATATATCTTATTTACTAAAAGAATATAGTTATATTATCTAATATTTAGATATATTAAAAGATATTTATATATATACTATCTATAATATAAAAAATATTATCATAAGAAGATATACTAGATGCAATACTATAAGTCAAAATATCTGACTTATTTTAAAGAAAAAAAAAAAAAAAAATAGAAGCTAATAGTACTAATAATTATCTATTAATCTATTCTAGACTATTTAAAAGATTAGAACGAATATTAATATTATATAGAAGAAATCTAATATCTTTTCTATAATAGTATTGAAACTGACTAATACTATATAAAAAAATATCTATACTATAAAGAATAAGTCATTTATACCAATAAAAATTAGATTAAAATTATTCTATTATAGAAATAATACCTTAAAAGATATAAAAAGGGATATTATTTTATTACTATAACTATCAAGATAGAAGAAACTATAATTATTATTAAAGAAATAGCCCGCCGGGAAAATCAAAAATCAACCTTTTGAAATTCAGTGCTACTGGAAGGCATCCAGGGCTTCGCTATGGCCCCTGGACTCCCCAATATCGACAACCACCCCCTAGACCCAGGGGGGCAGGCGCTAGGTCTGGTGAACCCCGTAGGGGCCTATATAGGCACCCCAGCGGGGACAGCACCACCAGCGCCCCCCGAGGCAAGTGCAACAGTCCCTCAGAGCGAGGGCTTCTTGCCTAGCCTGGAAATCAACCCTAGGGAGTTGTTTCCCCCCCTAAGCAGCGTGCCAGGCTCCCAGGAAGCACCTAAAACTCTAGGGAAGAGACTACAGGAACACAGCCCTGACGGGGCAGAAAGAGCCCCCATGAAGGCCCTAATCGGCCCAGCCTACAAGGACATGGAACAGGCCTTATTAGGCCACTTTGCAAGCAGCAATAGCGCGCTGCACGCGGAGATGGCCGCTATGAAGGCCTATATGACCTCTCTGGTAGAGGCTATGGAGCAGCGCCTCACAGGCCAATTGGGCGCTCTGGAGCGCCGTTTCTCAACCCTAGAAGCTCAACAGGCCTCCCCGAACGCCCCAAACCACCCCCTAAAGCCCCTATCGTCAGGGGGCGACCGCCAGGGCCCACGACAGCCTCTGCCATCCCAGGGGACGACGTTTGCAGAGGTCGCCCATGGCCCCCAAGCTAACCCGAATAGGGCCGCTAAGCCCATAGAGCCACGCAGAGCCTCACCCCCGATATCAAAACCACCCCCTGGGGTGAAGCCCGCAGCAGGCCCCCAGTGGGCCGATATAGCGGCCAGCAATGCCCAGGAGTGGCAAATCGTTACAAAAAAACGGGCTTACTCCCCGAACCAGCCCCCAAAAGTCCAAATGGACCCAGGGAGCCTGAAGCCTATTCGCGGAAGCAACAAGGGAGACCGCAGGCTTATATTTAGGCGTGAAAATGGCCGCACCGCCCCTAGAAAGTCTAAAGCCGATGTCATCTTGCAGCTTAACCGCTGCCTAGCCCAGGCAGGCTTCCCGAACTTCGCCAGGGTAATAGACGCCAATTACACCGAATCAGGGGCTATCTCAGCCCTATTGGACCAAGGAAGCACCGTAGGCTCGCTATTACCAGCCTATAAGGACCTATTAGTGGCTGCCTGCCACCGGGTCGACCCCGCAGTCATCTCAGTGGAAGCAGACCAACAGTGGCACAAGATTAAGGTGCATGCGGTGCCGGTAGCCCGCTATAGCGCCTCAGGGCTAGGCCTAGCCAGGGAAGAAATTGAATTAGGGGGCACATGCACCCTAATGAGAAACCCTACCTGGATCAAGCCGATAGCGGCTATCCAGACTAATAAGCAGCGTTTCTCTACTATCGTTATAACAGTAGGAGGCCTAGATGACGCCCGCAGGCTACTCGCCCGGGGCGTACGCTTCGGGGGCAACAGGCACCCTACCAGCCCCTATCACGAAGTGGGTAAAGACACCGTTTGCACCCGATGCTGCGGCATTGGCCACCGAACTTATAGAGGCTGCGGCACCCGACCACCACTCTGCACCGTGTGTGCTGGCGCCCATGAAGCCCAAGAGCACACCTGCAACGTGCTAGACTGCAGGGCCCAAACAGGCCACCCATGCCTGCATGCACCCACTAAATGCGGCAACTGTGGGGGGAAGCACCAGGCTGATTCCCCGGGGTGCCCCAAGCTTCGGGAGGCCCGCCGGCGACTCCATAAGCGCTTCCCTGGCGTAGAGGTCGTTATGCCCCCTCCCCCCCCTGAATGGACTGAATGGGAAGGCGTTGCTGAGGAGGCTTCTCCCCCAACCACTACCCAGGACGCCCCCCAAGCCCCAAAGCTTAGGGAGGTCGATGACGCTATGGAAGATGCCCCAGGGACATCACCCCTACCGTACTCATCCCCGTGTCCAACACCAACGCCTGGAGCTGCAGCCCCTATTAATGTTGATTATTCAACATAATTGCGGCCGTACCTACCCCGCAACCTTAGGGACTCTAGAAGCGGGGATAGAGCGGCAAATAGGCATTATATGCCTGCAAGAGCCTTATATTGCCTATGACTTCTCCCACCCAGGCTATCTGCTGTACTGGCCAGGGGGGGAGAAGCGGGATCAACGGGTGCTTATGGCCATCCGTAAAGACCTTATAGGAGCGGTTAGGGTCGAGAACCGCACTGATTTAGTAGACCACCCCTATTTACAGGCCCTGGACATATGGGAAGCACCAATAATTAGCGGGCATGCCCCCCGACGCACTAGAATAGTCAACTGCTATGATGTGTGGATTGGGGCCAGTTACCGGTGGCAAGGGGCCTTCCCTAGACGACGCCGGGCCATCGAGGACGCAGACTGGGACCTGCTTATAGTGGGTAGGTGCCTATTAGTGGGTGATTTCAACGCCCATAGCCCTTCGTGGAACCCACTGGCCAAGGGCCGGGTTAACGCTGAGCCCTTGGAACAGCTTATAGAGCGGCACTCACTATATGTTAATAACCCACTGGGGGAGGCCACACGCTATAAGAAGACCGAGGGGGTGTCAATTATTGATTTAGCGTTATCCTCGCCAACCCTAGGGCCTCTGCAAGCCTGGGAGGTGGATAAGGATAAGCCTACAACATCTGACCATGAGCTTATCGTCCTAGCCTGGGAAGCCCTAGAACCCCCCCCAGGAGGAATCTCCGGGGAGATTACTGGGTGGCAGATAGAAGCTCTGCAGGTAAACGAGGAAGCCCTAAAGCTGGCCACAGCAGCTTGGGCCTCAGAGGCTGTAGGCCACCCCCCTCTTAGTGATCAATGCACCGAGGAAGACCTTGCTAGAGAGGCCAATTGGGTGCAGGACACCCTAACCAGCGTACTCGATAGGCATGCCAAAGCAGTACGGCTTTGTGCACGCTCTAAGCGGTGGTGGAAGCCAGAGCTGCGGCAAGCCCGGAGCTTATGGGCTGCAGCCCGCAAGCGGTGGCAGGCCCATGCCTGTACCGACACCGAATTCAAGGCTGCAAGAACCGCTTATTACCATGAAATAAAGGCGGCTAAAAGGACCTGCTGGGAGGCCTTCCTTGCTGAGGGAGGCCCTGGGGGGAAGGAAGAGTGGAAAAAAGGTTCTAACCCCACTGGGAACCCTTTTCCCAAAGGCCCTAGGGATGGCCTGGAAAAGCCTTCTCCAGGAGATCCTAATAGGTGTTGGATAGCCCTACAGTACACTAAGCCACGGACTAATCCCACCACCCCAGCACTCCAAGGCCCGGATCTAGGGGCTCCCCCTGCCACTACCATGGCCGATAAAGAAGCCCTAATCAGGGAAATGGCATTTCCTAACGCCCCCCGTAGCTCCCCTCCTGGGGAGCTGCCAGGTGGACAGGCCCACATGCTTATAACGCCAGAGCGGGTGCATCAGGCCCTATTCAGCCAGAGCATTAAGAAAGCTCCGGGGGCCGACAGGCTCAATTTTAAAGCATGCCGGCTACTCTGGGCACTAGACTCACCCCGAATCATAGGGATGGCTAGGCAGTGCTTTCGGCTTGGGGTACACCCAGGGGCCTGGAAGACCGCTAAAGGCATCCTACTTCGGAAGCCAGGGAAGCCTGATTACACCCAGGTGAAGGCCTGGAGGGTGATAAGCTTGCTTAGCTGCCTGGGCAAGGTTGTTGAGAAGCTGGCTGCAGGCCTTATAGCGGACTGGTGTGAGGCCCAGGGGGCTTTACACCCTGGACAAATGGGGTGCAGGCGGGGCCGTGGGGCTATTGACGCGGTGGCCTGCCTCGTGCAAACAGTGCACGAGGGATGGACTCAAAAGCTTCTCACAGGCACTATCTTTATTGACGTTATGGGGGCCTTCGACCATGTTGACCCCTATAAGCTTAGTGAGGCTATGGAAGCTGCAGGCCTGGATAATGACCTTATAAGGTGGACCTTATCCTTCCTTACAAATAGAAGGGTCAGCCTCGTAATTGACGGTTATAAAGCCCCTGAACAGCCTATTGACTCAGGGCTGCCCCAGGGCTCACCGGTCTCCCCAATCCTCTTTCTTATCTATATCCGGGGTGTGTTTCAGGCTATGGAACAGCAGGTGCCAGGGATCAAGGCCCTGTCCTATGCCGATGACATAGGCCTGGTAGCCCAGGGAAGCTCGGTCTCTGAGATCTGCAGGCAGCTAGAAGCAGCGGCAAAAGCTGCTATTGAGTGGGGACTGGCAAATAGCGTCAAATTCGACCCTAAAAAGACAGAGGCCATCCTATTCTCTAGGGCCACCAGCAGGGAACATAAAAATCAGGTCCAGGAAGCTAGGGTGCAGGTAGGAGACGCTTTAGTGGCATTCTCCCCAACAGCCATCCGGTGGTTAGGGGTCTTACTAGATCCAAAGCTTACCCTCAAAGCCCACTATAAGTACCGCCTGCAAAAAGGTCAAAATACTGAAAGACGAGTGCGGGCACTGTGCAAGGCCCAGGGGCTCCCCCCAGGCCTGGCATGGCGAATCCAAAAGGCCACCGCGCAGTCAGTGGCGCTTTATGGGGCCGAGCTTTGGTGGCATGGGCAAAAGAACTGCCTAGAAGGACTGCAGGGCCTAATTAATAACCAGGCCCGGGCAGTCACAGGCATGCTGAAGTCCACCCCATTAGGACCGCTTATAAGGGAGGCAGCTTTGGAACCAGCAGAGGCCCTATTAGATAGTAAACAGCGGCGGTATGCCCTGAGACTCCTAGGACTTCCCCAGGGGCATCCAGCAGCAGAAATACTCCCCATAACGCTTAGGGAGGGAGACGCCCATGCACAGCCTGGAGAGCAGCCGCTAGAAGACCGAGCTTGGGCAACACCAACCCGCCGAGGCCCCTGGAAGCTGGGCATGGGCCTGGCCCGCAGGCTACGAGAGGCCTTGACCGCCGACCCCTCCCAGGGCTTTGAGCGTACAATAGAGCCTGGTAATAGGTCTATACCACTAGATTTCAGGATAGACTCCCCTGAAACCGCTATGCAATTAGCCTCAGACCCCCTAAGTGGGATAGGGAACACTGACCTTTACTCAGACGGTTCCAGGTTAGACGATCAGCGCGTAGGCGCTGCGGTAGCTTATAAGCCACTTATTGGCCCCTGGAGGTCGCGCCTAGCTCCCCTGGGCGCAGGCTTCGAAGTCTTTGATGCAGAACTAATAGGAGTAGTCGAAGCCCTAGAGTGGGCGCTGGCAGAGAATCTTAGAGGGCCAATTAGGGTGTTTCTCGATGCTCAAGCCGCTATAGGCAGGCTTCAGCATACCCAGCCAGGCCCTGGCCAAGCCCTGGCGCTGCGGGCACATGATCTAGCCAAGGAACTGCAGGCCACCGGCCGCAGGGTTACTATATGCTGGGTGCCAGGCCATAAGGGGGTCCCAGGCAACGAAGAGGCCGATAAAGCCGCCAAGAAAGCTGCGGGGAAGCCCCGAACAGGCAAATACTCGGGCATCTCACTGGCACATGCTCAACGGGCCTGTACCGAAGCTTATAGAGCTGCCAGGGCCAACTGGCTTGCTGCAAAGCTTGCAAAGCGTGCCCAGCGGGCAAGCCAGGCCTACTATCCCCCCCGGGGATGGAAGCTTGACCCAATGTTGGCGAACACCCCCAAGCACCTAGCGCGGCGATATTACCAGTTCAAGACTGGCCACGCACCAATTGGGGCCTATTTGCACCGAATTAAGGCCCGAGACTTCCCTAATTGCTTGGGGTGCTCTAGAGGGACTGAGACGGTAAGACACCTTCTTACAAACTGTCGACAGTGGTGCCACCAGCGGGAAAAACTATATGCCGGCTTGGCCGAAGCGGGGGTAAAGGCCCTGCAGGATAGCGAGCAGTGCCCCGAAGCACGCCTATTCCAGGACCCAAAGGCCACTACAGCGCTGCTGGCGTTTATAGGGGCCATTAGGGAGCGAGAGGATAACCAACAGGCCTGGGAGCAGGCCTATAAGACTGATAATTGGGGCATTGAGGCCCTGGATGAGGGAGAGCGAGAGGGGGAAGGATAGCGGGCAGGGGCGGCCCGCTATTGTAGGCAACGCCCAAACGTTAGTGGCCATAAGGAGGGGGTAGTGGTTGCCACCCACTATAAGCCCCCGAATCGTCCTGCGCATATAAGTGGCTTGGGGCGAGGAAAGTGCAAGATACCTTGAAAGCATGGATCCAATGGGGGTAGAGGCACCGGTTTATAGGGGGCAACCCCTATAAGCAGGCCTAATCCACACGAATCGCTGTCTGTCATAGCCTAGGGCTCGGTATAGACGTTAAATTTGATTAAATAATAATAATAATATTAAAGAAATAATTAATAAATATAAAGCTAAACTACTCTTTAACTTAGAAGTATTAACAAATTATATTAGTGAGGTATATATTAGGAAAAATAGGATCTAAATATATAAAATAAACCTATAATATACTATACAAAATTTTAAAGGATAAATCATAATTAAAGGATTTATATAATAAACTAAAAATATTATAATTAAATTAGAAAAATATAAAAAAAGTATTTAATTAGATTTAAATCTGTTTAAGTGAAAAGATTTTAATATTATACTTAGAATAATATAGCTATAAAGATATAATCCTATTATTAACTAAAAATATAAGATAATATTAATAGACCTGAAGATACTATAAACAGAGTAAATAAAGATTAAACTAAATTAATAGTTAAAGATGAAATATACTAAAGAAATAAATAAAATAAATTAATAGATTAAAATATAAAGAAAACTAAAAAAAATCTATAAAAAAGAACTAAAAAAAGTATTTAACAAGCTACTAAAAAAATATTAAAACTTTACTAAATTATTTATAAAAAAAGAATACCAATTACTATAATATAAAAAAAAATATAAAGTAGAGATATTTTTTAAACTAAAAATATAGATACTATAAATAAAATAATAATAAATCTTATAAAATAAACTCTAAATTATTAAAGAATTTATTAAAAAATTCTTAGTAGCTAGTTATATTAGAGAATTAAAAGTAAAAGTTTTTATATAAGTAATATTTATATTAAAATATAATAAATCGCCATAAATAGTTATTAACTACTGAAAATTAAATAATATAACTAAAAATAATATAAATAAAGCGTTATACTAAGAATAGAAAAAAGATTTATTATAAAGCACAAAAATTATAATAATATTCAATATTAAATAAGGATACTATAATCTATAAATAAAAAATAATAATATCTAGAAAACAGTATTCTTTATAGATTTAGAATTATATAAATAGCTAGTAGCATCTATAGGACTTAAAAGGCTATTGGTAAAATTTATAAAATTTATAATCTATATTCTATAAGAATATCTTAACCTCTTTATTACAGTATACTTTAATAATATTATAATTTATTTAAAAAATCTAAAAGAATATAATAACTATATATAACTAGTTATAACAAAATTTATAAAAGCAGGATTAACTCTTAAAATTAAAAAATATAAATTTAATACTATATAAGTCAATTATCTAGGAATAATATATATAATAAACAAACTAGAAATACTAAAAGAAAAATTAGATACTATTTTTGAATAATTAACTCTAATAAATATCTACAATATATAATCTTTTCTTAGAGCTAGTAAATATATTTAATAATATCTTAAGAAATATTTAAATATTATAACACTAATAACAGAATTATTAAAAAAAAATAAATTATTTAATTAAATAATAAGAAGATAATAATCTTTTAAAAATATTAAAGAACTTATTAAAATTATACTAATTTTATAATTATTTAATCTAGAATTATAAAATATTCTATAAATAGATATATCTAGATATGCTCTTAGAGTAATCTATAAATAAATTAATAAAAAAAAATAAATATAGATTATTGTATTCTATTTAAAAAAATTTATATTAGTAGAAATTAATTATAATATCTATAATTAAAAATTACTTATAATAGTTTAAGTATTCTAATAATAATAACATTATCTTTAAGAAGTAAAATATAAAGTAATTATTAAAAATAATTATTATAATTTAAAATACTTTATGATAATAAAAGAATTATCTAGAAAATAAATATAATAGGCTAAAGAACTAGCTAAATTTAATTATAGGATTAAACATATTCTAAGAAAATAAAATATAGCTATAGATGTATTAAGTAGACAACTAGATTATATAATTAAAATAAAATCTTCTAAGATAAATATTCTATAAGAAGAATTAGGAATTCTATACTATAATTATAATATAATTATTGTAACTATAATAAAAGTTATTAATAATAATCTATTTTATAAATAACTATATTAAGAAATAAATAAAGATTAAAAAATTTAAAAAGAATTATAAGCTAAATAAGTTATAAAAGATATCTAGAAGAGCTTAGTGATATAGAATAGAATAAACAGAGTACTGTAGAATATAACTATAGAAGTTATTCAGTACTACTATGATCTTCTAACAAAAGAACATCAAGGAGTTGAAAAGATAATTAAAATAATTATCTAAATATTTTACTTTCTTTATATCTAAAAAAGGGTTAAGAATTATATTAAAAACTGTAACAAATATAATAAAAATAAAATAATATACTATAAACTCTTTAGAAAAATACAAATACTAAAAGTATTAAAAAAAATATAGAAAAGTATCTGTCAATCGGTTCAACAACTCGTCACCAAGATGTGAATCGGGGTGGGTATTCTGCTAATAGAAGACAAGATAAGAATGTTATGTAAAGCAATCCTAGAATAAATAAAATACTATTATAATAATAGACTATAAAGTATATTAAAAAGTAATAGTAGTATATTATTTACTTAAAAGAATAAAATACAATAAACTAGATATATAATAGTAAATGGGTGTTCCTATATAGTTCCCAATATCAAAGTATTACTTTGATATCTAGCAGCACTGCTTTATTATATAGAATTGCTGATTCTATATCTAGAAGCACTATTTTTAGCTTATCTTAGCTTACTGAGCGTGCCCAGAGTACTAAACTAATCCTAGTTAATATTATACATATATATTATATATATACTGTGTATGTAGTGTCATTTCAGCGGCTGCTGACATAAGTGGCATAATTGGCTGTGAGTTATCCATTCTTCTGTTACGGGCTAGGTCCCGTCTTACTGGCCTTATGTAGGTCCAGGAATTGAATAGATTTGAATGTGAGAAAGAGAAGGAAAAGGTTTGCAGAGATTCACATTGTCGAATGTTGATACAGGCGAGTATGGATCCCAGGGGCGCCCTAACGAATCTGGTGTAGTGTTAGGAAGTTCTTTTATAATGAACCAGGTGCGGACTAGATGCAGTTATTCTATAAAAGCAAAGCCTAAGTATTTTAGGGACTAAGATCCTAATATTACTCCCCTCCTTTAGCAAGGGCATTATAGTGTTAAAGCTAATAATTAAGTACTTCAATATCTTCTATAGACTGGGCAGATTCCTATATAGATTGCGCATATCTAGTCTAACAGACAAGGTATTATTTTATATGTCCGCGGCCCTGATATATAATCCATTTGTTAAGTATATTATCAACTAGGTACTCTTTATTGCCTTCTACTAGATATGCTAGTAGTTGGTAATTATGTCAGGTCTGTAAAAAAAACAGACATATATCTATAGAATAGAGAAATATTATATAAAAAATATTATAAATAGTTCTAAAAACATCAAGTCAATATATATAGGATCCTACTTTCTTTAGTATAGTATATTTCATATATCAAACATCTAGTTTTTTTAAAAATTATTTAGTCTGAATATTCTAAAGGTCTAATCATATCTTCTATCCTATTTTATACTCTAGAGGAGTCTTTTGGTAATAATTCATACTATTTTTTATTCGCTATTGTACTAAGACAAGCTTAGTCTATGTTATATCAAAGGCCTACTATAGCTTAATAACTATATTGTTTGTATATTTAGCGACGGATCTTTACTATTTAAATGTAGGGATAGCTTTATCTAATTAGAGTGGTTTAATATTGTATCTATAGGTCAGAAAGAAGGAGTTAATACTAGTTATAGTAGTATTATATCTATTTATTACAAGTTACGTAATTGTGGTTAGTAGGCTCTAGTTGATTTAGAAATAGATATAGAAGTTCTGTAGGTATTCTTCTATCATAGAGTTAGCATGTTCTGTCTGTCCATCAGTTTGGGAATAATATATAGTTGACAATCGTCTTATAATCTTTAGACATTTATATATGTTTTTTTAAAGATTATTAATAAATTACATGTCCTAATCTAATATAATGCTGCTAGGCGGCCCATGTTTGTGTATGAATCAGTCAATAAACTTCAATATCACTGTCTTAGTATCTATATGTTTGCATGATATCAATATAATCTCTTTTCCTAGTCGGTCAATGATTACTATGAGATTTGTATTTCCGTCGGACATTAGGAGTTTCTCTATAAAATCCATACTAATATCTCACTACATTCGCGAGGGAACAGAGAGCGGTTTTAATAACCCTTATTAGTATTGTCTCTATACAGTGTTCATACCATATTTGTTACAGTTATTTATAAACCTTCAAATATCCTTAGATAGATTCAGTCAATATAGTTATCGGGCTATGATAGCATAGATCATGTTTTAGCCTGGGTATCCAGTGAAATAAGAGTCGTGTATATCTTATATAATATAAATACAGAGTGATTTACTATTTAGTACCTATTATCAGTTTTAAAATAGTAATTAGTTTACTGTATTAATTATGCATTTAAATACTATAATACAAAGTTATAGATTTTAAGAGAACTATAGGAACTTTTAGTATATAGCTTCTTTAATTTATTTATAATTCTTATCTTTGGCTTTAGCTAGTTATCACTGTTCTCTAATTAATATTAAATGCTCTATGTAGATAGTGTGGACATGGGGTTTAGATACAGTGTTTGATAAGTAACCCTGAGGAGGTTGTTCTGGATAGTCTCTCTATACCTTGTTAGGGTTGATAAGACATTTATTTTAGTATACTAGGCGTTTATCGTTAATTCTATCAGGCATATCTTGTGAGTGTTGCAATAGTGTATCAGGTCTGGCAGCTAGTTGCCCTGGCTGGTATTAGAATTTATAGTTAAAGTATAAGAATATACTGGTCTATTTTATTTATTTTTTATTCAACTATTGGAGCTGTATGAAGTATTTAAGATTCTAATAGTTGATTAGAATAGTAAATTCCTTAGTATTAATTAGTTTAGGTTCTTATTACTTTAAATATGCTATTATTGCCAATAGCTTCTTATTATGGATCTTGTAATTACACTCTGCAAACATACATTTTCAAAAGAAGTAGGCGTAGGTTTATAGAAGTCCTTTGTTATTATACTATGATAATGTCCTCTCTATAATATATCCTAAAGAGTTGGCTTCCATAATTATATCCTGTTTAAGATTGAATTGTACTAGTATTAGATCATTTATAAATATTTACTTTAGTTGTTTGAAGACTTTATTGATGGCCTTGGTCTGAATAAAGGTAGTTCCCTTTTTAGTCAGTTCTGTTAGCAGATAGATTATGTTAGAATATCCTCAGATAAACTATCAATAGAAATTTACGAACTTTAAGAATGATTACACATTTTTTATATATATTAAGACTTTCTATTCCAAAATAGCAGAGACTTTTGTGGGATCTATTCAGATCCCTTTTCCAGCTTCTAATATAAATCTAAAATATTTTATTGTCTACACCTTAAACTCACATTTATTGATATCTAGCTGTAGTCCTATAATACACAGACGTTCTAACACCCTCATTACTTATTTCTAATGGTACACGCAGCTACCTTCTATAAAGATAAGCATATTATCCAGATAAGCAGATAAAAAGTCGTCTAGAAACTCACAAAGGATCCAATTAATATATCATTAAAACATGCTCGGCATATTGATAAAGCTGAAAGATATTACTAACCATTCATAGAGTCCAAACCTAGTTTAGAAAGCTATCTTCTATTCATCTCCTTCAGCGATGTATATCTTATAGAAGGCCACTATAACATCAAGCTTTATAAACCATCAGGCTTTAAATATTCGTTATAAGGTCTCATATATTAACAGTAGTAGATATTAATCCCTTTTTATCATAGTGTTAAGCGCCTAATAATCAATATAGAAACACAGTCCTCCTCTAGGTTTCCTTATAAACAGTACCGGCACTACAACAGGTGAGTTACTCATACATATAAAATCCTTCAATAGTAAGTCATAAAGAGTTTTCTATAAAACCAGCAGTTCTTCCCATAACATGTTATAAAAAAGGCCCTATAGTATCTCTGGCTTATATCTCTTCACATCAGTATTAATTAGTTCAATCTAATAGTTGATATTTAGATGTAACAATAATAGCTTATCAGCTTCCTTCAGGTTAAATAGTTCCAGGAACTCGTAGTAATGCTTAGATAGCTTGTTTCCTGGGTCTATCTATAGTTTCAAAGTCAGAACTTTCTTAATATCCTATATAGAAACTACAAATATGTTAACCTTCTTTTTTCTACTTCACATCCTTTTTAAAGCGTTTACCACAGTTATACTAATCTGTCAGGGAACATACTCAGATCATAACAGGTTCTTTTTATCAATGGATATTCTATTCCTAAATTCTAATCAGCCTTTAACAGCGTCAATTCTTACATATTAGTGTTCCATCCATAAAAGACCCAATATTATATCATATTCGCACTTCAGAACCATATAAAAGTAGGCTTTCTTCTGTATATTTCCTTTAATATCTAATATCATATATACAATTTCTTTGATATATTAAGATACCAAATTATCATATCTCTTAATAGGTCTAGATTTAATAGCACTACAATTCAGCTTTTTCTTTCAAGCGAAGGTCTCTTTAATAATCCCATAGATAAGGCATCCACTATTAATTAAAGCATTGGCATTGGTTCTACAATCTAACTATACATCTATATTAAATAGAGGTCTATTAAACCTTCCAACCATCTTTTTAAAATTCTTAAAGTTATAAGCTATTTTATATTTTAGCTCCTACAGACAACTTTATGTAAAAGCTACTCTTTTAACTCTAATATACTATCTAAACCTATATTAAATTTAGTTTTATTCTTTTTTACTCTGGTATTAGATATTCTTATAAATATATTATATTTCTTCTTGCCATAATTCCTTAAAAATAACGCCTAACAGAGTAGCACAGATTTAAGACAGTATTAAACAATATAACCTGATTTTCTATATTAAAAATAGTTGTCTATTCTAACAGTATTAATTAACAGATCCACAGATATCCAGTCTATAACTTAGGACTGTCCTCTATCAGAGGAGGTTCCTTTTATAAATAGACAGAAAATATTCCACTTATATCAGAACTAGATATTATTAATCCTTTTCAGCTCTTCAAGATTATTCACTACTCAATATAAACATTCACAGAAAACTTTATACTACTTCAACATATCATTCCTAATAGTCATATACCTTATTTCTTAGTTAATCACAGTTTTCAATTATGAGATTTTTATGTTATCAGTCTATAATTAACCTCCTATAAAAAGTAATATCTATTTAAATTCACTGATAAAGTCCTGGAAAGGGGTATGCTTTTATTGTATACAGTTAAGTTTAAGGTTCGCCTTTTCTATAAATTGATAATCTTTGAATAGCATGTTAAGATGTGCAAAAAAAGCTTCTAGTGTAGTAGGGATAACCATATTTATATTCCTATGAAGCTGTATTTAGAGATAGACCTTTGTTTAGGCCTTTCCTATCAACTATCTATAGGCGTACTACAGTTGCTTGTATAGTCCTCCAATCACTAGTATATCGACCATCAATTTTATATATAGGATTGCCACGAACTATATATATCGTAAATGATTAGAGTCGTCATATTTATCAGGATAGTTAAGAGAATAACGCGGTTTATTCGCACTATACATAAGGATTACTAATGATATGGCATTAGTAGAGACCTTAGACATAGATAGTTCAATTATATTATTAACTTATCCTTTAATATACGATAGATAAATAGATATATTCATTAAAAAAAGTTCTATTCATTATATTTATTCTAATAATAGCTGGTTTAATTCTAAAAGTATACCTCTTTGGTCCAGACCATCTCTCAATAAGCTATTTATCATAATAAAGAAATTTCTCAATACTTAACTCAGTCATCAAAAAGCGGCAATATAATAATTTAATCCTCTAAATAAGAAGAGTTAGTACAGTTCTTAGAGACTTAACTCAAATAAATAAAGAGCAATTATATAGCTTAATCCTTTGGATAAGAAGAGTGACGCGTTCTTAACCCTTTAAATAGAGAAGAGGGGTAAGATGTTTAAATCTAATATTATAGACTAGGTCCTATCTTACTGGCCTTATGTAGATCCAGGAATTAAATAGATTTAAATATAAGAAAAAGAAGGAAAAGGTTTATAAAAATTTATATTGTTAAATATTAATATAGATGAGTATAGATTCTAAAGGCGCTCTAGTGAATCTGATGTAGCGTCAGAGAGTTCTTCTATGGCGAACCAGGTGTAGACCAGGTGTGGTTATTCTACAAGAGCGAAGCCTGAGTATCCCAGGGGCTAAGACCCTAACACTTCTGACAGTATCACTATTAATTTTATCTAAGGACTACTATAGTCTAAGGATCTAATAACAGGAATTATCTATATCAATACTATAATAATAATTAACCAACTTACAAAATATATTATCTTAGAATCAATATTAAAGGATATTTATTTATTTATTTATTTAATCAAATTTAACGTCTATACCGAGCCCTAGGCTATGATATACAGCGATTTGTGTGGATTAGGCCTGCTTATAGAGATTGTCCTTTATAAGCTGGTGCCTCTATTTCTATTAGATTTAGGCTTTTAAGGTATTTTATACTTTTCTTACCCTATACTATTTATATATGTAGAATAATTTAGAGGCTTATAGTAATGTCAATCGGTTCAACAACTTGTCACCAAGATGTGAATCGGGGTGGGTATTCTGCTAACAGAAGGCAAGATGAGAAGTTTATGTAAGGCAATCCTAAAATAAATAGAGTACTATTACAATAATAGACTACAAAGTATATTAAAAAGTAATAGTAGTATACTATTTACTTAAAAGAATAAAACACAATAAGCTAGATATATAATAATAAATAAATATCTTTATATAACTAATCCTAAATATAGTAAATATAATTAAGCTTTGCTTAACTATATCAGTATATAGTTCCTTAGTATAATCTCACTATGTTAACTATATAATCATATATCTAAGTCTATAAAATAGGTCTTTTTATATAAAGACTCTTTTTATATAAAGATTCTTTCTATACAGAATCTTTTTTCATACAGAGTCTATTTTTATATAGAAACTATTTCTATACAACACAAGCTTCTATTTAATAAGTCATTCTATATAAGAGTATAAGTGTAGGCGTTTCTTCCTTCTCAGATATAATCAGAGATTCTACCCCACGAGAATATCCAATAACCTTTGCTTATATAACTAGCGTCCGCTGTCACATCTAACGTAATCCACACCCGAGCGGCCACCACAAACGAGCGGCCACTTCCCTTCCAAAACGCGTCGCATTACAAGTCCACACAGTTCAATGCGTCAATATACCACCAATTCGCAATAAAAATCAAAGAAATTCAGTCAATCAAGAAGGCTAAATCTTATTAGCTATATCCGATTTACAAAATCAAAATATCTCAAATATTGGACAAGCGGCAAAGATTTACAATATTCCGCATACAACGCTCCAGCACAGATTACATGGCACTCAAGAAAGATCTCAAACACGCGCCAATAGACATAAATTATCCCAATTTAAGAAGGAATCACTTATTAAATAGATATTAGATCTAGATAAACAAGAACTACCTCCCCAGCCTACTCTTATACAAGAAATAGCCAATTATCTTCTTTCTCAACATAGAAATCAACAAGTTGAAGAGAATTAGATATACAACCTAGTTCAACGTCGCTCAGAGCTCAAATCGCGATATTCCCAGAGATATAACTACAAGCATGCTAAATGTGAAAATCCAAAGATAATCCAAGAATATTTTGACAGCATACAAGAGGCTATGTTAGAATATAGTATCTTACCAGAAGATATTTACAACTTTAATAAGACTGGCTTTACTATAGATCTCTATACAACTACAAAGGTTATTACAGAAATTAACCATATCTATTACAACCTAATAATCGAGAATGGGTAACTGCAATTAAAGCAGTTAATTCTACTGAATAGGCTCTACCTTCGTACATGATTTTCAAAGCGACAAAATACTCTCAAGAAGGCTGGTTTAAGACTCTTCCAGATGATTAAAGAATCAATATTAGCGACAATAGATAGACCACAGATAAGATTAGAATGGATTAGCTCATTAATCACTTCATTCCTCTTACTAATGGCTGTACGATAGGAAGATATCAAATATTGATTCTTAATGGCCATAGAAGTCATTTAACTGCTGAATTTGACCGAACCTGCACTAAGAACAATATTATTCCAGTTTACATGCCACCACATTCTTCACATCTTTTACAGCCTCTTGATGTTAGCTGTTTTACAGTTTTAAAGCAACAATATAGACAGCTTATTGAACAGCAGATAAAGCTTGGATTCAACCATATTAACAAAATCGACTTTCTCACTACATTTCCAGAGGCGCGTACAATGGCATATAAAGCTAACACTATTCGGAATGGCTTCAGAGCATCTGGATTAATACCATTTGATCCAGATCAAGTATATCAGCAACTTACTATCTGACTAAAGACTCCAATACCTCCTCCAAGTCGATCAAACAATACCCAATCATCATGCTTATAAACACCTCAAAATCCACATCAATTCAAGCGTCAATTGACTACGATTAAAAAGCGTATAAGCCAGCATACAAGAAGTCCATCTAAAGTCATTAATAAAACAATTATCCAGATATCAAAGGCTTATAAAATAGCTGTAAATAATCTTCTACTTATACAAAAAGAAAATCATAATTTACAGGCTGCACATGAGAAGAAGAAGCAAAAACGTTGACAATCTAAAAAGCAGATATCCCATGAGCAAGGAATTACTAGAGAAAAAGCTCAGACACTTATACAAAGTCAGGTTAAGACATCTCAAACTATTACTACTGCCCCAGCTGAGCCTGAGCTTCCAGTCTCTCAACCACCTATACGACGTCAATTTCGCTATAATAGATATGGCATTGCAGGGCATAAAATAACCGGATGTCCTAATCACACCAGTAATTAATTTTTCATATATAATTATTATTTTGGGTTAGAAATTGAGATTTGAAATTCATATAGAGCGTATTTCCGGGCCGAAGTGGCCGCTCGCTTGTGGTGGCCGCTCGGGTGTGGATTACGTTATTAACTGAGCATTATCGATTCTTATGACAATCCCCTCCTTTGAAGGCTGGCGTCCCGACAGTCACATAAATAGTCGCAGGTCCCCATCACACAGATAGGCTGATTCCTTTTTATTAACATTCTTGGTAGTAATATTCTAACTATATTATCAAAACAAAATATTAATAAAAACAATTTGTTCACCTATATTGTTAAAACTAGGATTGTTCTTCTTTTCTTTTACCACAAGTATACTCTCTTAGAGAAATTATATATTAAATTAGAAATTTCAAAACATTACAGTAAGTATATTCATAGCGGTCACAGTCACTATATTAAAATAACATCTTTAGATTTAGCATAAAAAAAGTTGTTAACTATTTAAAAGAAAATTAAAGAAAATAAGAAAGTAACTCTAATAAAACTTCTTTATCTTAAGAAACAGTAAAAGCTACTTTAAAAGTATACTAGTCAGTTTATTTAGATAGATATTAAGGATATAGAAAAGTTAGAGCATTTAGAAGAGAAAGAGAAGAAAGAATAAAAACAAAAAGCTAAACTATAAAAATTAAATAAGATAATTACAGCTACCATCTAAGAGTTTCCTATATTATTTAATAATAAATTCAACTATATTCTTTCTAAGTTTTTTTTTAACAAAATACTTGAATCTTTTCAGAACAGTTTAAATATCTAACTGATTCCTATAAATTATATTTAGATCTGTATTCTTTCTAGCTAATTAAATAAAAGATTTTTTCTTTTACTAACTTTCTTTTTAGAATATTTTTAATTTTATATTTATTCTTAATTACTTTATTATTACTGTTTTCTAGGTTTTCAGTTAGTTCTAATAATAAGATATAAAATATTAGGTATACTTTTATTCTTACTAATAATCAGAATTTATAATTATTATTAGCAAGTTTTTCTTAAATTATAAAAAATCTATATTTAATAACATCAAGTTTATTACTTAGTCTCTTACTTAAAATATTAAAATTTTTCTATTTAATTATTTATCATAATAAGTAAACTTTTTTTCTCTTTTTAAGGATTAGTATATCCTTACACTTTTTATTATAGTAGATCTTTATTCAGTTTTTAGTCTACTTAATGTCTTTTAATATTGTCTAATAAAGTATCTATAGTTTATTAGTTTATATTATTACAGCTTTAGATAATCCTTCTTATAGTACTTCAGACTATGTTATTCTTAGATGTTGTTTAAGATTTATAAAATATAGAACTTATTTCATTATAATATTTTCTATATTATTTAATATAAACTATGCTAATAGTAATAGTTCTATCCAGTTATCTTGTTCCCAGTCTAAATAGTATTAAAAATACTATTTAACTATTTAAATTATTCTTTCAGACTAGCCATTAGTCTATTGGTGATTTATAATTGATAATTTGTGATATATTCCACATGCTTTTGTAATTATCTGCCAATATTTAGATATAAATAACTTGTCTTGGTCTATAATAAGTTTATTTAGTAATCTAATCTATACAAAAACTTTTTATAATATAAGTTTTACATATTATTCTGCTATTATATCCTTTAGTATTGGTTCTAAAATAATATATTTTATAAGTTAGTTGACTATTATTATGGTATTAATATAGATAACTCCTATTACTAGGTCCTTAGACTATAATAGTCCTTAGATAAAGTCAATAATAATACTTTTCTATACTTCTTCTAGTACTTCTAGTATTTACATTTTTCTAAAGAGTTTATAGTATACTGCCTTATTTCTATTATATTCATTATAATTTCTAATATAATTCTTAACCCTTTTTCAGACATAAAGAAAATAGAATATTCAGATAATTATTTTAATTATCTTTTCAACTCTTTAGTGTCCTTTTGTTAAAGGATCATAGTAATACTAAATAACTTCCATAGTTATATTCTACAGTACTCTAATCATTCCATTCTATATCACTAAATCTTTCTAAACATTTTTTATAACTTGTCCAGCTTATAATTCTTCTTATATTTTTTAATCCTTATTAGTTTCCTGATGCATTTATTTGTAGAATAAATTATTATTAACAACTCTTATTACAGTCACAATAATTACATTATAATTATAGTATAGAACTCCTAATTCTTCTTGCAGAATGTTTATCTTAAAGAATTCTATTTTAATTATATAATCTAGTCATCTACTTAATATGTCTACAGCTATATTTTATTTTCCTAGAATATATTCAATCCTATAATTAAATTTAGCTAGTTCTTCAGCCTATCATATTTATCTTCCAGATAATTCTTTTATTATTATAAAGTACTTCAAATTATAATAATCATTTTTAATAATTACTTCATATTTCACTCCTTAGAGATAGTATTACTATTATTAAAATACTTAAACTATCGCGAGTAATTCTTAGTTATAGACATTATAGTTAACTTCCACCAATATAAACTTTCTCAAATAGAATATAATAATCTACATTTCTTTTTTTTTATTGATTTGTTCATAGATTGCTCCAAGAGCATATCCAGATACATCTATTTATAGAATACTTTATAATTCTAGGTTAAATAGTTATAAGATTAGCATAATTTTAACAAATTCTTTAACATTTTCAAAAGATCATTATCTCTTTACTATCCAATCAAATGGTTCATCTTTTTTCAGCAATTCTGTCATTAGTATTATAACATCTAAATATTTCTCAAGATATCGTCAAACATATCTGCTGGTTCCAAGAAAAGATTATACATTATAAACGTTCATTAGAGTTGGCTATTCAAAGATAGCATCTAATTTTTCTTTCAGTATCTCTAGTCTATTTGTTATATATACTATTCCTAGGTAGTTAACTCATATAATATCAAATTCATACTTCTTAATTTTAAAAGTCAATCTTATTTCTATAAATTTTGTTATAACCAGTTATATATAGTTATTATATTCCTTTAGATCTTTTAAGTAGACTATAACATCATTAAAATATACTACAACAAAGAGGTTAAAGTATTCTTATAAGATATAGATCATAAACCTCATAAATTCTACTAATAGTCATTTAAGTCCTATAGACGCTACTAGCCATTCATACAGTCCCAAGTCTATAAGGAATACTGTTTTCTAGATATCATCATTTTTCATTCATAGGTTATAATATCCCTATTCAACATTAAACATTGTCATAATTTTTACACCTTACAATAAATCTCTCTTCTATTCCTGATATAACACTTTGTTTACGTCATCTTCAATTATATTATTTAATTTTCAGTAGTCAATAACCATTCATAGTAATCCATCACGTTTTAGTACAAACATTGCTTATACAAAAGCCTTTACTTTTAATTCTCTAATATAACCAGCTACTAAGAATTTCTTAATAAATTCCTTAGTAGTTCGAAGTTCATCTTATAAGATTTGTCGTTACTTTACTTATAGCACCTATACTCCTGCTTTAAGAGATATCTCTGCTTCATATTCTTTTTTATATTATAATAGTCGATATTCTTTTTTTATAAATAATTTAGTAAAGTTTTGATATTTTTCTAATAGCTTGTTAAACACTTCTTTCAGTTCCTTTTTATAGATTTCTTTTGATTTTCTTTATATTTCAATTTATCAGCTTATTTTATTTATTTCTTTAGTATGTTTCACTCTTAACTACTGATCCAGTTTGATCCCTATTTACTCTATTTATAGTATTTTTAGATCTATTAATACTATCTTATATTTCTAGTTAATAACAGGATTATATTTCTGTAGCTATATCATTTTAAGTATAATATTAAAATCTTTTTATTTAAATAGACTTAAATCTAGTTAGATATCTTCTTTATATTCTTTTAATTTAATTATGATATTTTCAGTTCGTTATATGAATCCTTTGATTATGATTTGTTCTTTAAAATTTTATATAGTATATTATAGGTTTATTTTATATATTTAAATTTTATTTTTTCTAACATATGCTTCGCTAATATAATTTATTAATATTTCTAAGTTAAGAAGTAGTTTAGCTTTATATCTATTAATTATTCTTTTAATAATAATTACAGTTTCTTCTATTTTGATGGTTGTAGTAATAAGATAATATCCCTTTCTATATCTTTTAAGATATTATTTCTATGATAGAATAATTTCGGTCCAATCTTTATTAGTGTAGATAACTCGTTCTTTATAGTATAGACATTTTTTTGTATAGCACTGATCAGTTTCAATACTATTATAGAAAGAATACTAAATTTCTTCTATATAGTATCAATATTTATTTCAGCCCTTCGGACAATCCAGGATAGATTAATAGATAATTATTAGTATTATTAGCTTCTATTTATTCTTTTTCTTTTCTTTAAGATAAATTAGATATTTTAACTTATAGCATTACATCCAGTATATTTTCTTATAATAGTGTCTTCTATATTATAGATAGTATATACATGAACATCTTTTAATATACCCAAGCATTGGGTAGCATAACCATATTCTTTTAGTGAGTAAGACATATTCAAATTTATTTATAAGTATAATGTTCTTTTTTCTGTATATATTGTATTTGTAAAATATCTATTTATAGCATTCTTTGTATTCAAGGATGTATTATTAGTATGTCTGAATAGAGTCTTTCCAATATACTGGTTTAGGTAGTTTATAACTGTATTCTCGTTTTAGTTCTTCATAGTCGATTTTAGGGAATTCCTCTATTATTTCAGAGTCTTTACTATCTATTTCCAGTTCTTCTTTACTTATTTCTAGAATCTCAATTCTTGTTCCTAGAACCATCATATTAGTTTCTAAGACTGAATCCTATTCTTTCTTTATAATTAGTAATTATTTCTAGAACAGTCTAATTATTTTATTTGCTTGGTTGATCGCTCTTATAACATTTTTTCTAAGATTAGTTATTCTTGTTAACTGTGATTGTTATAGGGTGTCTAATTCTTAATCCAAATCCTTATGGTCAATTTCCTTGTTTTTTCTACTGTCTTAAAATGTTAGAGAGTGTTGGCTTTCACTTTCTGATAAAAGGTTATCAATATACTATCCAGTAGTTTTACTATATTAGTCTTCTCTATAAGATTCTCTAATTAGTTCTTTCTCTTGACTTTATCATAGATAAGGTTATGCTTCTTCTGGGTTAGCATCTTCTTCCTGGGATGGTTCCTTTTCTAAACTCTATCTAAGGCATTCCTTAGATTATCCAAGGCTATCTTCTGGCTTAAAATTCTTAAGCGCGTTGTATATTTCTTTTTCTAATATTAATCCCTAAAAGTCCTTGACTTTATTGACCTATTTATTTTCTAACTCTTTCTCTTTACTATCTAAAGAAGTCACAATTGTCTGATATATAACTGTAATTTATTAATAGACTATTATTATCTTCTAAAGGCTGACATTACCATTCTATTTGTTTTGCCCTGATTAGCACTGTTATACAAAATGTCCTTTTCATCCATATTTATAACAAGCTTTGTTTTCCTTGCACTTGGCCATTTCTTCCTTACTGATCATATTGTTAAGCTGTATCTTAACATCACTATCCTTATCATATTAGATTCCTCACTTTACCAATATGTTAGCATACTAAAAGAATCTTCTAACTTTCTTCTATCTCTAAAACTTCTATTGCTTCTATTTGATCTTAAACAGTTTATTGTTAATCTTGACCGCCATCTTAATGAATCTATTAATATTATTAGGTCAATCAAATTTAATAAATTCTATCTAGACTTCTTTCTTAAGCATATTCTCAAAGGTTACAATTTAAATAGTATTATTATAGTGCAGTAGTATTACTATCTATTAGAATTTAGTTGCTAACTACTAAGCGGATCTAGTTTATTATAAATATCTTAGTTATCTTTCTATAGTCTATAGCTCATCAATATTTCCAAACACTTCTCCAAGTTTCTGTTTAAACATGCCATAGTTCGAAAACAGTTCCCTAATAATAGTTCCCTAACTATCTTTATTAATAGTGTATAATTCACTTAGCATAGGCTGTATCCATTCTACTGCTATATCAGTAAAGCATAATACCATAAAGATCATTTTCTTTTTATTATTAGTGATCTAGTTGACTTTGATATACATTTCTATATTAACCAAGAATATCTTTAACTTAGATCTAGTTCCATCAAAGGTCATAGATTTTAATAGCTTAACCCTATTACTAGCTATTCCAGCTTCGCTAGATAATATAGCTATGACTTAAGCTTCAAGTTAGTTAATATAATCATCTCTTTTAGTGACCGCAGCTTACAGTCTTTGAATATATTTATTCATTTAATTGATAACTCTTTCTAATATAATAAATCTTTGCTAAGTTTATTTATTGAGTTTATTATTACTATCTTAATTAACTAATCTTATTTGTCTTACAGATAGGCATGGAGTTGCTAGTTCTACTACTAGTATATTACTATTTCCTACTATGATTAGCTTATTAATAAGATTTAATTGCTTATCTAGTTCTTAAAACTTTATATTATAAAGATATTTTATTATTAATTAATTCAACAACTCATTACCAAGATGTGAATCAGAGTAGGTATTCTGCTAACAGAAGATAAAATAAGAAGTTTGTGTAAAGTAATTCTAGAATAAGTAGAGTACTATTATAATAATAGGCTGCAAAGTATATTAAAAAATAATAATAATATACTATTTACTTAAAAGAATAAAATATAATAAGCTAGATATATAATAATAAATAAATATTTTTATATAACTAATCCTAAATATAGCAAGTATAGTCAAGCTTTGCTTAACTATATTAATATATAGTTCCTTAGTATAATTTTACTATATTAACTATATAGTCACATACCTAAGTCCATAAAATAGGTTTTTTCGTATAAAGACTTTTTTCACGTAAAGATCCTTTCTATATAGGATCTCTTTTCATACAGAGTCTATTTTTATATAGAAACTATTTCTATACAACATAGGCTTCTGTTTAATAAGTCATTCCATACAGAAATATAAATATAGGCATTTCTTCCTTCTTGAATACAATCAGAGATTCTACCCCACAAGAATATCCAATAACCTTTGCTTATGTAACTAGCATCCACTGTCACATCTATTGGCTGAGCATTATCGATTCTTATGACAAGTAAGTAGTAATCACTACTTCTTTTTTATGGTTATTAATATTTGGGTATTGCTTATAATAGTAGATTATCTTTATCTGCTATTCTTTCCTCTTTTGCTCTTTCTTATCCAGAGCCTTAATGCCCTAATTATTAGTTTTATAGATCTGTTTCTAGGTTTATTAGTTATCTTTTTGCTCTTTAATAGCTTCTATAAATGTTAGCAGTGTTATAGTAATTTTTAAATCCTAGAATAAGTGTGTTTTAAGGTATTGTTTGTTATTCTATAAGGTCTTTATCCTTATTTTGACTAAATCAGTATATAGTTTTTTTTGCTAGTAATACCACTGTTAATAGTTTATAAGAAGATATTTTACTATTTTAGTCTTTTTAAAGTATTCTAAGTAATTAGAAGAGTCTTAGACCTTAATTTAATATAGATAGACTTTAATTGGGGTGTAGTTAGTCTTGAATTGGTAATATTACTATATTAAATACTTAGGAGTGCTTGCTATTATTAGATTAAGCTTCTATCCTTAGGAAAATTAGTAGACTTAGTCTATTTGTTAGATATATCTTATAAGCTTTATAATAAGCTAGTTAATTTTAATAGCACTATAAGTCTTAGTATATATCTACTAGGTATAGATTAGTAAGATATCTAAGTACTTATCTATATAAAGCCTCTCTATAGCTTTTTTAGTAGCTTTATTGACTTTTTTATTATTTAGGACCTCTTTATAACCTAGCATCTAGTATATAATAACTTTATAGCTAATAGCCTGTAGTTCCTTAGCTAGATTATATACCTGCAGTATTAAAGCTTATTCTAAGCTAGATTAGGTATACTAAAGCTTACTTATAGCAGCTTAAATATCTAAAAATATTCTAATTAGCTCTATAAGATTTTCTATCAATATCTACTCTAAGGCTTTAACTATTTCTATTAGTTCTATATTAAAGACTTTAAAGCCTACGTTTAAAGAAACTAAGTATAATCTTTAAAAACTAATAAATAGTTTATAAGCTATTACAGTATCTATATACTAATTATTTAATCTAGAACTATTTAAATAAAGATTAATATTCTTTATTCTATTTAAAAGATTTAAAGTTAATTATATAACAGTTTCAAGGAAGTCTATCTTAAAATCTAATAATATAAATCTATTATTAGATTTTATTATACATTTAAAACTTTAGAAAAGATTAGTAGTTAAAATCTTTTATAGTCTATAGACTAGATCTATACCCAGTTTTTAAAAGCTTTAGTAGATTAATATTATCTAAGCTTAGTCTTCTAATAGCTATTTTCTAGACTATATATAGATATCTCTCTTTTTAAATATTATAGAAAGTATTTCTGCTACTAAATACTCTTAAAGAAGTCTTAGAAGTCTTAAGATATACTATTACTATTTATTATCTAATAAGGCTTTTATTAGTTCTAGAGCTGTTTTCTTTATAAATAATTCTAATAAAATAAATTTTAGCATGTCTATAACTATCTAGATCTAATTATTAATTAGGCTTTATAGTCTTTCTAGGCAGTTCTTTTATTTATATTATTAAAGTTTAGCTTTATAAAATACCACTAACTATATAGTAGTCTTTTAGATTTATTATATTAGGCTTAGAAAAAGTTTCTAGGCTTTATATAGTGTTTGTATTTATTTTTTAGTATTTTAATCTTTTTATAGATAGTATTTATAGTAAGCTTTAAAAGTAGTAAGATTCTTAATTACTGAATAGCTATTAAAGAGAATATTATTAAAGTGTTTTTTATTTATATTCTAGCTTTTTAGATCTAATTTTTATATTCCTTGCTAGTGGCCTTAAAGAATAGGATAGTCTTTATCTTTTTAAGATTAAATTTAATATTATCTACTAGTTTTTACTTAATAGTAGCTTTTACTACTGCTTTTAGCTATTTATAGATCTTAGAGATTAAGCTTTTCTAGGCTATTAAGTCTATATTATTAATATAGAATAAGATTTTAATCTTTAGTATCTACTATTCTATAGTCTAAAATACATCTCAGATATAGATAAGAAAAAGGATTAAAAAGATTAGTAAATTTTAGAATAGTTTTAAATTAATAAACTATTTAGAGATTTTATAACTATTAATTATAAGATTAATCTTTCTATTTATAAAGAAGAATAAGGTTTATTTTATAAAGTTATTATCTAAGTCTATAGTTTCTATAGCCTT
Organism: Talaromyces rugulosus; assembly: GCF_013368755.1. Lineage (NCBI taxonomy): Eukaryota > Fungi > Ascomycota > Eurotiomycetes > Eurotiales > Trichocomaceae > Talaromyces > Talaromyces rugulosus. The sequence continues at coordinate 3,637,252 of NC_049566.1, read as the reverse complement.
ATTAAGCTTATAAAGATTAATATAGTTAAAGGTTTTTATAATATTAATAAAGATAATATCTATAAAAAGCTTTTAAATCTATCTTTTATATACTATTTATATAAAGTAGACTACTATATTAATAACTTTATAGTTCTATCTGTATCTTATTTATCTAGAATATAAAATTTTCTAAGTCTTATACTAGTTTACTATAAAGTTTATAGCTAGCTTTTTAATAACTTTATCTAGACAGTTAAATAAGCTTATTATCTTTTAGGCCTTTATCTAGGTATAATTAGGCTTTTTTAGCTTTTAAAGTAGGATATCTTTAGTAGTCTTTTAGATCTTTAGATATATTCTAAGCTAAAAGTACTGTCTAGCTATCTCTATAATTTAGAGTAAATCTAATACCTAAAGTAACTAGCATGCTTTAAAATTAAGTCTATTAATTTCTAAAGCTTTTTTAATACTTTAACTGAATAGGGCCTAATATACCCGCTCTAGCATTATAAATATATAGGTCTGTCCATCTAATAGCTCTTTAGAAAGAGAGCTATAGGGAATATTAAGAAATACTATTTCCCTAATTAAAGCTTCTTTATTGGTTATGATAGTGGTAGGAGAAGCCTCTAGATCTAGGCCTTAGAATACTAGGATAGTAGGATTAATCTGTGGCTTAGTATACTATAAGGCTATTTAATATCTATTAAGATTTTCTAGAGAAGGTTTTTCTAAGCTATTCTTAGGGCTTTTGAGAAAAGGATTCTTAGTAGGGTTAGAATTCTTTTTCTACTCTTTTTTCTCTCTAAGGCCTTTCTTAGTAAAGAAAACCTTCTAACAGGTCTTTTTAGCTGCTTTTATTTTATAATAATAAGCGGTTCTTATAGCTTTGAATTTAGTATTAATATAAGTATAGGCTTGCTATTATTTATAGACTATAGCCTATAAGCTTTAGGCTTACTATAGCTCTAGCTTCTATTACTATTTAGAGCGTATATAAAGTTATACTATTTTAGTATATTTATTAAGTATGCTGGTTAAAGTGTTTTATATCTAATTAGTTTTTCTAGTAAGGTCTTTCTTGGTGTATTAATCACTAAAAAAAGATAGTCTACAGCCTCTAAGGCCTAAGCTGCTGTAGCTAGCTTTAGAACTTTTTTATTTATCTATAAAGCTTCTATCTACTATCTAGTAATCTTTCTAGAGATTTTTTTTAAAGGAAGTTTTTCTAAAGCTTTCTAAGCTAAGACAATAAGCTTATAGTTAGATATTATAGATTTATTTTTATTTATCTCTTAGGCTTACAGAGGCCCTAGAGCTAGTAAAAATAATATTAAATTAATAATTAGTATCCTTTTAGTTTTTTTATAGTATATAATCTTTCTTAATAGGTTATTAATATATAGTAAATACTGCTCTATAAGCTATTCCAAGAGCTTAATATTAATTCAGCCTTTAATTAGTAGATTCTATAAAGAGTTATAGATATTAAAATTATCTACTAATAAATATCTATTTATTATAAATAAGTCCTAGTCTATATCTTTAATAGCCTAGCATTGTCTAAAGAAGGTTTTTTACTATTAATAACTAGTCTTAATCTATATATTATAACAGTTAACTATTTTAATATATTAAAAAATATATCTATTAATTATTAGTGCTTCTTATATATTTAGAACCTATAAATAGAGATAGTCTACTAAATCAATATAGTTTTTAATCTTAACCATCTCTATAAAGTCTTTATAGATAGTTATAAATATTTATTAATCCTATTTCTCTCTCTTTAGCCAGTATAGTAGATAGCCTAGATAGAAAAAGTCATAGACAATATAAGATTTTTATAAATATATAATATTTATTTACTACTCTATCTCTATTTTTAGAGCTTTTAAGATTATAGGATAAGTATAGCCGTAATTATATTAAATAATTAATATTAATAGAGACTATAGCTCCAGGCATTAGTATTAGATATAAAAATAAGTATAGTAAGGATAATATTCTTAAGATATTTTCTATAGTATTATCAACTTCTTTAAGCTCTAGAGCTTAGGAGGTATCCTAGATAGTAATTAAGAAAAAAGCCTTTTTAATAACACCTTCCCATTCAGTCTATTTAGAGAAAGAAGGGGGCATAATAATCTCTATACTAGGGAAGTGCTTATAAAGTCGTTGGCAGGCCTTCTAAAGCTTAGGACATTCTAGAGAATTAGCCTGGTATTTCTCTTTATAGTTACTATATTTAGTGGGTGTATATAGGTATAAATAGTTTATTTAGACTTTACAGTCTAGCATATTATAGATATACTTTTAGACTTTATAGGTATTAGCATATATAATATAGAGTAATAATTAAATACTATAGTCTCTATAAATTTAATAGTTAATACTACAATATTAAGTATAAATAATATCTTTATCTATTTTATAATAGAGATTAATAGGATATCTATTATCTTTAAAATGTATATTCTAGACTAGTAGTCTATAAATATCATCTAGGCCTTCTACTATTATAATAATAGTAAAAAAATACTATTTATTAATTTAAATAGCTATTATTAGCTTAATTTAGATAAAATTTCTTATTAGGGTGTATATATCCCTTAATTCAATTTTTTCTCTAGCTAAACCTAGCTTTAAAATATTATAACAGGCTATTAATACTATATATATCTTAATCTTATACTATTATTAATCTGTTTTTACTAAGATAACTATAAAGTCAACTTAATAGCAGATAGCTACTAATAAATTCTTATAGACTAATAATAGTGAGCCTATAATACTTTTTTAGTCTAATAGAGCTGAGATAACCTCTGATTTAGTATAATTAGCGTCTATTATCTTAGTGAAGTTCAGAAAGTCTATCTAAACTAGATAGTGGTTAAGCTATAAGATAATATTGGCTTTAGATTTTCTAGAGATGGTATGGCTATTTTTATATCTAAATATAAATCTATAATCTTTTTTATTATTTTTATAAATAGACTTTAGACTCTCTAGATCTATTTAGACTTTTAAAGGCTGGTTTAGAGAGTAAGCCTGTTTTTTTATAATAATTTACCACTTTTAGGCATTACTAACCACTATATTAATCTATTAAAGACTTACTGCGGGCTTTATTCTAAAAAATAGTTTTAATATTAGAGATAAGGTTTTATATAGCTCTATAGATTTAACAGCCCTATTTAGATTAGCTTGGGGGCCATAGGCGATCTTTATAAATATCATCCCCTAGAATAATAGAGACTATTGTAGGCCCTAGTGGTTATTTTCTAATGATAGGGGCTTTAAAAGGTAGTTTAAGGTATTTAAAAAAATCTGTTAAGCTTCTAAGATTAAGAAATAGTACTTTAGAGCGTCTAATTAATCTATAAAATACTGCTTTATAGCTTCTATTAAAGAGATTATATAAGTCTTTATAGCGGCTATCTCTATATATAATATACTATTACTATTTATAAAGTGGTCTAATAAGGCCTATTCTATATCTTTATAGATTAGGCTAAATAAGATCTTTATAGAGGTTTTATCAACTTTATTAGAGCTATAGTCCTATTATCTCTTTTCTAGAACTTTAAAAGCTTCCTGGAGGTATAAGAAAGGAAATAATTCTCTAGATTTAATTTTTAGATTAAACATGAAGCCTTTATTCTAGAAAATCATTATACTGGCCTCAGAGAGTGCTAGCAGTGCTGTCTCTATTAGGGTATCTATATAGGTATCCTCAGGGTTCACTAGGCCTAGCGCCTGCCCCCCTAGGTCTAGGGGGGCGTTGTCGCTATTGGGGGGTCCTTAGGCCATAGCGAGGCCCTGGACACCGTCAAAAGGCATTGAATTTCAAAAGGTTGATTTTTGATTTTCCCGGCGGGTGAGTTATATTAAAGGATATAATAGTAGAACAATATATAAAATTTATATTATAAAAAGTTTTTATATAGACTAGATTACTAAATAAACTTATTATAGACTAAGATAAGTTATTTATATCTAAATATTAACAGGTAATTATAAAAATATATAGAATATATTATAAATTATTAATTATAAATTACTAATAGACTGATAACTAGTCTAAAAAAATAATTTAAATAGTTAAATAATATTTTCAATATTATTTAGATTAGAAATAAGATAATTAGATAAAACTATTACTATTAATATAATTTATATTAAATAATATAGAAAACACTATAATAAAATAAGTTTTATATTTTATAAATCTTAGACAATATCTAAGAATAATATAGTCTGAAGTACTATAAGAAGAATTATCTAAAGCTATAATAATATAAATTAATAAACTACAGATACTCTATTAAACAATATTAAAAAACATTAAGTAAGTTAAAAATTAAATAAAGACTTACTATGATAAAAAGTATAAAAATATATTAATCTTTTAAAAAAAAAAAAAAGTTTACTTATTATAATAAATAATTAAATAGAAAAAATTTAATATTCTAAATAAAAGATTAAGTAATAAATTTAATATTATTAAATATAGATTTTTTATAATTTAAAAAAAACTTGTTAATGATAATTATAAACTTTAATTATTAGTAAGAATAAAAATACATCTAGTATTTTATATTTTATTATTAGAATTAATAGAAAATCTAGGAAATAATAATAATAAAATAATAGAAAATAAATATAAAGTTAATAGAATTTTAAAAAAAAAGTTAGTAGATAGAAGAATCTTTTATCTAGTTAGCTAGAAAAAGTATAGATCTAAATATAATTTATAGGAACTAGTTAGGTATTTAAACTGTCCTGAAAAGATTTAAGTATTTTATTAGAAAGAAAGTTAGAAAGGATATGATTAAATTTATTATTAGGTAATATAGGAAACTTTTGAATAGTAGTAGTAATTATCTTATTTGATTTTTGCTGTTTGGCCTTTTGTTTCTGTTCCTTTTTCTTTTTTTTTTTTAAATGCTCTAACTTTTTTATTTTCTTTATATTTCTTGCTATGAAATCACTGGTATGCTTGCGAAGAAGATCGTCTTGCTTCTTTAAGTAATCTATTTTTGTCATTATTCAAGCAAGCTCTAAGTGAGCATCCTTTTGTTAGGAATGAATTTGATTTTGAACTGTAACAAGCCTCTGTTACTCCTTATCAGAAAGCGTTATAGGAGAATCTATGTATTTTTGATTTGAACGAGAACACTTGCTGTAATAAGAATTGATATATTTAATATAAGATTTATTTAATTAAGTGCAATAAGTATAAGGAATAACTATTTTAAAATTTTTCTCTGTGAGTTGATGAGCTAGCTTATTTTTGCGAATATCTAAAATCTTTGAAGATATAATTAGACCATCACTACAAGTATAAAGAAATAAGGAAAACAACAGTTACTTATCAAGGACGTGGATACTCATGATTATTTATTACACTGTCGGGATGCTAGCCTTGAAAAAAAGGATTATTAGAAAAATAAATAACTTACAGTTAATTATATTCTTTATATCAGTAGCTACTAAAATAACGCTATATACACGGTATATATATAATATATATATGCGACACTAACCAGGATTGATTTAATGCTCTGGGCACGCTCAGTGAGCTAAGATAAGCTAGAAGCAAGTGCTTTGATATAATGAAGCAGGTGCTACAATATATTGAATCATCCGATTCAATATAGGAACTATATAGGAACGCTCGTTTATTATCATGTATCTAGCTTATTATGTTTTATTCTCTTAAACAAATAATATACTACTATTACTCTTTAATATACTTTGCAGCCTATTATTGCGATAGTACTCTACTTATCTTAGGATTGCCTTACACAACGTTCTCATCTTGCCTTCTGTTAGCAGAATACCCATCCCAATTCACATCTTGGTGACGAGTTGTTGAACCGATTGACAGACGTACTAATACAGATATAGCTAGGATACTACTGCTACAGCAGATAAACAGACAGAAAACGCGCACGCAATACACCAAAAAGCAGGATTAAGAATAGGAACAGCAGCAGCAAGAGTGAGATTAAGATTAAGCCTGAAGATGGCCACAGATATGTAGCAAAACAGGTCTTAATATAAGAACTACAGTGAGTAAAGAAAGTAGAAGAGGAAGCTATAGAGGACCAGTAAAGTTATATTAGTATTAATATTCTAGATTTTATTTGTTTATATAGTTTGCTGTGTTTAATAGCTTTATATTACTTTTCTTAGTATTTTATTTCTTAGTGTTCTATTTCTGTGATGTGCCTCCCGAGCTGCACTACTAGTGGCTGTGCCATCCGTTATCCTATATTCTACCAGATTAGGGCCCCAACCCTGCATAGCGGCGATAGTACAGAAGCTAGCTACATCAGGTTAATGAGATCTACTACTACTACTACTACTACTACTATAAATAAATAGATTAAATTAATATTCTCAATTATTCAATCTAGAAGCCAATTAGTACCAGAAGAACCAAGCTAATCATAATAGTGCTCAGCCTAAAAAGAAGCTGCTATAGCTGCTATAATAAATGACTCTGAATATATTTTTAGGATTATTAAGCCTATAAAGTGTGTACGCTTATTGATTAGTAAGGAATTATAGCAGTCAGCAGCTTCTAAGCTAAGGCTAAAGCCAGAGCTTCCTTTAATATCACTAATTACTATGATAGTCAATATTAATAACTTCCTAGTACTGAATAGTGAAGCAAGCTTCTGGAAGCTTGACCCTGAGAGACTCTTAGAGGGAGACTACTAATAGTTTCTAAATAGATTCATAAATTACTACTCCTCGCAGAACTATATGGTCTTTATTTAGAAAGACCGGTCTCTGTAGGCAGACGTCCTGGCCGAAGCCGAAGCTGGGCTTGACAAGATAGCTCTTGTTGAGACTGAGAAGGCTGAAAAAACAGCTAGAACCTAAAAGCTAAGTATATCAGAATTAGAATAGAGCTCTAACGCCATATTAGAATCTGAATTAGAATCCGAATTTATGGAGGAGCTTGAGAAATCTATCCCTAGATCTAAGTAAGCAAGCTGATATATAAGAGTCTTTTCTTAATAAAAGGCTTCTAAATTATCTAATATAATGTGTACAAATTAAGAGATAGGGTTATAGCTATGTTTCTAAGAGACTTTTAGATGTTCTAAGCTGATATTATAGCAGTACAAGAGCCCTAGAAAAATGAATTCAATAAAACTATATACTAACCAACATCAACAACCTATTAATTACTCTACTCTAAGGCTAGAGAGTATAGTAGTAGCAGTCTAACCTATATGGCCCTATATGCTTCTAAATAAATAGATCTAGGAAAATAGATCTATTCTATTATATCAAAAGACTACCAGATTCTTGAAATTTACTAAGAATCTAATTATAATCTATTTATCTACAATATATATAATAAACCAAATAGTGATACTATTAACTAAATCAAGACTAAGCTACACCGACTTAGCAAATCTATATCTAAGGCTAAGCACCTTCTTGTAGGCGACTTTAATACTTATTATCTTGTTTAAGATAGCCTAGGCACAAAGATTAACCCTAAAAAGAAGCAAATTCTTAAGATTATAGACCACTACTATATAGAACTAACTACTAAAGAAGGAGTGCCTATATAGAAAAAAAGCAACCTTAAAATAATAATTAATTTAATCTTAATCTTGACTAATCTAGTTAACTAGTTTATAAGCTGCGAGCGTGCTAACAATCTTAGATATAACTTGGATCACTATCTTATAAGAATACTAATTAACATAGAAACATCACTAAATAAGGTATTAAAACAGTAGAATTAGAAGGCTATGGACAATAAGATCTTTCTTAATAAAGTAGAGAAGCTGGCTATGCCCCTATTTGCAGAGACTTTAAAGCAATGAATTAAGCTGGTTACTACCTTATTTCTAGCCACTATCCACTATATAATTAAAAAATCCATGCTATAGGTAAAGCCCAGTCAATAGGCTAACCCTGATCTGACAGAGAAATACAAACAGGTAATTAAGACCTGCTGCTATCTATAGTGCTAACACACATATACCCACAACCTATTTAACTAGTTACTATATAAAGTAGTTCAGAATAAGAAAAAATATATTATAAGCAAGGCCCTATATTAAAAGCACTATAGGCACGTCTAGTAAGTTACTGAAGAAGGCCTCCAGGGCTTATAGTAGTTAGTAAGATAGGTATATACATAAATAGGCTTATATAAATTAGGAATTACCCTAATACTCCACAGCCCTAATAGCTAGTTAATAGAAACTGTTAAGATTAAGACTATTCTATTCCAAGAGACCTTCTTCTTAATAATCCCAGTGATTAACTTATCTGATATCCTAAATACTACTTATCTAAACTAGCTTAGCTTTCCCCAGATTAAGCTGTATAAGATTATGGCTATAGTCTATGCTGCGTTACTGGATAAGGCTTTTAGAAAGGATAGTATCTCTAACAACATATAATATAAGGTAATTAATGTATCTAAGGCTCTAGAGATCCTATATAAGATTTTCAACACCTACATAGAAGTAGACTATAATCTAACCCACTTTCAGCGCTTAATAACTATTATTCTTTATAAAGCTAGAGAAGACCAAGATTATTATATATCTAAAGTCTATTAGCTAGTGACACTATTTAATATATTAAAGAAGCTTTTAGAGTTAATTATTACTAAGCGCCTTAGCTATATAATTAAGATCTAAGATCTGTTTCCTTTTATGCACTTTAATAGCTATAAAAGTGTTTCTACTAACTATATAATTTAATTAATTATTAAATAGATTTAGAAAGCCTAGAGATAAGGATTACTAGTAGTCTTAATACTCCTACTAGACATAGTTAGAGTATATAATAACACTTATTATAACTAATTACTGTATAATCTATATAGAAAATAACTAGGGCACTTTACTCCATAGATCTAGGCCTTTCTAAGTAAATAAACTATATAAATTTATATATCTAAGAGTATATCAAAATATATTCTAATTATCACCAGCATCCCTTAGAAAAGCCTAATCTTGCTAATTCTTTACCTTATCTATAATACTAATTTACTAAGCGACTGTATTAAATCTACTGAGAGAATCATTATCAGCAGCTAAGTCGACAATATCGGTTTTCTAACCACAGAGGCCTTAGAGCAGGCCAATATTCAGAGGCTTAATAAAGCCTACAGTAAAACTAATAAATAGACTAAGAAGCATGCTTCTATTTTTAATATAAAAAAGTATAAATTAGTATATTTTATTAATCTCCATAGCTCTATAAAGCCTTAATATATACTAATCACTCTATCTGATAGTATAGTTATTAATATTTCCTATAAAGCAAAGTGTTATCTTGGTTTCTAGTTAGACCTAAGCCTAATATTTAAAGCTTACTGTATCAAAGCTCTTACTAAAGCTAGCACCAGCTTATTGTCAGAAGAATGGATAACTCACAGCCAATTATGCCACTTATGTCAGCAGCCGCTGAAATAACGCTACATACGCGGTATATATATAATATATATATACAATGTTAATCAGGATTAGTTTAATGCTCTGGGCACGCTTAGTGAGCTAGGATAAGCTAGAAGCAGTGCTTCTAGATATAGAATTAGCAATTCTATATAATAAAGCGGTGTTGTTAGATATCAAAGCAATACTTTAATATTAGGAATTATATAAGAATATCTGTTTATTATTATATATCTAGCTTATTATATTTTATTCTTTTAAGTAAATAGTATACTACTATTATTCTTCAACATACTTTACAGCCTATTATTGTGATAGTACTCTACTTATCCTAGGATTGTCTTATATAACATTCTTATCTTGTCTTTTATTAGTAGAATATCTATCTTAATTTATATCTTGATAACAAGTTATTAAAGTATAACTACCCGCCGGGAAAATCAAAAATCAACCTTTTGAAATTCAATACTACTGGAAGGCATCCAGGGCTTCGCTATGGCCCCTGGACTCCCCAATATCGACAACCACCCCCTAGACCCAGGGGGGCAGGCGCTAGGTCTAGTGAACCCTATAGAGGCCTATATAGGCACCCCAGCGGGGACAGCACTACCAACGCCCCCTGAGGCAAGTACAACAGTCCCTCAGAGTGAGGGCTTCTTACCTAGCCTAGAAATTAATCCTAGAGAATTGTTTCTCCCCCTAAGCAGTGTGCCAGGCTCCCAGGAAGCATTTAAAACTCTAGGGAAAAGACTACAGGAACACAGCCCTAACGGGATAGAAAAAGCCTTTATAAAGATCCTAATCAGCCTAGCCTACAAGGACATAGAATAGGCCTTATTAAGCCATTTTACAAGTAGTAATAGCGTGCTACATATAGAGATAGCTACTATAAAGGCCTATATAACTTCTTTAGTAAAGGCTATGAAGCAGCATCTTACAGGCTAATTAGGCGCTCTGGAGCGTTGTTTCTTAATCTTAGAAGCTTAATAGGCCTCCCCGAACGCTCTAAACCATCCTCTAAAGCCCCTATTATCAGGGGGCGACCACCAGGGCCTACAACAGCCTCTGCCATCCCAGGGGACGACGTTTACAGAAGTCGCCTATGGCCCCTAAGCTAACCCGAATAGGGCCACTAAGCCCATAGAGCCACGTAGAGCCTTACCCCCGATATCAAAACCACCCCCTAGGGTGAAGCCCACAGCAGGCTTTTAGTGGGCTAATATAATGGCCAGCAATGTCTAGGAGTGGTAAATTGTTACAAAAAAATAGGTTTACTCCCTGAATCAGCCCCTAAAAGTCTAAATGGACCTAGGGAGCCTGAAGTCTATTTATAGAAGCAACAAGGAAGACCACAGGCTTATATTTAGGTGTGAAAATGGCCGTACCACCCCTAGAAAGTCTAAAGCCAATGTTATCTTGCAGCTTAACCGCTGTCTAGCCTAGGTAGACTTTCTAAACTTTGTCAGAGTAATAGACGCCAATTATACTGAATCAGAGGCTATCTCAGCTCTATTAGACTAAAAAAGTATTATAAGCTCGTTATTACCAGTCTATAAAGATCTATTAATGGCTGTTTGCCACTAAATTAACCCCGTAATTATTTTAATAGAAGCAGATTAACAGTAGCACAAAATTAAAGTGCATATAGTGTTGGTAGCCCGCTATAGCGCTTCAAGACTAGGCCTAGCTAGGGAAGAAATTGAATTAGAGGATATATACACTCTAATAAGAAACTCTATCTAGATCAAGCTAATAGCAGCTATCCAGACTAATAAATAGCATTTCTTTATTATTATTATAATAATAGAAGGCCTAGATAACGCCCACAGGCTACTCACCCAAGGCATATACTTTAAGAGCAATAGACATCCTATTAACCCCTATTACAAAGTAGATAAAGACATTATTTATATCTAATACTGCGGCATTAGCCACCAAACTTATAGAGACTATGGCACCTAACCACCACTCTGCACTGTGTGTACTGGCGCCCATAAAGCCCAAGAGCATACCTGCAATATACTAGACTGCAGAGCCTAAATAGGCCACCCATACCTGCATGCACCCACTAAATGCGGCAACTGTGGGGGGAAGCACCAGGCTGATTCCCCAGGGTACCCCAAGCTTCAGAAGGCCCACCGGCGACTCCATAAGCGCTTCCCTGGCGTAGAGATCGTTATGCCCCCTCCCCCCCCTGAATAGACTGAATAGGAAGGCGTTACTGAGGAGGCTTCTCCCCTAATCACTACCCAGAACGCCCCCCAAGCCTCAAAGCTTAGGAAGGTCGATGACGCTATAGAAGATGCCCCAGGGACATCACCCCTACCATATTCATCCCCATGTTCAACACCAATGCCTGGAGCTGCAGCCCCTATTAATATTGATTATTCAACATAATTGCGGCCGTATCTACCCCGCAACCTTAGGGGCTCTAGAAGCAGGAATAAAGCGGTAAATAGATATTATATACCTGCAAGAGCCTTATATTGCTTATAACTTCTCCCACCCAGGCTATCTGCTATACTGGCCAGGGAGGGAGAAGCGGGATCAACAGATACTTATGGCCATCCGTAAAGACTTTATAGGGGTGGTTAGGGTTGAGAACCACACTGATTTAGTAGACCACCCCTATTTACAGGCCCTGGACATATGGGAAGCACTAATAATTAGCAGGTATGCCCCCCAACGCACTAGAATAGTCAACTGCTATGATATGTAGATTAGGGCTAGTTACTGGTAGCAAGAGGCCTTTCCTAGACGATGCCAGGCTATTGAGGACACAGACTAGGACCTGTTTATAATAGATAGATATCTATTAGTAGGTGATTTCAACGCCTATAGCCCTTTATAGAACCTACTGACTAAGGGCCGGGTTAATACTAAGTCCTTGGAATAGCTTATAGAGTGGCACTCATTATATGTTAATAATCTATTAAGGGAGGCCACACGCTATAAGAAGACTGAGGGGATGTTAATTATTGATTTAGTATTATCCTTGTTAACCCTAGGGCCTCTGCAAGTCTGGAAGATGGATAAAGATAAGCCTATAATATCTAATCATAAGCTTATTGTTCTAGTTTGGAAAGCCCTAGAACCCTTTTTAGGAGGAATCTCTAGGGAGATTACTAGGTAGTAGATAGAAGCTTTATAGGTAAATAAGGAAGCCTTAAAGCTGGCTACAGTAGCTTAGGCTTTAGAAACTGTAGGCCATCCTCTTTTTAGTGATCAATACACCAAGGAAGACCTTGCTAGAGAGGCTAATTGGGTATAGGACATCCTAACCAGCATATTTAATAGACATGCTAAAGCAGTACAGCTTTATACACGCTCTAAATAGTGGTAGAAGCCAGAGCTACGACAAGCCTAAAGCTTATAGACTGTAGTCTATAAGTAGTAGTAGATCTATGCCTGTATCGACACTGAATTCAAAGCTATAAAAACCGCTTATTACTATAAAATAAAGGCAGCTAAAAAGATCTGCTAGGAGGTCTTCCTTACTGAGGAAAGCCCTGGGGAGAAGGAAGAGTGGAAAAAAGGTTCGAACCCCACTAGGAACCCTTTTTCTAAAGGCCCTAGGGATGGCTTGGAAAAGCCTTCTCTAGAAGATTTTAATAGGTATTAAATAGCCCTACAGTATACTAAGCCATGGACTAATTTTATTATTTTAGCACTCTAAGGCCTGGATCTAAAGGCTCTTCCTATCACTATTATAACTGATAAAGAAGCTTTAATCAAGGAAACAGCATTTCTTAATACCCCTTATAGCTCTCTTTCTAAAGAGCTATCAGATGGACAAACCTACATACTTATAATATTAAAGCGGGTGCATCAGGCCCTATTCAACTAGAATATCAAGAAAGCTCTGGGGGCCAATAGGCTCAATTTTAAAGTATACCAGCTACTCTGGGCATTAGACTTATCCTAAATTATAGGGATAGCTAGGCAGTGCTTTCGGCTTAGGGTGTACCCAAGGGCCTGAAAAATTGCTAAAGGCATTCTACTTCAGAAGCCAGGAAAGCCTAATTATATCTAGATAAAGGCCTGAAGGATGATAAGCTTGCTTAGCTGTCTGGGTAAGGTTATTAAAAAGCTGGCTGTAGGCTTTATAACGGACTGATATAAGATTTAAAAAGTTTTATATCTTAGATAAATGGAGTGCAGGTGGGGTTGTAGGACTATTAACGCGGTGGCCTGTCTTGTATAAATAGTACACAAAAGATAGACTTAAAAGCTTCTTATAGGTACTATCTTTATTGATATTATAGAGGCCTTCGACTATGTTAACCCCTATAAGCTTAGTAAGGCTATAGAAGCTGCAGATCTAGATAATAATCTTATAAGGTGGACCTTATTCTTCCTTATAAATAGAAGGGTTAGCCTTGTAATTAATAGTTATAAAGCCCCTGAACAGCCTATTAACTCAGGGCTGCTCTAAGACTCACTGGTCTCTCTAATCCTCTTTCTTATCTATATCTAGGGTGTGTTTCAGGCTATAGAACAGTAAATACCAGGAATCAAGACCCTATCCTATACCGATGACATAGGCCTAGTAGCCTAGAGAAGCTCAGTCTCTAAGATCTACAGACAGCTAGAAGCAGCAGTAAAAGCTGCTATTGAGTAAGGACTGGCAGATAACATCAAATTCAATCTTAAAAAGATAGAGACCATCCTATTCTCTAGGGCCACCAGCAGGAAACATAAAAATCAGGTCTAGGAAACTAAGATACAGATAGGAGATGCTTTAATGGTATTCTCCCTAATAGCCATCCAGTGGTTAGGGGTCTTACTAGATCTAAAGCTTACCCTTAAAGCCCACTATAAATACTATCTACAAAAAGATTAAAATACTAAAAGATAAATACAGGCACTATATAAGGCCTAGGAGCTCTTTCTAGGCCTAACATAACAAATCTAAAAGGTCACCATATAGTTAGTAGCACTTTATAAAACCAAGCTTTAGTAATATAAGCAAAAAAACTGCCTAGAAAGACTACAGGGTCTAATTAATAACCAGACCTAGGTAGTCACAGGCATACTAAAGTCCATCCTATTAGGACCGCTTATAAAGAAGGCAGCTTTAGAACTAACAGAGGCCTTATTAGATAATAAACAGCAACAGTATATCTTGAGACTTCTAAGACTTCTCTAAAAGTATCTAGCAGCAGAAATATTCTCTATAACACTTAAGAAAGGAGATGCCTATGCACAGCCTAAAGAACAGCTACTAGAAGACTAAGCTTAGGTAACACCAATTCACTAAAGCCTCTGAAAGCTAGGCATAGGCCTGGCCTATAGGCTATAAAAGGTCTTGACCGCCAACTCCTCCTAAAACTTTAAGCGTACAATAGAGTTTAGTAATAAATCTATATCACTAGATTTTAGGATAGACTCCTCTGAAACTATTATACAATTAGCCTTAGACCCTTTAAATAGGATAAAGAACACTGACCTTTACTCAAACAGTTCTAGATTAAATAATCAGTGTATAAGCACTATAGTAGCTTATAAGCTACTTATTAACCTCTAAAGATTGCGTCTAGCTTCTCTAGGCGTAGGCTTCAAAGTCTTTAATACAGAATTAATAGGAGTAGTTAAAGCCTTAAAGTAAATACTGACAGAGAATCTTAGAGAACTAATTAGGATGTTTCTCAATACTTAAGCTGCTATAGACAAGCTTCAGTATACCTAGCCAGGCCCTAGCTAAGCCCTGGCGCTGCGGGCACATGATCTAGCTAAAGAACTGCAGGCCACCAGCTGCAGAATTATTATATACTGGGTACCAGGCTATAAAGGGGTCCCAGGCAACGAAAAGGCCGATAAAGCTACTAAGAAAGCTATAGGGAAGCCCTAAACAGGCAAATACTCGGGCATCTCACTGACATATACTCAATGGGCCTGTACCGAAGCTTATAGAGCTGCCAGGGCTAACTAGCTTGCTATAAAGCTTGCAAAGCGTGTCTAGCAGGCAAGCCAGGCCTACTATCCCCCTTGGAGATGGAAGCTTGACCCAATGTTAGCGAATACCCCCAAGCACCTAGCGCAGCGATATTACCAGTTCAAGACTAGCCACGCACCAATTAGGGCCTATTTGCACCGAATTAAGGCCTAAGACTTCCCTAATTGCTTAGGGTGCTCTAGAGAGACTGAGACAGTAAGACACCTTCTTACAAACTGTCGACAGTAGTACCACCAGCGAGAAAAACTATATACCAGCTTGGCCGAAACAAGGGTAAAGGCCCTACAGGATAGCGAGCAGTGCCCCAAAGCACGCTTATTCCAGGACCCAAAGGCCACTACAGCGCTGCTGGCGTTTATAGAGGCCATTAGAAAGCAAAAAGATAACCAACAGGCCTAGGAGCAGGCCTATAAGACTGATAATTGGGGCATTAAAGCCCTGGATGAGGGAGAGCGAGAGGGGGAAGGATAGCGGACAGGGGCGGCCCGCTATTATAAGCAACGCCCAAACATTAATAGCCATAAAGAGGGGGTAGTAGTTGCCACCCACTATAAGCCCCTGAATCATCCTGCGCATATAAGCGGCATAGGGTAAAGAAAGTGCAAGATACCTTGAAAGCCTGGATCCAATAGGGGTAGAGACACCGGCTTATGGGGGGCAACCCCTATAAGCAGGCCTAATCCACACGAATCGCTGTCTGTCATAGCCTAGGGCTCGGTATAGACGTTAAATTTGATTAAATAATAATAATAATAACAAGTTATTAAACTGATTAACAATAAAATATCCTTATAATATAAAGTTTTAAGAATTAGATAAGCAATTAAACCTTATTAATAAGCTAATTATAGCAGGAAATAGTAATATACTAGTAGCAGAACTAGTAACTCCATATTTATCTATAAAATAAATAAGATTAATTGATTAAAATAGTGATAATAAACCTGATAAGTAAACCTAGTAAAGATTTATTATATTAGAAAAAGTTATTGATTAAATAAATAAATATATTTAAAGACTATAAGCTGTAATTACTAAAAGAGATAATTATATTAACTAATTTAAAGTTTAAGTTATAGCTATACTATTTAATAAAGTTGGAACAGCTAGTAATAGAGTTAAGTTATTAAAATTTATAATCTTCAATAGAACTAGGTCTAAGTTAAAGATATTTTTGATTAATATAGAAATGTATATTAAAGCTAACTAGATTATTAATAATAAAAAGAAAATAATCTTTATAATATTATATTTTATTAATATAGTAGCTGAATAGATATAATCTATATTAAGTAAATTATATACTATTAATAAAGGTAGTTAAAGAACTATTATTAAAGAATTGTTTTTAAACTATAGTATATTTAAATAGAAATTTAAAGAAATATTTAGAAATATTAATAAGCTATAGACTATAGAAAGATAATTAAGATATTTATAATAGATTAGATCTGTTTAGTAGTTAATAACTAAATTTGAATAGATAATAATATTACTATACTATAATAATACTATTTAAATTGTAATCTTTAAGAATATATTTAAGAAAGAAGTCTAGATAGAATTTATTAAATTTAACTAATCTAATAATATTGATAGATTTATTAAGATGATAGTTAAGATTAATAATAAACTGTTCAAGATTAAATAGAAATAATAAAAGTTTCAGAGATAGAAGAAAGTTAAAAGATTTCTTTAGTATGCTAATATATTAGTAAAATAAAGAATTTAATATAATAAAGATAATGATATTAAGATATAACTTAACAATGTGATCAATAAAGAAGAAATAGCTAAGTATAAAGAAAATAAAGCTTATTATAAATATAGATAAAAAAAATATTTTATATAATAATATCAATCAGGGTAAAATAAATAGAATAATAATATTAGTCTTTAGAAAATAATAATAGTTTATTAATAAATTATAGTTATATACTAGATAATTATAATTTCTTTAGATAGTAAAAAGAAAAAGTTAAAAAATAAATAAATTAATAAAGTTAAGGATTTTTAAAGATTAATATTAGAAAAAGAATTTTATAATATGTTTAAGAATTTTAAGTAAGAAAATAGCTTTAGACAATCTAAAAGATATTTTAGATAGAGTTTAGAAAAGGAACTATCTTAGGAAGAAGATATTAAACTAGAAGAAGTATAATCCTATCTATAATAAGATTAAGAGAAAGAACTAATTAAAGAATTTTATAGAGAAGATTAATATAGTAAACGCGGGACCTGTGAATTCCCGCATCCCGTTTAGCGCGGCCGATCCTTGCCGGGCCGGGCCTGGTCCGCCCGTACGCCGTATCGTCACGGGGGCCCGCGCCCGCCGTGCGACTATAAAGAGCCTGTCCCTCGCCGTTTTAACCTCGTCGCTGTCCACGTCTGCATTTTCCCCCGAGTCGCTCGTCCCTCTTCCCTCTCCCGTCGGTTGGTCCTGCCGCCTTCCTGCCAGTGGCCGATCTCCACCTCGTTGACGCCACGCTCGGAAATTGCGCCCATGCCCTCGCGCGGTCTTCGCGCCACTTACTGTCTAGTGTTTACTCGATCCCGTCTGCATGAGCGAGAGTGGTCGCGAGTGCAGCAGATCCTCTCTCTGTACTATCTCTCCATCTCACAGTGAATTGTCCTTTCAGTCTAGGGTTCATTTCTGCTCTGCGGTCCCGAATGTTCACCTTTGATGCTTGATCTCGCGGCTTCTAGCCGCTCTCTCGAGTGATCCATCCCTTCGATTTCCATGTCCTGAGAGACCCACGGCTCCTTCTCTCAGCCCGCAGCAGGCATCACAGGCTGATGCTAGTGGACGCATCTCCGTTACGCCCCATGCCAGTCGTGCCGATCTCGTATGCCGTGTCCACGGGCAAAATGTCCAGCTGATGACGACGATATGGCTTTAGGGTGAAACATCGCCAATAGCATAAATCCCTCATGGACGATCGGTGACTTGTATTGCAACTAGTGACCGCCATCTTTCTCTTCTTACGGTCATCGGGAGTGGGCGCACCGGTTCTACTTCGTGATGCAGCGCTATCGCTCTCAGCTTCCAGCCTCGGTGTCCAGCGACGACCCTGTCGTATCGAATAGCGTAGAGTCCACTGCTTTGACTGACGCATTCCAACGTGGAAGAGACCAATGGCAAAAATACCGCATTATCCGAGTGGAGTGTGTGATGGCAGTGATGGCTGCTGACTCCGCCTGCATCAAGGAAATACTCGAGCTTTGATCCACTGTCGGCACCAATGGGACGGTCTATTTCATGTACAACGGCAGCTGAATGTTGGAGCAAACGACAGTGAAGCCACAGATTTGGCCCGCACTGTCCCAATGATGGACCAACAGGGAAGTTGAGAGCCAGGATGAACAGTACCAGACGTGCCATCGGACCAGGTCTTATTTTCAGGGTGGAATTGGTGTCTTTCGATTGGAGATCGTCTAGCTCCTGGGTGACGACTATGACGACGGCGACGCTACATCGGCGATAGTGCGGTCTGATTTCTATTGAAGGCGCGAGAGGAATGAGGGGGCCGTGGCGGGAGCAGCATTCGAGGGGAAAAGCGAGTGTCGCTCACAGCCGCTGTAAATGTGTCAAAAAAGATATATAAATCCCCCTCCGAGTCGCAGCGGAGGAAGAGGAATGTGTTGACCAGGACTCAGTTCATTTTTCCACAATCCTCAGTTTCCACCTCCGCAATCATGGCTGTTACCTTAACAAAGATCCCATGCTCTTCTTCTACACCTGCACTCCCTGCACTCCCTGCACTCCCAAGAAAGAATACCCCTTCTAATGATCATTCCAAAGGAGCCAATTCACTATCTTCCCTTCACTCAAACTTGCTCCCCTACCCTTTCTCCCAGCCAGTAATACACCACTCCCTTCCGCCACGTCCACCCGCCGTTTTTCCCTCCAGCACAACAAACAGGAACGATGACCATACCTCGTACCCGAACAATTTTGACCGAGCATTTGACGGTCTCGTTTCTGCCACGGGAGCGACAAAAGACCAGGATGATGGAGTCTCCTTGATTTGTGTACCTGCCAAAGGTTCACCTCCCCGCTGTCCATGTGGTTCGTTCTTTCTCAGCTGACATGACACAGAAAACAGCGGTAGAACCTACTCTCATGTAACCTTGCCTGATCAACCCAGCCCATGGCGAACGACGCCGATAGCAGCATCTAGGGATCCCACGCCGTCATACACTCGAGAACAATCGTGGCCACGAGATCAGCTTGATCCAACACTGGAATTCGGCAAGGCTGAGCCGCGTGCAGTGCATGCTGACCGTAATCTTGATTCAGTCGACCCAGAAATAGAGCCCTCTGGGCAGCCACTATCTCCTGTTAATCGAGAGCATCCGCTGGTGACTCCGCCGGCCGCGAGTTCTAATCCGTCTTGCTCCGTCTCGTTGCGGATGTCATCTACTCGGACGGACTTGACTCCGCCGGACTGTAGCCAATCTCACTACCCAGATCATATCGCCCGAGACGCGTATGAATCTTTAGGTATGCTGTCATTTCCTATGACCCGGTCTCATTATCCTAATGGGGTGCTGGCAGCTGAAAATCGAGTCGTCCACCACCATCACTCCCAAGACCGTTTCGTCAATGGTAAGGGCCAAGCATTCTCGTCTCGCCTGTCGACGATTGGAAGTGTATACGACGATAATAAAAGCTCTACGGGTGATGCTGATTCCGCCATTGCTCTGGATAGTATCTTCTCGCATCTGTCAGAGGAACAATCCTCTAGCAGCATCATCAGCGAGGATCCTTCGCCTGATAATAGGGTAGACCCTGCTGTTAGAGACCTGTCCCTTTTCAGTAGAGAAGCGGTAGGCCAGTCGCGCGAGAACCTACAAGCTGGGTCGGATAGGTATTACATGGGACGAAATAGCCACACGCGTGCTAAGTCCCCGACTATGGCGTCTGGATCGGAGCAGCCCAGACTGTGTACTGAGGATTCCGAGTCTGTCTTTGATACAGATGACGATGCTCCAGGTTTTGGAACCCGATGGGAGTACCGGCGTATTAAGGCGCGTCGGCTCGATTCTTCGGGTCGCAGGATGGCAAGGGTTGAGTGGAAGGATACCTGGGAACCAGAGGATGAGCTGGATGGATTGAAGGAGGCGTTGCGGCGGTACGCACGGGAACGGCGAGCGAAGCGAGACTCAGAAGGAACATGTCCGAAATGCGGAGCAAAAAAACGCAAGTGTCCTGTGTAAAATTGTCTTGAATTTCTCCGTCTAAATCTGTTCTGTATTTGAATGAAGGACCTTGATTGTTAAGTGTGTTGCTCGAATAAGGACAAGGACAGAGTCCTGATCACATAATTTCTCTAGTCCACCCATCAATAGGAGATAGATGAAGCATCGGTATCGGAATTTTATATATAAAAAAAAATTCAATTGATAGGCCAGCCAGAAGAGGCAGAGCTAATTAAGCGCTAGGCTATATAACTTGTTTCGGTTTGGCTTCTGACGACTATTAGGAATCAACGCTAACGTAGCCTTTGATTAAAGGCAACTCTACCTACCTTACGTGCTTGATATGCGAAAAAATGTGGCGTTCATCACTGCCAAGCATTGATTGATCACTTTGATCATGGGTTGTCAGTGATTCACGGGTAGGCACTGCTTTTGATTGGCGATATAACTAACACCGCATGGACCCTGTGGCTGTGGTAGTAAATTTTCATTGGATGACACTGACCCCTTTGCATAAACGCATGCGATTACTAATAGCTAACCTAGCTGAAGCAACATAATCGAGGGTGGTGTGATCAACCTCTGCTTATTTACCCCTCGCGACTCCAGATCCCACGGCCATTCTCCACATACGAAAAATCCGTCTCTTGCGTACCTTCCGCACTCGCTGCAATGTACTTATCTGATAGTGAAGTAATAATCGACGTCCTGTCCAAAGCACGTCGCAAAGCTGGAATAAATGAAAGAATAGATGTCGATGCGTTACTCTCCGAACCAAAGGTAAGGCCCCCTCATAAAGTCGCAACATAGGCTAAGATCAATCAGTTTGTGCGTTCTCTTCGGGAGCTATGGGCACAAATTCCTGAGAAGACCAGGCGAAGCATTGGCCGAAAGCCACAAAAAGCTGGTCAAAAAACTGGGAGTAGACGCTCCCGAGAATCAAATACGTCAATGATAACTGTTTCACAGGCTGTAGAAGCTATCGTACCGCAATGCAGCCAAAATCCATTATCCTTTTTCATGGAGAGTGACAATGCGCTAGATCTGGAATCTTCGCCTGTTAGTCAAGTCTACCAATATCTTCAGCAATTAGACTGCAGAATGATCATCAACACTATTCGTGCCCGCTTCCTGAAAATCGCATTCCATCGGTTAAAAGAAAGATTAAACCTGCGTTATATGCGTTCAAATAATGTCGACAATATGGCACAGATAATATCAAGGTCAGGCGTGGTAGATTGTGACTTGGATAGCATCAAACGCAAGATTGCCCAGTGGACAGATCTAGGTGGGAGGATTGAAGCACTGTGCCGAAGTATCGGAAGTTGCACTACCTATGAGGACTCGCATCTAGGCAATCTGTTTTGTCTCCCTGCGGACTGCCATGATGAGTTGTATGTTTACTTGGATGCAAGGCCGTGGTTCAAAATCGCTGACAACTATGAAGTATACGGGTTTTAAAATACACTGGAACAGGCAGGGACCAAGAAATCCAGAGGATCAAAAATCGCGGCATTCTAGACGTGCAAGGTAAAGCTGGCTTAGAAAAACTTGCAGCCGACGTGTTCGGCGTTTTATGGGCCAAAATTTGGATGTCAATCGAGGATTTCATTCAAGACTCGGATTCAGAATTTTGTGAATAATATTGTCCCAAGTCACGTTATTTGGAGCAATGACTGACCGGAGATTGCAGGCCAAAATATACAGTATACGCAATACTTCCGTGTGGAACAGCGTGGGTCGGCGCCACAGTCAAACAAGTTGACGACAGCCGTGTCAGGTTCACGAAATAATGTTCAGCAAGACGGTACAAATCATCCAAGTGACGAGGCAAGACGGGGAGGCTCTAGTTTCGTTCCACAGGACAACAGCCAGACAGTACTCCCTTTACATACCCCTGGTCTGCAAGAACAAGATGACATGGCATGGATGGGGAGCACATTCAACATACATGAGAACCCACAGTCGATGTTGCCACTACACCCCACTGGCCTGCAAGAACAAGATGACATGGCATGGATGGGGAGCACATTCAACATACATGAGAACCCACAGTCGATGTTGCCACTACACCCCACTGGCCTGCAAGGACAAGATGCCATGGCACGGATGGGGAGCACATTCAATATACACGAGAACCCACAGTCGATGTTGCCACTACAATCTCTTAGTCTGCAAGAAAGACAATCCATGGCACGGGTAGGGAGTACATTTAACATACACGAAAACCCTCAGACACTGCTCCCTTGTCAGTCCTTTGGCTTACAAGACGGACAAAACATCATGAGAATTGGAAGTACATTCAACATACACGAGAACCCACAGTCGATGTTGCCACTACAATCTCTTGGTCTGCAAGATAGACAATCCATGGCACGGGTAGGGAGTACATTTAACATCCACGAAAAACCCCAGACACTGCTCCCTTGTCATTCCTTTGACTTACAAAATGGAGAAGCGGCAAGGACGGAGAGCTTGTTCGGGACACACGAGCACCCCCAGTCAGAATTGCCGGTGCAATCCGTTGGCCGGCAAGATGCATCAAACAACCCTATAAATTCGACTGGGAGCCAGGATCCGGCACAAATATTATCCAATGCACCCTGTAGTACAGCGACATATTTGGATCAGCAGCAAAACCTTTCCGGCCAGTCATTCATACCTTCTGTTTTGGTGGCTTAAAAAATCTTTATACTAGCAAGCCTTACGACAGGACGAAGATATACACGAAGTGAGCATAATATTCAAAATCTATGGATGTGGATATATTGTATTTATAAGAAAATAAACGAACATATGACCTCAGCGTTCCTACTTCCGCTCACTGGCGGGGAACAATAAATATAATAGTCGCTCCCGAATTGACTACCGGCTCCGTTGCAATCTTCGTGTAAAAGCCTTCTTTTAATATCCCCCCAGGTGTCAAGGTGATTTGTTCAGAGAGTGGAATCAGAAATCCTTGCTTCCGATCATTCCTAAGTTCGGTGGTGTTTGAAAAATAGACCAGGTGCCAACCCCAGTTCTAATCCTCAATCAGTTCAACGTCTCTAACTCTAGAATATACCAGATGTGCGTACATCACCAATGAGCATTTCTTTCGTGAGGAGAGATATCTTTTTCGCAAGTAGCTTTCCCACAGGCGATTCTCCCAGGTAAGTCTTGTTCCCATCATCACGTATTTCCGCTGTTATCTCAGGTAGGTTATTCGGAGAAGTTGCTGTCTCAGGTATCATCTCTTTTATGCCCTTGCGAACTTCTTCGGCGGCGGTAGGAAGCTGGATAGGATTCATCCCGGCAAAAACGGGCAGCTACCGAGTAATGCAATCGGCGGCGGATGCCTGAAACGAATCTTGTCAGCAAAGAGAACTTTCAAAAACATTAGATTTTGTAAAAATACCCTCAGCACGATGTATGAATCAACCATGAGTTAGAGGGGAATGTTGGAGGGGGAAAGCTTGTAGAGAGGCATTGGGCACGAAATTGCATCACGAGGATCAGACCCCACTTTTCATCACGTGTATTGATACTAATGTCGGAAAAAATTTACCTTACTAATCCAAAATGAACCAATCACATAACAATGGGCCGTGGTCCCCCAGACGAATTTATAGGGAAACTTTCATGTAACTGAGTCTTGGGCTATTCCATACAGGGACACCTGCCAAACAACATACCGGGCAGCAGCTTCACGCCACCTGCAGCCGCAAAAAGTCTGAAGAGCCAAACAACCAACCCTGAAACATTCTACAGTGGGCAAAGACTTCATACACCCATTTTTGTAGTAAGTTAACCCGAGATGGAATCATCAAGCAGGGAGAAACGAGCTCCAGAGCGGCAGGTTGTGTCAATTCGCCCGGTCCGTCAAGGAAACGTGCAAGTGCGGTAAAAGAGATAAGTCTATACAACGCTTCGTACTAGTTCGCCCTCATAAACCGATTTGTTAAACATTACCCTGCCTCACGTACAGTAAATATCTATCGCAGTTTTTTCCCTGTTTTATCGACAGAATTCCTTCCTTGTACACTGACTTTACAAATGCAAACGATAACTACTCACACATTGACCAAGCCTTAGCAAAAACATATCTCGGGCAATTCTACAGTGTTCATTTCCAAGTAATTATGTTAGGTTGAGAAACGTGCATTTTCCAAAGGAATCATATAAGGAAATAAGTCAAAAAGTAATACAGAAGCCACGTAAAGTAAAAAATAACTTTTTCCCAGCAAATAGAGTGCACGCTATCACGCCTAACACGCCAAGAATAGTCGAAATCGGTCGCTGTCTGATATATTTTTTGATTGAAAAAAGAAATTGGATGGTGCGCGATCGAGAGATCGGAGACGAGGAGCGTAAATCGACGGCATTCAATGCTTGCAGAAGACTGTGGGCACTTTGAAATTCACCATTCCAGCAGCCTTCGATAATAAACCCAAGCCAGATACCATGTGTGCTTGGTAAAAACTTCCTCTCTGGCCAATAGGCTCGGCCATCAGTGGGATCGTTATCTTTAAAGAGGTCGATTTCACACTTATTACCAGTCACAACTTCATACATGACCGTTCCAAGGAGGCCAATATCAATTTGTGTTGTAAATCCATTGTCATCCACACCCTCCATGTCGGAATCCAAAGGGAGGAGAGAAGCTTCCGAAAAATCGCAAAATTTTAGACATAGATCGGGATCGAGAAGAAAATTTCGGCTGGCAATGTCTGCGACAAGTACACGTCTATCATGGATATAACTAAGTGTATCAGCCATCTCTTGGAACCATGTGAGTTGGAGCTGATGAGGAGGGCAATGCTTTGCAAGATAAGCCCGAAGATCTCCATTAGCCATATAAGCAAGCTGTGTAGCTTCGGTTGAAAACTCAATGCAACGGACAACTCCGCTAGAACGGTAATCTCCAGAGACTTGCAAGCGACGATAAATATCTTGTTCACGCCTAAGGCTTTCAATGTTGGCTTGGACATCGGAGTCTGAGCTCCAGATATATCTTAAAGGGGTTTTGACAGCTACCCCATTTTGCAGCAGAACAACTGCAGTAGCTCCACTCCCGAGAACATTTTCCTGAGGAATAGTATTGCCTTTATTATCGACGAAAGGGGACGACATCATAGGAATAGAAAACAGCAACTGGATTGGATAATTTATAAACCAAGAGGTAGGCGCGGATACTTAAATAATGCAGAAGATGCAAACAAAACAAACATCGATCTGAGATAGCAGGTGGTTTATTTCCGGAATATATAAGAGACCTAAAGAATTTATGGCTTGAAAAATAGTAAACTATTAGCCAGCTGCATTTAGTGAATTTGCCACTGTATATACATGTTGAGCCAAGAGTCATGAGTATGGTGTGTTGGGATGTTACTAAAACAGGCATTCGGACTGTTCTCACGATCACGTGATTGTATTCTCTTGTCAAACTGCGGGATCTTGGCACTGCTTAATAATAAGGCGGACTTGACGCGAATTTGGGGTAATAACGTGTGTCAAATTGATGTAATCTATGAGCATACTATTCTAATTTACATGGTTATTGTATCGATTTATATAGGGGTTTCCTCACTAATTTGATCCACTCGAATAATCCCAATAATATATGGGGATCACGTTTGACGTCCCTAAGCAGGATAAGCTGCGCAGAACTGAACTAGTGGCCGATTCGGTTAGTAAGCACCCTACCGGTCGACATATCTTGCGGGAATTTATCAGGTACAGGATGCAAACAATACAAACATCAAATTCAAACTATGGAGTCTGCCGGTCTAAAACTATATATATAAAAACAACAACAAAGTTATACTCGAAACATGAGTAATCTTTCACTAGATCACCCAGCAAGATCCCGAAGCATGGCTTCCATTCTAGACGGATCTAAGGCTATGCGGAACGATTTTAATCCCGGGGTATTGGCCGCTTTGGAAGGTGTAGATTGACTGTTTATGACTGACTTTGAACGATATATCGCACGAAGATTTGTTACTTAGTTCATACGTAAAAAGCTAAGAAACTGATCCAGCATCCTATAGTCTGAATGACATCGTCCCGAAACTTGTTTTTAACACCTCATCTTCCGTCACACTAATAGCCCACAAGACTTCTTTCAAATGGAACCTGCGACGAGATAACAATTGCTACTTGACTCATTTATTGCGATGGGCTGGACAATTCACGCCGCGCCTCGTCGAACTCGCTTGCGATGTTGGAGTCACGGGGTTGCAAATGCTGCCCCTTTTCTCGGCCTCCTCACACCATTGAATGTGGTCATGCGTGGGATCGAATAAGACACAAGTTCCTTTGCTCTTCTCTTTGCAGTCAGGGAACATGGCGCGGGTTTTCTTTCTTTCCCAGCACATTTTTGCTATTTAACAGTTAGTAATTACTGAAAAGTGAACGATATAATATTAGTACCAGAGAATGTTCTATAGATGGTTCAACGTCTTTCAAATCAGGTGTAAGCGGATTGCTGGATATCAAGTTAGGATTAGGGACATCTTGACACGTCTTTATAGCCAGGTGCGGGATTATCTCATGGAGGAAAGGCGCATTTAGACTAATCACTCCCGAAGCGGACAAAGCGGGTGTGGCTAAGCCGCTAAACCCACCTAACTATCCCCTAGTTAAGTAAATCTCTTTGGCAACAAAGAGATTTTCCCAAAGCGGAAATGCGCATACCTTCGCATAAAAAAATTGCGGAGCATGCATAAGGTTCAGTTTTCCTGGACCTCCCGTTTATTGCTCGGTTATGCGACGTATTTTTACTTTACTTGGGTGGAGCAGATAGAATAAATGAAACAATCTAAACCTCTTGCTCCTCCCAACCCAATGAGTTATCGCTAAGGGGCATCATCTTGGATATCATAGCTGCATTTATTTTAGCCACGTGCTTTAATCTAAATGTGAACTGGAATTACTCTCATGTGGATCTCATTTGTTTTACGAATTTTACACTATGAAGCATGTTAGTTACCATTAATGATAGCTTACTCGCCGGGTCCATCGCCTGCTCTTCTCTAAGCGACGTATTGCTAAAATAGGCAATATGAAGCTCATCACCAGGAGTACGATGTGTATAAAAATGTCAGCCTTGTCCCAAGTTCAACGCAATTCAACACAGACCACCTCAGCTCGCCTTCGTTTCTTTTGCTGGATAATGAGCAGAGGATCATACGATATTACTGGTGTAAAGAAGCCCGGCGCTCCTCCTCCTCCTCCGAGTTAAACACGAACACCAACGCCCTTCAGCCTTGCATTATTTCAATCCGGACTACTTAGGCTGTACATCGAAAGCTGTTTTCGAATCCTTGTTTCATTCCTCAATTATAGGGCTCCACTTCCTACCAGAAGCCCGAGCCAACCACTTCGCAAGCGATATGGCTTCCTTGTCAGAGATTTTTGCGTGTTTAGGCTGGCTCCAGTCCAGTAATAGCTCTCAATCGCAAGGCGATGACGATGATCAAAAAGACAATGAGCTAGGGACATCTAGCTCTTCCAAATACGAGGTAAGACCTATCCTCACCGCGTCCATACTATCACTTACAATTGACTCTTCATTAGGGAACTACCTTTATTGAAGTCATATTTGCCCATACGGACTTAGTAGTTACGATTTTTGATCGGAAGCAGTGGGCCCTCAATTGTCATTCTTGGCGCAAGTTTACAGAAATTCCCGATGCTGTTAATGCCGCGACAGAGGCTGGATATAGCTACGAGCAGCTGCAGAACGCCTCAAATGCGGTGTACGAAGGAAGATACAAAAATGGTACCGTGGAAAAGCTCTGTGCTGCTGCGCAACAGAAGCGGTCAGAGCGCAGACATGCAGAGAGAAGTAGATTAATGGTGCAGTATCCTGTTAGCGAGCTCAGATAGGACGATTAATATTATTATCATAGCTTAGCATACAATCAATAAACTCTAAAAGTCCTAGAATAAAAGTTTCAGTAACGAGCACAGACATTGCTAATCCTCGTTGTATACAGCCTGGATGCACTAAATATTACACGAGCTTTTGCGCCTGCATGTTCGGTCCACTTACAGGCTTTAGTCTGTTAGTGGCGCTGACCTTGCATTGAGTCTCGGCCTGCATTTATTTCAAGCTCTTTAAACTAATCCCGCTATCGATGGTGGCTTTGGAAGCTTTTTTGGTAAGTCGGAATTTCCTATCTGAGTCAATGATTGGCATAACCACTTAGTTGTATCTGCATGCCGTAGCAAGGATTCTACCCATCTCCTTTGCGTTTTCAGCTTTCGTCGCTAGTGTTAATCACCAGACGGTGATGAGCTGGCCAGGATGATAGCGTATTGTACCCTGTACGGGAGCAAGGATTCTTGTCAGCACACTAAGTTAGATCAGTCAAGAAGGCTAAAACAGAGACAAAGTTAAAGAGATTAGTTATATAATAGGAACCAGCCTACAGACAAGTTTTTTCTGTACATTATTTTGTGCGTCTGTTTGCCTGTTCAATATACAAGTCCAGCCGAATGGGACTAACAAGATTACCGTCGGGCCCGCCTAGTGGGAATGGGAGACGACCAAAACAAGGCGACACAGTGGTCATATGGGCATGTTGGTATAGAAATAACGAAGAACACCGTCCTGTGGAGAGGTTAGTTAAGAATTTTTAACTTGAACTTGAAGTGACTCGTTTTTAGCGTTCATTCAGTCGATTACAAGCCTATTCGCCTTGGGGTCGATGACCCGAGTATGACCGATCTTTTAGAGCAGATGGAACAGGGTGAGAGAGGCGTCTGGTTAATGGATGGGTTTGTTCCTTTCTATTAAGCAGTAAATACTCCTTCTGATTTATATCAGTGTCATGGCAAAAATCTTTTGGGACACTCTTGAAGGCAATAAGGTAGTTTCGTCCGATAAAAGGCTTGGTGACCCAAGCGTTACAATGTAAGTTAACGAAACCAACTGTTTTATAATAAACACTAATTAGTTCAGCAAAGTGAGGATCAGGAGTATTCAGGGTACCTAATGCGGGTACGAAACCGTCTCTGTTTGATAATGCAATCTTTTGAATTATGAATGCCAAATAATTTCTCTCAGTAGCTTCCCTGTAATGGTTCGGTCATTAATTACACATGTACCAACGGCAACAGAATAAACTCAGGATAGTGCTCGTCGGACACAGTATTTACCAGCTGCAGCTGATATGCAAGTGGCTTAGTGCTAGCGGCAACGCATACACATAGAAGCTGGTTGTCATGGAGTCCACCCTGGCCTACTTAGACTCTGTACGAGGCGGCTTTGGAAGGTTTCCAGGCACGTCAGCATTTCCTATCCGAGCCAAGGTTTGACGCAAACATTGAGTGGCATCTGCATGTTGCAGCAAGGCAGCGAGTGCAGATGCCCCCCTGTTGCCACGGCTGAATCCAAGCGATCGACACAAATGACTATATTTGCATTCTGCAGCAGGGATCTAAGTCTTTGAATAGTTGACACATACGCTCATTCTCACCGGTTCAGCTAGCTTGGTCGGAAACCCCGAAAGCTAGACAAGAACGCAGAGAAAAAGAGTTTCTCGACAGTTGGACCCAACGGATATAAAAACTCCAATACCCTTCTGTCTCGCTGTGGACAAAAGCCCGCGGACAGAAAGCAAAGACAACATCTTCAACGAAAAAATGTGAGCTTGTCATCCTGAGTACAATGAGTCTTACTAACTAGGTGAATAGGGCCGATCGCCGCCGTCAGGAAATAGGTAACTTGAAAAAGGGGATTGCTGAAGAGAATGAAGATCCCCAAGGTCCAGTCTCCAGATACCAAAGCCTTGATACAGCGACAATCGTGGAATTAGATTTCGAACATTCTGTTCTAGAGATACGGCTCCGAGGTATTCTTATTAGCAAATTGAAAAACACATCCGGATGGAAGCGAGAAATGGAGTTACTCCCACTTATCCGGTTGCAAAGCATGCGTGCTAGTAATCGTTCGGCTCTGTTTACGATTGGTGATGCATCCGAGAGTGAGGTAATTACGGACAAGAGGCAGACTCGCTAGATTGGTACGATGTTCCGTCACAGATCAGGATCATACATATAACTGACTTTGTTTCAGCAGGATCCGATAGGCCCAATTTCTAGGTGGAAGCACCGCAGAGCAGACCGAGGTCGAGGAGCTCCGAACGAGGGAATCTAGGTTATATTTTTCGGTTGTTATTTTTCGGTTGTTCTTCACTAAACATGTTTTGTGATTATTAAATGGCTTTACTATTAAATGGCTTTACCTGGGCAGTTTTCTGTCATATTTTAGTAATGTTTATGCTTCAAAGCGGTTTAGAGGAGCTGTAAAGTTGCAGTAATGTCCTGGATAATCGGTATTTACCAGCTGCAGCTGATATGCAAGTGGCTGAGTGCTAGCGGCAACGAATACACGTAGAATCTGGTTGTTGCGGAGTCCACCTTGGTCTACTTAGACTCTGTACGATGCGGCTTTGGAAGGTTTCCTGGTACGTCAGCATTTCCTATCTGAGCCAAGGTTCGACGTAAACATTGAGTGGTATCTGCATGCTGCAGCAAGGATTCATGGTGTGGCTTGCGTACCGAACTGCAATGTCTACAGAAATGAATTTGGCCAGGCTTGGAGCACCGACCTCGGGGCTGATCACATGCGGCCAGAGGCTGACCACTAAGGTTTGGGAGCACTTCTGCGCTTGTATGCTCTGTGTAAGAGTTGGAACGGCACTGCTCTGCTAGGAGGCATGCAGTAAACGATGAGCGATCCCTGTCAACTTTCCTCGGATACCTAGCTTGGAGGTTATGAGCTATATAAGGCAGTCTCCTGTCTTTTGGCCACCACGATCATAGACAAAACAAGTGCAATCTTTTGTGGAAAGCCAACATTATCTCTTTCCTGATATGGCATCACCACAGGATGACCTTCTTGGCGCTTTTGATGATCCTTTTCCCTCCCAGCACATCAGTATTCTAACTAGCAATCCCGAAGTACGAGAGCGAGTCAAATACGAAGAACGCGAATATCGAGGCTATGCAATATTTGATTTACCTGAGCAATTTTCCCATGGCGAACTGTCGATAGATCCCGCGGAATTCCTCCAAATTTGGTTACCTTCTTCCCTCGTCTTTTCTGTGAACATGCAGAATGCAGAAAATCCAAGGCATGTGTGGTTTGTTTTCCACCAACAAGAACACGACCAGAAAGCCGTGGAGTTCTTTGGATGGGTGCTTGGGGAACACAGCCGTAGTATCCGCCCGGATATCAGTACCGCTCTGAGTGCCGAACCACAAACGGAATCGATGATCAACAAAATTTGTGGCAGGGCATATGTGAAATGTTTCTGTCACAAACAGTATTGGCCACTATATCCCAAATTCGTCTACTTCTTGATTCTTCTGCAGGAAGAACTTCGTGCCGGCGAAAATCAAAGTGAATCTGATGATGACGAAATGTCCGAAATATGAGAATAAATCGAGTGAGAATGCAAAGAGAGGGCCGGGGGATATCCATCTTTGGGAGAACAATGTATCTATTCGAGTGTGCGGGTGGAGCTTGTGACAGGAGTTACCTTGTGATAGTGACGGTAGAGTTTGGCAAGGTATTATTGACATGGGCCAATTCTTGGTGGCAGTTTCAGGAGCATGTATGCGGAGAAGACGCTTGGTTTGTTTTTGGGGCCTACAAAACCGGTTGAATAGATCCCGTCGACCGTACAGACGTGCCTGGATTTGTGGAAGACTCCCAAGTCACTCCGTTCATGCGTCTGAACCGTGAAGGCAAATATAGATATGCACTAAGGCGTTCGAATAAAACCTGATTTGGGAAAAAGTGAGAATCAATGACTTCGTTGCCATCCAGAGAGCTTTTTCATAGCGAGCCCCATCATACTCGGCGAATATCCGATCATATTGAATTTTCCTGGCGCTAGCCGCGTCCAATTTTATTGAGACGTATGAGTAAACAAGCAGCCACCCATCATGACATCCAATCAATGGTCTTGGTTGTACACAGTACAATTTGGGATAGGATCTACTGCAGCATTGTCTAGCTGCAGCCATCATGCATGTGGCTACATCCTAGAAAAAGTCAACTTAGCCTGGTAGTATCAAGCCACAGCGGAGCTCGCGTCGGCCCCAAATATCGATTCAGAGTGCCTGTCATAGTTCTCCTGATCGGCCGCTCTCTGTGTACCTCGACATGCCACGCTAATTTCTTGTGTGCGGTATCTGCGGGGTGGGAGGTACGCGAAGGCGATCTCTCTTGACATAAGAGGGAGCGAAGTTCCCGTCGCGTTCCGTTTTCTTTCACCATGCTATTCAAGTATTTTGCCAACTTGTCAATACGGTCGTGTCTTCTTCCACTCTCATAAGCTTTGGAAATGGTCACAAGGTCGCAGGGAAACGAGACATGTTCGTTTCTCCCTATCCAGGTAGCTGTGCCCCCCTGAAAATTTCTCAACGGCTCGAATGGCTTGAGTCTTTGACATCAAGGACCAAAAGGAGCGCGAAGATCAGCGGACAAAAACGATTGACTAACTGCTTGCAGGGAACTCCCCAAGTGTGGGTTGCCATGTACTCAGACGAGCATGGGCAGGTGCGACAAGCATCCAACACTGGGGCCGAGTTTTTCGATCTCCAAGTTCAGACACGTTTCCTTGATTTCGCTCTGGCCCATCAGAATGAATCCATGCAGCCAGTCCCGTTGAATATTAGCAACAAGGATGAGGTGAACACGTTTTATTTTGATGCTTTCGATCGCTTACAGCAGTCAAATTGCCGTGGGATCGCCGTGGAGTTAATCAAAGCCGTTGAACCGCGGAAACAAGCCATGCACCCTTACAGATCAGGCGAGGAAACAAAGCCTGGCTGGTGGCCTGCTGATGTTCCACATAAAGAACCAGCTCATCTTCGCAAAGAACGTAGGTTCAGCCCCCATTTGAAAGCCTATTCACTTACAGATCTAGATCGAATGAAATTGCTTCTTCACATCATGCAGGATCTTTATCTCCCCAACATCAATGCAGAAATACTCCACGAAGCTGCTAAACGGGCTGTAATTCAACCCCCGGAGAAATCGAAATTACTCGATCAAGTTTTTCGCGTTCGAAAAAAGGCGGAAGAGTTGATGATGTGTCAGAGTGGTACGGATCAGCCCTGAATACTCAAGATTATTGGCGTTAATCCAACTTAGATCCGACTGTCTTCGATGGAAGTGAAGCAAAGCCGAAACATCTAAAGAGAGAATACTCAGAGGATCCCGCACTGCAACCAAGTTCTTATACGTCCGAGGACACGAACTATAAGAGGCGACGGTGGCAAACAAGCCAATTGGATCATGCCAATTCAATAACCAGCACACCCGGAGAAATAGTTGTCTTTCCCCAAAGAGCTTTTGAATACGGGAACAATGCATCTTCCAGGCTTGTGAATCTCAACGAACAAGCTCCTCTCCGCCATTCAATGCAATCGCTATCGTGTTCCCAAGATACTGTGCCCCAGCCAACCAGCTACCATACATTCACACCATTTTATAGTTCTCAGTACTGCACTTACAGTGCATCTCAAGCGCTGCTTCCCACAGGGCCATCCGTGGACTTTTACCAGCATGCGCATGCACAGCCATAAAGTAGACCCACTGCCTCTTCCTGTCTGGTACAACAAATGCGGAAGTGATTCATTTCACTTGGCCCGGATCAATACCGTTCAAACTTGTCGATAGGGATTGCTTGTATTTACTGATCCAATGTCTTAGATCAATAGTATCATTTCCGCTGGTCACGCCTTGGCGACGGTGAAGAAGGAACAGTTGGGGCACGGTCATATTGAGAAAGCAGTTAAATTTAGCCAGAAATTCATGGAGTAGGTCGAAGGAACTGAACAACTCAACGGTTATTCCAATTAATGATCCTGACCCCCCCTCATTATTAGTGTAGTATGACCTTGGAGAGCCTAGGGCTTAGCATTGTATGGCTAGACGAAGGCGCCATGGTAAACCTCTGTTAGTTACCCATTGGAACCAAGATAGCCAACACGACAGTGATCACTCAACTTTGATGAACTGAGCTGAAGATTGTGATCGTATATAGTCGAATAAAAGGAATAATTAGCACGACGTAGGAGCTAGACTTGAGTTCGGAAGGAGGTTGATTTGCAATGAGAACACTGGGTAGATCCCAGGTATATATAACCAATAGTGTCCTCAATTTATTGTATGTATATCCACCTCAACCAGGACACCAGCCTGAAGCCCAATCAGCGCTCGGCACAATAAGCAACAATCCTTGTGAAACAGAAACAGAGGCACGCTTGTGGGGTATACCTGGCCAATCATCTCTCCTAAATCCAAGAAAGTCTATACAATAGGCTGTTCTCGCTCCACATGAAACTCTACTTTGTTAAGAGGCCCTTATAGACTCGAGGTACCAACAAATATGAACCAATCATTTACTAACTCAAAGTGATTACTTATCAGTCAGTCTCTCGGTGGGTTGTCCCAACTGAGCAAGAAACCTATCTTCTCGAGCCTTCTATTCCGCTAATTGTTGCTGTCAGAAAATGGGCGACTCTGCATGGCAGACCGTGGGCTTGGCCATGCATGTTTTCATGCTTTGGTAAGTGGGTGGGTGACCACCACCACCCTGTAACTGCTCAAGTCTCTTTCTCTTTGATATCATGACTTATTTCACGTCGTGGCCTCTCCTTTGCCTTGACTTGTCTCACTCCGTGGGCTGTTTCATAGCATGACCTGTTTCACGAGCGTGAGCTGTTCTACGGCGTGATCTATTTCACGTCGTAGGCTCTCGTTTTCCTTGACTTGTCACGCCGTGAGTTGTCCATTCCATAATCTCTTTCACACTGTGCATGCTGTGATCTGTCTCATTCTTATGACCTGTTTTACACTGTTGCCTCTCCTTTGCCAGGACAATAACGGAAGCAAGCCAACTCATAACGAAGGATCTGTGGCGTACGAACAAACATGACCAATCATATAACTCCTCTCAGTGTTTACTTCTCAATCAGCTTCCGGGTGAGTTGTTCTAGCTGAGCCAGAAGCCTGTCTTCTCGCGCCTTCTGTTCTCTCTGCTCTGCTAGTAATCTTTCTTCTCGCTCTCTCTGCTCTGCTAGCAGTCTTTCTTCTCGCTCTCTCTGCTCCGCTAGTAACTTCTCTTCCCGCACCTTCTGTTCTGCTTCTCGCTTGTCTTCTCGCTCCCGCTGCTCGGCTAATTGTTGTTGCAATGACTGCACCATCATGCGAAGCTCGGGTTGTAAGCCTCGGCCTTGTGAGGATGCGGTTCGGCGTATCCCGGGACGTTCCTGCGACCCAGTCCGTGACAACTGGGACTCGATCTCAACATCGACCCCTAAAGAGGATTCCCCTACGTCAGGCACATCGGCGAGCAATCGCATCAACCGGTCGGTATGAATCAGGAGAAATTCGCGGTCCAGGTTCTCGATAAACCGATAGCAGGTCCATTTATCCCCCTTCGTCCAGATATTGAACTACGAAACGGGCCAACAGAAATACGAGGTATTCTCGCCATCAATATCCGGATAGTAGCCGTAGATTCGGAGTCCGTCTAGGTCGTGAGACACGGAGAAACCGAGGATCCTCCGATAGACCCATTTGGGGCAACCGGCCATCCAAGAGAGAGACACCACTGCTCGTAGAGCGATACACATGCTGTGCATGTTCTGCCAGTCCGCAAAGTCTAATGCCTGATTCCCGCATTTAATCTCCGCCGTCAAATATAGGAAGTATATGTCTTCCCGAGCGGTATATAGAGATTTCTTATCTAATTCGATTCCCAGTCTTCACCGTTGACTCTCGGAAAATGTCGACCATTTCAAACCTCGCGCGTGATCCGGTTGTGGCTTCGGGCCATATATTGGCTCCATCTTGACCCACAGATCATTATATCCATCAATGACATCCTTCAGTCTTGCTTTTCCCTGGATAAATTGATTCTCAGCGGATGGTATAAGAAGAGGGTGTAGGTCCATAAAAAGACGCGTTTCCGACCGATTCTGCAATACATTGTGAAAGTCTGTAATGTATTCATCATCGAATAATGTGCCTTAGGGGGGTTCGATCGGTTGATAGAGAAGTCACTCATAGAGCACAATATTGTTGGGGTGAGGACCAGAGGATAACTATCGTATAAAGCAATCTTTAGTCTTAAGAATTGTAATATAGTTGACAGCCTTATACGCGGATGACTTAGCATCTCGAGCCGAGCTCCTGTCACTATCTAATAAGAGGGATCGCGCCCGCCCACGATCAGTAGAGATTGACCGCGATTGCGATCTTTTCGATGCCGGTTGGCTCATATCATCCAACTCACCGATCTCCGATGGTGCGGGTATCCAGTCAAAGATTTCATCAGTATGTTCTGTTGCCGTATTCGTGAGGAAAGGCCTAGTCGTTGCTTGACGTTCCAAATTGACCGGATTCTAAGACTCAGTCAATTACTTCAACACTGCGAGAGGGAATCGTAACCAACCTCACTGTCAGGATTGGGAGAGAAGGGTGAAGGCGGATGTTGTACTTTGATCTGCTCTTCTTGCTCTCTCTTCAGTGATCCTGAAGGGGTGCTCAAACTCTCCTGCCGTCGCACTTTGGCCGGTCGCTCGTCATGGCCGCTGTCATGTAAACAGGGAGATTGCGCACGTTTCATAGTGAACTTATTCCCATTCAGAGAAGCGCAAATCTGGCGCTCGCAGAAGGTAGAAGACACGGATAATCGTAGGACATTGTTTCATCTGTGTGGTAAGGAGTCGGTTCTTTGGTCGTAGAGCGATCCCGTTGGCGCCGAGCCCAGCGACCTAATCATGGTGGGGCGTCCGCGGACGTCCAATCAAGAACAAGCATCGTGCCGCAGGCAGTGATACTGTACTAAGTATTTGCATGAACTACGCCAAGAAATATATGAGATATATTATTAGTTAGCTCACATTACAGCCAATCAAAAGCAACCAATCGACCCATTTTTAATTACGCAATTTTGTCAAATCTGTCAGGTTTGACAATGATAGGCCTCGTTACGAAACACTAGGTGATACATCTTGCCCCCGACATACTGCCTAAAAATAGAAGGTGATACGTATTTACTATGTGATATTTATCTTTACAAGATAGTGCAGGGATGACGGCCCCTTTTTATCTCTGATAAATTATTTCCCATCCGGTGTTTGTCAAAACAAAGAAGCTCCTTGGATATTATTATCACCGATGATCACGCCTCGATTGGTCGAGGTAATTCTCTTTGTCATTACACAGACAGCAAGTCGGCATCATCTCTCGCGGGAACATGTTGGAAATTAGATGAAAATTTCCAAGCAGAGTAGCTCTGTTTACTTCTGCAGGCACCAGAGCAACCCATGATGACTACCTCAGAAACAAAGAGATGACGTCAATGGCGGTGTTTTATTTGGGCTGTTGCCTAAGGAGCCGGAGCCAAAATGTCAAGCCACGTCCCCAGATTGTATGTCGATCCGGATCTCCGTCGCATACCGTTCCTGGCAAGATAAGGAGGATCATGCGTGGACCGGAAATTACCCCTCATTCAGGAAAGAGCATTATAAGACACATGGTTATCTTCCGCATGTCTTCCGGAATCCATAAATCGCGTTCCTGCACCTTACTTCCTCTATTTCGTGGTAAGAGATTCTGTGAAGCGGTTTCCTTTCGATTCTACTCGATTCGATTTGACAGTCAAGGCCATGCGCCCCGCAGCTGGACTGCCTTGTTTGTTACAATCAACCGGAAGGACTGATGAACTTGGAGCTTAGTTTTTCTCGGGCATAATGACCATCGTGAGTCACTCACCAAAACGAAGTACCTGAAAAGTGCATTCGTTTTTAGTCCTCACGGGTTTCATCACGTTGATTTTCGTCACGCCGACCCACTACCGTCGGCAACGGGTTTGCTCTTTCTCGCCTTTGCGCCTTTCTGCTCACCTCATTTCGAGACCATCACTTTCTTGAGGTGCTGAAAATGGCCGCCTTTAAAAATCCGGCGCTCGCCCTCCCGTGGCCGGCAGTCGCCTGCTCTCTTCCCCAACTTTCCTCACCACGACAGCTTCATTTATCTCCCCTCACTGTCATTACCTTTTGGAAAACGATATGCTGGTCATTATTCGTTCTTACTCTTCCTTTTAAAAATAGCTTTTGCTTCCCCCTCTCCCCCGTGTCTGGCTAAGTTCAGCGAGCCCGAGGAGGGGTCGCACGACTTTTGGTCTCTCGTGGCCATCTCTCATCCTTACTTGAAGATGACTTCGGGAGAGATTCGCCGCTCTTTTCCCTTTACATCGATTATGGTAGACGCGTCGGTAGGATTCGAGAGCCCTCTCTGATTTTCTGGTTTTAATATGATTTGAAATCAGAGAACATTGTATAACCCAGCTCTGCATGACTATGCCAAAAGTCCACAGGTGAGGGTGTCGTGTTAGACGAATAAATCCGTCGCTGATGGCTCGCCAGTACTGTGAAATTCTAGCGTCCAATTTGGTGGCTCTCCTAACATTAGAGCCTACCTTGTTGCAAGAAACACTCGCCAGGATGAAAAGTCTCCTGCCACCTGCAGTCAATGCATTATATGTTCCTGGATCTAATATCCCGAACGGAGTCGAATCGTTCCCCATGATACCTTATTTCTCTCATCAAGGTACTCCTTTCCCCGAAATATGATTGTTTCCCCATTTCTCCCAGATCGTGCTGCTAATGTGCGTGACTCTTATAGGAACTGAGAGCGAGAAGACACCGTACCTAAATGACATAATGCCAACTGGGAGCGAGGGACTTCTTGAAATTGATTGGTTGAAGCACGATGCGTCCGCAAACCACGATCTGCGCGAGGGAGGTCACCAGGGTCTCGTTAATAATGCTCAGTCTAGGTTGGGCTTTACTTCCGAGTCAAGAGTACCGGATATTGGTGAAGATCCAAAAAGGAGCACCAGACATGACGATGACTTGGCCATTGACGTCGCGGCTGCGTCGTATCCATCTCCCAAGTCAAACCCTTCTCACACCCCAAAGTTCACAAATAGTGCACTTAAAAGAAAGGTTCGCATATCAGAAAAGTCTAGAAAAAGAACGAAAAGCCAAACAGCATCAACGTCTGCAAATCAGATAGCATTGAGCCCATCAGAGATGCCGTGCAGTGGTGATCCCAATGAAAATGGCCAGCTTTCGTTGCCGGACGAGGCAGTGCGGTTAAATCTGCTTAGGTTTCTTGCCAAACGTGCCAAACGACCTATTAATGATAAGAAGTTGCACATTATTTATCAAGCAGGTGATAAAATAATTAGTGACACAGGTATCCTTTTGAATGACTTAAAAG
Organism: Talaromyces rugulosus; assembly: GCF_013368755.1. Taxonomy (NCBI): domain Eukaryota; kingdom Fungi; phylum Ascomycota; class Eurotiomycetes; order Eurotiales; family Trichocomaceae; genus Talaromyces; species Talaromyces rugulosus. Next base: position 3,597,363 of record NC_049566.1, on the reverse strand, counting down.
GGTGGCTCTTGGAAGATTACCGAACTCATGGGATTTCCCTTCCACCTTGTCACAATTTCCCTTCAGCAGAAATTGTTACCACCATGTTTAGGTTTCTAATGGAAACCAAAAATGACGAACAACAAAAATCGGTGCATCGTCGCCTGGCACAAGTTATATTTTTCATCTTTGTCAATATTGGCGTGGAACGGCTCAAGACAAGAGATCAAAATGGGGAAACTATCCCGCGTTCCGGTAATGATTTGACAGCTGTATACCACAAGTCAATATTAGCCAACGTTGGTGAGTTGGAGGTAAATGGCAAGAAGTGCGACGGGGGCCATGTCTCGGACTGCAAAAATTACGGCAAACGATGGTGGAAACTTGCAAGTAGTATTGGAATCATTACTGTTCTAACCTGTGGACTAGCTGAGGCGATTCATATGTATGTCATGACCCCTAAGTTGACAAACTGGATGCTTACGCTATACCAGTGACAATCGCTCTAATTTCCCGGATAGCTCACTGGAGCTCTTGATCAGCTACATGAGAAACGCGTATCCAGACGCTATTGCTCATTTCCAGTCACTGGACCCATTCATGCAACCACTTTTTGCTAATCTACCGATGTCTACAAATCAAGTTGTAGAGTTGACCGGCCATATAGACCCCTTATACTTGAAGTTCAGCGTTCCACTTGAAAACCCCGATCCGGTTGATACAAAGACCGCAATGGACACTGCAACAAAGAGCTTACTACAATACTTGGGGCATCGTGACTAAGTTACGGACCGGTTGTTAGTTGCAGATCAGTTGTTAATTACAGATTGGTTTCTCGTTACCGACTGGTTTCTCGTTACCGATTGGTTTGTCAATTGCAGATCGGTTGTTAGTTGTTGATTGGTTGATCTGCGGGTACATTCTCGTGGCTGCAGGCGGCTACTTCGTTTTTCTTTTTCTTGCTTAATGCCATTAGCTCTCTTAATATGTTACCACAGTTTGATTTTATTATGTTTCCTATGTTGGGCATATTTTCAATTGTTTATAGTCAATAGATATTAACGGGAAGACAGATGCTGAGAGATTCTGTGGTGTTGTAAAGAACAGCAACATGATTGCCGGTGCCGGCACGATCACTTGGTCCCTCCGTTTACTCATACTCAATACGATATTATAAGTTGCTGGTCACAAATCAGACGGATGACGTAAGAAGAGATCCCTGACAGACAGTACCACCGCATCCTCCGAGTCTCAGCAACATAAGAAAATAGGACTTGCCAAACTTAGACGGCTCTATCTAGATGATAAGCTTTGCTACAGTAACTAACCACTCATTCATATATAGCAGACTAAAACATGAAATATACAGCCACCAGTCTCGGACTTCAACACGAACTTTCAGGTTCCATGTCTAGGCTGGCGTGGTCATGCTCTTGCGTCCGTCCTTTGGTGATGTAACGCATTTATTAATATAGTCCTTTGAGGTCGTTTTCGACGGTCTCTGCCAGTGGTACTCCTGCTACACTTAGGATCTTACAGTAACAGGATTCTAAATGAGAAGGGTTGCGTACCAGATCTCGGAGAGACGGGCTGAATCCGTCAGTAGAGTCAGACTGAAAAGTAAAGATCCGACCGGATCCTTTTAGCCGCAGGACCATATAGACATCTGCATCACACTCGATGCTGTAATGGTGACATTTCTTGAAAAGAGTCTTCCTGAGTCGAGCTCTTTGCTGGCACCTGGCTTTGGGAGTATCCAGGCGACGTTTCTTGGAAAGTGGATCACTGGCCATTATGTAGCACGGTTTAGCTTGATCTGAAGGCTATTATTTAGTCTCTTTTTGAGAAGGGGAATCATGGTTCATTTATATTTCCGAGTCAATGTATTTTAGGCTTTGTTTTGGTGCTCTGTTTTACTGCTATGTTTCAACAGAACCCGACCAGAGTGCTAATGCAATACCTAAGTTTCGGTATGTTCAACTATTTATAAAGAACTTGGCACCGCTCCGTGGAACATTCCTATCTACCGCACTAATTGCAACACGGATACTGCAACTGAAGCTGATCTACGATGGATGCGATTAACATCTCTGGGGTCGCCGCTGGAGGTATTCTTTTACTACTCTTTGTGCTTCGAGCTAGACCATCTTTCACTCGTTTGACTCATCCGATCTCTGTATGGATGTCAAGGCATCTCCTTTACCCATATTTTCTTAATCGCCATCGATGGTTTGGGCCATGGACTAGAGCAGGTATCATCATATGTCTGGTCTATGGAGCTCTTAACCTGTTCCTTATGTTGTTCCAAGTCCAGTCCTGGGACGAAGCCAACCTTAAAACAGGAAGGCTCGCTCTAATCAATATGATTCCCTTGTTTATGACTGTCCATCAGAGTTTACTGGCAGACATCCTTGGAATTTCCTTGCAGACCTGCCAGTGGATCCATCGTGCGTCAGGATGGATGGTCAGTAGTTTGGTGGCACTCCACGTCTTGGTCGCCTTATCAATACAGCAAAACCTATCGCTCAAGAGACAAGAAAATGTGTTTGCTATCGTTGTATGTCAACTTTCCCATCATAAATCTCTATCTGCTAATCGTTCCAAGGGCGCGGCCACTCTGGGAACAATCATGATATTTTCCATTCCAATATTCCGCAAACACGTTTACGAATTATTCTTGCGAACTCATCAGGGACTCGCAGCCGTCTCCTTTTACGCCATCTGGAAGCACATACCATCTGATTCCGCCTTCCCTCGGCTGTATCTCTATGTTCCGTTGGCGATTCTCGGATCGACCACGCTTTACCAGTGTGGAAAATTATTATATCAAAACGGCTTCATGTCGTCGCGGCCAAACCCCCGAGCGATGGTTATATGTAAAAAAGCAGAGCCTAATAAAACCAATAAGGAACTCGCAAAACAAGGAGACAGCGAAAACGTTGAACAGGTCGTCAAGATGACTGTTACCCTGGGGAGACCGCTTGAGATCAGAGCCGGACAGTATATTCAGTTATGGATGCCCTCGGTAAGCTTTTCTTCCTGGTTGCAGTCCCACCCTTTTGTGGTTACCTCTTGGTCCCCAGGGAAGCAAGATACGTTGGAACTTTTTGTTCAAGTCCGTCGAGGTTTCACCTCTAGAATATACAAACACGCCTCTCCCAGTGGTTCAGCTTCGTTTTCTGCACTCGTGACTGGCCCCTTCGGTCTCAGCTACGCAGTAGATCAATATGAAACAGTTCTCGTTATTGCTAGCGGCTTCGGGATAGCTGGCGTGGTACCCTATATCAAACAGCTTCTATATGGTTACAATACATCGACAGCGCGAATACGTCGCGTGCATTTGCTGTGGGAAACCAAAACTTTAGGTAAACAGCCGATGATGTACTGCTGAAGATATGGAGCTAAACAGCACAGATCTCGTTCGCGAAGCCCAACCCTTGCTTAATAGTCTCTTGACGGACGACATTCTCGACAATGGTTATGTGTGTTAGCTCATATCCCTTTGTATATCCGATACTAACGGACATGTAGATATTGGAAATGTCATTCTACGTGGAATCGACCGAAGATGACAAACGATCTTTCGGGAAGCACAATCGTGCGTTCCTGTACAAGGGGAAGCCCAGCTACGACCAAATAATATCTGCAGAAGCATCGGGGGATTATATTGAACGAGTTTCCAATACCCAAGAAGAAATAGGGGACATGCTTGTACTAGGTGAGATTTTCAGTAGAATGGATGTTTTCACATCATGCTAAAGTGTCGTAGCTTGTGTTTCAGATGGATTGAGGGATGATTTGAGAAAAATTGTCCGCGAATATCTAGACAAGAAAGTGGAAATGCGAGAAGTAGAATACCAGCCAGTTGAAATTGTTGCATAGGTATTGCGCTGGTGTGGTCACGATTGATACCTTGGGCCTTGCACATGATATCGCTAGATATCAACGCCCATTGCATGCACTGCACTGTTTTCTTGCTTTCCCTCTCGTCCGTGTCTCGTTATTTTCATGTCATGCAGCCTAGGTAGGAATTCATATTGATTTTATTGTTGGATAGTAGGTGTACGGCTTTTCATAGCATTAATTAGGTTCGTGTAAAATGAAACATCGAACTAAGCAGCCGTGAGGTCATGATCTTAGCCAACTATTCTAGAATGTTCTTTTCGGAAAAAGGCAGATCGAGATCTAGGCACACGAGTTTCTGTCCTCCGAACCTTATTTTGCGAGACCCACCTCGAAAACAGATTGATGACATCATCGCTAAGTTTTGAGTTAAAAATTCCGTCACAGAATTGCAGACGAGACTTGGTGCTGTAGAAATTATTGTCTCAGGGTCCGATGTTTTCTTTATTGGATATGGAGATATTCTTTATTTATGCGTGGAATACATGTGGTTGTAATATTATCTAACTGAATAAACTAACAATCTAGACAGATATATATAACCATGAAAATTACTGACAGTTGTTGCGAGGAACTTCAAGGCTTCGGCGGGTAGGAATAAGATGTCCGCGCAGAAATTAGCGTGAAGCGAGCCAACCCAGCCAGGACTTCCTTTGAATATTTCCCAGACGCAAGAATATACTATAATATGGTTAAAGACTCTAATTCTGGTGCAATACAGTCCTGACATACCTCTTTTAAATCGTCGACAGTCTCAACATTATCCGTTTCTTGTAGGAATTGAAAGGCTTGAGAATCGATAGGCCAGCGCTCAATATCACCTATCCCTTTTGAACCGCTTGACTTTTCATATTTCTGCATCAGTAAGGTGGCTATCGTTGCGACGGATTCGATGGAGTCCGACTGGTTCGGGCTACTCTTCACACAGAACTCCAGGCCCGCTACCGAAATCCGTCAGCTATTTATCTAATAAAAGAAGGATAGATTACCAATTTGAACAGTGCCATCCATGCCGAGCAGGATATTGGAGCATGTCAGCGACTGATGATCAAATCCGTGTGTATGTAAATAAGATAGACCGCTGAGAATCTTTTACTGGTTAGCACATATGATTGGTTTCAGGGACCACGACGGTACCTGTGCAAGGATAGCGGACACTTCGTGATCGTTTGGATAATAATCACAAGCGACCACTTGCTTCAAGGTAAGAGGAAGATCATCAAATACTACATAGACCGAATTCCCATAGTTGTAGTATTCGCGGGCAAGATGAACGTTTTCCTGTCGCAGAATCTTGAGCTTTTCCAACATTATGTCGGCTTCATCTTTCTTGAAGGTTCGTATCGCCCTTAATCGAGATGGGTGAGTACGGAAGTTTACTATGGAAACCGAGCCAGCGAGGTCACAACTGAATACGTGATGGAAGGTTTTCCACGGCGATTCGTCCCAGCCAAGTAAGAGATCGTTGCTTTTCCCTCGGAGAGTGACCTGCGGTAGGCCTAATCTTTTTAATCCTCCAGTGAGCTTCGTAGCAACGTTTTGTTCTGTAGTCATATTGGTATCTCTTGAAGTGAGGATTTGGCTTAGGTGTGGGGAGGTTGAGATAAGGGATCTGCTGAGGAGAGTGTAAAATCCAAGTATCTATGAAAACTGCAAAGGAGCAGGGATGCGAAGTTATGACGATATAGAAGAGACCAGAGGAGAATCGAGAGGAATCTTGTAGACGTAGTGGGTAGCAGGAACACTCCTCTGTTTTGGCTGCTCTGTTTTGGCTGCTCTGTTTTGGCTGCTCTGGTTCGGCTGCTCTGGTTCGGCTGCTCTGGTTCGGCTGCTCTGGTTCGGCTGCTCTGGTTCGGCTGCTCTAGTTCGGCTGCTCTGGTTCGGCTGCTTAGTTCGTGCCGCCGCAAGGATAAATACCCATGTATCCCCCTCCCCCTTTCTTCTTCCAAATTTCTATCAACCAGTTAGACTAGAAATCCACTCTAATTGCAACATGGATCGGTCTATGTTTACAAGTGCAGAGGTAATATTGGCAAAAGAACGACACCTGAAATACCAGGGCACTGCAAAAATCAAAATCAGCCAAATATCTCTACCTTTGGAATACAAACCTGATAATGTCGACAGACTTTGTGGCATTTTCGAGAAAGAAAACTGTGACAGAATTGCACTAAGAAATCATGTCGTTGCAACTATCTCGAAAGAAAATCTCATGCGTGCCTTGAGTGACCAGCAGACGAACCTGAGCTCCCTGATGGGTCAGCAGTCTGACCGTCATGTTCATCTGGATTTCCCCGTGGGCCAGATAGTCTGCCTCCATGGACAGCATCGCCTTAGGGCAGGCAACGAGTTCTTGGCACCCTATGAGCGATGGTGGACGGTTGATCTATATTTGAACGGTACATTGTATTTCGCTATCTCGTTTAGGTTGGGGCTGATCATTCAACAGACATGAGCAGTGAGCTACAAACAGAATTGACCGAGGAATATTCTAATGAAGCTCAACCCAACGATGGCGAAGTGTATCGCAAGGTGCGCCAGTATCAGTATGAAGCCAGTAGCCGCTTTGAAGACCGATGGCTGGCCCGATTATCACCGAATAAACAAAAGCGGATGCGACAGCTGTCGCAACCAGAAAATGCTTCTATTCGCTCCGCCTTTGATGCATTGTTACCGATTCCCGGTCTGTGGAAAGTGATGAGCATTGGGAATTTACCTCGAATCATTGCCCTCAAGTGCGACGAGGTTGGTCTTTCCCCCGTACCTATATCTCCATGCTGACTGCGAAGGAAATTGTCCACTACCTACAATACGTCAAAGATTTTTGGTCGTCTCTCGTCCGTGACGACCGAAACCAAATGGAGAAGATCGATTATGCTACAATTAAGGAACTCCAGCTTCTGGTCCCCGGAGGGCTGGATCGCAGAAAAGTCAAAGGTCTCGTATTAAGTGGCGAGGCATTCAGTAAGTTTGACCGCTCTGAAAGAAAGGCTATCTGGAGGAAGTTACGGGGTCGAAAAGAACTCATCCCCTCGCTGTACACCTTTTTTAAAGATATTTCCTACTTGGAGGCTTGTGCGAGTTGCTTAAAACGATTAGTGGATCTGGCCGGACTCCGTCGTCCCACGATGTATTCTGCCATGAAACACATGTATAACCCAAATGAACATGTTCGCGGTCATTACCGAGTCCAAGAGTCGGAAACGGGGTTTCGAGAATGTTCTGGGACGGCTGAGGAAGCCAGAGACGCTGGATATCGACAACTCTGGCTGTTTGCCTTCCGACATTATCCTAAGATGCCCAACGCTGTTCAGAAAGGTAAGCGTCTGGTGAAGGCCAAATTCCAGGGTGCCGACCAACGTACTGTCCATCGGATGGCCGTCCTGGCTAGCCAGCTGGGTTTCACATCTCCACAAATCTTGCAGATTAATCGGGAATCACCGGACCGTCAGCTTGCTCGTACAGCTCTCCTGGAGGCGCGAGAACGTGACGACTATCGCTATCGTTCTATTGAGTCCCTTATTGACCGTATGCTTGAATTGTTTCAAGAAGCCATTCCTACCGACTCCCAGCCCTCATACCATCAACGTGCCTTTCCGACCGTCCCTCGCCGGCGTCGGTGCGGACAGCCCTGCATAGAGGCTCATGAGCAAGAGAGGAAATTCCTTTTCTTCGATCATATGGAAGGCCCGTCCTCCGATAATGAGGTGTCTGCGTTGTTTGTCAGACGATGTGTGTATTTCGCCTTTTTTGGTAAGCCTTCCGAGCCGTCGCAGATTCCGCTGGATGAAGACGTCTCGAGCCACCACTCCCCTCGCTCACATTCGTCATCCTTGTCCTTTCCTGAAGAACATAACCTATTTGATGAACGCGAAATGGCAGATATCTCAGACCATGCTACCGGTCGACCTGATCATCGAACAGATGAGCGCGATCAGCAAGATCAGGGGGACCACAGGCGAGAGGAGCGGCGGCGGCAGCGGCAAGCTCGAGAAGTACGCCGAAGTCAGAGGCGGGAACAGAAGCGGGAACGGAGGCAGCAGAGACAACTTCGCCGTCAGCAAAGACGAACTAGGGGCGAGGGTGGAGAAGGATCTACCGCTGGAACTGAGTTGGTGGATCAAGACGGGATGAGTCTCTCTGATGGCAGGGCCTCCACACTAGGAGATATGAACGAGTTAGACATCTTCAACGAGTACGAACGCAGTCCAACGCAGCCCGATCATGGTATAGCCAATGATACTGAAGAAGGAAATACTGAAATGATAGCTGCTACTAACACTGATCAACAACACCCCGATGCATCAACTCACCCAGGAGCGCTGTTGGAAACTGTCCAGCATACTGCAACTGAACAGTTCATAGCAGCACCAGTCGGCCAACCCCAAACACCAAACCAATCGAGCGCGGATTCTACGGAGAATACAACAAGACAAGAAGCGGTCACAGAACCGAGTCCTGACAATTATGTGGAAAGAATCATCGATGACAACGTTGGATCAAATCAACCGGTGCAAGGAGTTGCAGTTTCCCCTCCACTCAATCAGGGTAAAGATGACGTCTCAGTCGAAGAAGCTGACACCCTTCCAGAGCTTCCATCAGACGACCGGATAGCGAATCACCGGTTAACGCTAGGTCCGAGGAAGAAGCAAATGGCTGATCGACGACCATTGAAGACCGCAGCGTCTAAGCGACGGGCTGCGGAAAGGTCTCGTCTTGCAGCTGTTGATGCAGTCCCTGCTGAATCACCCATCTTTGCAGAGAATCGAGGCACACAGTTGGATGTTGATCGGATTCCAGGGTCCACGGAACAGGAAAGCTCTCAACTAGAAGATCCGTCAGCCGGTCCTGGACTAGAACTCCCGACAGAAGAGCTGGTGGCACAGCAGAGAGCCAACACGCTCTCCCAATTAGAAAATGGCCAGAGTGCCCCACCGCCGGTGTTAATAGAGCAACAGGCCTCATCTGAACCCGTTCCCTCATCTTCTATGCAAAACTTCATTACCCGGTTGCGCGAGTCACCAAATTCGGAAGAGGATAACTGTGAAACGATTCTAGAAACTGGTAAGGCCCAATTCGAGTTTTCCCATGGTGATCAATTGGAACACTACGTTGAAAAACAACCAGCAGAAAGGACAGCACCAGCAACAGTGGAGTCAGCGCCAGTCGCAGACACGCCTGTTGGAAGAGATAAGCCCCGAAGCCCTCCGCCTGGGGAATCCCGTCGGGAATTACCAGCCGAGCAGAAAGCTGCCGACGAAGCATCGCGTCAACAGAAAGCAACGACACAAGTGGAAAGCGCCCAGCGATCCGTAGAGGAATCCGAAGATAGTTTTACCAGGACTCGGGCTGCAGGTAATCTCTTTAGTGACGAAGACGACGACGATGAAGATCATATCTCACCCGACGAAGGCCGATCTTTAGAGCCGCTCGCCGGACTGGCGAGCCATTCTACTCCAGCACATGGCGAAAATGATGCAGATTCTTTAACCCACCCTCTTGGCAGGACTAACCGAAAGCGTTTTGCTCGAACAGCTCGCCACGCCCCATATCAACGGCCCCCTACCAAAGGTCGCCAAAAACCAGCTAGGCGTGATACTCAAATCGACGTTGACAACTCGCCTTCGGACAACATTAGCGAGCTTTTTCATCAGCCGCCTCCAGAGGTCCCTCCCACTGACCTGGTGCCAGACAACGAGACGGCGGACACCGGTCTTCGCGTTCCCGATGGTCGTAGCAATGATCGTAGAAAAAAAGCGGCCAACAGGATTCGACAGCAACGATCACCCAGCACACCAATTTCTCACGAGCAATCAAATCGTGTCATTATTTTCCGGGTTTGGACGGGACTCCGGTGGAGTGAGAGGACCAAAGTCGATCTCGGTGCGTCAGATCCGCTACAGGTGGAGCGGGAAGCCCGCCGTTTCGTTGAACACTACTACGCAAACCTTCGAGACGCACGGATGCGTTCAATGACCCCAGTGGAGTGTCTTCAGTCAGCTCGGGATGATGGGAGCAACTCGATCTTCGTGATTTTTCCTGAGGACGGGGAGGTCACCGACGCGATGGAGCAGGCTGCTGCAAAATTCATCATTCGAAGGGCGAGCCAACAGATCTTGTCTAGAAGGTAGTTTTCTTAATAACCGTAAGCTTCACGGTCCAGCCGGGCAAGGGGCGCTGTCTCCATGGCTTGCTGGGCTGCATGGCTTGCTGTGGTATCGGTCGGTAGCCATCTGGCTGGATGGGCTCTGTGGCCCCGGCCATATGGCCCAGTGAGATGTTGGACTGTAGCCGTGTCGACCCGGCTTTGTGCGTCTGGCTGCCCGTCTGCAGCAATGGGGCTACTGCCTCCTGTCCATGTCCGTTCGGGCCGGGCTCCGTATCCACTACTCTATGCCTACTTCCTCTTGGCCCCGTCAGACATACAAAGCCCTTCGTGGAGCCCAACCAGACGCGAAGCTATCGACTACTGCCCCTTGACGACGTATGGCCACTACGGCGATGTATACAACGATATAGAACTAGCGAGACCCCAGGGCCATCGGCATCCCCTCACATGTTAGGAAATGTATCGATAATTAGAGAACATCCTTAAATATTAGCTGGCTTGACTTATCTTTAAGACTAGCAAGTTACTGATTAGTGGGCCATGATTAGGAATAGTGATCAATACTTTAAAGGTGTGCCATCTTGGATGTAGAGTTGAAAAAGCCCAAAAGACTATACAAAGACAATTTAATAAGTCCTTCAAGAAATCGGCCACCTGATCTTGATATACTGTTAAAGTGACTGCAGAGTGGGCTTAGAGTATCCTCGACCATTGTCGTTAGTTAACTAACTAGTTAACCTAATCTAACCTAGAGGACTTAGTCATCTAGCCTAGGATTGAATTTCGGAATAGCCGTTATGCTGGATTTATGAGCGGAGTGTACGGATTTAACGTGTTTCGAATATCCGCTACTTCAGCCAATAGAGAACAATAGAGTCAAGCTAGACAGTTGTGTCAGGTTAGAGTACAGCCAAAAAATGGGTTGGGTCTTCCAATAGACCTTCGACAGCAAGTGGGACTGGTCTGGTTGACATCTCCACTGTTCCAGAGGAATGACTAAGCACTGTATTTTACGATTAACGTATTTCACAAGTAAGCCGCGCACACAAGTAAACCGCGCACCCCACCAAAATCTTTCGACTTTTCAACCCACCACTCACTTCAAAACTTCGTTTTCATCAAAAAATGGTCCAAAATCATAGAAAAAAAGACCCAAATCATGATGGGCGACTTCTACTTGCTATTGACGCGTTGAAAAACAAAAAAATCACGAGTCTTCGCAAAGCTGCGCGTCTTTTTGAAGTGCCTGAGTCAACGCTTCGTGATCGAGTCAACGGCAGTACTGAAATGTCAATTGTCGCTTCAACTTGACGAAAATTATCATCTACTGAAGAAGAATCGCTTCGTACATGGATTCTATCTATGGAATCACGTGGATGTCCTATCCGACCTCAAATACTTCAGGTTATGGCCAATATTCTCCTTGCAAAACGAGGAAACACTACCACACCAGCTACTGTTGGTATAAATTGGGTGAGCAACTTTTTAAAACGCCAAACCGACCTTAAAACGCGATTCGCACGTCGATTGAATTATTCCCGCGCCAAATGTGAAGATCCAAAGCTTATAGGCCCTTTTTTTGACACTCTTAAACGTATTCGAACAGAGTACGGCATTGCAGACGAAGATATTTACAATTTTAATGAGACTGGATTTGCTCTTGGGATCATTGCCACTGCAAAAGTTATATGCAGCCGTGATAGATCGAATAAACCAAGCCTCATCCAACCTGGAAATCGCGAATGGGTCACCGCCGTGGAATGTATAAGCACATAAGGATGGGTGCTTCCTCCCTTGATTATATTCAAATCCAAGTATAAACAGACTGATTGGTATACAAATCTGACTTTACCTCTTGATTGGTCAATTACTCAATCACCAAATGGATGGACATTAGATAAAATTGGATTATTTTAGCTTCAAAATGTGTTTGATAAATTTACGAGGCATCATATAATTGGAAAATACCGGCTATTGATATTAGATGGCCACAGCAGCCATTTAACACCAGAATGGGATCAATATTGTCATAACTATGACATTATTTCTGTATGTATGCCTCCTCATTCCTCGCATCTATTACAGTCACTTGATGTGGATGTTTTTGCAGTTCTTAAGCACCGCTTCGGACGCGCAGTTGAGGATTGGATGCGCTGTGGTATTAACCATATTGATAAGCATGATTTTCTCACAATGCTGCTAGGGATACGCGAGGAGGTCTATACTATAAGAAATATTATGAGTGGATTCTCGCATACAGGCATCTTACCATTCAATCCTGAATCAGTTCTATCTCAATTACAAATTACTGTGAAAACACCAACTCCAGAGCCTTCAAGACCAGGCACCTCGTCAACCAACAGCAGTACACTTATAACACCTCATAATATTCGGACTTTAGAGCGCCAGGCCAATTCTATAAAGCGGCTTTTAAAGCGACATACTACAAGCCCTCCTTCTCCTACAAATCAGGCCTTTAATCAGTTGATAAAGGGATGCTTATTGGCAATGCATTCTGCAGCGCTTTTGGCGAAGGAAAATCACGATCTACGAGCAGCAAATGAACATAAAAAGAAGAGACAGGATCGTCGGTCAAAAGCGCTTTATAATGAAGGTATTTTGACTGTAGCTGAAGGTCAGATGCTTGCTACAGGGCTTCAAGAAGCTAGTTTGCCTGTTGAAGCGACTGATCAGGCTGAGGCTTCGCAGTCTCGCAGGCGCGCGCCACCTACATGTACGAATTGCTGGCAAGTAGGCCATAAGCGCACATCATGTCCCGATAATTCTATATAGAAATATAAGCGATTTTATGGTGTTGAGTACAAATCCGAATTACTTCAATATATGAAGGGGTGGGTGGGTGCGCGGTTTACTTGTGTGCGCGGCTTACTTGTGAAATACGTTAAAACGGAGGCTAGTTAACACGGGACGCGACATATGCATTTTTATTCTATATCAAGCGGGATATCTACAGGCTGGGCCCCCTAACAAATCAACGAAAGATCCAAAACATCAAGCACACACATGTTAAGAGAACAAAGTATGGGCTGTCACGAGTTCATGCCAAAACTGTGGGGAAATGATTATGTAATTAGCTCACTAGTGCCCTCTAGGTTAGCACCTCCGGGCGTAATACAAACATCATCATCATCATCATCTACAGGCTCACTAAGTACATTTTAGAGAAAGTTGACTGCACATATGCAATTGAGCAACGAGAACGCACCGCGTCAGCCAATGACAGGTCTCCGGGCTCAGCAGCAGTTATAATAAATCTAAGTACGTATTTACACCCGAATATTTTAGCAAGAGAATACAGTGCTCTTACTACAGTAGCAATAATCCAACTTTCAGCACCAAAGGGAAAGAGATATTGATTCGTATTTATTTGCAGTAGCTTGAAAACTTTCAGTTTCATCTTTGTTGTCCGATTCGCTATCTTCCGGTTGCTGGCTTGATCACCCCTATTCGAGTTTATAGGCCCGTTCGCCGCGAAAATACACCGACTGTAGCCTTTCAGCCCCTTAGCCTGTATGCCACACCGAGCTACGAGCTGATTCGCGGAAAACAAATTTAATGGACTAGACCAATCACTGCGTCGTAATCACATGACAATTATGTTGGCACCTAAGTTAATGTTACATTCAAGAAATGAGGCTCTGGCATCTGAATGTGGAGCTTTCAGTTTTCATTTCACCATCGATATCGAACAAACTCCGCTAGTTTGACTACCGCCAACGGAAGTCTGAGTCTCTAGTCTAACGCCCGAAATTCTTTTCGCTCGTTCATTCCGGGTTATGGAGGTCGCACTCTCATTGGTAATTTGCTTCGTGGGGTTGTCATGGAGCTCTCTAATAGCCCCTTACCGCTCTTTGTCCCTGAGACAAGCTGACAGCTTCGTCACGAGCTCAGCTTTTTTGCGGAGAGGACATCATGCTTGTAAGGATTCTGATGAGAACCTCTAAAGCGCTGGTTGTATCATAACTGACATGGTCAGCTGCCGTCTTGGATGGGTTTGTGTACATCGATGGCGGTGAGTTCTCATATACTGCAGGAGGCGAAACTGTCTGGCAATACTGTGAGTATATAATTTTAGCAGCCCACCCAGCTATCCTTGCAGACTTTAAAACAACTAACCAAAAACAAAGCCGATACTCTAGTCTCCGTTAGCCTTACTCAGAATTGGACGAACAAGACAGTCCCGATGAACTCCATCGCAAAGCGGAGCGGAGTTCCGAATCTTGTTCGCGGCGGGCTCTGGGTCGATCACGTAAATAAGACATTATACACTGGTTTCTGTGGCACACCGTCCTCATTTGGTGACAAACCGTTCGTTCCGAACGGTCTTTGGCAATATACGCCGGATAGGGAAGGAAGCAGTGGCAAGTGGGAAAATCTCAATGATACAGTGTCAAGTTCGTTTCAGAATGAAATCCGGCCCAATGGCTGTCTAGTAGCCAGCGGGAAAGGGTTCGGCTACTCTCTTGGGGGTCGGTCGCCATACTCTGGACATATGTTTTCTGTTAAGCTAGCTGACATTTTCAAGGCTTGGTTGGAGGTTATGACCCGAACGATGATTACAATGCCAGCGGTCTCATCAGTTACGATTACACAACGGGTGATATGACGCACACGACTGTCGTTGGAGGGTCGACGCGAGGCGTGGTCCAGAATGGTGGTCTGATATTTGTGCCAAACTTTGGCCCTGCTGGCGTGATGGTTTCCATCGGTGGCGATCAGCTGGGAAAAATAACCAAGGGGGCCCTTGATCTTGTCTCTATGAATACTGTCCAGCTGTTCGACCCGGCGACCGGAAATTGGTACGAGCAGGCGGTGACTGGCAACATACCTGAAATTCGCAAAGACTTCTGCGTAGCAGGCGTCGCGTCAGACAACCAAACATTCGAGATATTCTTGTATGGTGGGTGGGCCGGACAATATGGCTCAGCAGCGCTGCCATATGATTCCATCTACGTGCTTACACTGCCGGGGTTTAACTGGGTCAAGGCTGACTACCCAGCTCGGAACCCGCGTACTGGCCTGACCTGTGAGGCAGTCGGAGGGGGCCAGATTCTCACCATTGGAGGTCTAGATCCAACCCATAAGGATCCGAATAATAGATACATGGGCACTTACGAAACCTCCGACCCTATGACCCATGGCCTAGGGCTTTTTGATATGGGTTCTATGGAGTGGAAGGGTTCTTTTATAGCGAACGCCTCTGTTTATACACCTTCTGATGTGGTTATGGAGTTCTATAAAACGCAGTAAGTTTGTCTACGGACGGCTCGGACCGCCTGACCGCCTAGTCAGATGATCAATTAACCGTTTATCCCAGCTCTCGGCTCTCGGCTCTTAACTCCACTGAGCTCACAGCTCTATTCTCAGTGCAGAACTTCACCGGGACATCAACCGTAAACACCGTGTCTTCTCCATCGCCATCTTCATCTAGTCCGATCAATAAGCGGATTAACAAGGGCGCTATCATCGGCGGTGTAGTCGGCGGTATCGCCGGATTGGCGCTGACTGTGGTTGCTGCACTCTATTTTTTCACCCGCAGCCGACGCCTACAGCCTACTACCAACGTAGCGCAACCAAGCTACGATGGATACGAACATATGCCGGAACTGGAAACAGCTGGTGCAAATGCCTGCAATTTGGTCCCGAAAACTGAGATGCCAACGAACGAGGTGTACGAGCTTGCAGGGGGGCCATCACAGTCTAATTTAAACATTTTGGATACTGTTGAGAATAGAGCGACTAAATGAAAATTGAATACGAAACTGGCTATGTCTATATTCATGAGTTACGAATATGAATACAATGTAAATCTATCAACTCGAGGACATAGACTATACGAAAAGGAAGACTTGGGAGGACTATCGGTTCGTCTCGAACTGAACATGTAATAAATTTTTTTTAAAAAAGCTACACTAGTTTAATTTTAATTTTAAATAATTTGGACCATAGAAATAATGTATAATTTATATATAATATCTGTTTTTTATTTCTTAGTAACTCTAAGATATTTCTAGTTTTATTATAATATTAATTGGTATTCTTTTAAATTTTATAAGATAGATATTTTTTTTATATTTAAAGCTATATAGAGCTAAGTTACTTAATTCTACTTAAAATTCTAGTTTAGTGGCTATGAATCATGATAACGCATGGTTCTGTATAGCAACTATAGTGTCAGAAGAATCGGTAACTAACTCACGGCCAATGGATAACTTAGTTACTTCATCGATTGGCTGAGCGTTATCGATTTCCTGTGACAAATAGATAGTATTTAAGCTTTAGTTATATATATGTGAGGCCGTGAGAACTTCGGAGCGCACCAGATGGCGCACCTCGCTACACTAGCCTCACAGAGGCTAGTGTACCATAGTGGGCGCCCGATATGGTGAAAATGCAGAATGTAGGAAAGGTAGGCAGTCTGTCTCAAAAGCGTCTAGCGAACATATTTATTGAAGTAGACGGATTATCTCTAGTCTGACCTCGGCATTTGTTATTCAGGGTCTAGGGTTTGAGAACGAGATACTTCGTTGACACAGGGAACTTCCGCCGTTGTATCGAAGGTGAGGTCATTGTTGCTCCACCCGCGGGGCCTCGGTACCTGAGTACATGGAGAAGCGACAGGTTAATCCGCAGCTACTGCAGCTATTACGGGGTTCAGACAAAGTCGGATGAATGTTACGCCGCAAAGTCATCTGGCATTGCTTGCGAGCCTTCGGCCCCACATAGTTCGCAAGATTCATTCTGCCGCAGCTAATTAGTACGGCCTTTCCTAGCAAAAGCTGAAGCCATATTGTAAGGGGATAGCCGAGGGATCACTCAGGACACATGTCGTAGTGGACAGAAAAACCTGAGAACCGCCGTCTCCCTTCTGAGAGCATAGAACGAGAAGAGGAGAATATTGCAACATGGCCGTTGCAGGGATCCAACGTCGTATGGATATCCGAATTGCTTCATGCTCAAAGGACTTCATGTGCGGATGGCTCTACCCATCTCAAATATTTACCTCATCGAACCCGGGACCAGCCATCGTTTTGGCCCACGGCCTGGGCGGCACGACGGAACTCAAGCTCGATGTATACGCGGATATTTTCAATCAGATGGGATACACGTCTGTTGTCTTCGACTACCGTTGCACCGGAGGATCAGAGGGCCTCCCAAGAGGGCTGATTGACTGGCGTAAGCAGCAAGAGGACTGGAAATCTGCAATTAAATATACGCGACAACTAGAGATCGTCGATCCGAACCAAGTCGGCCTTTTTGGAACATCGTTCAGCGGAGGGCATGTTATCGAGATGGCTGCTACTGACAAGAATGTCAAAGCAGTCATCTCCCAGTGTCCCTTTACTTCTGGTTGGCAGAGTTCTCTTTGCACGGGGGTTGCGGCTGGCTTGAGGCTTGGTGGGCTTGGTCTGTTGGACACTCTCTTTGGCTCAGACGAAGCGCCAGTAACTGTATCGCTGACTGGCAAACCGGGTGAGAGTAAGTGAAATCTTTGATGTCCTGCCGACGAAGAAAATATTACGGGAGCTAAAATTCACAATAGCGTGATGTATGTCAGCCGTCTTTCCCCCATTGAGCTCTTGATTCGTGTCTGCTTTAAATGCCACCATGCTCTCAATATAGGTCAGATGTTGCGCAGACATGGAATCCTGGCGATCCAAGGTCTCCATGGCCTTGGTATCGATCGTGATCCCTGCCAGTTGGCATTCCAAGTCGATCACGGACTGTTCGTCCCGATAACGCTGCAGGTTCTCTCGGATCCGGCGGTTCCGCTGTCGTTGCTTCTCGTTGCGCAGTTCACGAACAGCCCGGTCATATCTCTGCTTCGCTTCCTTGGCTTGTGCCTGGAAACGTTGCAGTTTCTCCCATAACGGACGGTGGTATTGGGAAAGCGTCACTTCGTCCAGGGAGCCAAAGCGAGCGTGACAGGCCATGCAGGCGCGCTCGAACTTGGCTTTTCGGTCGTTCCATTTCTGTTTCCGTCTGGTGACGGTATCCGTCGTGCGCAAACCTCTGGAAGCATATTGAGGGATCTGGATTCTTCTGGAGACAGCCAAAAAGGTCGGTTTGGGTCAATCGACGCGCTTAATGAACGAGCAAACCGTACCAACTCCGTTTAAGAACCGGTCTTACGCACGATGTCCTGGGCGTCAACATCGACGTCGTAGTGTCGGACAGATGTAGAGATATCACGGTGCTGCAACATAACATTTTGGAGGGCCTCTGAGACTTCCTCTATCCAGAAGGTTAGCTGCGGTCTGCCACACAAAAGAACGAAAAAGGTACTGACCGCTGTTATTGAACGCCTTCGCTCCAACATACCGAAGACAGTAGGGCTTAACAATAACTTCAAAACCAGTGATTTCTACTCGGCGCATTTGAGATCCTAAGGTCGACGCGGTCATCCTCTTCCCCAGGACAATTCGATATTCCGTCGTCTCCCAGTCCACCTGACAGAACACATATTTATCCAGGAGTACGTCTTTGAGTTTCACCTTTTATTGCCCTTTGCCATCAGGAACGCGAAGACTATAGAGTTTCGCCACAGAGTCCAGCACAGGGCCCGTCTTAGAGATTCTCTTAAAGCCCTAGATGTGAAATAGCATACTCAATAGACACACATGCGGACTCAGGGATAGAGTTGGATCGAATATGATTTCGGGGATTTTTAACTCATTCCTGTTCAGTTAGCGTGTGAGACAGATAAATACTTAGAAAGATCCGTATGTAGCCGTGTTGACCCGGCTTTGTGTGTGTCTGACTGCCCGTCTGCAACGATGTGTCTCCTGCCTCCTGACCTTGTCCGTTCTGGCCGGGCTTGGTGTGTACTGCTCTATGCCTACTTCTTCTCGGCCCCGTCAGACATACAAATCCCTTCGTGGGGCCCAAACAGACTCAAGGCTATCGACTATTGCCCTTTGTTGTTACATTTCGTTTAGAGAGAAATATATATCTTTCCTTATAGGCGAAACATAACTTTTTATTGTTTCTATGGGTACACTTCTTGCACATGTGCATACAAGTAGACTAGTAACCAGCTGATAAAGTCATATTATTCGATTCTGTTCTAATTGAAGCTATTCGACACTGACGCGGTAAAGGATCTCTCGCGTGGTGTCGATTTGATTTGATTATGTCATATAACCGACCCAGCCGCCCCACAGGCAGCTATGCGGCACGTGTCCTAATCATGACCGCCAGCTCCGGTCCTGTGTACATGAAGTAACAGTGTATCTAAATGATGAAAAGATTAATGAAATAATAAGCTGGTGTGTATATGCTAGAGCGTTTTCCTGCTGCCCTAGCTGTTGTAGTGGCCGTGATACCCTTAAGGACTCATCGCTCAGCTAGTGAGCCGCAGATATACTCCCAAATTGTCCCAGGAGCTTCGTTTCCAACACGAATCTGGCTGCTCGGGCAGCCAAACTCTCGCGTGGTGTCAACCGTCAGGGTGCTTATTAACCGAATCGGTCCCAATTCGTCACTAGGCAGCTTATCCTGCTTGGGAACGTAATTTGCTGATCCCCCTGAATTAATTGGAATTATGCGATTGGATCAAACTACTGAGGAAACGCCTATATAAACCGATACAATTGCCATGTAAATTAGAATCCCATGCTCGTAGATTTTACCAATTTGACACATATTTTTACCCCCAATTTGCATCATTTCCGCGCTATTATTAAGCAAGTGCCAAGATCCCGAAGTTTGACAAGTTAGGTCACATGGATTGCAGGGTCTACAGCATCAATGGAGCAAAAAATTTCGTTTGCAACCCTGGGCCATGATGATCGCCGTCTCCACCCCCATCTTTTGAACTACGGCCGATGGGGTGTTAACCAATGATGTCTTGGATTTTAATATAATAGCATATACAATGTTGGCTGATCAATGTGATTTGGCTAAGCTCATATAACCAATAATGATGTCCTGGATTGGGGCTATTGACCCGCGTATGTTTCAGAACGTGCAAAATGAGTCACTGCTTACTAATGGCTCAGCAACAAGTTAACCGTGCACTACCAGGGAAAAGGCACCCAGTCCAGACAACGCATCCACCTTGTCTACCGTCAACAACCTTGGGAATCTCTATTCTGATCAGAGGAAAAATGAAGGAGGCAGAGATAGTAAATCAGCGAGTACTAGCAGGCAAAGAGAAGGCACTCGGTCCAGGTCATGTATCCACTTTAAATACTGTCAACAATCTTGGTATTCTCTACTCTAATCAGGGGAAGCTGAAAGAGGCAGAGATAATGTATCAGCGAGCATTAGCAGGCAGAGAAAAGGCACTTGGTCCAGATCACACATCTACTCTGAATACTCTCAACAATCTTGGGAATCTCTACTCTAAGCAGGGACAGCTGAAAGAGGCAGAGATAATGTATCAGCGAGCATTAGCAGGCAAAGAAAAGGCACTTGGTCCAGATCACGCATCTACTTTGACTACTGTCAATAACCTTGGAAATCTCTACTCGGGAAAGTTAGAAGAGGCAGAGATGATGTACCAACGAGCACTAG
Organism: Talaromyces rugulosus; assembly: GCF_013368755.1. NCBI lineage: Eukaryota > Fungi > Ascomycota > Eurotiomycetes > Eurotiales > Trichocomaceae > Talaromyces > Talaromyces rugulosus. The sequence continues at coordinate 3,576,833 of NC_049566.1, read as the reverse complement.
CAGGCGGAGAAAAAGCCCTTGGTCCGGACTATCATGGTTTGGCAGGATGATTCCGGCAAGAAATATATTTCTGCCAGAGAAATCCTGTGGAGTCTCCTTTCAGCACGAATCCTGTTGGAATTAGCTTTGATATAGAGGTTGGTGCGAAATATCAAATACGTCACGAATGCAGACCAGATCCCTGTATTGTCTCTGTATGGAGCGGTGCGCTATTTGGACAAAGTACTTGTCAATTTCTCTAGCAGATATTATTGTAGGGTAATGAAGAACAAGCGTACTCCCAGAGACACTTTGGATCCTAACAGACTAGCATGTATCTGGATTATAAGTTGATTGCGTGCTACACAGCAACAAGAACAATCGCCGATAAGAAGACATATTAAATAAGTGCCTTGTGCAATACTGATGTTTGTCTTGTTATTCGGATTAGAGATACTAGCCGAATTATGACTTTTTGTGCCGACAATACAGGGATCTGGTCTGCGTTCGTGACGTACAGAATATATTTCCAGATAATCACCACACCAAACGAAGACTTTGGCGGGAATATCTTCCTCACGCTTTAGCCCTTGTACACGACAATCACTTTGTGTCACAGGAGAACAATTACCTGGATTTGACTAATTATATACAAAAAATTAATTACTAGTACGATTAGGGCATTGAGGCCTTCTATGCCCAAGAATATTACACTCACTACACCGAAATTGGCGGCGTACGAGTGCTTGCGAAGCTGGTAGCTCAGGCTCAGCTGGAGCAGTGGTTATAGATTGAGATACCTCAATTTGACCTTGTATAAGCGCCTGAGCTTCCTCTCTAGTAATTCCTTGCTCATGAGATATCTGTTTCCTAGATCGTCCACGTTTTTGCTTCTCTTTCTCATGTGCAGCCCGTAAATCATGAACTTCCTTTCGTACAATTAGAAGCTCATTAATGCTCATTTCATAAGCTTTTGACATGCGATTGATTGCCTTATCAATGACTTCAGAAGGACTCCTTGTACGCCGGCTTATTCGCTGTTTAATTGTGCTTAATTGGCGCTTAAATTGACGTGGATTTTGAGGTGTTTGCAAGCAAGAAGACTGTGAGTTACTGCCTCGACTCCTAGGGGGGGTTGGAGTCCTTAATCGGACAGTAAGCTGTTGATGAACTCGATTTGGATCAAATGGCACTAATCCAGTTGCTGCGAAGCCATTCCGAATAGTCTCAGCTTTATATGACATTGTGCGGGCCTTTGGAAATGCAGTAAGAAAGTCGATTTTGTCAATATGATTGAATCCAAGCCTCATCCGCTGCTCAACAAGCTGTCCATATTGTCGTTTAAAACAGCAAAACAACTGACATCGAGAGGCTGCAAAAGATGAGAAGAATGCGGAGGCATGCAGATTGGGATAATATGATTTTCAGTGCATGTACGGTCAAATTCAGCAGTTAAATGGCTTCCATGGCCATCGAGAATAAGCATTCGATATCTTCCCATTACACGGCCATTCGTATGAGGAATGAAGTGATTAATGAGCCAATCCATACCAATCTTATCTGTTGTCCATCCATTATCGCTAATATTGATTTTCCAATCATCTGGAAGAGTCTCAAACCAGGCTTCTTGTAAGTATTTTGTTGCCTTGAAAATCACATACGAAGGTAAAGCCCAACCAGTAGAGTTGACTGCCTCAATTGCAGTCACCCATTCTCGATTGCCAGGCTGTAATAGATGTGGTCTGCTATATCGATCGCTTCCAGTAATAACCTTTGCAGTTGCACAAAGTCCCATAGCGAAGCCAGTCTCATCGAAGTTGTAGATATCTTCCGGTAAGATGCCATATTCTAATATAGCCTCTCGTACGCGGTCAAAATACTCTTGGATTATCTTGGAATCCTCGCATTTAGCACGCTCGTAGTTGTATCTTCGTGAAAATCTAGATTTGAGCTCTGAGCGACGCTGAACCAGTTTGTATACCCAATTCTTTCCAACCTGTTGATTTCCATGTTGTGTAAGAAGAATATTGGCCATTTCTTGTACAAGAGATGGCCGAGGAGGTAATCCACGCTTATCCAGATCCAATATCCATTTAACAAGCGATTCCTCTTCATATTCAGTTAATTTATGGCCATTGGCGCGTGTTTGAGATCTTTGTTGAGTGCCTTTTAGTCGATCTTGCAGAGTTGTTCGAGGAACATTGTAAATTTTTGCAGCTCGTCCAATATTAGGAATCTTTTCATTTTTCAAATCAGAAATGGCTAATAAGATTCGGCCTTCTTGTTCCTGAGAATTTTTATGATTTTTATTGCGAATTGGTGGCATATTGACGCGTTGAATTATATAGAATTGTTATGGAACGCGTTTTTGGGCGGAAGTGCCGGCTCGGCGGTGGTGACGGTTCGGGGGTGGATTACGTTAGTGAATCAAAGAGCTTAGTCATTACTCTGTTCACCGTTGCCCGCCAGCTGGACACAACTTCTACGTGGCATAAGCGGCAGCTTGATTTGCTATTTATCTTGCCTGCTGAGGCCCGAGACGATTATGCCGGGCCCTAAATGAGTGCAGAGACTGCTCCCCTATAAGATATTGGCATGAAAATACAAGAAATTGCAGAAGCATAAGAATACCGAGGTAAAATATGGTATACTAAGATCTAGGGTAACATATACTTGAAACAAAGCAAGTTGGTGCAGAGAACAGACCGAAACACACGTATAAAAGCGGACATTATCGATCTCGCATCTCAGTAGCAATAGGCGTATTTTACGGAGACGTTTTAATTCTCTTTGACCGGCGCAGTGAAAATTTCGTGGGAGGGGCGGGGTTTGATTTGAGCAAGCGAGGGTCGATATTCGCCACTTCGGAGCTGACGGAGGAAGCGGGAGTGTCTATGCCGGAATGGCGATCGGATTCGGAAAGATACTTTGAATCATCCAGAGATGAATGCTCACTGCCGTCGACGGGATGCCTTGCCGGAAGATGTTTCTCCTGCACCCCGACGTCGTATGCGTGCACGTATAGAGCATGGGCCATGAAATCCGTGATCTCGACGAACTTGGGAACGTCACGGCAGACCTCCCAGGTGCAGCGGATTCCGCTGTGCGCATTGGCGAGGTGACAGTCAATGAGATGACGACGGAGAGAATCTTGTCGCTTAGGAGGAAATCTATGTGCAGGCGGGTTGGATGCTGAACGGCGCGATAGACCGTAACAGATGATGCAAACATCCGTTGGACAGTCGAGAGTCTCTTCTTCAGTGATCAATGACTGTTCCGATATCTCTGGCTCGTCATCATCGAAATTCCAGTTGACCCGATTGCCCCGCCGATTCGGCTCACAGAGCTTACTGAACGCAACCATATCTTTGGTCGTCTGGATACGTCTTGCAAGAAGCTTGTCGCCGTCAAAGTTCTCTGCATCCGGCCCATAAAAATTCTCAACAAGCCGTGCCCGCTCGGGAAAGACGTATTTAGGGACAGGTAGTTCCCACTTCTTATGGTCGGGACTGTCATCATCACTGTCCTCAGGGTCGGCCTGACCAAGGAGTTGGTTAATCTGTCTGTCGACCTCGAATATGGGCGCATTATAAAAATAATCCTTCCTGGTGGTCTCCTTGGTTTCCTTGGCTAAAGTTTTCCTCAGTTGGGAAAGCTCTTTCGACAGCGATTCGTGCTGCTGATAGAGATGAGGGAAAAGGTCTTTCGCTTTAGTCTTTGTACCAGCCAGGCTTCGCATTTCTTCCATCACCTCTCTCTTGGTTCGCCGGAGCTCCAAGATTCGGGGGTCCTGGCAGATCGTGCGACGCTGCACCTCAGTCAGTTCAGGGGAGGGAGCAGACGGATCCCATTTCCTGAGCATGCTCCCACCAACCTGGTGGAGACTTTCCTGAGACGGCCGGAGCAGGACCACATGTTGCAGATCGCGTTGGATATATTGAGATTGGTAGTGCCTTTCGAAAACCCCGTCACCCGACTGGCCGAGCACTCTTTGTCGCTCCTGACTGGTGAAATTCCCTGTGAATCGCACGTTAGATACAAAGTATATTTATAGCATCCAAATTAGAATTCCGCCATGTTAGAGACGTACGATTCACCTCGTTTGCAGCCCAGCGCCGATAAATGTAGTGGGTAACATCGTCCTCAAATTTTGCGTCCCGACCCAACTCCCGCAGGGCATCTCGGCTAGAGGCATATGCCATCGGTACAGATGGGTCGACTTCGTAGCCGTATTCGGTTCGGTGGACATGCCGTAGGAGGGGGGTATCTAGCAACTCTGGCTTCCACCGCAGCGGAAGACAAGTAAGCCGGCCCGGAACTTTGATCCGCCATATGATGTCCGGTGATAGCGTAGTATTGACGAAGGCGTTGTCACGAAAGGCGTACGAGACGATTTGCAGGATTGGGCAATAGGACAGCTGATAATCACCATGCATGAAAAACTTGGTTCTATCAACAGGCGTTAATATTGTCGGGGTCTGGACGTGACAAGGCATAGTCCTTACCCATCAGCGCCTTCAGGCCGACCTTTCAGGTTGCGAAACTCGATGATGGCACAGAGGACATCACGGTTGCTGTCCGGATCCTTGAGATAGAAGAGTTCGATATCACGATAACACACTGAGTCTGGAAGGTCATTGGTCGAAATGTATTGGGGAAGGTCACTTTTCATAGTCAGGTCCCGTTTTCGTTTGCCCAGGGACATGTTGTTGGGGAGAAAGGCTTTCTGCGGGAGCAGAACACCTGGCCGGGTCCCAGTAATAGAAGACCAGAGTTGGATCGTGGCAAACTGGAGTACCATGCTCCCATGACGGAAAAATCTCGAATGTACCCAGTGGTGGCGGTACAAAACACAGAAGGCACCCACATCCAGTGTGTTCTTTTTCTTCATCCGTCGAGAGATCTTGTGTTCAGCGGGAAACCGTTGGTTGAGAAACTATGATCCGTGTTAGTTGGGTATCTAGTCAGGACGAAGGAGAACCGCATACTCGTCGCATCTGTTCGTGGACGTCATTATTCATCGGGCGTTCGGCGAACAAGATAAAATACTGACCCAGACGCCGCCAATATTCGTCGTACGACTGGAGAAGCTTCTTACGGGAAGTATTATGCATCCAGTCAAAGAAGTTCATATAGATGGTTTGGTCCTCAGAGAGAAGATAGTCGACATATTCTTCCTTGGATTGGATGCAATATCTGTTGGCTGTCAGTTATCTGAATGACCTGCAGAGAGGTTGAGTGTGAAATGCTTACTTTCGCCAGTACCGTTCAACAACGGCAATACCTTCAAGAGTCTTCGGCTTGTAGTTGGGGGGAAGCCGCCCCAAACTTCGAAAGTATTCGAGCCTGGCTCGGGTTTCTTCACAGAGAATTGGGTCCGTCCAGTATTGATGGTCTTGAGGATTTGCCGGAGGAAGGGAGGGTGGTGGCATGGAGAAGGTAGTACTGCCAAGGGTCTGAGGAAAGTAGGGAATGGAAGTGATTCACGCTACGAATTACTAGCGATCTGGGAACGGATGGGGGTTGGGTGAGGGAAGGGGAGAGAGGAGCCGGTGAGAGGGTAGATGGGACGGCAGATGGGGGGAAACCGGTGCCATCTTATACAGCGAGCGACCAGACCGGTCGCAGTTGCTCTGTTGCGATGCAGAAGCAAACGACCACGACGACGGTCCAGGACGAGGATCGAACTGACCACTGACTAACCCTAACCCTAGCGAATCAGGTACGGCACACGTGACGCGACCTTAAAGCGGCGGGCGTTCCATGGGAGGGACGGGGTGGAAATGCCGCCGTAACAGGCCGCCGTAGCGGTCATTTTGGGCGTCGATTCCGCAGGTCCAACTATTCTAGTAGTAAAATTACTAGATAGTATATTAATAACTTTTTATTAAAAAGTAAAAGCTAATACTTTCTAATATTTTAAGATAATAGAAAAGATAAAAAAGTTAACTATAAGGATTCAGATTAAGAATTAGATATTTTATAATAATTATAGTTAGTAAAAATAATTAATCTTAGAAAAGATGCTGTAAGAGTAATTAACTAAGTAAATAAAATAATTAGACTATTCTAGAAATAATTATTAATTATAAAAAAAGAATAGGATTTAGTTCTAGAAACTAGTATAATAATTCTAGAAATAAAAATTAAGATTCTAGAAATAAATAAAAAAGAACTAGAAATAGATAGTAAAGACTCTAAAATAATAAAAAAATTCTCTAAAATTGACTATAAAAAATTAAAATAAGAATATAGTTATAAACTATTTAAATTAGTATATTAAAAAGACTTTATTTAGATATATTAATAATATATCCTTAAATACAAAAAATACTATAAGTAGATATTTTATAAATATAATATATATAAAAAAAAGAATATTATATTTATAAATAAATTCAAATATATCTTACTTATTAAAAGAATATAGTTATACTATTTAATACTTAAGTATATTAAAAAATGTTTATATATATATTATCTATAATATAGAGAATATTATTATAAGAAGATATACTAGATGTAATATTATAAATTAAAATATCTAACTTACCTTAAAGAAAAGAAAAAAAATAAATAAAAGCTAATAATATTAATAATTATTTATTAATCTATTCTAGACTATCTAAAGGGCTAGAATAAATGTTAATATTATATAGAAGAAATTTAGTATTTTTTCTATAATAGCATTAAAACTGACCAATGCTATATAGAAAAATGTCTATATTATAAAGAATAAATTATCTATACTGATAAAGATTAGACTAAAATTATTCTATTATAGAAATAATATTTTAAAAAATATAGAAAGAGATACTATCTTATTATTATAACTATTAAGATAGAAAAAATTATAATTATTATTAAAAGATTAATTAATAGATATAAAACTAAATTACTCCTTGACTTAAAAATATTAATAAATTATATTAGTGAAACATATATTAGGAAAAACAGAATCTAAATATATAAAATAAATCTATAGTATACTATATAAAATTTTAAAGAATAAATTATAATCAAAGAATTTATATAATAAACTGAAAATATTATAATTAAATTAGAAGAATATAAAGAAAGTATTTAACTAGATTTAAGTCTGTTTAAATAAAAGGATTTTAATGTAATACTTAGAATAACCTAGCTATAGAAATATAATCTTGTTATTAACTAGAAATATAAGATAGTATTAATAGATTAGAAGATATTATAAATAGAGCAAATAAGGATTAAACTAAACCAGTAGTTGAAGGTAAAATATACTAAAAAAATAAATAAAATAAGCTAATAAATTGAAATATAAAAGAAACTAAAAGAAATCTATAAAAAAGAATTAAAGAAAGTACTTAATAAATTATTAAAAAAATATTAAGACTTTACTAAATTATTTATAAAAAAAGAATATTAACTATTATAATATAAAAAAGAATATAAAATAGAGATATTATTTAAGAAAAAAGTATAGATACTATAAGTAAAGTAATAATAAATCTTATAAGATAAATTCTAAACTACTAAAAAATTTATTAAGAAATTTTTAGCAGCTAATTATATTAGAGAATTAAAAGTAAAGACTTCTATATAAGCAATATTTATATTAAAATATAATAAATTATTATAAATAGTTATCAACTACTAAAAATTAAATAATATAACTAAAAATAATATAAATAAAGTACTATACTAGGAATAAAAAAAAGATTTATTATAAGATATAAAAATTATAATAATATTTAATATTAAATAGAGATACTATAATCTATAAATAAAAAATAATATCTAGAAAATAATATTCTTTATAGATTTAAGACTATATAAATAGCTAGTAATATCTATAGAACTTAAATAGCTACTAGTAGAATTTGTAAGATTTATAATCTATATTTTATAAAAATATCTTAACTTCTTTGTTATAATATATTTTAATAATATTATAGTCTACTTAAAAGATCTTAAAGAATATAATAACTATATATAACTAGTTATAATAAAATTTATAGAAATAAGATTAATTTTTAAAATTAAAAAATATAAATTTAATATTATATAAATTAACTATTTAGAAATAATATATATAATAAATAGACTAGAAATACTAAAAAAAAAATTAGATATTATCCTTGAATAGCTAACTTTAATAAATATCTATAATATATAATCTTTTCTTAGAACTAGTAGATATGTTTGATAATATCTTAAGAAATATTTAAATATTATAACACCAATGACAGAATTACTAAAAAAAGATGAATTATTTGATTAGATAGTAAGAAAATAATAATTTTTTAAAAATATTAAAGAACTTATTAAAATTACACTAATCTTATAACTATTTAATCTAGAGTTATAAAGTATTCTATAAATAGATGTATCTAGATATATTCTTAAAGTAATTTATAAATAAATTAATAAAAAGAAAGAAATATAGATTATTATATTCTATTTAAGAAAATTTATATTGATAAAAGTTAACTATAATATTTATAATTAAGAATTACTTATGATAGTTTAAGTATTTTAATAATAGTAATATTATCTTTAAGAAGTAAAATATAAAGTAATTATTAAAAGTAATTATTATAATTTAAAATACTTTATAACAACAAAAGAATTATCTAAAAGATAAATATAATAGGCCAAAGAACTAGCTAAATTTAATTATAAGATTAAATATATTCTAGGAAAATAGAATGCAGCTATAGACATATTAAGTAGATAACCAGATTATATAATCAAGATAGAAATCCTAAAAATAAACATTCTATAAGAAGAATTAGGAGTTCTATATTATAATTATAATATAATTATTATAATCATAATAAGAATTATTAATAATAATCTATTCTATAAATAGATATATTAGAAAACTAATAAAGATTAGAAAATATAAAAAGAATTATAAGTTAGATAAATTATAAAAGATATCTAAAAGAGCTTAATAATATAGAATAGAATGATTAAAGTACTATAAAATATGACTATAAAAATTATTTAGTACTACTATAATTCTCTAATAAAAGAATACTAAGGAGTTAAAAAAATAATTAAAATAATTATTTAAATATTTTATTTTTTTTATGTCTAAAAAGGGATTAAAAATTATATTAGAAACTATAATAAATATAATAGAAATAAAGTAATATACTATAAATCTTTTAAAAAAATATAAATACTAGAAATACTAAAAAAAGTATAGAAAAGTATTATTATTAACTTTATCTAAAGACTATTATAGTCTAAGAATCTAGTAATAAAAATTATCTATATTAATATTATAATAATAATTAACTAACTTATAAAATATATTATCTTAGAACTAATATTAAAAAATATAATAGTAGAATAATATATAAAACTTATATTATAAAAATTTTTTATATAGACTAGATTATTAAATAAACTTATTATAGACTAAGATAAGTTATTTATATTTAAATATTAGTAGATAATTATAAAAGTATATAGAATATATTATAAATTATTAATAAACTAATAGCTAGTCTAAGAGAATAATTTAAATAATTAAATAGTATTTTTAATATTATTTAAATTAAGAATAAAATAATTAGGTAGAACTATTATTATTAGTATAGTTTATATTAAATAATATAGAAAATACTATAATAAAATAAGTTCTATATTTTATAAATTTTAGATAATATCTAAAAATAACATAGTCTGAAGTACTATAAAAAAGATTATTTAAAGCTATAATAATATAAGCTAAAAAATTATAGATATTCTATTAAATAATCTTAAAAGATATTAAGTAGTCTAAAAACTAAATAAAGATTTATTATAATAAAAAGTATAAAGACATATTAATCTTTAAAAAAAAAAAAAAAGTTTATTTACTATAATAAATAATTAAATAGAAAAAATTTAATATTCTAAGTAAAAGACTAAATAATAAACTTAATATTATTAAATATAGATTTTTTATAATTTAAAAAAAACTTATTAATAATAATTATAAACTCTAATTATTAATAAAAATAAAAATATATCTAGTATTTTATATCTTATTATTAAAACTAATTAAAAATCTAAAAAATAATAATAATAAAATAATTAAAGATAAATATAAAGTTAAAAATATTCTAAAAAGAAAATTAATAGACAGAAGAATCTTTTATTTAATTAATTAGAAAGAATACAGACCTAAATATAATTTATAGGAATTTATTAGATATTTAAACTGCTCTGAAAAGATTTAAGTATTTTATTAAAAAGAAAGTTAAAAAGAATATAATTAAATTCGTTATTAAGTAATATAGAAAACTCTTAAATAGTAGTAGTAATTATCTTATTTAATTTTTATTATTTAATCTTTTATTTCTACTTTTTTTCTTCTTTTTTTTCTAAATACTTTAACTTTTTTATTTCTTTTATATTTTTTATTATAAAATTATTAGTATATTTCTGAAGTAATTTATTCTATATCTCTAAATATTAAAGCTTTGCGAATATTTCTTTTTTTTGAATATAGATTTGTTTTTAAGCTGTAATCAATCTCTACTACTCCTTATTAGAAAAAATTGTAGAAGAATCTATATATTTTTGATTTAAACGAGCATATTTACTATAATAAAAAGAATTAATATATTTAATGCAAGATTTATTTAGTTAAGTGTAATAAGTATAAGAAATAACTATTTTAAAATTTTTCTTTATAAGTTAATAAGCTAGTTTATTTTTACAAATACCTAAAATTTTTAAAGATATAATTAGACTATCACTATAAATATAGAAAAATATGAATAATAGTTAATCTATTAAAGATATAGAAAGACTTAACTATTTATTATACTATTAGGACACTAGCCTTGAAAAAAAAGATTATTAGAAGAATAAATAACTTATAATTAATTATACTACTTATATTAATAGCTACTGAAATAATACTATATACATAGTATATATATAATATATATATATAATGCTAATCAGAATTAATTTAATGCTCTGGACACGCTTAGTAAGCTAGGATAAGCTAGAAATGATATTTCTAGATATAGAATTAATAATTCTATATAATAAAGCAGTACTGCTAAATATTAAAGCGATACTTTGATATTAAGAACTATATAGAAATATCTGTTTACTATTATATATCTAGCTTATTATATTTTATTTTTTTAAATAAATAGTATACTACTATTACTTTTTAATATACTTTGTAGCCTATCATTGCGATAGTACTCTACTTATCCTAGGATTACCTTATATAACATTCTTATCTTGTCTTCTGTTAGCAGAATACCCACCCCGATTCACATCTTGGTGACGAGTTGTTGAACCGATTGACATTAACAAAGATAAAGCTACTCTAGTATTGGTTAAGTCTATACCGCATTATATAGATTAATAAGCAGAGATCCTACTATATTATAGAATTAGACGGCTCTAAAACACGAGGCATTTATAATAGTGATAGATTAAAGAAGTATTTTGCCAGAATAGCTTCTAAATCAGGGAAAGACCCCCCCTCCTAGGAAAAGAGGAGTGAGGAAAGGATTATAGATATAGACTATAATAACATTTTAATAGAATAGGATTTTGTAGTAATTATGCCACTATCCTAGTAAAATTATAATTAAGAAACTATTAAAGATATATATTATAAGTATACTAGCAATATTAAAGCACCTACTTTTCCTTTCTTTCTTTATTTAATTTTTATAAATTTTTATTTTAAAAATTTCTTTTCTTTCTTTTATTTTTAAATTAAAAAAAAGAAGTTAGATCTATAAGCTCTAAGTTTATTCCTTTTTTCTATTTTCTTTTTTCTCTTTTTTTTTAATAATTAGTAAATACTAATATATTTTATCCCTATTAAGAAATCCAGCCAGTAGCAGAGAGATAGCAGAGTCAAGAACCTCTTATTATTGTACTATCTAGTAGAAATTTAAACCTTATACTAAGTAATATCTTATTTTAAAATCAAAGAAATCTTACAGTAGTTATTTATTATATTTAATAATTATTATAAAAAGATAGATACTAAAAACAGATTATAGTGCTAAGATAGTTAATAATAATAAAAAAATAGACAGAGAACTATATCTTTTTTTTAATAAAATATACTATAGTAGTAAAAGATTATAGAGCCTTATAAAAAGTTAGAAAAAAAGACTTCTATTTATTGTAGAAACAGCCTGTTCAGATTATAGAAAAGGTTAAGAATTATTATCACTATATAGAAGGGATAAAGAGAATAGCTATAGATATCTAAGATATAAATAAAGCTAAACTTATATTCAAGTATATAATATCTAAATAAATAGCCTAAAAATTTAGAGAGCTTTATAATCTATAAGCACTATATAATATCCTCTAACTATATAAAACCCGCCGGGAAAATCAAAAATCAACCTTTTGAAATTCAATGCCTTTTGACGGTGTCCAGGGCCTCGCTATGGCCTAAGGACCCCCTAATATCGACAACGCCCCCCTAGACCCAGGGGGGCAGGCGCTAGGCCTGGTAAACCCTGAGGGTACCTATATAGGCACCTTAGTAAGAATAGCACTGCTAGCGCCCTCTAAGGCCAGTATAATGTTTCTCTAGAGCAAAGGCTTTACGCTTAACCTAGAAATCGAATCTAAAGAACTATTCCTCCCCTTATATTCCTAAAAAGCCTCTAAAGCTCTAAAGAAGAGGCGATAGGACTATAGCCTTAATAAAGCTGATAGAGCCTCTATAAAAGCCCTACTTAATCTAATTTATAAGGATATAAAATAGGCCTTATTAGACTACTTTATAAATAGCAATAGCACGCTATATATAAAGATAGTCACTATAAAAGCCTATATAATCTCTCTAGTAGAGGTTATAGAATAATATCTCACAGACTAATTAGATACTCTAGAGTGCTATTTTTCAATTCTAAAAGCTTAACAGGCCTTTTTAAATATCCTAAACCACCCCCTAAAGTCTCTATTATTAAGAGGTGACTACCAAAGCCTATAACAGCCTCTACTATTCCAAGGAATAATATTTACAAAGGTCGTCTATAGTCCCTAAATTAACCTAAATAAGGCCACTAAACCTATAGAGCTATATAGAGCTTTACCCCTGATATTAAAACCATTTTTTAAGATAAAGCCTATAGTAGGCCCTTAATAGGCCGATATAGTGGCCAGCAATACCTAAAAATAATAAATTATTATAAAAAAATAGACTTACTCCCTGAATTAGTCTTTAAAAATCTAAATAGATCTAAGAAGTCTAAAGCCTATTTATAAAAATAATAAAAAAAATTATAGATTTATATTTAAATGTAAAAATAGCTATACTATCTCTAAAAAGTCTAAAGTTAATATTATTTTATAGCTTAACTATTGTTTAGCCTAGATAGGCTTCCTGAACTTTATTAAGATAATAAACGTTAATTATACTGAATTAAAGATTATCTTAGCCTTATTAGACTAAAGAAGCACTATAGGCTTGTTATTATCAGACTATAAAGACCTATTAGTAGTTATTTACTACCAGGTCAACTCTATAGTCATCTTAATGGAAGCAGATCAATAATAATATAAGATTAAGGTGTATATGGTGTCAATAGCCTGCTATAGCACCTTAAAGCTAGGCCTAGCTAGAGAAGAAATTGAATTAAAGAGCATATACATCTTAATAAGAAATCTTATCTAGATCAAGCTAATAGTAATTATCTAGATTAATAAGCAGTATTTCTCTACTATTATTATAATAATAGAAGGCTTAGATAATATTTATAGGCTACTCATCTGGGATATACACTTTAGAGGCAATAGATATCTTACTAGCCTCTATTATAAAGTAGATAAAGATACTATTTATATCTAATACTATGATATTAACTACTAAACTTATAGAGGCTGTAATACCTGATTACTATTTTATATTATATATACTGGCGCCTATAAAGTCTAAGAGTATATCTGTAATATACTAGACTATAGAACTTAAATAAGCTATCTATACCTATATACACCTACTAAATGCAGTAATTATAGAGAAAAATACTAGGCTGATTCTTTAAGATGCTCTAAGCTTTAGGAGGCCTATTAATAACTCTATAAACGCTTCCTTAATATAGAGATTATTATGTCCCCTCCCTCCTCTAAATAGACTAAATAAAAAGATATTACTAAAGAGACTTCTTCTCTAATTACTATCTAGAATACCCTCTAAGTCCTAAAGCTTAGAGAGATCAATAACACTATAGAAGATATCCTAGGGATATCACTTTTACTATATTTATTTCTATGTCTAATACTAACACCTAGAACTGTAGTCTCTATTAATATTAATTATTCAATATAATTATGGCTATATCTATCCTATAATCTTAGAGATTCTAAAAGCGGGGATAGAATAGTAAATAGATATTATATATCTATAAGAGTCTTATATTATTTATAATTTTTTTTATCCAGGCTATCTGTTGTACTGGCTAAAAGGGAAGAAATGGGATTAATAGATGCTTATAGCTATTTATAATTTATTTATTTATTTATTTAATCAAATTTAACGTCTATACCGAGCCCTAGGCTATGACAGACAGCGATTCGTGTGGATTAGGCCTGCTTATAGGGGTTGCCCCCTATAAACCGGTGCCTCTACCCCCATTGGATCCATGCTTTCAAGGTATCTTGCACTTTCCTCGCCCCAAGCCACTTATATGCGCAGGACGATTCGGGGGCTTATAGTGGGTGGCAACCACTACCCCCTCCTTATGGCCACTAACGTTTGGGCGTTGCCTACAATAGCGGGCCGCCCCTGCCCGCTATCCTTCCCCCTCTCGCTCTCCCTCATCCAGGGCCTCAATGCCCCAATTATCAGTCTTATAGGCCTGCTCCCAGGCCTGTTGGTTATCCTCTCGCTCCCTAATGGCCCCTATAAACGCCAGCAGCGCTGTAGTGGCCTTTGGGTCCTGGAATAGGCGTGCTTCGGGGCACTGCTCGCTATCCTGCAGGGCCTTTACCCCCGCTTCGGCCAAGCCGGCATATAGTTTTTCCCGCTGGTGGCACCACTGTCGACAGTTTGTAAGAAGGTGTCTTACCGTCTCAGTCCCCCTAGAGCACCCCAAGCAATTAGGGAAGTCTCGGGCCTTAATTCGGTGCAAATAGGCCCCAATTGGTGCGTGGCCAGTCTTGAACTGGTAATATCGCCGCGCTAGGTGCTTGGGGGTGTTCGCCAACATTGGGTCAAGCTTCCATCCCCGGGGGGGATAGTAGGCCTGGCTTGCCCGCTGGGCACGCTTTGCAAGCTTTGCAGCAAGCCAGTTGGCCCTGGCAGCTCTATAAGCTTCGGTACAGGCCCGTTGAGCATGTGCCAGTGAGATGCCCGAGTATTTGCCTGTTCGGGGCTTCCCCGCAGCTTTCTTGGCGGCTTTATCGGCCTCTTCGTTGCCTGGGACCCCCTTATGGCCTGGCACCCAGCATATAGTAACCCTGCGGCCGGTGGCCTGCAGTTCCTTGGCTAGATCATGTGCCCGCAGCGCCAGGGCTTGGCCAGGGCCTGGCTGGGTATGCTGAAGCCTGCCTATAGCGGCTTGAGCATCGAGAAACACCCTAATTGGCCCTCTAAGATTCTCTGCCAGCGCCCACTCTAGGGCTTCGACTACTCCTATTAGTTCTGCATCAAAGACTTCGAAGCCTGCGCCCAGGGGAGCTAGGCGCGACCTCCAGGGGCCAATAAGTGGCTTATAAGCTACCGCAGCGCCTACGCGCTGATCGTCTAACCTGGAACCGTCTGAGTAAAGGTCAGTGTTCCCTATCCCACTTAGGGGGTCTGAGGCTAATTGCATAGCGGTTTCAGGGGAGTCTATCCTGAAATCTAGTGGTATAGACCTATTACCAGGCTCTATTGTACGCTCAAAGCCCTGGGAGGGGTCGGCGGTCAAGGCCTCTCGTAGCCTGCGGGCCAGGCCCATGCCCAGCTTCCAGGGGCCTCGGCGGGTTGGTGTTGCCCAAGCTCGGTCTTCTAGCGGCTGCTCTCCAGGCTGTGCATGGGCGTCTCCCTCCCTAAGCGTTATGGGGAGTATTTCTGCTGCTGGATGCCCCTGGGGAAGTCCTAGGAGTCTCAGGGCATACCGCCGCTGTTTACTATCTAATAGGGCCTCTGCTGGTTCCAAAGCTGCCTCCCTTATAAGCGGTCCTAATGGGGTGGACTTCAGCATGCCTGTGACTGCCCGGGCCTGGTTATTAATTAGGCCCTGCAGTCCTTCTAGGCAGTTCTTTTGCCCATGCCACCAAAGCTCGGCCCCATAAAGCGCCACTGACTGCGCGGTGGCCTTTTGGATTCGCCATGCCAGGCCTGGGGGGAGCCCCTGGGCCTTGCACAGTGCCCGCACTCGTCTTTCAGTATTTTGACCTTTTTGCAGGCGGTACTTATAGTGGGCTTTGAGGGTAAGCTTTGGATCTAGTAAGACCCCTAACCACCGGATGGCTGTTGGGGAGAATGCCACTAAAGCGTCTCCTACCTGCACCCTAGCTTCCTGGACCTGATTTTTATGTTCCCTGCTGGTGGCCCTAGAGAATAGGATGGCCTCTGTCTTTTTAGGGTCGAATTTGACGCTATCTGCCAGTCCCCACTCAATAGCAGCTTTTGCCGCTGCTTCTAGCTGCCTGCAGATCTCAGAGACCGAGCTTCCCTGGGCTACCAGGCCTATGTCATCGGCATAGGACAGGGCCTTGATCCCTGGCACCTGCTGTTCCATAGCCTGAAACACACCCCGGATATAGATAAGAAAGAGGATTGGGGAGACCGGTGAGCCCTGGGGCAGCCCTGAGTCAATAGGCTGTTCAGGAGCTTTATAACCGTCAATTACGAGGCTGACCCTTCTATTTGTAAGGAAGGATAAGGTCCACCTTATAAGGTCATTGTCCAGGCCTGCAGCTTCCATAGCCTCACTAAGCTTATAGGGGTCAACATGGTCGAAGGCCCCCATAACGTCAATAAAGATAGTGCCTGTGAGAAGCTTTTGAGTCCATCCCTCGTGCACTGTTTGCACGAGGCAGGCCACCGCGTCAATAGCCCCACGGCCCCGCCTGCACCCCATTTGTCCAGGGTGTAAAGCCCCCTGGGCCTCACACCAGTCCGCTATAAGGCCTGCAGCCAGCTTCTCAACAACCTTGCCCAGGCAGCTAAGCAAGCTTATCACCCTCCAGGCCTTCACCTGGGTGTAATCAGGCTTCCCTGGCTTCCGAAGTAGGATGCCTTTAGCGGTCTTCCAGGCCCCTGGGTGCACCCCAAGCCGAAAGCACTGCCTAGCCATCCCTATGATTCGGGGTGAGTCTAGTGCCCAGAGTAGCCGGCATGCTTTAAAATTGAGCCTGTCGGCCCCCGGAGCTTTCTTAATGCTCTGGCTGAATAAAGCCTGATGCACCCGCTCTGGCGTTATAAGCATGTGGGCCTGTCCACCTGGCAGCTCCCCAGGAGGGGAGCTACGGGGGGCGTTAGGAAATGCCATTTCCCTGATTAGGGCTTCTTTATCGGCCATGGTAGTGGCAGGGGGAGCCCCTAGATCCGGGCCTTGGAGTGCTGGGGTGGTGGGATTAGTCCGTGGCTTAGTGTACTGTAGGGCTATCCAACACCTATTAGGATCTCCTGGAGAAGGCTTTTCCAGGCCATCCCTAGGGCCTTTGGGAAAAGGGTTCCCAGTGGGGTTCGAACCTTTTTTCCACTCTTCCTTCCCCCCAGGGCCTCCCTCAGCAAGGAAGACCTCCCAGCAGGTCCTTTTAGCCGCCTTTATTTCATGGTAATAAGCGTAGCTATTTATAAAGATCTTATAGAGATAGTTAAGATTAAGAACTATACTGATTTAGTAGACTATCTCTATTTATAGGCCTTAGATATATAGAAAGCATTAATAATTAATAGATATATTCTCTAATGTACTAGAATAGTTAACTGCTATGATATATAGATTAAGATTAGTTATTAGTGATAAGAAGCTTTTTCTAGATAATATTAGGCTATTAAGAATACAGACTAGGATTTACTTATAATAGATAAATACCTATTAACAGATAATTTTAATATCTATAGTTCTTTATAGAATTTACTGGCTAAGGACTGAGTTAATATTAAGTCCTTAGAACAGTTTATAGAACAGCACTTACTATATATTAATAATCTACTAAGAGAAGCCATACACTATAAAAAGACTAAAAAAATATTAATTATTAATTTAATATTATTTTTATTAACTCTAGAGCCTCTATAAGCCTAGGAGATAGATAAAGATAAACCTATAATATCTAACTATAAGCTTATTATCCTAGCTTAGAAAGCCTTAGAAAAGCCTTTTCTAGAAAGAATCTCTAAGAAGATTATTAGATAATAGATAGAAGCTCTATAAATAAATAAAAAAGCTCTAAAGCTAGTTATAGCAGCTTAGGCCTTAGAAACTATAGGCTATTCCTCTTTTGATGATTAATATACTGAGGAAAACCTTACTAAAAAAACTAATTAGATGTAGGATATTCTAATCAGTATACTTAATAAGCATATTAAAGCAATACAGCTTTACATATATTCTAAATAATAATAGAAGCTAGAGCTATAGTAAGCCTAAAGCTTATAAGCTGCAGCTTATAAATAATAATAGGTCTATACCTATACTAACATTAAATTTAAAACTGTAAGAACTATTTATTACTATAAAATAAAAACAGTTAAAAAGACCTATTAAGAGGCCTTTCTTACTAAGAAAGGCTCTGGAGAGAAGAAAGAGTAAAAAAAGGGTTCTAATCCTACTAGGAACTCTTTTCTTAAAGGCTTTAAAGATAGCTTAGAAAAGCTTTCTCTAGAAGATTTTAATAGATATTAAATAGCTCTATAGTATACTAAGCTATAAACTAATCCTATTATTTTAATATTCTAAAGTTTAGATCTAAAAGCTCTTTCTATCACTACTATAGTTAATAAAAAAGCTTTAATTAGAGAAATAGTATTTTTTAATATTCTTTATAATTTTTTTCTTAAAGAGCTATTAAATAGATAGATTTATATACTTATAATGCTAGAGTAGATATATTAAGCTTTATTCAGTTAGAATATTAAAAAAGCTTTAGGAGCTAATAGACTTAATTTTAAAGTATACCAGTTATTCTAGATATTAGACTTATTTTAAATTATAAAGATAGCTAGACAGTGCTTTTAGCTTAAGATATATCTAGAGATCTAAAAGACTGCTAAAAATATTCTATTTTAGAAGCTAAAGAAACCTAATTATACTTAGATAAAAGTCTAGAGAATAATAAGCTTACTTAGCTATCTAGATAAAATTATTAAGAAGTTAACTATAAATCTATATCCAGTATATAACCCGCCGGGAAAATCAAAAATCAACCTTTTGAAATTCAATGCTACTGGAAGGCATCCAGGGCTTCGCTATGGCCCCTGGACTCCCCAATATCGACAACCACCCCCTAGACCCAGGGGGGCAGGCGCTAGGTCTGATGAACCCCATAGGGGCCTATATAGGCATCCTAGCAGGGACAGCACTATCAGTACCCCCTAAGGCAAGTGTAACAGTCCCTCAGAGCGAGGGCTTCTTACCTAGCCTAGAAATTAACCCTAGGGAGTTATTTCCCCCCCTAAGCAGCATGTCAGGCTCCTAGGAAGTACCTAAAACTCTAGAGAAGAGACTACAGGAACACAGCCTTAACAAGACAGAAAGAGCCCCTATGAAGGCCCTAATCAGCCTAGCCTATAAAGACATAGAACAGACCTTATTAGACCACTTTATAAGTAGCAATAGCGTGCTACACACAGAGATAGCTGTTATAAAGGCCTATATAACCTCTCTGGTAGAGGCTATAGAGCAGTGCTTTATAGGTTAATTAGGCGCTCTGAAACGCCATTTCTTAATCTTAGAAGCTCAACAGGTCTCTTTGAACGCCCTAAACCACCCCTTAAAGCCTCTATCATTAGGAGATGACTACTAGGGCCTATAACAGTCTCTGCTATCCCAGGGGACGATGTTTACAGAGGTTGTCTATAGCCCCCAAGCTAACCCAAATAGGGCTGCTAAGCCTATAGAGCTATATAGAGCCTCACCCCCAATATCAAAACCACCCCCTAGGGTGAAGCCTACAGCAGGCTCCTAGTGGGCCAATATAGCGGCTAGCAATACCCAGAAATAGCAAATTATTATAAAAAAACAGGCTTACTCTCTAAACCAGCCCCCAAAAGTCCAAATAGACCCAGGGAGCCTAAAGCCTATTCACAGAAGTAACAAAGAAGACCGCAGACTTATATTTAGACATAAAAATAGCCACACCGCCCCTAAAAAATCTAAAGCCAATATTATTTTGCAGCTTAACCACTGCCTAGCCCAGACAGGCTTCCCAAACTTCACTAGAGTAATAAACACCAATTACACTGAATCAGGGGCTATCTCAGCCCTATTAAACTAAGGAAGCACTATAGGCTTGCTATTATCAGTCTATAAAAACCTATTAATAGCTGTCTACCACCAAATCAACCCTATAGTCATCTCAGTAGAAACAGACCAACAGTAGCATAAAATTAAGATGTATATAGTGTCAGTAATCTACTATAATGTCTTAGAACTAGGCCTAGCCAGAAAAGAAATTAAATTAGAGAACACATGCATCCTAATAAGAAACCCTACCTAGATCAAACTAATAGCAGCTATCCAAACTAATAAACAGCGTTTCTCTACTATCATTATAACAGTAGAAGGCCTAGATGATACCTACAGACTATTCACCCAGGGCATACACTTCAGAGGCAACAGACACCCTACTAGCCCCTATCACAAAGTAGATAAAAACATTATTTACACCCAATACTACAGTATTAACCACCAAACTTATAGAGACTATGGTATCCAACCACCACTCTATACTATATGTGCTGGCACCTATAAAGCTTAAAAGTATACCTATAATATGCTAGACTGCAGAGCCCAAACAGATCACCCATACCTATATACACCCACTAAATACAGCAACTATAGAGAGAAGCACCAGGCTGATTCCCTAAGGTACCCCAAGCTTTAAGAAGCCCACCAGCGACTCTATAAATGCTTCCCTAGCATAGAGGTCGTTATGCCCCCTCTTCCCCCTAAATAGACTAAATAGAAAGGCATTGCTAAGGAGGCTTCTCTCCTAATCACTACCCAGAACGCCCCCCAAGCCCTAAAGCTTAGGAAGGTCGATGATACTATAGAAGATGCTCCAGGGACATCACCCTTACTATATTTATCCCCATGTCTAACATTAACGCCTAGAGCTGCAGCCTCTATTAATATTAATTATTCAACATAATTGCGGCCATATTTACCCCACAATCTTAGAGACTCTAAAAGCAGGGATAGAGCAGCAAATAGGCATTATATACCTATAAGAGCCTTATATTACTTATAACTTCTCCCACCCAGGCTATCTACTGTACTGGCTAGAGGGGGAGAAGCGGGATCAACAGATACTTATAGCCATCCATAAAGACCTTATAGAGACGGTTAGGATCGAGAACCGCACTAATTTAATAGACCACCCCTATTTACAGACCCTAGACATATAAGAAGCACTAATAATTAGCAGACATACCTTCCAACACACTAAAATAGTCAACTGCTATAATATATAGATTAAGACCAGTTACCAGTGGCAAGGGGCCTTCCCTAGACGACACCAGGCCATCAAGGACGCAGACTAAGACCTGCTTATAATAGATAGGTGCCTATTAATAGATGATTTTAACGCCCATAGCCCTTCGTGGAACCTACTGGCCAAAAGCCAGATTAACACTGAGCCCTTGAAACAGCTTATAGAACAGCACTCACTATATATTAATAACCCACTAGGAAAGGCCACATACTATAAGAAGACTGAGGGGGTATTAATTATTAATTTAGCATTATTCTTACCAACCCTAGGGCCTCTACAAGCCTAAAAGATAGATAAGGATAAGCCTATAACATCTAACTATGAGCTTATCATCCTAGCCTAGGAAGCCCTAGAACCCCCTCCAGAAGGAATCTCCAGGGAGATTACTAAGTAGCAGATAGAAGCTCTATAGGTAAATAAAGAAGCTCTAAAGCTGGCTACAGCAGCTTAGGCCTCAGAGGCTATAGACTACCCCCCTCTTAGTGATCAATGCACCAAGGAAGACCTTACTAGAGAGACCAATTAAGTGTAAGACACCTTAACCAGCATACTTAATAGATATACCAAAGCAATACAGCTTTATACACGCTCTAAGCAGTGGTAAAAGCTAGAGCTACAGCAAGCCTAGAGTTTATAGGCTACAGCCCACAAGCGATAGCAAGCCTATATCTATACTAACACTGAATTCAAAGCTGCAAGAACTGCTTATTACCATAAAATAAAGGCAGCTAAAAAGACCTGCTAGAAGATCTTCCTTACTAAGAGAGGCCCTGGGAGGAAGAAAAAGTAGAAAAAAGATTCTAACCCCACTAGGAACCCTTTTCCCAAAGGCCCTAAGAATAACCTGGAAAAGCCTTCTCCAGAAAATCCTAATAGATGTTGAATAGCCCTACAATATACTAAGCCATAGACTAATCCCACCACCCCAGCACTCTAAGGCCCGGATCTAGAGACTCCCCCTACCACTATCATGACCGATAAAGAAGCTCTAATCAGGGAAACGGCATTTCCTAACACCCTCTATAGCTCCCCTCCTAGGGAGCTACCAAGTGGACAGGCCCATATGCTTATAATATTAAAGCGGGTGTATCAGGCCCTATTCAGCCAGAGTATTAAGAAAGCTCCGGGGGCCAATAGGCTTAATTTTAAAGCATGCTGGCTACTCTAGGCACTAGATTCGCCCCAAATTATAGGGATGGCTAGGCAGTGCTTTTGGCTTGGGGTATACCCAGGGGCCTGGAAGACCGCTAAAAGCATCCTACTTCGGAAGCCAGGGAAGCCTAATTACACCTAGGTGAAGGCCTAGAGGATGATAAGCTTGCTTAGCTGCCTAGGCAAGATTATTGAGAAGCTGGCTACAGGTCTTATAGTAGACTGGTGTAAGGCCCAGAAGGCTTTATATCCTAGACAAATAGGGTGCAGGCGGGGCCGTGGGACTATTAACATAGTGGCCTGCCTTGTACAAACAGTACATAAAGAATAGACTCAAAAGCTTCTCACAGGCACTATCTTTATTGATATTATAGGGGCCTTTGACTATATTAACCCCTATAAGCTTAGTAAGACTATAGAAGCTGTAGGCCTAGATAATGACTTTATAAGGTGGACCTTATCCTTCTTTATAAATAGAAGGGTCAGTTTTGTAATTAACGGTTATAAAGCCTCTAAACAGTCTATTAACTTAGAGCTGCCCCAGGGCTTATTGGTCTCCCTAATTCTTTTTCTTATCTATATCTAGGGTATGTTTCAGGCTATGGAACAGCAGGTGCCAGGAATCAAGGCCCTGTCCTATGCCGATGACATAGGCCTGGTAGCCCAGGGAAGCTCGGTCTCTGAGATCTGCAGACAGCTAGAAGCAGCGGCAAAAGCTGCTATTAAGTAGGGACTGGCAGATAGCGTCAAATTCGACCCTAAAAAGACAGAGGCTATCCTATTCTCTAAGGCCACCAGCAGGGAACATAAAAATCAGGTCCAGGAAGCTAGGGTGTAGATAGGAGACGCTTTAGTGGCATTCTCTCTAACAGCCATCCGGTGGTTAAGGATCTTACTAAATCCAAAGTTTATTTTTAAAGCCCACTATAAGTACCGCCTATAAAAAGGTCAAAATATTAAAAGACAAATACGGGCACTGTGCAAGGCCCAGAGGCTCCCCCTAGGCCTGGCATAACAAATCTAAAAGACCACCGCGCAGTCAGTAGCACTTTATAGGGCTGAGCTTTGGTAGTATAGATAAAAGAACTGCCTAGAAGGACTACAGGGCCTAATTAATAACTAAGCCTAGGCAGTTACAGACATACTGAAGTCTATTCTATTAGAATTATTTATAAGAGAGATAGTTCTGAAACTAGCAGAGGCCCTATTAGATAGTAAACAGCAGCAGTATACCCTAAGACTTCTAGAACTTCCCCAGGGGCATATAGCAGTAGAAATACTCCCTATAACACTTAGAGAGAAAGACGCCCATGCACAGCCTGGAGAATAGCTACTAGAAGACCAAGCTTAGACAACACCAACCCACCAAGGCCTCTAGAAGCTGGGTATAGACCTGACCCGCAGGCTATAAGAGGCCTTAACCACCAACCCCTCTCAAAGCTTTGAGTGTACAATAGAGCCTAATAATAGATCTATATCACTAGATTTCAAAATAAACTCTCCTAAAACCACTATACAATTAGCCTCAAACCCCCTAAGTAGGATAAGAAACACCAACCTTTACTCAAACAGTTCTAGGTTAAACGATCAGCACATAGGCGCTACAGTAACTTATAAGCCACTTATTGGCCCCTAAAGGTCGCGCCTAGCTCCCCTAGGCGCAGACTTCAAAGTCTTTGATACAGAACTAATAGGAGTAGTCAAAGCCCTAGAGTAGACACTGGCAGAGAATCTTATAGAGCCAATTAAGGTATTTTTAGACGCCCAGGCCACTATAAGCAGGCTTCAGCATACCCAGCCTGGCCCAGGGCAAGCCCTAGCGCTGCGGGCACACGACCTAGCCAGGGAACTACAGGCCACCGGCCGCAGGGTTACCATATGCTGGGTGCCAGGCCATAAAGGGGTCCCAGGCAACAAGGAGGCCGATAAGGCCGCTAAGAAAGCTACAGGGAGGCCCTGTACAGGCAAGTACTCAGGCATCTCACTAGCCCATGCCCAGCAGGCATACACCAAGACTTATAGCGCTATCAAGGCCAACTAGCTCACTGCAAAGCTTGCAAGACGCACCCAACAGGTAGGCCAGGCCTACCAACCCCCCCGGGGATGGAAGCTTGACCCAATAGTGGCAAGCACCCCCAAGCACCTAGCGCGGCGGTATTACCAATTCAAGACCAGCCACACCCCAATCGAGGCCTATCTGCACCGAATCAAGGCCCGAGACTCCCCTAATTGCTTGGGGTGCTCTAGAGGGACTGAGACGGTAAGACACCTTCTTACAAACTGTCGACAGTGGTACCACCAACGGGAAAAACTATATGCCGGCTTAGCCAAAGCGGGGGTAAAGGCCCCGCAGGATAGCGAGCAGTGCCCTAAAGCACGCCTATTCCAGGACCCAAAGGCCACTACAGCGCTGCTGGCGTTTATAGGGGCCATTAGGGAGCGAGAGGATAACCAACAGACCTGGGAGCAGGCCTATAAGACTGATAATTGGGGCATTGAGGCCCTGGATGAGGGAGAACGAGAGGGGGAAGGATAGCAGACAGGGGCGGCCCGCTATTGTAAACAACACCCAAACGTTAGTGGCCATAAGGAGGGGGTAGTGGTTGCCACCCACTATAAGCCCCCGAATCGTCCTGCGCATATAAGCGGCATGGGGTGAGGAAAGTGCAAGATACCTTGAAAGCCTGGATCTAATAGGGGTAGAGGCACCGGCTTATAGGGGGCAACCCCTATAAGCAGGCCTAATCCACACGAATCGCTGTCTGTCATAGCCTAGGGCTCGGTATAGACGTTAAATTTGATTAAATAATAATAATAATAATAATAATAACTATAAATCTTATAGTAAACTAATATAAGGCTTAGAAAGCTTTATATTCTAGATAAATAGGATATAGATAGAACTATAGAGCTATTAATATAGTAGTCTGTTTTATATAAATAGTATATAAAAGATAGACTTAAAAATTTTTTATAGATATTATCTTTATTAACGGGCAGGGGCGGCCCGCTATTGTAGGCAACGCCCAAATGTTAGTGGCCATAAGGAGGGGGTAGTGGTTGCCACCCACTATAAGCCCCCAAATCGTCCTGCGCATATAAGTGGCTTGGGGCGAGGAAAGTGCAAGATACCTTGAAAGCATGGATCCAATAGGGGTAGAGGCACCGGTTTATAGGGGGCAACCCCTATAAGCAGGCCTAATCCACACGAATCGCTGTCTGTCATAGCCTAGGGCTCGGTATAGACGTTAAATTTGATTAAATAAATAAATAAATATCTTTATTAATATTATAGAGACCTTTAACTATATTAATCTCTATAAGCTTAGTAAAGCTATAGAAGCTATAGGTCTAGATAATAACTTTATAAGATAGACTTTATCCTTTTTTATAAATAAAAAGATTAGCTTTGTAATTGATAGTTATAAAGCTTTTAAATAGTCTATTAACTTAGGGCTATTTTAGAACTTATTAGTCTCTTTAATTTTCTTTTTTATCTATATTTAGAGTATATTTTAGGCTATAGAACAGTAAATACTAGAAATTAAAGCCCTGTTTTATATTAATAATATAGATCTAGTAATCTAAAAAAGCTTAGTCTCTAAGATCTATAGATAGTTAGAAATAACAGTAAAAGCTGCTATTAAGTAGAGACTAGTAAATAATATTAAATTTAATCTTAAAAAAATAGAGGCTATTTTATTCTTTAAGGCTATTAGTAGAAAATATAAAAATTAGGTCTAGAAAGCTAGGATATAAATAAAAGACACTTTAGTAATATTTTTTTTAATAGTTATCTAGTAGTTAGAGATTTTACTAAATCTAAAATTTATTCTTAAAGTCTACTATAAATATTACTTATAAAAAGATTAAAATACTAAAAGATAAGTGCAGATATTATATAAAGTCTAAGAACTCCCTCTAGGCCTAGTATAATAAATCTAAAAGGCTATTATATAGTTAGTAACACTTTATAAGACTAAGTTTTAATAATATAGATAAAAAAACTGTCTAGAAAGACTATAAAGCTTAATTAATAATTAGGTCTAAGTAGTTATAGATATACTAAAATCTATCTTATTAAAACTACTTATAAAAAAGATAGCTTTAGAATTAATAGAGGCTTTATTAAATAATAAATAATAGTAATATATTCTAAGACTTCTAAGACTTCTCTAAGAGTATCTAGTAGCAGAAATACTCTTTATAATACTTAGAAAAAAAGATATCTATATATAGCCTAAAGAATAGCTATTAAAAGACTAATCTTAGATAATACTAACTTACTAAAGTCTTTAGAAACTGGATATAGGCCTAGTTTATAAGCTATAAAAGGTTTTAATTATTAATTTTTCTTAAGACTTTAAGCATACAATAAAGCCTAGTAATAGATCTATATTATTAGATTTTAGGATAGACTCTTTTAAAACTATTATATAATTAGTCTTAGACTCTTTAAGTAGGATAAAGAACATTAATCTTTACTTAGATAGTTCTAGGTTAGATAATTAGTATATAGATGCTGTAGTAGTTTATAAATTACTTATTAGTCTTTAAAGATTATATTTAACTCCTCTAAATATAGACTTTAAAGTCTTTAATATAGAATTAATAGAAATAATTAAAGCCCTAGAGTAAATATTAGTAAAGAATTTTAAAGAATTAATTAAGATATTTTTTAATACTTAAGCTGCTATAAGCAGGCTTTAATATATCTAGCTAGGCCCTAGCTAAGCCCTAGCACTATAAGTATATAATCTAGCTAAGGAACTATAGGCCACTGGCTATAGGATTACTATATATTAGATACTAGGCCATAAGAAGGTCCTAGATAATAAAGAAGCTAATAAAGCCGCTAAAAAAGCTATAGGGAAACCCTAAATAGATAAATACTTGAGTATTTTACTAGTATATGCTCAATAGACTTATACTAAAGCTTATAGAGCTACTAAAGCTAATTAGCTTACTGTAAAGCTTATAAAGTATGTCTAGTAGGCAAGCTAGGCCTACTATCCTCTTTAGGGATAGAAACTTGACCTAATATTAGCGAACATTTCTAAATATCTAGTATAGTGATATTATCAGTTTAAGACTGGCTATACATTAATTAAGGCCTATTTACACCGAATTAAGGTCCAAGACTTTCCTAACTGCTTAGAATACTCTAGGGGGACTGAAATAGTAAGACACCTTTTTATAAGCTACTAGTAGTGGTATTATTAATAGAAAAAACTATATACTGGCTTGGCCGAAGTGAGGGTAGAGGTCTTATAGGATAAGAAATAATGTCTTAAAGTATATCTATTCTAAGATCCAAAGGCCACTGCAATACTGCTGGTATTTATAGAGGCTATTAAAGAGTAAGAGGATAATTAACAAGCCTAGGAGCAGATCTATAAAATTAATAATTAGGACATTGAGGCCCTGGATAAGGGGGAGCAAGAGGGGGAAGAATAGTAGACAGGAATAGCCCGCTATTATAGGCAATGCCCAAACGTTAGTGGCTATAAGAAGAGGGTAATAATTACTACCTACTATAAGCCTCTAAATTATCCTGCGCATATAAGCGGTATAGGATAAGGAAAGTACAAGATTGTGAGGATATTATATAGAGAGCAGGCAAGAGTTGGATTTGATAGTAAAGCTATGGTTCGCTAGGTAGTCAAACTGATTGCTGACCTTCAGCAACCCCTGTGCAAAGGTCAGTATATATATACTGCTTCATTAGTGGCTTAGCAATCCTCTGTAAGGCTAGTGTAGTAAGATATAATATTTAGTATATCCTGAAGATTTTATAGCCTTATATTACCCCCTCTTTTTTTAGAAACTGCGTTGGTATTTTTTATATAGATTTTTATAGAAAATATAAATAAACTTAAATATTATTATTACAAAGACTAGTATATATGGTATATAGATTTATCTACATATATTATTAATATATTATTTATAGGTTAGACTGTTATTTATTTTTTTTTCTTTATTACTAAACAGTCTATTATACTATTACTAATTTTATATTTATTCTCTCTACTTTCTTATTTATTTATATTATCTAAATGTAAATAATATATTTTTTATTAGTTATCTTATATCAATTATAATATCTGTTTAAATATTTACTTAGTTTATTATTTACTAATAGTTTGTAGAATAATTTTAAAAAAGAAGACTCCCTACTATCTCTTAGCTATTTTATTAATTATTTTGTTCTCTAATAAGAATATCTCTATATTAAACTGTACCTAGCTAATATATACTACTAATAATATAATTATTAATATACTATAGTCTATAGTACAGAAGAAATTATTAAAGAAATTACCCTTAAAAAAGAACAAGTTTATTACTATTTCTCTTTTTATAAAAAAGCGCATATGCTTCTTTTTTTTTATTAATACTGATAAGAATAACATTAAGAATAAAAACAATAATAATAATAAAAATAACAAAGCTAATACTGTGTTGTCTAGTATATTAATTCTCTCACCCTATCACAAATCTCATACGTATCTTCTAAAGGCGTATTTTCTACCTTATTAGCAGTGTTTATAATTATTAGACTATAATCCTAATTTAAAATATCCTAGTCCCAGCAACAAACCCTATCTCCAATACAAAGAGTTAAAAAAGTCTGCAGCTGAGTACTATCTAATAAGTTTTTTTTTTACTTATATATTTCTATAGATATTAATATTCACTAAGTTTCTATAGAGCAGTTTAATTAGACTACTATAATTATAAAACTAGTAATAATCTATACTGCTAATTAAAAAGATACTGTTATTTATTTATTTATTTATTTAATCAAATTTAACGTCTATACCGAGCCCTAGGCTATGACAGACAGCGATTCGTGTGGATTAGGCCTGCTTATAGGGGTTGCCCCCTATAAACCGGTGCCTCTACCCCCATTGGATCCATGCTTTCAAGGTATCTTGCACTTTCCTCGCCCCAAGCCACTTATATGCGCAGGACGATTCGGGGGCTTATAGTGGGTGGCAACCACTACCCCCTCCTTATGGCCACTAACGTTTGGGCGTTGCCTACAATAGCGGGCCGCCCCTGCCCGCTATCCTTCCCCCTCTCGCTCTCCCTCATCCAGGGCCTCAATGCCCCAAAGATACTGTTAAAATATTAAATATAGTAATATATTATTAGTCTAATCCTTGTTCAGCTAAATCTTTAACTAGTGTAGGTAGTTCTACTTTTATTATAGTAATATAGGATGATTTACCTGCTATTATAACAGCAGATTCTTTAACTACTATCTAGCAATTTATAAACCAATACTCTACCCCCTTTAATAACCCTATATTAGATATTACTACTCTATATAGATTAACTATATCACCCTATATACAGTGTAGATTACCTACCTTTAATTACAAAGAACCCTTTAGTAGTTATAGTGCTAAGTTCAATCCCAAACTTATATATCTACTGGCTAAAATATACAAAATAACTCATATTTTTAGTGATTATCTCTATTATTAGAGATATATCTGAAAAATTCTTTTTTATATAGTGATGCTATGGTTTTTAGATCTAAATTAAAATATGTTTGCTTATTTTTTAAAGCTTTTTATAAATATTCTAATGTTCTAGTGTAGTGCTTTATAGAGCTTATATTTAGATACCTTTAGATAATTTAGATTTATTTTATTTTTTGTCTTTTTTGTGCAGTATACACAGTTTTTAGGCTTTTAATAGAAAGTCTTTTTTGTTCCTCTTTTCTTTAGTTTACTGATATAGTTCTAATATAGTTTACTCTTTAGCTTTTTTTTATAGATAGATATTAAAAGCTTTAGTTTCTTTAACAGTTTCTTTTAGTTCTTAGATAGCTTTCTTAATTAATCATCTTTTCTATTAAACTATATATTCTGTTTCTCTGTCTCTTTTTTAGTCCCAAACTATTCCTTAAATAGTATACTTAGGTTCATTATCTACTAGTATTGGTCCTAAAGAAATATAATTTTTAGTATTAGTGTAGTGTAGCTCTAATAAAGAGATATAAAAAACTAAATAGATTTCTCTATATTTTAGAGTAAGGTCAAATTTATATATATTAAATCTCTATATATTTACTATTTAAAATAAATCTAGATATCTATTAGCTAGTTTTTTATTATATTAAAATAAAGTTATATTCTTTGTCTAAAGTATAATTTATTCTCTAATTTTGAATTTTTAATAGATTTTTTCTTAGTTATAGTATTTTATTTATACTTTTTTAACTTCTTTTAAATATTTCTAAATATTTGTCTGTTTAGTACAGAGCTTTTTTATCTAATTTATGACATGTGGCTTTTAATTCTTTAGATTTAAAAGAGTATTTTTAGGAATATCTATTCTTAGATCTCTTTAGAATCCTATAAAAGTTTTTATTAAAGATTACCCTATGACACTATGCTGATTATTGTTGTATATATTTTATATTAATAAGATTTACTATAGCCAGTCTATCTATTTATAGTTTATGTAGTATTAGAGGAAGTGTTTTATTATCTAATTCTAGTGCTCTGTCTGTCTATCTATTTATAAATAGACTATTGTTAACAGTTTCTAGATTATCTTTAAATAGAAACACATAATTTGCTAGAATTTATTAATAAATAGCTTATCCTAATCTAAGATAATATACTATAGAAAAATAATTTACTATATTAGGTTCTCTAAAAATAGCTTTATTAGTCTTTTAACTGATAATACTTTCTATATTAATAAGTAGATAGTGTATTTTAAGAATAGATTAATAATAATTAGTATAATGTTAACTATCATTCTTTATTATTCTATAGATAGTAATCTTATTATAAAGTCTATAATTACTATTTTAAACAGTTCTGATAGAACTAGTAACAGTTTAAATAGTCTATACTGCTGATATCTATATATCTTAACCTATTGGTAGGTAGAATAGATTTAGATATAATAGTCTATATTAGCTTCTAATATTAGCTAATAGTATTTCTAATAGATAGCTGCTATAGTACAGACTTTTTTAAAATAGTTTCTCTATACATTATCATGGTTATTCTTTATAATTTCTGACTATAAAGTTTTATTAAATAGTATATATATAGCTCCCTTGTACCAAAGAAGATTATGCTCCTTAATATTCTATACTAAACCTTTGGTCTGTTCTATATAAAGTTTTTTTAACTTCTTCTATATAAAGGCGTCCCCTTGTTGATATTTTTAAAAAAGACTCTCTATATCAGGTTTCATTTCTAAATAGGCTGTCTTAGTCTTTATAGTTTTAATTACTAGAGACTATAGCACTAAAAGTTTTAGATTCTCTATATTATCAGTAGTGGTGTTCTTATTTATAAAAGTATTTCTTTCTTTAGATCTATAGATATTTTCTTTATTAATAATAAAAAATATTCTTTAAGCCTTTTATATTTATATCAGTATATTTATAAATAATTTTTAATTATATAAAAAGATTAGATTTTATTCTTATTTTTTAAAGTAACCTTTTTATAGCTTTTTCTATAGAATTAAAAATGTTATTATATCTTTTTTAATACTATCTATATAGTCTAGATGATGATTTAATAAATCTATAGAATTTTTTAAATCTAGATAGTATTCTATATTGTAATCAAATACTAATAAATATTTTATCTATTAGATCTAACACCTGCTAAGTTTTTTAGTAATAGCAAAGTACTATAAATTACTATAATTTATTAAGATCTTAATTATATATTAGCTATTTTCTAGATATTATTACTAGTATTTAAAAGCTTCTATTATTATTAAAAGTTTTAAATTATATATTTTATAGTATATTTTTAGTTCTTTAAGCTTCTAGGATCAAAAAGCTATTAGATACTATTAAGAATTTTTAAATAGCTGAGTGATTACTGCTCCTAGGACTCTATCTGAAGTATCTATTTCTATATAAATTAGGAGTATTGGGTTATAATATCTTAGTATAGATTTATATTAAAATGCTTATTTTAAGTTTAAAAAGAATTCTCTGGCTTTTAAGATTATATTAAATTCTTAGATAATGCTGTTTTTTTGGTTATTATATTTTATTCTTTTTATAGGACTTTTAATTACTTTAGATAGCAGTACTGATATATACAAGAATTGATATATAAAATTATAATAGAAATTTATAAATTTTAAAAATAACTAGATCTTTTTAACTATCTATAGTTTAGGTTATTCTGTGATGATATAAATCTAGTCTAGATTTATTATTATTTTTTGTGGGTTTATAATGAACCTAAGATATTTTATAGTGTTTATTCTGAAGCTATATTTGCTTTGCTTGTAGTATAAGCTATGGCTTTTTAATTAGCTTATAACTTTCTGCATCTGGGCTTTATGTATCTATAGGTTGGCTGAATATATAATTATATTATCTAGATATATTATTATATAGATATCTAATAGGTTTAATATTATTTTATTGACATATATTTGGAATATGGTTGGTATATTTATAAGGCTGAATAGTATTATCTGGTATTTAAAGTGGCTATAATGGGTTTAGAAAGTGGTCTTCTATTTATTCTCTATTTAGATTCTAATATGATAGTATGCATCTTTTAGATCTAGCTTGGTAAAATACTTTGTGCTAGTAAAGTGATCTAATATCTTTTAGACTAGGAGAATTAGGTAATGATTCTTTACTATAATTGTATTAAGTCTTTAATAGTCTATATATAGTCAGAGCTCACTATTTTTTTTGGTACAAAAAGAATAAGGGCTCTTACTAGGCTTTTAGATAATTTAATCTAATCTTTTTTTTATATTTTACTTAGGTAGTTCTTTAGGACCTTATATTTAGTTTCTGTAAGCCTATATATAGATTTATAAAAGGAAGTTGTTCTTAATTCTAAATCTATAGTATAGTTATACTTTATATATTTAAATAGCATATTAGCAGCTTTTTCTAAGAATACATCTGCATAGTTAGATAGATAATCTAGTAATTAAAGCTTATCTATTCCAGATATCTTTATATCTGATAGTACTTCCTAGATGCATGCTCTATTATTCTTTTATAAGATATAAGCGGTATATAAGTATAAGCTTAATTCTAATACATCTTAAAAATCTATCCAGTATACCGCATACCTAGCTACTAAGCTTTTATATACTTTATAAAGAGATATAATCTCTATCTCTTCAACCAATATATAATCCCAGTATCTAAACCATTCTACAACCTAATCTATATTAAGATTTATCTTTTTTAACCAGAATATACTAAGGATTATATTATATCCATTAATATTCACTATATAAAGAGGGTGTCCACTTATTTAAATCAATCTTTCAGAGTCTATAACTTTTATATCTATATAATATTATCTATATATTTAGATAACTCATCTATTAATAGCTTTTACTAGCCTAGAAGCTTTTCTAGTAATCTTAATAAACTTCTTAGCAAGTTCCTAGCTTACAAAATTGTCCTGAGTACTATTATCAATAAGGGTCTATATCTTCATGATTTCTAATAGCTTAAGGAATTCTATTTCTATTATTAATAGTTACTTTTCTTCTATATTTTCTTCATAGACTATTCTTAGCATAGCTGTTATATGTAAGCACTGAGATTTTAATTTTTTAATAATTTAGATATTTTTTATATTTTATTAAATCTCTTTTTGTAACATTCTTTTTCTTAGTATCTTATCTTACTATAATAGTTATAGATAGACTTAGTCCAATTCTTTTTAGACTTTCTATATTCCTTTTTTTTTAGGTTTTTATTACTACTTTTATCTACAGTGGCCTTATTCCTTTAAAGAAACTGGTTATTCTTTCTATATTTATCTATAGAGAGTCTCACTCTAGTATAGCAATAATTCAGGGCTATCTAATATTTATTATCACTACTGCTATAACTATCTTATTATTAAAAATTTCTTATCTTTTAATATTCAGATATAATATTTTTCAGTTTCTGTAGAAATTATACTATATCTTTATATATTTAAGATTTCTCTAGATATTTCTATAACTCATTTTAGATAAACTATAAGATTTTTATTATAAAAAGCTTTATATACTATTCCTTACTATACTACATATCTATTTAGTCTTTAAAAGTTTACAGGTAGCAGATAAATTCCTATACCAATTAATCTTTTAACTATTTAGTATTATTATAATCTTATATAGTAATAATATAAAGAAACTTAAGATTATAAAATAGTCATTATAAATATATTTTAAAGTCTTTCTAAATAATAGGTTCTAGTTTTTTCTTTTTCCAGTATATATTAAAATTAAGAAATTATTTAAAGCTTAGATTATCTAAAGCTTTATCAACTTTATAATATAGATATTAGTTATACCACTCTAAATATTTACTAAACTATAATTTTATATATTTTATAAATATCTTAAATTCAGTCAAGAATTTCTTACTATAAAAATCTTTTATTTTAAATCTTAAGAGGTACTTCTTTATAGAAATTATATTAGTTTAAGGTCTCTTTTCCTTATAAGTGTTGTTATTAGGGATTCTAGTATCTTAGTTCTTGTGTATTAATATATTATATAGCTATATTTAGGTTTATAGGATCTATTATTTTAGGTTCGTAATATAAAGCTCTTAGTCTAGCTAGGTTTTTATAACTTCAAGTTTTTCTATTAATATGTCCTCCAGTTCCTATTCTAAAGATAATCATATTATTCCTAAATCCAGATCTTTACTAGTAAAATAATTCTTTTCTAATTTTACTATTGGTTCTTCTTTATTATTATATCCATCTAGTATTTCTAATATACTAGATTAGATTTCTACCGCTAATATGGAACGTTCAGTGATATTAATAAAAATAAAAATACTTCTAGTAGTAACTATAATTCCAAAACTTACTAGTCCTCTTCCTAAAAATAAAAAACAATCAGAATATAAGAATATTATATAAAGAATAGACAAGAGTTAGATTCAATAGTAAAACTATAGTTCGCTAGGTAGTCAAACTGATTACTGACCTTCAGCAACCCCTAAGCAAAGGTCAGTATATATATGCCGCTTTATTAGTGGCTTGGCAACTTTCTGTGAGGCTAGTGTAGTGAGGTGCGGCATCTGGTGCGTCCCGAAGGTCTCATGGCCTCACAAAGATACCTTGAAAGCCTGGATCTAATAGGGGTAAAGGCACCGGCTTATGGGGGGTAACCCCTATAAGCAGGCCTAATCCACACGAATCGCTGTCTGTCATAGCCTAGGGCTCGGTATAGACGTTAAATTTGATTAAATAATAATAATAATAATAAGAAGATTTAACTTTAAGTTGATGTATTTAGAACATAGATTTAGAATAGACTGTAATAGTCTTAGAGATATAGTCTAATAGGAATTATATTAGAGCTATAAAGAAAATCTATAACTTATATTACTAAAGATATTTAGTTATTATTTTTAAAGTAATCTGATAGGTCTTATTTAGAGATCTAATCTATAGATTAAAGATAGACTAAAGTCCTAAATTAACAAGTAAGTATACTGGGATTAGCTAGAGACTATTAGTCTAGAGTAGATAATAATAGAAGAACCACTTAAAAAGGAATATTAGTTGATACTATTATAGGTAGTTATAATAATCTTTTAGT
Organism: Talaromyces rugulosus; assembly: GCF_013368755.1. Lineage (NCBI taxonomy): Eukaryota > Fungi > Ascomycota > Eurotiomycetes > Eurotiales > Trichocomaceae > Talaromyces > Talaromyces rugulosus. Next base: position 3,540,476 of record NC_049566.1, on the reverse strand, counting down.
TACTTAAGCATAACTAGTAGAAAAAGATTAGCTACTATACTATTAATCTATCTGATCTTTCTCTAGTCAAATAAGTTATAATAAAATATATATAGAAGAACTTTTGGTTATATAACTAAAATTTATAAGATATTATAGTTACTTAGTATTTCTATTCTATAGTTAATAATAATAATTATTTTATTTTTTTACTGTCTAGTTATAAAAGATAAAAGTTAATAGTAAAAGAAAATTTCTATTAAAGCTGGGAGTTAATTTCTATTAAAGCTGGGAGCTAATCTCTTTAGCCTAGTAAGTGTTAGATTCTATTAATATAGAACAGATAATAGCAGCTGTATTGAACGGAAATGGGAGTTTTAGTAGTAGGGAATAGTGAGAAAAAAGCTTTAGATAAAGTGTTAATGCAACTGACCGTGATATAGAGAATTTTCTTAATAAAATGCTTTAGAATAATACGGAATTAAGAGCTGCTAGTGACTATGATATATAAGATTTGATATTATAAGAGGCTCAGCATATTCCTTCTTCTACTGAAATCCAGTCGGAGAATGAAGTTAATATAGATAGGGAATAAGATGTCGCACTGGAATAGCTATAAGACAGCCCCTCATAGTTGTTAATGATTTCTTTAGATTTTCTACAACTATACGACCAGCTTAATCTATAGAAATAGGGTAGTGCGGATTCAAGTAACACTCCTAACCGCGTTGAAAGTATTTTATCTATCCTAAAATCTATAGAGACCAAGATTGGTAAGAAAGGACCATCTAAAAAGCTGAAGATAATAAAATCTCCTATAAAAAATCAACCTATAATTTAATAGGTATAGTAAGAGGTGTTTTGTGTTATGGCGGTTATTAATGAGTTGGGATTAGACCTTGATAGATCTCTGTCTGCTTTTACTTCTATGATAGAGCCCTTTATAGTAGAATCTCGTCTGCTATATCTGGAGGGTAATAATCCTGGGGTGTAATTAGGGAACTCTACTTTAAATCAATAGGCACTGACAATACCTGGTAGCTATTAGAGAGTTAATATCATGTCTGGTTTTAACTTTATAAATTAGATAGCGCAATAAGGGATAGCACAGTAGTAGGTAGAAGAATAATTGGTAGAATAATAGCATAAAGGGCCTTTTAAGCCTATGAATATGATATCTATTGGAGTTAAATTCTACTATTATAATAGTAAGAGCTAAGGAAAAAAGGATATTCTGCTAGTGAATTTATTGAACATAATACTACTGGAGGAGATCGTTCAGGGTTTTAAGTAGAGAAAATTTTTTGTAGTGAATGTAAAGAAGTAACTAATAGATAAGGAAAAAAGTTTCTATAGCGCGACTATTAAAGGATCAAATGCATTATTTGTAATTCTAAAGTCAATATAGAACCAGATTAAAGTAATAGATCTTCTACAGGTTTGGTAGTAACTATCTAGAGATTGGCTTTTGCGAAATTTATAAATTTTATAATGATGGATTAAATTAATAGTTTAAAATATAATACCACTTAAAATGAGGTTGAGATATATAGAATCTTATAATCTAGGGAAGGCTGTGTTAGTATGAATATGATAGCTGCCCGCTGTGAAATGTCATTATTAAATAGAAGTAATCTTCTAAGACAGTTATATAAATAGGAGTAGATTCTTAATTTTTATTCTAATATATATTGATTCTTTTATATAAATATAGAGAATATAAGAAGGAATAGTATATAATAATATTATTATATAGAGAGATACTGTATAATAGATCTTTTAAATAGCTATAAATTATAGATAGATAATAATAAGACTAATTTTACAATATAATTTTATTGATCTAACTCTTATGTTTCTTTTCTTATGTAGGGCTATATCTAAGAAAGAATTTTCAGAAAGCTTATCAGTCTATAAGAATCCTTATAAAAAGAAATTTAGATTAAGAGAAACCATCTGATTTGATGTTTATTCTAAGAATGATCACTATATATTTCAAACTATCTAATCTAATCTATCACCTAGTATAGCTATTCTATATATACTTATATCATAGGAAAATTGTATTATCCATTTAATTTCTCTATTGTTTATATAATATGACTGCTATTTCTGTAAATTTTATTCTATAAATACTAGTTTTACCTTATTAAGCAACCGCATTTGCGACTGGTTGTGAGGCTGTGAGACCTTCGGGACGCACCAGATGCCGCATCTTGCTATACTAGCCTCACAGAGGGTTGCTAAGCCACTAATGAAGCGGCATATATATTCTAATCTTCGTATAGAGGTTGCTGAAGGTCAGCAATCAGTTTAACTACCTAGCGAACTATAGCTTTACTATCGAATCTAACTCTTGCCTGCTCTCTATATAATATTTTTATATTCTAATTGCTCTTTACCTTTGGGAAGAGGGCTAGCAAGTGTTAGAATTATAGTTATTACCAGGAACACCCCTATTCCTACTAATAATATTGAACGTTCTGTACTAGCAGCAGAAATCCAACCTAGTATGTTGGAAACACTGAATGGATATAGTAATAGGGAAGAACTAGTGGTAGAACTGGAAGAGAATCATTTCACTAGTGAAGACCTGGATCTAGGGATAGTATGGCTACTTTTGGAATAGAAACTAGAGGATATGTTAATAAAAAAATTTAAAGCTATAAAAACCTAGCTAGATCAAGAGCTTTATATCACGAACCTAAAATAGTAGATTCTATAAATCCAAGCACAGCTATGTGGTGTACTGGTGTATGAGAACTAAGACACTAGAACCTCTGACAGCAGTGCTTATAGAGAAAAGAGATTCTGAACCGATATAATTCCTACGGAGAAACGCCCCTCAAGATTCAAAATAAAGAATCTCTACAATAGAAAATCTCTGACTAAACTCAAGACATTCATAGAACATACAGAATCATGGTTCAATAGATATCCAGAGTGGTATAGCTAATATCTATATCATAAAGTTGGCAAAGCTTCAGACAACCTAAGCTCTAAGCAATTTCTTAACTTCAATATATACTAGAAGAAGAAGGAACTAGAATCTATCACTTAGAAAGATTTTAAAGTGTATCTGTAGCAACTATTTCATAATCCTAAGCTCCTTCATATTGCTACCACACAAGATCATAATGATGCTAGGCAGTTGGAAAATTAATTAGTATAGAAATTTATTCACTACCTATAAATCCTTAAAGACTAGATAGATATATAGTATAGTAAGAAACAGCGTATAAAGCTTTTTATAATAAAGATCCTACAGTCTATCTAAGATAAGTCGCAGAAGTATCTAGAGAAACCCTAAATATACAAAGACACTATACAATTCCTGTAGAAGCTGAAAGATACTATACCTAAACATTAAAAAACAAGAAATTCCTGATGACAGAATAATCACAGCAGCAGCGGTAACAAATACCGGGTAGCCCTAAACCATCACTATACTAGAGCGAGATCCCCTATAGATAAATATAAGAAAGATAACCAGTTCTTCTAAAGAGATGAGGCCATTACAGATAGAAGTAGTAATAGAAACCTAAAGGGAAAGAAATGTAGGAAGTCTAAAGAGGATTAGACTAGGTCTATCTATAACTATTGTGGCAAGGTAGAATACTGGGAAAGGGAATACTATAAAAAGGGGTTTGATGAAGCGCGAAAGATGTCTAAACTATTAAAAAACTAGGACCCTGGTGCTTGCATGTAGTGGCTGCGCTAGGAATAGCCTATAAAGGGGATATAAGGGAAGAGTAACTGTTGATAATAAAAACAGAACTCCCTAAGCTACTAGGAATTGTGAAGATGTGGACCCTTATTGATAGTAATGCCCAGGGCAATTTTGTAAGTCAAAAACTTGTTAAGAAATTTATTAAGACTACTGAAAAAGTCTCTAGGCTAGTAAAAGCTATTAATAGGCGAGTTGTCCGAACATACAGGTAATATTATATAGATATAAAAGTTATAGATTTTAAGGGGCTGACCTAAATGAGCGGGCACCCTCTTTATATAATGAATATCAATGGATATAATATAATCCTCGGTATGCCCTAGTTAAAAAAAATAAATCTTGATATAGATTGGGTCGCAGGGCGGTTTAGATACTGGGACTATATGTTGGCTAAAGAAATAGAGACTATGTCTCTCTATAAAGTATATAAAAGCCTGGTAGCTAGGTGTATGGTATACTAGATAGATCCCTAAGATACACCAGAATTAGGTTTACACTTATATACCACTTATATTCTATAAGAAGATAATAGGATATGTATTTAAGAAGTACTATCAGATATAGAGATATCTAGAATAGATAAGCTTTAACTACTAGATTATCTATCTGACTATACAGATATATTCTTAGAGAGAGCTGTTAGTATACTATCTAAATATATAGAGCATAACTATACTATAGACTTAGAACTAGGAACAGCTCCTCTTTACAAACCTATATATAGGCTCACAGAAACCGAATGTGAGGTCCTAAAAAACTATCTAAGTAAAATATAGAAAAAAAATTAGATTAAACTATCTAAAAGCCTAATAGAAGTCTTTATCCTTTTCATACTAAAAAAAAATGGTGAGCTCTGACTATGTATAGACTATTAAGGACTTAATATAATCACAGTAAAGAACTATTATTTAATTCTCCTAATCTAAAAGACATTGAACCATTTTGCTGGTGTAAAGTATTTTATTAAACTAGATCTGAAAGATATATACCATTATATTAGAATCTAAATAAGAGACGAGTGGAAGACCGCTTTCTGAACCCATTATAGCCACTTTAAATACCAAATGATACTATTTAGCCTTACAAATACATCAGCCACATTCTAGGCATATGTCAATAAGACAATATCAAACCTATTAGACACCTATATAATAGTATATCTAAATAATATAGTTATATATTCAGCCAACCTGCAGGTACATAAAGCCCAAATATAGAAAGTTATAAGCTAATTAAAAAGTTATAGCTTATACTACAAATAAAATAAGTATAGCTTTGGAGTAAATACCATAGAATATCTTAAATTCATTATAAACTCACAAAAAATAATGATAGACCTAGACCAGATTTATATCATTACAGAATGGCCTAAACCATAGATAGTTAAAGAGGTCTAATTATTCTTAAGATTTACAAATTTCTATTATAATTTCATACATCAGTTCTCGCACATATTAGCGCCACTATCCAAGATAATTAAAGATTCTATAGAGAGAACAAAGTGTAATAGCTAAAAGAACAGCGCCATCTAAGAATTTAATATAATCTTAAAAGCTAGAGAATCCTTCTTAAACTTAAAGTAAGCGTTTTAGTGCAAATCTATGCTAAGATATTATAATCTAGCACTCCTAATTCATATAGAAATAGATGCTTCAAGCGAAGCCCTAGAAATAATAATCACTTAGCTGTTTAAGGATTTCCAATAGTATCTGATAGCTTTCTGATCTTAGAAGCTTAAGAGACCAAAGGTGTGCTATAAAATATATAATTTAAAACTTTTAACAATAATAGAAGCTTTTAAATACTAATAATAATATTTAGAAGATAGCTAATATATAATTAAAGTCCTAATAGATTATAATAATCTATAGTATTTTACTATTATTAAGGAACTTAACAGGCGTCAGGCCCAATAAATAGAATATCTATTAGTATTTGATTTTAATATAGAATACTACCTAGGTTCAAAGAACCCTATAGATATACTAAGTTGTCGTCTAGACTATATAGATAATATTAAAGAAGACATAATAACGCTCTTGACCCTGCAGAAAAAGCTATAAAAAGATTACTTTAAGAAACAAGAATAAAATCTAATCTTTCTATATAACTAAGAATTATCTATGAATATACTGGCATAAATACAAAAAGCTTAGAGGATATCTTTTATTATTGACAAAGAAAATGCCTGTAGGTCTAAAAAGGGAAATACCCCTACAGATAAGAATATCACTGCTGATGATACAAGGAGTCTAGAACTCCTAATGCCATAGTCCCTAGTGACTGAAGCTATAAGAACTAAAACGACCTATTTAAAAATGAAATCTGACATAGAGAGTCTCCTTTAAATATATCAACAAGAGGACGCCTTTATATAGAAGAAGTCGAAAGAACTCTGTATAGAACAGGCTGAGGATTCAATATAGAGTATTAGGGAGCGTAATTTTCTCTAATATAAGGGGGCCGTATATATACCATCTAATAAGGCTTTATAGTCAGAAATCATAAAAAATAACCATGACGATACGCAGGGAGGCTATTTTAGAAAAGCCTGTATTGTAGTAGCTATCCATTGGAAATACTATTGGCTAGTATTAGAAGCCGATATAGATTACTATATCTGAATCTATTTTATCTATTAATAGATTAAGATACACAGGTATTGGCAGTATAGGCTACTTAAGCTGTTGCCAGTTCTATTGGAACTATTTAAAACAGTAACTATAGACTTTATAACAAGATTACCACCTGTGGGATAATAGAGAGTGATGATTGACATTATACTAGTCATTATCGACCTATTCTTAAAATACACTATCTACTTGCTGACGCAGAAAGTGTTATTAGCCAAAGAATTAGCGAAGCTACTCCTAGAGAATTTAGTATAGTAGATTACCTTCCTGCAGTATATTGTCTTAGATCGGGATAAGCTGTTCACCAGCGAATTCTAGTAAACTATATACTTCTATCTAGAGATAACCTGGAAACTATTAACGACAGCCCATCTATAAATGGATGGATAGACGGAGCACCAGAATCAGATGGTGGAACACTTCCTCTGATGCTACGCGAACTATGAGTAGATAGACTAGCTACGGTGGATCTTACTGGCGCAGAATATGTACAACAATAGTTGGCATAGTATCACAGGGCAATCTCTAATAGAAACCCTTATGGGATTCCAGAGAGACCTGAGAATAGATGTTCCCAAGGACGCTCCCTTAAGTCCGAAGAATTAAGAGCCACGTGTTATAAATTGAATAGAAGAGCTCCGTACTAAATAGGCAAACATTCGGGAACGCTTAGAAGAAGCTAAAGAAGCACAAGCAAAGTACTATAACTAGAGAAAGATCTATTAGGAATTCAAAATCGGAGAACAAGTCATACTTTGAGCAAAGAATATAGCTTTGCTCCAATATAATGAAAAACTAGCTGATAGATATCTAGACTTATTCTGAATAGTAGATATATGGGGGTCAAACATATATAAACTTGACCTTACTCCAAGATATAGAGAAATCTATCCAGTTTTTCATGTCTCTCTACTGAAGCTGTATTATATCAATGCTAGAAACTATACTTCCCCAGGACCAGTACTAGTAGATGGCGAATCTAAGTATACTATTTAAGGAATAGTTTAGGACCGGAAGAGAGGCAGGGGAATAGAATATATAGTCCAATAGAAAGAATGGCCGATTGAGGAAGCCACCTGGGAATCAGAAGAAACTGTCAGAGAAACCGAAGTCTTTGATATCTATCTGCAAAAGAAAGCTGAAGGATAAACTATATTAGAACTACACCAGTGAACTAAAGAGAAGAGGAATGAAAGAGACTTTCTATTAAAAGCCTAAAGGCCGCGTATACTGCACAAAAAAGACAAAGAACAAAATGAACCTGAACTACCCAGGGATATCTAAATATAAACCCTACAGGGCATTACATTAGAATACTAGGATATTCATAAAAAGCTCTGAAGAGTAAGCAAACACATTTTAATTTAGGTCTGAAAGCTGCGGCATTGCTATATAAGAAAGAATTTTTTAGATATACTTCTAATAGTGGAGATAGTTACTAAGAGTGTAAGTTATCTTATGCACTCTAGCCAGTAGACACGCGAGTTCAGAATTAAATCTAGCGCTATAACCATTAAAGGGTTCCTTGTAATTAGAGACGGGTAATCTATACTGTATATAGGGTGATATAGTCAGCCTATACAGGATAGTAATACCTAATATAGGGCTGCTGAAGGGGGTAGGGTATTAGTTTATGGACTGCTAGGCAGCAGCTAGGAAATCTACTGTTATAACGGCAGGTGAATTACTCTGCGTCGTCATAGCAGAAGCAGAATTATCTATATTAATTAGGGGCTTAGCTGAATAAGGATCAGACTGATAATGTATTATTATGTCTAATGCCTTAATGGTATCCTTTTAATTAGCAGTATGGGTTGCTACTAATTCTATAATTACAGCAGCCTAGTTGAGCTGCTCTATAGAAATCTAGTAAATATTAATACCTATAGAAATATATAGATGAAAGAAGAATTTATTAGATAATATTTAGCTACAGACTTTTTTAACCCCTTGTATTGGGGGTAGGGTTTATTACTAGGGCTAGGGTACTCCAGGTTAAGGTTGCAGTCTAATAACTGTAGATACCGCTGGTAAGGCAGGAAATACATCTCTAAGAAACGCGCACGAAGTCTGTGATAAGGCGAGGGAGTTGATATGCTGAGTGGTGTAGTATCAGCTTTATTATCTTTATCATCATCATTATCTTCATCCTTAATGTTGTCTTTATTAGTATTAACAGAGAAAGAAGAGCGTACACATTTCTTTATAGAGAGAAAAGTAATAGTGGACTTGTCTTTTTTCAAGGATGACTTTTTCAATAATTTCTTTTATATTGCAGACTGTAATATACTAGTAGCCACACTACCAGCAGTATATATTAGCTAGATACAGCTTAACACAGAGATATCCCTGCTAGAGGATAAGATAATTAGTAAAGTAGCTAAGAAGTAGTAGGAAATCTTCTTTTTTAGAGCTATTCTATAAACCGTCAGTAAACAATAAACTGAGTAAATATTTAAATAGGTATTATAATTAATATAAGATAACCAGTAAAGGACATATTACTTATATTTAGACAGTATAAATGAATGAGAGAATAAAGAGGATAAGTATAGAGTCAGCAGCAACATAATAGACTATTTAATAGTAAAAAAGAAGAAATAAATAATAGCCTAATCTATAAACAATATATCAACAACACGTATAGATGGGTCTATATACTATACACGCTGGTCCCTGTAATAATGACGCCTAAGCTTATTTACATCTTCTATAAGAACCTGTATAAAGAACACTGGCGCAGTTTCTAAGAAAAGAGAGAGTAATATGAGACTATAAGATCTTCAAGACGCACCAGATGCCGCATCTTGCTACACTAGCCTCATAGAGAGTTGCTAAGCCACTAATGAAGTAATATATATATTCTGACCTTCGCACAGGGGTTGCTAAAGGTCAGCAATCAGTTTGACTACCTAGCGAACCATAGCTTTACTATCGAATCCAACTCTTGCCTGCTCTCTATATAATATCCTCACACTGGTGAACTTTGTTGTGATTATAATATATATAATCCTCTAAGATCGAGCATAGATAGAAGGCTATTAAGACTAAAGATTCTGCTTTAGGAGAGAGACGAATAAAGCTGTTAAGAACTTGAGTCTATTTCTCCACCAAAGGCACCAACATACAAGAAACATAAATTAAATCTAGGTCAACATATGATACAAGGTTTGTAAATATTAATTTATATTCAAGAAATACAGTACTCCTATCTTAGAAAATACTAACTGAAACAAAAGAAATTAGAGTTTAGTACAAGAGATAGATTTTTAACCTAAATCTTAGTGATACCCGATATAGGGCCAGATCTGTATCCAATAAAGGTAAGACGGCGGGCTGCTTTTTTATTCTAGACTAATAGGCTTATGTAAATACTCTAGAAGGTTCTAAAACCTAGGGTGCTTGGAGATCTCCAACGAGGGTTTGGTGGCCCCTGAGCTCCGCTATGACTTATCGCGCACGGTGGGTGTGTGCACCCGTTCTGGCCCGCATTACAAAACCGCTGAATCAGTTCCTAATTGGTTGCTGATAATTTCTTTTTATAGTACATTTTGGTATATTCACATCGACCTATCGCACTCCCAGGATGTTTGAAGGCTCCACTTGCTGTGGTCCACGTATCCATGCTTGCATGTGTGCGTGTTCAAGAGGGGTTTCATCTTTGTCCTCTTGTTCTTCATATCTAAGTTTTTTATTTAAAAATTTTTAATATTAGAATAGGCATTTCAAAAATAAATATTATTAAATAATTATATAATATTCTTCGGATATATTTCGGCGGCTCTAGAGTTCAGACTTCGGCTTCGCAAACCTTGAGCCAAGCTTCTCTTCAACAAAAGTCTTTCAAGCTAGAGCCATGATAGATATTCCTTTGCTCATCCCAAACCAATGACAAAGCGCCGATAACAAGGACTATTTTTGTTGTCTACCCAATACCCGATTCTCTCCGAAACACTCCCGAGAAAATGCCGAGAATGTGTATTATTTTTCTGAAAACCAGTTTTATATCCCCCAGGATACCCCGGGTTTGACATTGAGTTTTGCGGAGTTTTACCATCAGATCATGAGTTGCCCACCAACCAGTTACTTACGACCCAATGTCCTATTATTATTATGGCACTCGGTATCATGGTGCCAACGGGATGTAATTTTAGCAGGATCAACTTATAACGTATTAAATAACTTGGCAAAAGCCACTAACCAATCATGTTCAAATATTATTTTCAGCTCCCCACATAACAGAATATTTAAGTAGCGACATGGCCAAGAAAAACATTTAATAGGCGGCTATACATATCATATGCACTAGCTACCATGTGCCATGTGACGTGGCGTAGTACTAGACAGCCTAATGTTGTTGCAGCCTTGTAGTGTTATTTTCAGTTTCATCTTATTTTTTCCCTGTAAAATAACCTCCTGGCTATGGACATCAGCAGGGCTCTTTCTTTCTTTCTAAATGTGCTTATATTCTAGACGTGATGGCATATCAGAGCCTTGCATCACCCGAAAATCATGCCGAGCAGATAGAGATGGATGAGCGGAGATTCGCACATCAACCCCGGATTATAAAGCATGGCAAAGGTCATGAGAAGAATGTCAACTCAGTGTCAGCGTGGTCCTGGGAGATCGCCAGTGTTGCTGGTAGCCTGCTCACCAAAACCGCCATCGTCGTCCTGCTGGCTTATTATGGCGGGCGACCATTGGCTGACTGGAATTCATCCATGCCATATGACATATCCTTGAACGCTGTGATTGCCGTCCTGACAACTGGAAACAAGGCGTTTATGCTCTATGCAGTGAGCAGTTGTATAGGCCAGGCCAAATGGTTTTGCTTCAAGAGTTCCCAGCGGCTACACAACATGGAGATATTCGACGAAGCAAGCAGAGGCTCATCTGGGTCAGTGTGGTTGATTTTCAAGGTGGCTTGGAATTTTGCTACCATCGGAGCAATCATCACTGTACTAGCCTTAGGAATCGATCCTTTCACACAACAAGTTGTCCAGTTGAATACACGGAACGTCACTGTTGACGACCCGGACTCGACGTTTGGCTTTGCCCACGAATATAACAGAAACTCAACGATAAGTGCCAACAGCTACTTGGACTGTATGTACTTCTTGCCTCTCCCAAATGTAACTTATTTCTTATTAATATGTTGTAGCTTTCCCTCAGGATTTTCAGATGCAGGGTGCTATATACAAGGCCCTATACGGTTTAGACACGAGACAAAAGGTCAACTGCGCCGGTACTTGTGTCTGGGATGGCCCATATTACTCTCTAGGGTTCTCCAGTAACTGCAGCAACGTTACTATGCAAACATTAGAAAGTCAAAAGTGCGGCAAGGATGCCACAAACACGGCAGCCACTCTCTGCAACATGACTACTCCAGGAGGAGTGCAATTGAGCAAACAGGACGTTGAAACCGATTCAGTAACTTCGTTCCAAGTCCACAGCGTGTCACACCTCGAGGACGTCAAATTCGAAGACGTCGGTACCGCCCAGATCAACTTCCTGACACTCGCCGTTTACATGTCCTCGTTCAATGGAAACTACGAAGCTCTGGGCGAGAACATCACGGAATGTACTCTCAGCCTCGCCGGGTTTGAATATTCGAATATCACGGCACAAGGTAGCAGCTTTTCGTTGGGAAATCCCCGGCAGATTGACCTTCATCAGGGATCAGCTCGTGTTGTAACGAATGACTCTGATGCTTTGGGCCTTACCGGGAGCGACATTGTGTTTGAGACTTCTGGAGTCCCAGCTCTGACCATCTCATGGCAGGACTGGATGGCGCTCTCGAATTTCTTCACATCAAGCTCTTTCCAGGCAAATTACGTTTCCGGTAACGCTCGAACGCAGACAACCCCAGGCGCCGGCCAGGCTTTAGATGGGGCAGACGTGCCCAATACCTTCAAGGCCATGACCTCAAGCATGACGGATTATGTGCGCAACGGACCTAATATGCAGCTGGCACAGGGGCAGAGGGTGAATCCCGTTATATATGTGACAGTGCTCTGGGAGTGGCTCATCCTACCCCTATTCCTCGAGGTGGCTGCCCTTTTGTTTACTTTTACACTGATTGTTCGGAGTTGTCTGGAGGCGCATGTCCCCATCTGGAAATCATCTGCACTTGCTCTGTTGGCTTATCAGTATGACGAGACTACTGGTGTTTTATGCACTCAGATAAATCGCCCAGAGAGGCTGAAGCAGTTTGCCAAAGAGACCACAGCTCATCTAGAGTAGCATATCATTTTTTAAACATCAATATTTATGTATTAGTTGATATGCAAAACTACATGTAGAACATTGGTTGATATTTATATACATGTAGAGATACATCACTATGTAGCGGCCTTGTAATTCCTTCTGTCTATCTGCAGCAAATGACCTAAGCAACTCACGGTAAATTTCACTTGAGTCTCGCTCAGGCTCACATGCTATATTAAATAGCTTTGCTATTGCAACATTTGTCACGTTCTTATCATCATATCCTCTTTTGATAAATTTCCTTTTGAGAGATTTCATGTCAAGTGCTGGAGGCTGCCTTTTTGAAATGTCAAGCAGCAGCTCATCCAACTAACTATGCCTCGGACGCTCTCCTGGATACCTGGACGGTCATATTATCATGTTAGCAAACCGATACGAGGTTCGCGGTCAATATTATTCTACAACATACTTTTGGTCATCAGCATTACTTCGGAACTTGCTCGGGTTCTTAGAAAAAAGTGCTTCTTTGCCGATGATGTTGTGCTGTATGCGGGTTATAACATTTTAGTCTTGTCCCTAATCCACTCTAGAGATACATGATGTATGAACCTGTATTGGCTTTGAAGTGATTTATTAGCAATTCCCGTGTATTCTATTACTATATATGATAAATATCGTGATTAATATCCCAACCAAATAATGCCCTGCCCGAATAGCGATGTTTTCCCAAGCCCAGACACCTAAATAAAAGCAAAAAAAGCAAAACGCCACCAATGCAACCATGTTTATAATCGGGAATAAATTCCTTTACAACCAGGAACTAATTCCTGCCTTGTCGAAAGTTTTTTGAAAGTCTAGAAATTAACTTCTAGGACTTCTCGTGCGGGGGGATCCTGTGGTTGTCCATCCCATCCTATATATGGCCATCCCTCTGGCAAGTTGGAAAAGGGCGGCAGGATATATCGATTCTTGCAGTCCCAAGGCGATCACTCCAAGTTGCATAACCCCCAAACTTTGCAGTAGCACTCTACAGCATCGGGGCAATAGATTGGTTCCATTCCAAAAATCACTACTAGCATTAGCTTTCCCCGTTTTATCCTCGCTTTTATGCGTGTGGAGAACTTACTGTGCCACGAGTATTCCATGATCCGGCCACTCATAGCATCGTCCAGGTCCGTCTTGAGCAGCCACTTCTTGTAGCGCTGGTAGTCACTCTTTGGCCTCTCCAGGATCTTCCACTTGGCCACTCCAAACTGCGCGCAGCACGAGACTCCGACAGCATCCGGCACCTCGACTCCGGGAAAGAGTTCCTTGAAACCATTCATGTAATATGGACCGGCGTGGACGGCATCCATGTCGTTGTCCGTCATCGGGTGGATTTCTTCCGGGCAACCGAGGACCCAGGCGCATCGCAGGTTGACGTATCCGACCTCTTCGAGGTAGGGGATCTGGAATCGATTGATCATATTGACGCCGTCTTAGTACGGGTCATCGTTGTGCCATTGGTATCGTTGTGAGTGGATGAAGAGCATGTAGTCCGGCAAATGGTCGTAGTTGTCAATAATGTAACTAGTTTTGGGTCAGTCTGCCAACATTCACACGCACAAAATTGGTTCCATATCAGACGCACGTCAAGTACACCATCGACTCCCGGCCCTTGTTCTTCACAACAGTCAAATCGGCGGTTCCATCGTTCACCACATACACCTTCTTCTGCCAGTCGGGCAGGTTTTTGTGAAGCCACGAGGTATCGTCTCCCCACATGCTGGCCACAACTAGGTGTTTTTTCGAGGAGCTCGACGGAGGCGTGGGCGCAGAGAAAGGCGCCCGGCGGCCATCCTCTGCGGCTTTCAGGTGTGGCGCAGAGATCCAAAATCAAAGTTCCGATATAGTATACGAGCACATGACGAATGATGAAGTGCCAATCACCCTGGAGATAATATTAAGGATCTACACATCTACGCCAGATGCCTCTGTACTTAGAAAGCTGTTTTGTTTATGCTTCTGCAAACTTTATAGTCTAAGAATGTGCTATTTACCAGATACAGATCTGTCTGAATGGGAAATACTGTTTAACCACTTCTCTAATTTTGGTTGTGACTATTTCTAGTATACCCAAAATTCTTCTGAGTCTCTTAGTAGAACCTGTGCATGCTATTTTTATAACCACTCGAACATGCTTAATTAGGTTCCGGATGACGCACGATCAGGATCTAATATTTGTCCATATTCAGAAGGGGGTGACTAGATCGAAAATAAGATAGAGATAGAAAAATTGAGGGAGTTGGAGAGACAAAGAGAAGCTAAATAAGAAGCAAAGAAAAGAAAGAATAAGAAAAAAAAAAAGAAGTTAGGGTCACTGTCTCATATCGAAGAACCACCTGCCGAAGAGCCACCTGCCGAAGAGCCACCTGCTGAAGAACCTTCGAGTTAAGTAAGATCCTTATGAGAAACATCACCGGTTAATTGTTGGATTAAATCAAAGAAACTGTATGTTTCTGAAACTTGTTACCACGCTGATTGCACAGAAATGGAAGAATGAAGGAAAAGATATATCTAATCAATGCAAGTTGATTCTTTTTTCAGGTGCATTAAATATCGAAAAATGATAGATATGGATTAATCACTATAAAATGAATCCATGCACTTTTGTGGAATGCACTTTGAACATTATCTTTCTGTTTAGAACGATCTTGGAGCATATGTGAGTATCAGGATATGGGATTAGATTACCTGAGCTATAGTTCTGAAGATGTTATTGATCTATATACTTCTAAAAAGTATATATTTTTTTATATTGGTAGTCTTTTAGAGGAAGACCCTCTGCTAAACAGAAGAGATATTGAAATTTCCTATATATTAGTAGCTGATTATACTTGATTTCTGGTTCTAGTTTAATAGAGCGAGTTAGACTATATACAATATTGCTGGATAATTCCTTCTATAGTTAATATATTTAGAGCTATGGTCGCTCTTTTCGTTTATATAATATAGTTATATTGATTATAAACTTAACATATAGAAAGAAACCTTTGTGATTTATAAATATAGATGGGTTATATAGTGCAATCTCTGTAATCTGGTATTATTTGACTAGTTAAATCTTAGCTATCTTAATTTCTAAATTATTATCTTTATTATCTATGATTTTGTTATTCAACTGTTACTGAATAGCTAGTATAGGAGTAATAGTATTATAGTCTTTCTGAACTTATTTAAGTAATGCTTGTTCTGTGGTTTAGATAGTATTGTTAAGCTATTATTACACAGTTTGATAGTCTTAATAGATTGGCTCTTTTTTAGTTATCTTGACTATGTTAAATATCTCTTTAATCTGTGTATAGAGATAGACCTGAATAGAGATTAATTCTAATACCTAATAACTGTGATAGATCTTTTATTTCTGTTCTAAGATTAATTTTTTTGGGCAATTCGGATTTTAGAATTATTAGATATAACTAGCTATTTTTATAGATTTATAGTCTGTTTTGCGCTTTTAGAAAGTATTCTATATATTATATTATATTTATTAAGAAAGATAATTCTGTTCAAAGATCTCTAATTCTATAGTATAGTCTATTACTAAGTTACGAACCGCTGTGTTCAAGTTAGGATTATCTATCATTAATTAGTATCTCAGAGTCTGGTAAATTAGTTATGGTATAGCTAGTGTCTTACCATTGATGATATTCTTAAAATTTTACTGTAGAGAGTAGGTTGTTAAAATATCTATAAAGTTAAGGGCTTTATTAAGCCATACTATCCATCTATAATACTATCGATATATAAGACTAAGACAAGATAAGATATATATACCCTATAGTATTTTAATCACTTATTGAAAGATAAATATATCTAATATATCTCTATTCTATAGAATTATTTGATCCTAGCTATTTCTAGCTTAGAGAATATACAACTTCTTTAAACTAATTAGTTTAGGTACGCTAAAAGTCCTATTATCAAAGGTAAGACTGCTGATATAACTAATAATATAAAAAACTAGATTATTATTGAGATTAAATATATATATTTTTCTACTTTTATATAATGATAAGCTATTTAATATATAAATATATCCTAATATGACTTATAGTCGCTGTCATTTCTTACTAGACTTCGTTTTAGTTAGCTTTACTCTTAACTTTAGCTCATATTTCTTAGTTTTATAATTTTTCTCTATATATAGGCGAAGATCATAATATATAATTTAAAGTAATATATTTAGCTGCGAGCTAATAAATATAGCTAAAAGAAGAATTGCTATAATCTATACTTATTGTCGCTTATTAGGAAAGATATTAATATTAGAGGCCTAGTAATACTAGATTACTTAAATAAAGTTTTTTACCTTTAATAGCTGAGGCTTTTATTTATTAAGATTAAGATTGTACTCTTTAATAAGGATATCTTAAATAAACTGTTTTTATATTATTACTTAATATATTCTATAATAGATAAAGAATAGTACTATAAAAATTTATTTTAGAATTATCAGTTTAATATAAGAATATTACTATATAATATATAGTTGACTTAATTATTATTAGTATATTATTACTATATTTATTTTCTTGATATTATAGACCTTTAGTATTTAATAAAGGAAGTTTTTAAGCTAAATAATTTTACATTATCTCAGCGTTTCGTGAGGGTCTAACTAGAGGATATTATAGTATCTAGTTCTATAAATTAATTATTATAATAGAAAAAATAGAAGAATCATATACTTAGTAAATAAGGTCTCTATTCAGTTGATATGTCTAATAGTGGTATTAACGTAAAGTATTGTCTGATAAGACTCTAATAAAGACTGATTATATTTTTGTTATAGAAAGTCTTTTATGCAAATATCAATTAAAAATAAACTTTCATAAGAATCTCCAGACTGTAATAGAATAGTGTAAAAAGCCTTTTGATAACCCATATCGCGCTAAAAATAGAAAAATATAATAGATAAAGCAGAAAAGCATACTAGATAGAAATAATATAACAGGAAAGAGGAGGTAAATAGATAGGAGGAAGTATTTATAGAGAACTAAATAGAAGCAAAACATTATTGCAGGAATTAGTTAGATGTAAATCTATTTAAACATTTATACTTAACTAGAATTTATATACTCGCTTTAAGGTGATACAGTTTTCTAAAGTCTAGAATTAGACATTAGAGCCTTATATTAGCTCTAAATATAAGCAAGCTCTAGTCAGTGTCTTACTGCACTAATGAGCCGCTCATCTTCTTTAGGAAGTAGCATCACACTGAAATAACCAGACTTAACTAGCATTTTGAGGTTATAGCAGATACACTGGGCCTGAGAAGAATAGCGTTAAAAGGCAAGGGCTATATGGTAATGTGGAGGCTTTAAAGCGGCCAGGGAAAGGTGGAGGTAGGTTAGTGAAAACGTTGGTAAAAGCAGCGTCAAGTGTAGCCAAAAACGCTGATGCTTGCACCAGGACGGACATTTATAAAATAATATCAGATACTGATAAAACAGCAAAGAGTAAGCAGATAAGATTAGAAGCATAATAACAAAAATAGAGAAAAACGCTAGCACAAGTCTATAGCCTATAGAAATTATAATAATAAATAATATACAGATATATCAAATACTTCAAAATAAAAATAGCAAAGACATTCTTTAAAGAGAAAACATAATACAAAGCCTTTATAAAAACAAGAGACAAAAGAATACTATTAAAAACAATAGTATATATATTTATAATTTCTATACTTAAAAGAGTTAGTTTTAAAGAATAAATAAATATCTACATAATAGTCTAAAAAGATAGATAACAGGCTATTTATAGATCTTTACATAACTAGAAATACTACGTCCAACTAGACACCTATAGTAGAGATAGCAGTCACTCTACAGATATTTTATACTAAAACTAAGGATATTAAATTAGGAAAGAAGGGTTTGTATAGAGACCTCCCTCAAGACCAGGAGCTCTGTTACAAGCCAAATAGTTGCGTTTATAAATCATAAAAAGGTCTCTGGGTGGGAACATAATTAGGTTAAGAATTAAATATAAAACAGATATAAAGCATAATCCATTCATAGTAATTGGTTAGATACAGCTTCAGTCTATATAATTATTAAACGATGGTAGAAAAGCATGTTAAGGAAAGCCACAATACTAGTTTAAGTATGTTAAGAAAGAGAGAAGTTTGAGAAAAGATAATAAAAAATAGATATACATGTCTTAAAAGTTAAAATATAATAACACGCCAAGATAAGACGCTATTTTAGCTAATCAATAGTTAATTTAACTAGATTAGTATAATAATATCATCTTTTTTTTTATTAATTGACTTAGAGTGGTGATTACATCTAAAAAGAACTAAAGTCCAGTTCATTAGCTAAGTTCTGTAGAGATAGGACTAATCGACCTGATCACACAGAGCGCACGGTCTAGACCATCAATTAAAGTAGATAGAATCGAAAGAAAGCCGCATTGTAGAATTATCTACTGTGAAATGGAGAGAACAGAATATAGGAAATACTTTTAAGACTTATATTTTATGATATCTAGAAAATGTCTGCATTATATATATATTTTGTAAATAAGATAGTATCTAATCTACAAGTTATCTTACCCAGATCAGTATAGAAAGTGGGTCAGTGGCTGGCTCAACATCATATTAGATGTAGAAAGCTAACGCATAGTCATTACCCTATAATAGAGCTATTTATTAGTTTGTTTATGTCAATCGGTTCAACAACTCGTCACCAAGATGTGAATCGGGGTGGGTATTCTGCTAACAGAAGACAAGATAAGAATATTGTGTAAGGCAATCCTAAGATAAATAGAGTACTATCGTAATAATAAGCTGCAAAGTATATTGAAGAGTAATAATAGTATATTATTTGCTTAAGAGAATAAAATATAATAAGCTAGATATATAATAGTAAATAGGTTGTTAGGGTCTTAGCCCCTGGGATACTCAGGCTTCGCTCTCGTAGAATAACCGCACCTGGTCCGCACCTGGTTCGCCATAGAAGAACCCCCTGACGCTACACCAGATTCGCTAGGGCGCCCCCGGGACCCACACTCGCCTGTATCGACATTCGACAATGCGAACCCCTGCGAACCTTTTCCTTCTCTTTCTCACGTTCGAATCTACTCAATTCCTGGACCTACATAAGGCCAGTAAGACGGGACCTAGCCCGTAACATTAGATTCGAACGTCTCACCCCCCTCCCCTATTTAAAGGGTCGAGAACGCGCCACTCCCCTCACCCGAAGGGTTGAGCTATACGATCGCTCCTCGTTCGTTCGAGTCGAGCCCCTGAGAACCGTACCAACTCTCCTCATTCGGAGGATTGAATTATTATATCGCCGCTCCTCGACGACCGAGTTGAGCATTGAGAAATTTCCCCATTATGACGAATAGCCCACCGAGGGACGGCCCGGACCGAAGGGGCATACCTTTGGAACCGAACCAGCTGTTATTGGAACAAATGCAACGAATGGAACTCCTTCTGACGAATATGTCCGCTCGCCTATCGCATGTCGAAGGACAAGTTAACAATACGACCGAACCACCTATGCCCGAGGTCCCTACTGATGCCACACCATCGGTAACCCCTATGTACAGTGCGAACAAACCGCGCCACTCCCTTGACCATCCCGATAAATATGACGACTCTGATCGTTCACGATATATGCAGTTCGTGGCAATCCTATATGCAAAATTGACGGTCGATGCACCAGCGATCGGAGGACCGTACGAGCAACTGTGGTACGCCTATGGACGGTTGGCAGGAAAGGCCCAGACGAAGGTCTACCCCTGGATGCGGCTTCATGGGAACGTAAATACGGTCACCCCCGCTACACTAGAAGCTTTCTTTGCGCACCTTAACGTGCTGTTCGAAGATCATCAACTTGTGGAGAAGGCGAACCTTGAACTTAACCGTATACGACAGGGGCGCACCCCTTTCCAGGACTTTATCAGCGAATTTGAACGGATATTACTTCTTGCAGGAGGTCAATCATGGACCGACGACGTAAAAATCTCACGACTGAAAACCGCGATTAACCAAGAAATGAGGCGTGCGACTGTCGGGAGCGACATGCCGAAGCAGTACGAAGCTTTCTGCGAACGCTTACACCGAGTAGCGAACGACCTTGAAGAGCTGAAAAGGATTGACAACATCCAGTCCCGATACAAGCGGAACACTTCCCGTCCGCTCACAAAAGGAACCTCCCCCGACAGAGGACAGCCCCAAGTCATGGACTGGACACCTGCGGGCCTGCCAATTAATACTGTCAGAACGGACAACTGTTTTCGATGCGGAAAACCGGGTCATATTGCCCAATACTGCCCCGAGCCTGCGCCGCTCCGTCGGGCGCCATCTCCGAGGAACCGTGGCAAGAAGAAACACGATACGTTCACGAGAATATCCAACACCGGAGTAAAGGAGAATGAAACCGAATCTGATACAGGCTCAGATAGCACATCAGAGTCAAAAGAGTAGCTCCTGCGCAAAGTCGCCCGCAGGAGCCAAAATGCAAAACAGCTCGTGACTTCGAGAATTTTAAGAAGATGGTTGGAAGGTTTGACGGACCCCCATTCAATATAGACGCATGGTTAGACCGTAGAACCAATGCCAATGCTTTAATTGATAGTGGGTGCCTCACCTATGGGATCATCAAAGAGACCTTCGCTCGAAAGAAAAAGCTGAATTGTAGCGCTATTAAACCTCGACCTATTAAGGGATATGATGGTTCGGCACCTCAATACATCAAAGAAATTGCATGCGTGACATTAGATATCGGGGGAAATATACAGGAGAAAGCCTACTTCTATGTGGTTCCGAAGTGCGAATACGATATGATATTGGGTCTCCCATGGATGGAACACCAACATGTAAGAATTGACGCCGCTGGAGGCCGACTGGAATTCGGGAACGGAATATCCGTCGATAAAAAGAACCTGTTACGACCTGAGTACGCCCCCCGACAGATCGGTGCAGCTGCGGTGAACGCTTTGAAAAGGATGCGAAGCAGGAAAAAGGAGGTCGACATATTTGCAGTCTCCATGCGGGATATTGAGAAAGCTCTGGCCCCGAAACCACAGACAGACCC
The DNA here is from genome assembly GCF_013368755.1 of Talaromyces rugulosus. Lineage (NCBI taxonomy): Eukaryota > Fungi > Ascomycota > Eurotiomycetes > Eurotiales > Trichocomaceae > Talaromyces > Talaromyces rugulosus. The sequence continues at coordinate 3,518,835 of NC_049566.1, read as the reverse complement.
AGGGAACAAGCTACCTAAGCATTACCACGAGTTCCTGGAACTATTTGACCCGAAGGAAGCTGACAAGCTACCACCGTCACGTCCGAATATCGACCATCAGATTGAACTAATTGACGCCGACGCGAAGGGGCGCAAGCCAGAGATACCATGGGGCCCTCTCTATAACATGTCACGGGAAGAACTGCTGGTCCTACGGAAAACTCTCCACGACTTACTGTCGAAGGACTTCATACGTGTGAGCAACTCGCCCGCTGCAGCGCCGGTACTGTTTGTAAGGAAACCCGGAGGAGGACTGCGCTTCTGCGTCGATTATCGGGCGCTCAACGCTATGACAAAAAGGGACCGATATCCACTACCGTTAATACATGAGACCCTACAACGAATATCTAAAGCCCGATGGTTTACAAAGCTTGACGTTACAGCGGCCTTCCATAAGATACGCATCGCCGAAGGAGACGAGTGGAAGACAGCTTTCCGAACCAGGTTTGGACTCTATGAATGGTTAGTAACACCTTTCGGCCTTACCAATGCGCCGAGCACGTTTCAACGATACATCAATTGGACCCTTCGCGAGTTCCTGGACGACTTTGTATCTGCCTATCTGGACGACGTGCTTATCTTTACGGAAGGCAGCCGCGCGCACCATCGGAAACAGGTAATGAGGGTGCTAGAACGCCTGCGCACTGCGGGACTACAGCTAGATATCAATAAATGCGAGTTCGAGGTGCAGACAACAAAATACCTCGGATTCATATTAGAAGCTGGAAAAGGGATCCGAATGGACCCCGCGAAAGTCTCTGCCATTTTGGAATGGAAAGCCCCAACGTGTGTGAAAGACGTGCGATCGTTCCTAGGGTTCGCAAATTTCTACCGACAGTTTATCCGAGGGTATTCCGACATAATCCGTCCGCTGACAGAACTGACTAAAAAGGGAACTACCTTCGTTTGGACCAAGGCCGCCAATGAAGCCTTCGAACAACTAAAGCAAATGTTTGTGAGCGACCCAATACTAGTGCAATTCGACCCCGAGCAGGATACAATCGTGGAAGCCGACTCTTCGGGATATGTCGTAGGGGGGACATTATCACAGTACGATAACAAAGGACTCCTACGAACCTGCGCCTACTTCTCCCGAAAGTGCACGCCCGCGGAGTGCAATTACGAGATCCACGATAAGGAGCTATTGGCGATAATAGCGTGTCTGAAGCAATGGGAACCTGAACTAATTGGCACTAAGGAGTTTACTATCCTGACCGACCACCGGAATCTTAAATACTTCATGCAGCTCCGACGGTTGAATGAAAGGCAAATGAGATGGGCCGGTATACTCTCACGCTTCAACTATAAGCTCCAATACCGGCCAGGGCGACTAGCTGCCAGACCTGATGCACTATCGCGACGCTCGCAAGATATGCCCGATGGGATTGACGATGAACGCCTAGCATACCGAAATAAGCGTCTTATCAACCCTAACAAGGTACGGAGAGACTATCCAGAACAACCTCCCCAGGGTCGCTTATCGAACACCGCACCTGAACCCCATGTCCACGCTACCCACATAGAGCACTTAACGTCAATTGGAGAACAGTGGCGACTAGCCGAAGCCGAGGATAAGAATTATGAACGAATCAAAGAGGCCGTACGCCAGAAGCTCCCGCGGTTCCCTCAAGACCTACAACTTCGCACCATGGTATCCGAATGCACGATCGATGCAGCGGACCGGTTACTATTTCGAAACCGACAATGGGTACCAAACAGCGAACCACTCCGCACTCGTATTATACAAGATACGCACGACTCCTATCTCACCGGACACCCAGGCCGAAACATGACCTATGCCATCGTGGCCCGACAACTATATTGGCCGAACCTATCTGAGGATGTCCGAAGGTTCGTGAATAACTGCGACAAATGTGGTGCGAACACCGTATGGAGACAACGCCGACAAGGGTTATTAAAACCGCTCCCTGTTCCCTCGCGAATGTGGCGAGATATTAGTATGGATTTTATAGAGAAACTCCCAATGTCCGACGGGAATACGAATCTCATGGTAATCGTTGACCGACTGGGAAAAGGGATTATATTGGTACCATGCAAACACATAGATACTGAGACAGTGATATCGAAGTTCGTTGACCGATTCATACGCGAACATGGGCCGCCTAGCAGCATTATATCGGATCGGGGCACGCAATTTGTTAATGACCTTTGGAAAGGCGTGTGCGAACGTCTAAAGATCATGAGACGATTGTCAACCGCGCATCACCCCCAAACTGATGGACAGACGGAACGTGCTAACTCTGTGGTGGAAGAATACCTGCGGAACTTCTGTACCTACCTCCAAACCGACTGGAGCCCACTAACCGCAATTGCGCAACTCGCAATAAACGGGCGCGACGCTACTGCAACTGGTATCAGCCCCTTCTTCCTGACCCATGGATACAACGTCGAACCACTCCAGTTAGATGAAGCTATCCCCACATCTGAGCAGCAAAGACCCGCCGCCGAACGTGCAAACGATATAGTTACTAAGCTACGGCAGGCCTTTGATATAGCGCAGACTGAGCTTGTCTCAGCGCAGCAGCGAATGGAAGATAGTGCGAACCGTCGCCGAGAGACTCCTCTGGAGTATAAAGTAGGACAGAAGGTATGGTTAGACCTTCGGAACATTCGGACCGAACGACCTTCGAAGAAGCTGGACGCCCGACATGCGAAATATACTATACTAGAGAAAGTGGGATCCCATGCGTACCGACTCGATGTCCCCGGAACTATTCATGATGTTTTTCATACGACGCTCCTCCGCCCTGCGGGCACACGTCCGCTCCCTTCACAGACCCGACACGATTACCAGCCACCAGCGCACCTAGTAGAAGGCAATGAAGAGTACCTAGTCGATAGCATACTCGACGAACGGACCATACGTCGGGGCCGCGGACATATGAAGCAATACCTTGTCCGTTGGACCGGATATGCGCGACCTACATGGGAACCTGCCCGGTCCATGGAAGACACCGAAGCACTCGACCACTGGCTCCAACACCACAACGCCCTTGCCGAAGGGGGGGAGTAATGTTAGGGTCTTAGCCCCTGGGATACTCAGGCTTCGCTCTCGTAGAATAACCGCACCTGGTCCGCACCTGGTTCGCCATAGAAGAACCCCCTGACGCTACACCAGATTCGCTAGGGCGCCCCCGGGACCCACACTCGCCTGTATCGACATTCGACAATGCGAACCCCTGCGAACCTTTTCCTTCTCTTTCTCACGTTCGAATCTACTCAATTCCTGGACCTACATAAGGCCAGTAAGACGGGACCTAGCCCGTAACATAGGTATTTCTATATAGTTCTTAATATCAAAGCATTACTTTAATATCTAGCAGCACCGCTTTATTATATAGAATTACTAATTCTATATTTAGAAACACTATTTCTAGCTTATCTTAGCTTACTGAACGTGCCTGAAGTACTAAACCAATTCTAGTTAGTGTTATATATATATATTATATATATAATATTATTTTAGTAGCTATTAATATAAATAGTATAATTAGCTATAAATTATTTATTTTTTTAATAATTTTCTCTCTTAAGACTGGCGTCCTAACAATGTAATAAATAGTTAAGTTTTTTTATATTTTTAGTAGGTTAACTGTTATTTATATTTTCTTATACTTGTAATAATAATCTAATTATATCTTTAAAAATTTTAGGTATTTATAAAAATAAACTAGCTTATTAACTTATAAAGAAAGATTTTAAAATAATTATTCTTTATACTTGTTGTACTTAACTAAATAAATTTTATATTAAATATATTAATTTTTTTTATTATAGTAAGTATACTTATTTAAATTAAAAATATATAGATTTTCCTACGATTTTTTCTAATAAAGAGTGATGGAGGTTAATCATGACTTAGAAGCAAATCTGTATTTAAAAGAAAGAAATATTCACAAAGCTTCAGTATTTAAAGATATAGAATAAGTTATTTTAAAGTATACTGATAATTTTATAATAAAAAATATAAAAAAAATAAAAGAATTAAAGTATTTAGAAAAAAAAAAAGAGAAAAAGTAGAAATAAAAAAACCAAACAGCAAAAATTAAATAAGATAATTATTACTACCATTTAAGAGTTTCCTATATTATCTAATAATAAATTTAATTATATCCTCTCTAACTTCCTTTCTAATAAAATATTTAAATTTTTTCAGGACAGTTTAAATATCTAATAAATTCTTATAAATTATATTTAGGTCTATATCTTTTTTAATTAATTAAATAAAAGATTTTTTTATCTACTAATTTTCTTTTTAAAATATTTTTAACTTTATATTTATCTTTAGTTACTTTATTATTACTATTTTCTAAATTTTTAATTAGTTCTAATAATAAGATATAAAATATTAAATATACTTTTATTTTTATTAATAATTAAAATTTATAATTATTATTAATAAGTTTTTTTTAAATTATAAAAAGTCTATATTTAATAATATTAAGTTTATTATTTAATTTTTTACTTAGAATATTAAATTTTTTCTATCTAATTATTTATTATAATAAGTAAACTTTCTTTTTTTTTTTAAAGATTAATATATCTTTATACTTTTTATTATAGTAGATCTTTATTTAGTTTTTAGACTACTTAATATCTTTTAAGATTATTTAATAAAATATCTATAATTTCTTAGCTTATATTATTATAGCTTTAAATAATTTTTTTTATAGTACTTCAGACTATATTATTTTTAGATATTATCTAAGATTTATAAAATATAGAACTTATTTTATTATAGTATTTTCTATATTATTTAATATAAACTATATTAATAGTAGTAGTTCTACCTAATTATCTTATTCCTAATCTAAATAATATTAAAAATATTATTTAACTATTTGAATTATTCTCTTAGACTAGCTATTAGTCTATTAGTAATTTATAATTAATAACTTATAATATATTTTATATATCTTTATAATTATCTACTATTAATAATCTAATACCCGCCGGGAAAATCAAAAATCAACCTTTTGAAATTCAATGCTACTGGAAGGCATCCAGGGCTTCGCTATGGCCCCTGGACTCCCCAATATCGACAACCACCCCCTAGACCCAGGGGGGCAGGCGCTAGGTCTGGTGAACCCCGTAGGGGCCTATATAGGCACCCCAGCGGGGACAGCACCACCAGCGCCCCCCGAGGCAAGTGCAACAGTCCCTCAGAGCGAGGGCTTCTTGCCTAGCCTGGAAATCAACCCTAGGGAGTTGTTTCCCCCCCTAAGCAGCGTGCCAGGCTCCCAGGAAGCACCTAAAACTCTAGGGAAGAGACTACAGGAACACAGCCCTGACGGGGCAGAAAGAGCCCCCATGAAGGCCCTAATCGGCCCAGCCTACAAGGACATGGAACAGGCCTTATTAGGCCACTTTGCAAGCAGCAATAGCGCGCTGCACGCGGAGATGGCCGCTATGAAGGCCTATATGACCTCTCTGGTAGAGGCTATGGAGCAGCGCCTCACAGGCCAATTGGGCGCTCTGGAGCGCCGTTTCTCAACCCTAGAAGCTCAACAGGCCTCCCCGAACGCCCCAAACCACCCCCTAAAGCCCCTATCGTCAGGGGGCGACCGCCAGGGCCCACGACAGCCTCTGCCATCCCAGGGGACGACGTTTGCAGAGGTCGCCCATGGCCCCCAAGCTAACCCGAATAGGGCCGCTAAGCCCATAGAGCCACGCAGAGCCTCACCCCCGATATCAAAACCACCCCCTGGGGTGAAGCCCGCAGCAGGCCCCCAGTGGGCCGATATAGCGGCCAGCAATGCCCAGGAGTGGCAAATCGTTACAAAAAAACGGGCTTACTCCCCGAACCAGCCCCCAAAAGTCCAAATGGACCCAGGGAGCCTGAAGCCTATTCGCGGAAGCAACAAGGGAGACCGCAGGCTTATATTTAGGCGTGAAAATGGCCGCACCGCCCCTAGAAAGTCTAAAGCCGATGTCATCTTGCAGCTTAACCGCTGCCTAGCCCAGGCAGGCTTCCCGAACTTCGCCAGGGTAATAGACGCCAATTACACCGAATCAGGGGCTATCTCAGCCCTATTGGACCAAGGAAGCACCGTAGGCTCGCTATTACCAGCCTATAAGGACCTATTAGTGGCTGCCTGCCACCGGGTCGACCCCGCAGTCATCTCAGTGGAAGCAGACCAACAGTGGCACAAGATTAAGGTGCATGCGGTGCCGGTAGCCCGCTATAGCGCCTCAGGGCTAGGCCTAGCCAGGGAAGAAATTGAATTAGGGGGCACATGCACCCTAATGAGAAACCCTACCTGGATCAAGCCGATAGCGGCTATCCAGACTAATAAGCAGCGTTTCTCTACTATCGTTATAACAGTAGGAGGCCTAGATGACGCCCGCAGGCTACTCGCCCGGGGCGTACGCTTCGGGGGCAACAGGCACCCTACCAGCCCCTATCACGAAGTGGGTAAAGACACCGTTTGCACCCGATGCTGCGGCATTGGCCACCGAACTTATAGAGGCTGCGGCACCCGACCACCACTCTGCACCGTGTGTGCTGGCGCCCATGAAGCCCAAGAGCACACCTGCAACGTGCTAGACTGCAGGGCCCAAACAGGCCACCCATGCCTGCATGCACCCACTAAATGCGGCAACTGTGGGGGGAAGCACCAGGCTGATTCCCCGGGGTGCCCCAAGCTTCGGGAGGCCCGCCGGCGACTCCATAAGCGCTTCCCTGGCGTAGAGGTCGTTATGCCCCCTCCCCCCCCTGAATGGACCGAATGGGAAGGCGTTGCTGAGGAGGCTTCTCCCCCAACCACTACCCAGGACGCCCCCCAAGCCCCAAAGCTTAGGGAGGTCGATGACGCTATGGAAGATGCCCCAGGGACATCACCCCTACCGTACTCATCCCCGTGTCCAACACCAACGCCTGGAGCTGCAGCCCCTATTAATGTTGATTATTCAACATAATTGCGGCCGTACCTACCCCGCAACCTTAGGGGCTCTAGAAGCGGGGATAGAGCGGCAAATAGGCATTATATGCCTGCAAGAGCCTTATATTGCCTATGACTTCTCCCACCCAGGCTATCTGCTGTACTGGCCAGGGGGGGAGAAGCGGGATCAACGGGTGCTTATGGCCATCCGTAAAGACCTTATAGGGGCGGTTAGGGTCGAGAACCGCACTGATTTAGTAGACCACCCCTATTTACAGGCCCTGGACATATGGGAAGCACCAATAATTAGCGGGCATGCCCCCCGACGCACTAGAATAGTCAACTGCTATGATGTGTGGATTGGGGCCAGTTACCGGTGGCAAGGGGCCTTCCCTAGACGACGCCGGGCCATCGAGGACGCAGACTGGGACCTGCTTATAGTGGGTAGGTGCCTATTAGTGGGTGATTTCAACGCCCATAGCCCTTCGTGGAACCCACTGGCCAAGGGCCGGGTTAACGCTGAGCCCTTGGAACAGCTTATAGAGCGGCACTCACTATATGTTAATAACCCACTGGGGGAGGCCACACGCTATAAGAAGACCGAGGGGGTGTCAATTATTGATTTAGCGTTATCCTCGCCAACCCTAGGGCCTCTGCAAGCCTGGGAGGTGGATAAGGATAAGCCTACAACATCTGACCATGAGCTTATCGTCCTAGCCTGGGAAGCCCTAGAACCCCCCCCAGGAGGAATCTCCGGGGAGATTACTGGGTGGCAGATAGAAGCTCTGCAGGTAAACGAGGAAGCCCTAAAGCTGGCCACAGCAGCTTGGGCCTCAGAGGCTGTAGGCCACCCCCCTCTTAGTGATCAATGCACCGAGGAAGACCTTGCTAGAGAGGCCAATTGGGTGCAGGACACCCTAACCAGCGTACTCGATAGGCATGCCAAAGCAGTACGGCTTTGTGCACGCTCTAAGCGGTGGTGGAAGCCAGAGCTGCGGCAAGCCCGGAGCTTATGGGCTGCAGCCCGCAAGCGGTGGCAGGCCCATGCCTGTACCGACACCGAATTCAAGGCTGCAAGAACCGCTTATTACCATGAAATAAAGGCGGCTAAAAGGACCTGCTGGGAGGTCTTCCTTGCTGAGGGAGGCCCTGGGGGGAAGGAAGAGTGGAAAAAAGGTTCGAACCCCACTGGGAACCCTTTTCCCAAAGGCCCTAGGGATGGCCTGGAAAAGCCTTCTCCAGGAGATCCTAATAGGTGTTGGATAGCCCTACAGTACACTAAGCCACGGACTAATCCCACCACCCCAGCACTCCAAGGCCCGGATCTAGGGGCTCCCCCTGCCACTACCATGGCCGATAAAGAAGCCCTAATCAGGGAAATGGCATTTCCTAACGCCCCCCGTAGCTCCCCTCCTGGGGAGCTGCCAGGTGGACAGGCCCACATGCTTATAACGCCAGAGCGGGTGCATCAGGCTTTATTCAGCCAGAGCATTAAGAAAGCTCCGGGGGCCGACAGGCTCAATTTTAAAGCATGCCGGCTACTCTGGGCACTAGACTCACCCCGAATCATAGGGATGGCTAGGCAGTGCTTTCGGCTTGGGGTGCACCCAGGGGCCTGGAAGACCGCTAAAGGCATCCTACTTCGGAAGCCAGGGAAGCCTGATTACACCCAGGTGAAGGCCTGGAGGGTGATAAGCTTGCTTAGCTGCCTGGGCAAGGTTGTTGAGAAGCTGGCTGCAGGCCTTATAGCGGACTGGTGTGAGGCCCAGGGGGCTTTACACCCTGGACAAATGGGGTGCAGGCGGGGCCGTGGGGCTATTGACGCGGTGGCCTGCCTCGTGCAAACAGTGCACGAGGGATGGACTCAAAAGCTTCTCACAGGCACTATCTTTATTGACGTTATGGGGGCCTTCGACCATGTTGACCCCTATAAGCTTAGTGAGGCTATGGAAGCTGCAGGCCTGGACAATGACCTTATAAGGTGGACCTTATCCTTCCTTACAAATAGAAGGGTCAGCCTCGTAATTGACGGTTATAAAGCTCCTGAACAGCCTATTGACTCAGGGCTGCCCCAGGGCTCACCGGTCTCCCCAATCCTCTTTCTTATCTATATCCGGGGTGTGTTTCAGGCTATGGAACAGCAGGTGCCAGGGATCAAGGCCCTGTCCTATGCCGATGACATAGGCCTGGTAGCCCAGGGAAGCTCGGTCTCTGAGATCTGCAGGCAGCTAGAAGCAGCGGCAAAAGCTGCTATTGAGTGGGGACTGGCAGATAGCGTCAAATTCGACCCTAAAAAGACAGAGGCCATCCTATTCTCTAGGGCCACCAGCAGGGAACATAAAAATCAGGTCCAGGAAGCTAGGGTGCAGGTAGGAGACGCTTTAGTGGCATTCTCCCCAACAGCCATCCGGTGGTTAGGGGTCTTACTAGATCCAAAGCTTACCCTCAAAGCCCACTATAAGTACCGCCTGCAAAAAGGTCAAAATACTGAAAGACGAGTGCGGGCACTGTGCAAGGCCCAGGGGCTCCCCCCAGGCCTGGCATGGCGAATCCAAAAGGCCACCGCGCAGTCAGTGGCGCTTTATGGGGCCGAGCTTTGGTGGCATGGGCAAAAGAACTGCCTAGAAGGACTGCAGGGCCTAATTAATAACCAGGCCCGGGCAGTCACAGGCATGCTGAAGTCCACCCCATTAGGACCGCTTATAAGGGAGGCAGCTTTGGAACCAGCAGAGGCCCTATTAGATAGTAAACAGCGGCGGTATGCCCTGAGACTCCTAGGACTTCCCCAGGGGCATCCAGCAGCAGAAATACTCCCCATAACGCTTAGGGAGGGAGACGCCCATGCACAGCCTGGAGAGCAGCCGCTAGAAGACCGAGCTTGGGCAACACCAACCCGCCGAGGCCCCTGGAAGCTGGGCATGGGCCTGGCCCGCAGGCTACGAGAGGCCTTGACCGCCGACCCCTCCCAGGGCTTTGAGCGTACAATAGAGCCTGGTAATAGGTCTATACCACTAGATTTCAGGATAGACTCCCCTGAAACCGCTATGCAATTAGCCTCAGACCCCCTAAGTGGGATAGGGAACACTGACCTTTACTCAGACGGTTCCAGGTTAGACGATCAGCGCGTAGGCGCTGCGGTAGCTTATAAGCCACTTATTGGCCCCTGGAGGTCGCGCCTAGCTCCCCTGGGCGCAGGCTTCGAAGTCTTTGATGCAGAACTAATAGGAGTAGTCGAAGCCCTAGAGTGGGCGCTGGCAGAGAATCTTAGAGGGCCAATTAGGGTGTTTCTCGATGCTCAAGCCGCTATAGGCAGGCTTCAGCATACCCAGCCAGGCCCTGGCCAAGCCCTGGCGCTGCGGGCACATGATCTAGCCAAGGAACTGCAGGCCACCGGCCGCAGGGTTACTATATGCTGGGTGCCAGGCCATAAGGGGGTCCCAGGCAACGAAGAGGCCGATAAAGCCGCCAAGAAAGCTGCGGGGAAGCCCCGAACAGGCAAATACTCGGGCATCTCACTGGCACATGCTCAACGGGCCTGTACCGAAGCTTATAGAGCTGCCAGGGCCAACTGGCTTGCTGCAAAGCTTGCAAAGCGTGCCCAGCGGGCAAGCCAGGCCTACTATCCCCCCCGGGGATGGAAGCTTGACCCAATGTTGGCGAACACCCCCAAGCACCTAGCGCGGCGATATTACCAGTTCAAGACTGGCCACGCACCAATTGGGGCCTATTTGCACCGAATTAAGGCCCGAGACTTCCCTAATTGCTTGGGGTGCTCTAGGGGGACTGAGACGGTAAGACACCTTCTTACAAACTGTCGACAGTGGTGCCACCAGCGGGAAAAACTATATGCCGGCTTGGCCGAAGCGGGGGTAAAGGCCCTGCAGGATAGCGAGCAGTGCCCCGAAGCACGCCTATTCCAGGACCCAAAGGCCACTACAGCGCTGCTGGCGTTTATAGGGGCCATTAGGGAGCGAGAGGATAACCAACAGGCCTGGGAGCAGGCCTATAAGACTGATAATTGGGGCATTGAGGCCCTGGATGAGGGAGAGCGAGAGGGGGAAGGATAGCGGGCAGGGGCGGCCCGCTATTGTAGGCAACGCCCAAACGTTAGTGGCCATAAGGAGGGGGTAGTGGTTGCCACCCACTATAAGCCCCCGAATCGTCCTGCGCATATAAGTGGCTTGGGGCGAGGAAAGTGCAAGATACCTTGAAAGCATGGATCCAATGGGGGTAGAGGCACCGGTTTATAGGGGGCAACCCCTATAAGCAGGCCTAATCCACACGAATCGCTGTCTGTCATAGCCTAGGGCTCGGTATAGACGTTAAATTTGATTAAATAAATAAATAAATAAATAATTATCTACTAATATTTAGATATAAATAACTTATTTTAGTCTATAATAAGTTTATTTAATAATTTAGTTTATATAAAAACTTTTTATAATATAAATTTTATATATTATTCTATTATCATATTCTTTAATATTGATTCTAAAATAACATATTTTATAAGTCAGTTAATTATTATTATAATATTAATATAGATAATTCCTGTTATTAGATCTTTAGACTGTAGTAGTCCTTAGATAAAATTAATAATAATATTTTTCTATACTTCTTCTAGTACTTCCAGTATTTATATTTTTCTAAAGGATTTATAATATATTGCTTTATTTCTATTATATTTATTATAGTTTCTGATATAATTCTCAACTTTTTTTTAGATATAAAGAAAGTAGAATATTTAGATAATTATTTTAATTATTCTTTTAACTCTTTAATATCCTTTTATTAGAAGATTATAATAGTGTTAAATAATTTCTATAATTATATTCTGTAGTATTCTAATTATTCTATTCTATATTACTAAGCTCTTCTGGATATTTTTTATAACTTATCTAGCTTATAATTCTTTTTATATTTTCTAATCTTTATTGGTTTTTTAATATATCTATTCATAGAATAGATTATTATTAATAACTCTTATTACAGTTATAATAATTATATTATGGTTATAGCATAAAACTCCTAATTTTTCTTATAGAATATTTATCTTAGAGGGTTCTATCTTAATTATATAATCTAGTCGTCTATTTAATATATCTATAGCTATATTCTATTTTTCTAGAATATATTCAATCCTATAATTAAATTTAGCTAGTTCTTTGGTCTATTATATTTGTCTTCTAGATAATTTTTTTATTATTATAAAGTATTTTAAATTATAATAATTACTTTTAATAATTACTTTATATTTTGCTTTTTAGAGATAGTATTATTATTATTAAAATATTTAAACTATTATAAGTAATTCTCAGTTATAAATATTATAGTTAACTTTTATTAATATAAACTTTCTTAAGTAGAATATAATAATCTATATTTCTTCTTTTTTATTAATTTGTTTATAGATTACTCTAAAAATATATCTAGATATATCTATTTATAAAATACTTTATAACTTTAGATTAAATAGTTGTTATAAGATTAGCACAATTTTAATGAGTTCTTTAATATTTTTAAAAGATCATTATCTTCTTACTATCTAATTAAATAGTTCATTTTTTTTTAGTAATTCTATTATTAGTGTTATAATATCTAAGTATTTTTTAAAATATTGTTAAATATATCTACTAACTCTAAAAAAAGATTATATATTATAGATATTTATTAAAATTGACTATTTAAAGATAGTATTTAATTTTTCTTTTAGTATTTCTAGTCTATTTGTTATATATACTATTTCTAAATAGTTGATTTATATAGTATTAAATTTATACTTCTTAATTTTAAAAGTTAATCCTATTTCTATAAGTTTTATTATAACTAGTTATATATAGTTATTATATTTCTTAAAGTTTTTTAAGTAGACTATAATATTATTAAAGTATACTGTAATAAAAAGATTAAGATATTCTTATAGAATATAGGTTATAAATCTTATAAATTCTATTAATAGCTGTTTAAGTTCTATAGACACTACTAGCTATTTGTATAATCTTAAATCTATAAAGAATACTATTTTCTAGATATTATTATTTTTTATTTATAGGTTATAGTATCTCTATTTAATATTAAACATTATTATAGTTTTTATGTTTTATAATAAATCTCTTTTCTGTTTTTAGTATAATACTTTATTTGCATTATCTTTGATTATATTGTTTAATCTTTAGTAGTTAATAATTATTTATAATGATTTATTGTGTTTTAGTATAAATATTACTTATATAAAAGTCTTTGCTTTTAATTCTCTAATATAATTAGCTGCTAAGAATTTCTTAATGAATTTCTTAATAGTTTAGAGTTCATCTTATAAGATTTATTATTGTTTTATTTATGATATTTATACTCTTTTCTTAAATAGTATCTCTGCTTATATTTTTTTTTATATTATAATAGTCAGTATTCTTTTTTTATAAATAATTTGATAAAGTCTTGATATTTTTTTAATAGCTTATTAAGTACTTCTTTCAGTTCTTTTTCATAGATTTCTTTTAATTTCTTTTATATTTCAATTTATTAGTCTATTTTGTTTATTTCTTTAGTTAAAAAATAAATAAAAAATTAAAGATAAATTTATTAATATTTTTTATTTTATTAGATATCTATAGAAATCTAGTTTAGTGAATTTAATATAAAACCTTTATATATTTAAAAAAGATAGAATAAAGAAAATAGTATATAATTATTAATAACTAAATAGTTAGATAATTAATAATATAAATAAGACATTACATTAAAAATAAAAAAAAGATTATTATTATTATTATTATTATTATTTAATCAAATTTAACGTCTATACTGAGCCCTAGGCTATGACAGACAGCGATTCGTGTGGATTAGGCCTGCTTATAGGGGTTGCCCCCTATAAGCTGGTACCTTTACCCCCATTGGATTCAGGCTTTCAAGGTATCTTGCACTTTCCTCATTCTATACCGCTTATATGCGCAGGATAATTTAGAGACTTATAGTGGATAGTAATTATTATCCCCTTCTTATAGCTACTAATGTTTAGGTGTTATTTATAATAATAGGCTGTCTCTGTCTACTATTCTTTCCCCTTTTATTCCCCCTCATCCAGGGCCTTAATACCCTAATTATCAGTTTTATAGGTCTATTCCTAGGCTTATTAGTTATTCTTTTGCTCTCTAATAGTTTTTATAAATACTAATAGCGCTGTAATGGCCTTTAGATCCTGAAATAGATATGCTTTAGGGCATTGTTTATTATTCTATAGAGTCTTTATCTCTGCTTTGGCTAAACTGGCATATAGTTTTTCTTATTAGTGGTATCACTGTTGATAGTTTGTAAGAAGGTATTTTACTATTTTAGTCTCTCTAGAGTATCCTAAGTAATTAAAGGAGTCTTAGGCTTTAATTTGGTGCAGATAGGTCTTAATTAGAGTGTGGCTGGTTTTAAATTAGTAATATTGCTGCGCTAGATACTTGGGGATATTTGCTATTATTAGGTCAAGCTTCTATCTTTAGGAGGGTTAGTAGGCTTGGTCTATTTATTAGGTGTGTCTTGCAAGCTTTATAGTAAGCTAGTTGGCTTTGATAGCGTTATAAGTTTTAGTGTATATTTGTTGGGTATAGGCTAGTAAGATACCTGAGTACTTGTCTATATAGAGCCTCTTTATAGTTTTCTTAATAGTTTTATTGGCTTCCTTGTTGCCTGGGATCTTTTTATGGCCTGGCATCCAGCATATGGTAACCCTGCGGCTGGTGGCCTATAGTTCCCTGGCTAGGTCGTGTGCCCGCAGCGCTAGGGCTTGCCCTGGGCCAGGCTAGGTATGCTGGAGCCTGCTTATAGCGGCCTGGGCGTCTAAAAACACCCTAATTGGCCCTATAAGATTCTCTGCCAGCGCCCACTCTTAAAAAAAAGATTTATTATAAAGAGCAAAAATTATAATAATATTTAATATTAAATAGGGTTATTATAATCTATAAATAAAAAAAGAAGATATTCTAAAAATAGCTATTTTTATAGATAAAAAATTATATAAATAGATAGTTATATCTATAGAATTAAAAAATTTATTTATATAATTTATATAATATATAACATATTTATTAAAAGATTATCTAAATAAATTTGTAGTAATATACTTTAATAATATTATAATCTTTTTTAAAGAATCTAAACTATATAATAGCTATATATAAAATATTATAGATAAATTAATAAAAATAGGAATCATACTAAAGATTAAAAAATATAAATTTAATATAACTACTATTAAATATTTTAGAATAATCTATTTAATAAAAAAACTATAAATTCTATTAAAAAAAGTTAATATAATTATTAATTAGTCTATACTAATAAATATCACTAGAATATAAAGATTTTTAAAAGTAAATAGATATATATAAAGATACTTAGAATAATATACTAATATTATAAAGCCTATAATAAAAATATTAAGAAAAAAACAATTATTTAAATAGAAAAATAATGTCAAAAACGTATCAACTGTTCTTTACCAGAATGGGTGTTCGTTGGTAGTATTCTGCTAAATAAGATAGAGATATCGGTAATCAAGGTTAGATAAAAAAATATCTTTTATAAATAAAAGGATATTTAAGAGTAACTTATTAATAAGCTAGATAAAGTATAGATCTAATTTAATATAAGAATAAAATACAATCAAACTAAATATATATTAGTAAATAAATATTTTTATATAATAAATCTTTATTATAGCTGTCAGAGCTTTTACTTAGATAGTTATAATATTTTTATTATATTTATTATATTAATTACTCTAATTGCTTTAATGATTATATAACTCTATAGCTTAGTTTTTTTTATAACTATTATATAAGTTTTAAGATATTATAATTTTTTTTTATTATTTTAAAATATTATTTAATAATAGATTTTGTTATAAAGTAATATCTATTATTTTTATTATTTATTATTTCTATAGTAGTAATACTTTCTTATTTATAACAAAGTTATTACTTATAGATATAATTTATTTTAAGGATATTTTAAATAAATAGCTTAATTACTTATATAAATAGTATTTATTACTTTTATTAATTAGTTAAATGTTATTAATTCTTATAATAATCTTTTTTTTTAAAGATTAGCGTTTTAATAATATTTAAATAATTATATACTCTTATTATATAGATAAACTAGTTTTAATTTTATTAATATTCTTAGTAATGATATTCTAACTATATTATCTAAAAAAATTTTAAAATCTGAAGGTCTTACTTCTTAAGTTAATAAATTTAGTATTTCTTTTATTTTGCTCTATAATCATTGTTATTATCTAGATAGAATCTATATTAAAACTAAATTTTTAAATTATTATAGTAATTATATTTATATTAGCAATTATTATTATATTACTACATTTATTTCTAAGTTATTTTAGAAATGCTTAATTTCTGCTTAGAATAAAATTAAGACTAATAAGAAAAAGATTTATAAAGAAATAGTAGTTTTAATAGCCTAAATATCTTATCTTTAAAAATAAAAAAAACTTTTCTAGAAATATATTAAAGAATTTATTTAAATTAATATAAAAAATATAAAAAAGTTAAAGTGGCTAGAAATATAAAAAGAAATAAAAAAAAAAGCTAAATAGTAAAAAGTTAATAAAGTTATTACAGCTATTTTTAAAAAAAAAATTTTTAATTTTAATAATATAGACTTTTTTAACCTAATCCTCTTTAACTAATCTATTAATAATATTTCTAAATTTTATTTAGATAATTTAAATATCTAACTAGTTCTTATAAATTATATTTTTTAAAATATCCTTTTTACTTAATAAAATATAATATTTTTTCTTTTTCTATTTTTTATTATATTATCTAATTAACTTTATATTTTTTTTCTTTTATTTTATTATAATTTTTATACTGACTTACTATTAATTCTAGTAATAAAATATAGAATATTAAATATATCTTTATTTTATTTAATAGTTAAAATTTATAATTATTATTTATAAGTTTCTTTTTAATTATAAATAGTCTATATTCAATAATATTAAGTTTATTACTAAGTTTTTTATTTAGAATATTGAATTTTTTATTTTTTATTATTTATTATAGTAAGTAAACTTTTTCTTTTTTTTTAAGAATAAATATATTCTTATATTTTTTATTATAATATACCTTTATTTTTAGTTCTATTTATTAAATATTTCTTAATATATTTTAATATAATATTTATATATATTATTTTTCAATAATTACTTGCTCTGATATTCTTTTTTTTAAAATATCTATCTATGATATTTGTAAATATTATTTAAGATTAGTATAATATAGTACTTATTTTATTATTATATTTTCTATATTAT
The DNA here is from genome assembly GCF_013368755.1 of Talaromyces rugulosus. Lineage (NCBI taxonomy): Eukaryota > Fungi > Ascomycota > Eurotiomycetes > Eurotiales > Trichocomaceae > Talaromyces > Talaromyces rugulosus. Next base: position 3,501,564 of record NC_049566.1, on the reverse strand, counting down.
TTAGAATAAATTATGTAATTAATAGTAATTTTATCTAATTTATTTAGTTCTAATTTAAATAATGTTTTAGATATTACTATATTATCTAAATTATTCTTCCAGACTAGCTATTAGTCTATTAATAATTAGTAGTTAATAACTTATATATTATTTTATATATCTTTATAATAGTCTATCAATATTTTAATATAAATAATTTATTTTAGTCTAAAGTTATTTCTATTAATAATCTAGTTTAATTAAATGCTATTCTAAGTATTAATATTATATATTACTCTGTAGTTATATCTTTTAATATTAGACTAAGAATAATATATTTTATAAGTCAATGTATAATAATAATTATATTAATATAAGTGATTCTAGTAATTAGATCTTTAGACTACAGTAGTCTTTAAATAAAATTTATTATAATATTATCCTATAGTTGTATTAGTATATCTATAATATTTATTTTTCTATATAGCTTATATTATGATGGTTTATTTTAGTTATATTTATTATATTTATAGATATATTCAGTCACTTCTTTAGTAATATTAAGATAGTAGTATATTTATTATATTTTTTAAGTGTCTTCTTAATTCCTTAATATTCTCTATTTAATAGGTCATAGTTTCCTTAAATAATTTTAATAATTATTTTTAATAGAATTATAATTTAATTATTCTATAATATAAATTTTTTATTTAGTCATAGTGTTTTGACTTATAATTTTTTCTAAATTTTATTATTATTTCTTATTATTTCTTTAAATCTTTATTTAAATTTAGTTTTATTAATTATAATAGTTATTACTAGGATTACTTTTTTATTATATCTGATTCTATCTAAATCTTTTTGTAAAATATTTGTTTTTAATTATTTAATATTAATAAAGTAATCTAATTATTAACTAAGAATATCTATTATAATATTTTTTTTTCCTTTGATATATTCAATCCTAAAGTTAAACTATATTAAATATTTAATCTATCTAGCTTATTATTCTAAAAGCTCTTTTATTATTATAAAATAAGTTAGATTATAATAATTATTTTTTATAATTATCTTATACTTTATTTTTTAAAGATAATATCTTTAGTATTTAAATCCTTTAATAATTATTAGTAGTTTTTAATTATATATATTATAATTTCATTCTATTATTATAAATTATTATAAATAGAATATAATAATAATTTTTTCTTTATTTTCTTTAATTTATTTATATATTAATCCTAAAGTAAATCTAGAGATATTTAGTCATATTATATTTTAAAGTTCTAGATTATATAGCTAAAAAATAGATATTTCTCTAACAAATTTTTTACTTTTATTAAATATTTATTATTATTTATTTTTTTATTTAAATAGTTATTTTTTTTTAATATTTTTATTATAGGCTTTATAATATTAGTATATTATTCTAAATATTTTTATATATATCTACTTGCTTCTAGAAATCTTTATATTCTAGTAATATCTATTAATATAGACTAATTAATAATTATATTAACTTTTTCTAGTGGAATTTATAGCTTTTCTATTAAATAGAATATTCTAAGATATTTAATAATAATTATATTAAATTTATATTTCTTAATCTTTAGTATGATTCCTATTTTTATTAATTTATCTATAATACTTTATATATAGCTATTATATAGTTTAGAATCTTTAGAAAAGACTATAATATCATTAAAATATACTATTATAAATTTATTTAGATAATCTTTTAATAAATATATTATATATTATATAAATTATATAGATAAATTTTTTAATTTTATAGATATAACTACTTATTTATATAATCTTTTATCTATAAAGATAACTGTTTTTAAAATATCTTCTTTTTTTATTTATAGATTATAATAATCTTATTTAATATTAAATATTATTATAATTTTTATTTTTTATAATAAATCTTTTTTTTATTTTTAATATAATACTTTATTTATATTATCTATTATCTAGCTATTTAGTTATTAATAGTTATATATTAGTTTTTTTATTCTATTTCTCTTAGGTATATAAAGATTTCATATTAAATTTACTAAGCTAGATTTCTATAGATATTTAATAGAATAAAAAGTATTAATAAATTTATTTTTAGTTTTTTATTTATTTTTTAACTTCTATTTCTACTTAATTTATTTAAGTTAAGTCTTAGACTTTAGCTTAATTATTGCTTTATATTCTAATAAATATATTAGAATTTAGTATTTTTTTTTTATAAATAATTTAGTATAGTTATAATATTTTTTTAGTAATTTCTTTATAATTTTTATAAATTTTTTTTTATATAATTTTTTTAACTTTAATTTTATTCTATAATTTATTTTTTTATTAATTTAGATAATTATTTTAAATAATTTATATATTTTAAATTTTTTTTTTTGAATAATAATTTTTTCTTGTTCTTAGTTAATAATTAGATTAAAATATTTTAACTAATTTATTTTAATAATTATATTATAGTATTTCGAGTTAAAAAATATAATATTAAAAATAATTTTTATATAATAGTTATTTAATTTAATTATAGTATTATTAATCTTCTATTTATATCTTTTAATAATAATTTCTTTATTAACTTTAATAATCTCTATCTACTTATTAGTTTGCTTAAATAATAGATTATATTATTTTATAAATTTCTAGTTAATATAATTTCTAATTACTTCTAAATCTACTAGAATTCTAGCTTTATATTTATTAATTATTATTTCTAATATTATTAAGTTTCTATAATATTCTATAATAATAGAAATCTAATATTGTTGTTAGTATTACTTTTTATATTATTAAATATTTTTAAAATAGGCTTTCTACTATTCTTTTATTTCTATATAGATTCCTTTATATTATAAATATTCTATTAATTTATATTATATACTAATAAGATTATAATAGAATAAATATCTAATTTTAGTTTTTATATAGTTGTATTAATTATAATCTAATAAATATTCAAAGTATAGTATATATAAGATATTTAATATTATTAAAATCTATCTTTAGTAGTTTTTGATTCTTTAATATCTTTAATAATTTAGATTAAAATATAATATCTAGTCTATTTTAGTATAGATATTTCTTTTATAGCTTAGATAATATTTATATATATAATTCTAAATATATTTTTAAACTTTATTATATAGACTTATTTCTTTTAATTATAATAATTATTTATATTCTTTTATTATTTCTATATTGTTTTTTCTATATATTAAATATTTATTATATATTTACTTATAATATTTTAAATAGCTTTAAATATATTATTACTATATCTATATAGACTTTTTTCAGTATATTATTTTTAATAGCTAATAGTTATATTTATTAATTTTTTTTTGCTCTTTTTTATAGTTATATTTTAATATTTTATAGATTTCTTTTTTTATTTTATTAAGTTTATTAACTATATTATTTTCTTAATCTAAGTCTTTATAATTTATTTAATCTTTATTATTCTATATTATTATACCTTCTAAGATACTTTAGTATAATAAAGAATTATTAATATTTTATAAATATTAGTCTTTTCTATAAGATTCTTTTGTTCTATTACTAATATTTTATCTAAAACATTTTTCTTAAACTAATTTTTTCTTAAAACTCTGTTATAAGTGTTCTTTTAATAATTTAAAATAAGATTCTTTTTTTATAAAGATTTTTATAAATCTTTTTTTAATAATTTTTTAATATTATTTCTTATCTAATGGTTCTTCTTAACTATTATTATCTTTATGATAACTATTTTTAGATATTTATAGTATTTCTATAAAAATTATAATTTTTTTTATTAAGTTTTAGTTAACTATTTTATTACTTAAATCTTATCTATATTATTTTATAAACTATTTTTTTTTTCTTTTTTTTTTTTTTTTAATAATAATAGTGTTAAGTTATATTTTAATATCTTTATCTTTGTTATACTAAAGATATCTAGATTAAGAAATATTTAACTAATATTTTTTTTAATAGTTATTCTTCTTTTTAAGTTATCTATTATATTATTATAAATTAATATAGAATATTATTTTTATTATATTATAGAATATTTCTAGTTAAGACTATATTATTATAATTATATTTTTAATACTTTTTTTTAAGATCTTTATAGAATTAGTCTTAATACTTTTAATTACTATACTTTAGATTATTAAATATTTAAAGATATTTTAATATATATTCTTTAATAAATCTAATTTATTAGATATTTTATATTTTATAGATAGTGATTAGTTTTTTATTAATAATTCTGTATAGTTACTTAAACTTATTTTTAAAATATTTAAAACTTATAAATAACTAAATTATTTCTAGTAAGGCTTATTTAATATTATTATTTAACTAGCTTTTTATATATAGAGTAAACCACTTTATAATATTTTTAGTTAGAAAACTAGAGGCTATTAAGACTTTATTAGATTTTTTTTTAATATATGTAAGATTATTTATAGAATAGATTTTTATCTAAGTAAGGAATTAATTAAAAATTCTAGATTCTTTTAAAAAAAGTTTAACTTTTTTAATTTATAAAATTTTATTATTTATAGTAACTTATTAGATAACTAATTATTTAAGCTATTTAATTCTTTTTTATAATTACTGTTAGGATATTCTAGTAAAATCTATTTTAATATTTCTATTTAAAGTAGTAGTATTTCCTATTATTATTAATATATTTTTAAAAGATAACTATATTTTTATTAATATCTTTATTCATTAGGATATTTTATTATTAAAAACATATTAACTGTTCTTTACTAGAATAAATATTTATTAGTAGTATTCTGCTAAATAAAATAAAGATATCAGTAATCAAGATTAAGTAAAGAAATATCTTTTATAAATAAAAAGATATTTAAAAATAACTTATTAATAAACTGAATAAAATATAGATCTAATTTGATATAAAAATAAAATATAATTAAATTAAATATATATTAGTAAATAAGTATCTTTATATAGTAAATCTTTATTATAATTATTAAAACCTTTATTTAGATAGCTATAATATCTCTATTATACTTATTATATTAATTGTTCTGATTGCTCTAATAGTCATATAACTCTATAGCTTAATCTTTCTATAATTATTTATATAAGTTCTAGGATACTATAATCTTTTTTTATTATTTTAAAATATTATTTAATAATAAACTTTATTATAAAATAATATTTATTACTTCTATTATCTGCTATTTCTATAGTAATAATACTTTTTTATCTATTAGCTATATAATCTAGAACTTTAGAGTATAATATAACTAGATATTTCTAGATTTATTTTAAGATTAGTATATAAACAAATTAAGGAAAATAGAGAAAAAATTATTATTATATTCTATTTATAATAATTTATAATAGTAAAATGAAATTATAATATATATAATTAAGAGCTGTTAGTGATTATTAAAATATTTAATATTTAGAGATATTTTAAAATATATTTTTTAATAAACCTAATCTATTAAATATTCTATATTTTATAGATAGTAATTAATTTTTTATTAATAGTTCTATATAACTTTTTAAACTTATTTTAGAAGTATTAATAACTACTAAATAATATAATTATTTTTGGTTTTAATAGTTGTATTTTATTATTAAACTAGTCTTTAATATAGAGCAAGAATTATTTTAATATATCTTTATATAGATAACTTAAAATAGCTAAAACCTTATTAATATTTTTTCTAATAAAAGAAAAATATTGCTTAAAAGGTAGATTTTTATCTAGATAAAAAATAGTTTAAGTTTTTAATATTTCTAAAAATAGTTTAATCTTTTTAATTTTTAGTTTTTTAGTCTTAGTATTTTTTTATTTTATTTCTAGGATCTTAATTTTTTTAAAGACTTTATTAAGCTGTTTTATAGTTAAGCTTATATTATATAATTTTTTAGTTAAGAATACTATTATATTACTAAATATTATTAGTTTATATTAAGAAATAACTATATCTTTATTTACTATCTTTATTAAAATATATCAACTGTTCTTTACTAGAATAAATATTTATTAATAATATTCTACTAAATAAGATAAAGTTATTAATAACTAGGGTTAGATAAAGGAATATTTTTTTATAAATAAAAAGATATTTAAAAATAACTTATTGATAAGCTAAATAAAATATAGATCTAATTTATTAATAGATTACTATTAAATATCTTTTTATTTATAAGAGATATTCTTTTATCTAACCCTAGTTACTAATGTCTCTATCTTATTTAGTAGAATATTACCAACGAACACCCATTCTGGTAAAGAATGGTTGATATGTTTTGACAAGGGCTCAGTATAGACGTTAAATTTGATTAAATAATAACTAAACTATTAATAATATAAATAAAGTATTTTATTCAAAATAAAAAAAAGATTTATTATAAAATATAAAGATTATAACTATATTTAATATTAAATAAAACTATTATAATCTATAAATAAAAAAAGAAGATATCTTAAAAATAGCTATTTTTATAGATAAAGAATTATATAAATAGATAGTTATATCTATAAAATGTGACGTGCCTTTTCCAAAGATATTTGATTCCTATCTAGGGGTGCGATTCTCTAAAACAACAAGCATGGGAAAGGAATCTAATTACTAGGATCTGCAGGAAGGTTTTATTTTATATACTTAAGTAATCAGCTTAACCTTTTATAGCTCTAGAGTAAGACTATTATTAGATCTGGTACTATAGGTTAAAATTAATACTTTTTCTGTCTAAGGCCTTTTATCTAATTACAAGGCTACTTCTATTTTTAAGAATAGCTTTAGGTTTAGTTGTTATATTATCTTTTCTTTTAGAAATACTTGCTTTTAAGTATTAGTTATTAGTTTATTATTATCTATATATTTTTTAATAAATTAATCTTTTTTTATAGCTTTTATTTATATATTTAATTAATATAATAGATTTAGCTTTTTAAGATTGATATTATAAAATAATTTCAGTACTAATAAAATATTTAAAAAGTATTCTATTAGATACTATATTAGATCTAGATCTTTATCTAGTTAGTTTACTTAATAGTATAGTTTCTTTCAATATATTCAGAAGTCTAAGATCTTATTGATTTTCTATTCTGAATTTCTATTAATTTAAAGCTTAAAACATTTTTTTCTAATTAACCAGCAAGAAACTTGGTTGAAGTAGCATAGTAAAACTTATCTAAAGAAAAGATATAGTATATTTATATACTCTATAATAAATCTAATTTAAAGATATATTTTATTTTATATAATATTTTATATAGCTTTTTAGATTAATAGTCTAGCTTTTTATCTAATTGTCTTATATTTTATTCTTTATTATTAATATAGATATGATTACTAACTCTAAAGTCTATTTTTTATTTATATTTGTTTATTTACTGTTATTATCTACTTTATACTTTTGTAATATTATTATAAATATAGTCCTATATATGCTCTAAATACTGTATTTATGCTCAGGCTTTTTTTTATTTAGTGTGTAGCTTCTAAGTAGTATTAATAATATTTAATTAAATAATATTTAAGAAGTATAACTCTTTTTTATTTTAAATAAAGATATTTTTATAGATTTTTATAATAATAACACAGTTATAAAGTTAATAATTAATAGATATTCCAACTAGTTATTTATTATAAAACTAATATATAGCTACAACTATTATTAAAGATACTGATTTATTATCTCTATTTATTTATCCATTTAGATATACTGTGCTATTAATAGCTTTATTTTAATGTAAAAAATTCAGTATATCTTTTTTTAGAATTTAAAGATAAACTAGTCTTTTTAATCTAATATAATACTATTTAATAAGTCTATCTATAAGAAAACATACTAAATCTATTTCAAAACGTATCAACCGTTCTTTACCAGAATGGGTGTTCGCTGGTAATATTCTGCTGAATAAGATAGAGATGTCAGTAACTAGGGTTGGATAGGAAAATATCTCTTATAAATAAGAGGATATTTAAAAATAATTTATTGATAAGCTAGATAAAGTATAGATCTGATTTAATATAAAATAAAATATAATTAAACTAAATATATATTGATAAACAAGTATCTTTATATAGTAAATCTTAAATATAATAAATATATCTAACTCCATAGTAATTACTCTATTAGCTATATTTATTAAAATATATTTAATATATCTTTAGCCTAACAATAGCTTTGTTAGCTATATTATTTGTATAATTATATGATTTTATTTAATTAATTTTTTTATAACTACTTATATAAGTCTTGAGATAATGTAATCTTATTTTATTACTTTAAAGCTTTATCTAATAATAGACTCTATTATAAAGTAATATCTATTACTTTTATTATCTATTATTTCTATAATAGTAACATTTTCTTATTTATAATAAGATTATTATTTATAGATATAACTTATCTTAAAGATGTTTTAAATAGATAGTCTAGTTATTTATATAAATAACATCTATTATTTCTATTAATTAGCTATATATTATTAATTCTTATAATAATCTTTTTCTTTAAAAGCTAATGTCCTAATAGTATTTAAATAGTTATATATCTTTATTATACAGATAAACTAGTTTTAATTTTATTAATATTCTTAATAGTGATGTCCTAACTATATTATTATAAAAAAATATAAATAAAAATAATCTTTATACTTAAATTAAATAATCTAGTATTATTTTGTTAATCTTTTATTATTATTATATTTTATATAGAAAAATGTATATTAAATCTAAAATTTCAAATTATTATAATAAATATATTAATTTTAGCTGCTATAAGTATTATATTAAAATAGCTTTATTTAATTTTATTTAAAAGAAGCTCTTAATAGTCTAAAAAAAGATTTATATTTAATAAAAAAAAAACTATAAATAAATAATTAAAATAATAGCTAAACTTAATTATCTTAATAAGTAAGATAATCTTTTCTAAAAATAAGTTAAAGAATTTATTTAAACTAATATAAAAGATATAGAAGAGTTAGAGTAATTAAAAAAAAAAAAAAAAAAAAAAAAAAAAAAATATAAAAAAAATAAAAAAAAAAAACTAAATAATAGAAAATTGATAAGATTATTATAGCTATCTTTAAAAAGTTTCTTTTTAATCTTAATAATATAGATCTTTTTAATCTAGTTCTCTTTAACTAATTTATTAATAATATCCTTGAATTTTATCTAAATAATTTAGATATTTAATTAATTTCTATAAATTATATTTTTTACAATATCTTTTCTACTTAATAAAATATAATATTTTTTTTCTTTCTATTTTTTATTATATTATCTAGTTGATTTTATATTTTTCTTTTTCTATTTTATTATAATTTTTATGTTGATTTACTGTTGATTTTAGTAATAAAATATAGAATATTAGATATATCTTTATTTTACTTAGTAACTAGAGTTTATAATTATTATTTATAAGTTTTTTTTTTAATTATAAATAGTTTATATTTAATAATATTAAGTTTATTACTAGGTTTTTTCATTTAGAATATTGAATTTTTTATTTTCTATTGTTTATTGTAATAAATAAACTCTTTTTCTTTTTTTAAGAATAAATATATCTTTATACTTCTTATTATAATATAGCTTTATTTTTAGTTCTATCTATTAAATATCTCTAGATATATTTTAATATAATATTTATATATATTATTCTTTGACTATTACTTATTCTAATAATTCTTTTTTTAGAATATCTATCTATAATATTTATAAATATTATCTAATATTAGTATAATATAGTACTTATTTTATTATTATATTTTTTATATTATTTAGACTAAATTATGTAATTAATAATAATTCTATCTAATCTATTTAATTCTAATCTAAGTAATATCTTAGATATTACTATATTATCTAAATTATTTTTTTAGACTAACTATTAGTCTATTAATAATTAATAGTTAATAATTTATATATTATTCTATATATCTTTATAATAGTCTATTAATATTTTAATATAAATAACTTATTTTAGTCTAAAGTTATTTCTATTAATAATTTAATCTAATTAAATATTATTCTAAATATTAATATTATATATTACTCTATAATTATATCTTTTAATATTAGATTAAAGATAATATATTTTATAAGTTAATTTATAATAATGATTATATTAGTATAAATAACTCTAGTAACTAAATTTTCAAACTATAGTAATCTTTAAATAAAGTTAACATTTTTTTATATTTGTATTAGTATATTTATAATATTTATTTTTCTATATAGTTTATATTATAATAGTTTATTTTAGTTATATTCATTATATTTATAAATATATTTAATTATTTTTTTAATAATATTAGAATAATAGTATACTTATTGCATTTCTTTAAATATTTTCTTAATTTCTTAGTATTCTCTATTTAGTAGATCATGATTTTTTTAAATAATTTCAGTAATTATTTTTAATAGAATTATGATTTAATTATTCTATAATATAAATCTTTTATTTAGTTATAATATTCTAACTTATAATTCCTTCTAAATTTTATTATTATTTCTTATTGCTTTCCTAAATCTCTATTTAAATTTAGTTTTATTAATTATAATGGTTGTTATTAAGATTATTTTTTTATTATATCTGATTCTGTCTAAATCTTTTTATAAAATATTTATTTTTAGTTGTTTAATACTAATAAAGTGATCTAATTATTGACTAAAGATATTTATTATAATATTTTCTTTTTTTTAAATATATTTAATTCTAAAGCTAAACTATACTAAATATTTAATTTATTTAATTTGTTTTTCTAAAAGCTTTTTTATTATTATAAAATAGGTTAGATTATAATAGTTATTTTTTATAATTATCTTATACTTTACTTTTTAAAAATAATATTTTCAATACTTAATAATCTAAAATATAGCAATTAAAGAAATTAAGACTAGTTTTACTATAGACTTAAAAAAGTATTAAAGATATAATTACTATAATATAATTCTAACTAAAAATATTTTATAAAATAATATTAGTAATATCTTATATTAACTTATAATAATATAATAGAAAAAAAAAAAATAGCTATTAAAAACAATACTAAAGTAATATCTTATAATCTAAATATTTATAATATAATAAAAACAAAGATATCAAAATATAATTAAACACTATTATTATTAAAAAAAAAGAAAAAAAAAAAGTATATTATAAATATAGAAAGAAAAACTATTTTATAAAATAATATAGATAAAGCTTAAGTAATAAAAAGACTAACTAGAACTTAATAAAAAAAATTATAATAATTATAGATAAACTATAAATATCTAAAAATAATATTATTAAAGATAAAAATAATTAAAATAAATTATTAGACAAAAAAAGATATTAAAAGATTATTAAAAAAAAAATTATAAAAACCTTTATAGAAAAATAATCTTATTTTAAATTATTAAGAGAACATTTATAATAGAGTTTAAAGAAAGAATTAACTTAGAAAAAATATTCCAAGTAAACTAGAAGAACTTTATAAAAAAAACTAATATTTATAGAATATTAATAATTTCTTATTATACTAAAGCATTCTAAAAGATATAATAGAATAAGATAATAAAGATTAGATAGATTATAAAAATTTAAAATAAAGAATAAAAGATAGTTAATAAACTTAAAAAAATAAAAAATAAAATTAATAAAATATTAAAGCAAGAACATAACTATAAAAAAAAAGAATAGAAAAAAGTTAATAAATATAATTACTAGCTATTAAAAATAGTATACAAAAAAGAATCTATATAGATATAATAATAATATATTTAAAACTATTTAAAGTATTATAAATAGATATATAATAAATATCTAATATATAGAAAAGATAACATAGAAATAGTAAAAGAATATAAATATTTATTATAGTTAAAAGAAATAAGTCTATATAATAAAGCTTAAAAATATATTTAGAATTATACATATAAATATTACTTAAACTATAGAAAAAATATCTATACTAAAATAGATTAAGCATTATATTTCAACTTAAACTATTAAAAATATTAAAAAATTAAAAATTAATAGAGATAGATTTTAATAGTATTAAATATCTTATATATATTATACTTTAAATATTTATTAAACTATAATTAATATAACTATATAAAGATTAAAATTAGATATCTATTTTATTATAATCTTATTAGTATATAATATAAATTAATAGAATATTTAATATATAAAAGAATCTACATAGAAATAAAAGAACAGTAGAAAGCTTATTTTAGAAATATTTAATAATATAAAAAATAATACTAGTAATAATATCAGATTTTTATTATTATAGAATACTACAGAAACTTAATAATATTAAAGACAATAATTAATAAATATAAGATTAAAATCTTAATAGATTTAAGAATAACTAGAAATTATATTAACTAGAAATTTATAAAATAATATAATCTACTATTTAAATAGATTAATAAATAAATAAAGATTATTAAAACTAATAAAAAAACTATTATTAAAGAATATAAATAGAAAATTAGTAATATAATAATTAAATTAAATAACTACTATATAGAGATTACTTTCAATATTATATCTTTTAACTTAAAATATTATAATATAATCATCAGAATAAATTAATTAAAATAATTTAATTTAATTATTAACTAAAAATAAAAAAAGATTATTATTAAAAAAGAAAAATTTAAAATATATAAATTATTTAAAATAATTACCTAAACTAATAAAAAAATAGATTATAAAATAAAATTAAAACTAAAAAAATTATATAAAAAAGAATTTATAAAAGTTATAAAAAAGTTATTAAAAAAATATTAAATTTTAATATATTTACTAGAATATAAAGTAATAATTAAATTAAAATCTAAAACTTAACTTAAATAAGTTAAATAGAAATAAAAATCAAAAAATAAATAAAAAACTAAAAATAAATTTTATTAATATTTTTTATCTTACTAGATATCTATAGAAATCTAGTTTAATAAATTTAGTATAAAATCTTTATATACTTAAGAAAGACAGAATAAAGAAAATAATATATAACTATTAATAATTAAATAGCTAAATAATTAATAATGTAAATAAAGCATTATATTAAAAATAGAAAAAAGATTTATTATAAAAAACAAAAATTATAATAATATTTAATATTAAATAGAATTATTATAATTTATAAATAACTATTTTTATAGATAAAAGATTATATAAATAGATAGTTATATTTATAAAATTAAAAAATTTATCTATATAATTTATATAATATATAATATATTTATTAAAAGATTATGTAAATAAATTTATAGTAGTATACTTTAATAATATTATAGTCTTTTCTAAAAAATCTAAACTATATAATAACTATATATAAAATATTATAAATAAGCTAATAAAGATAGAAATTATACTAAAAATTAAAAAATATAAATTTAATATAATTATTATTAAATATCTTAAAATAATCTACTTAATAGAAAGACTATAGATTCTATTAGAAAAAATTAATATAATTATTAATTAATCTATATCAACAAATATCACTAGAATATAAAGATTTTTAGAAGCAAGTAGATATATATAAAGATACTTAGAATAATATATTAATATTATAAAACCAATAACTAAACTATTAAAGAAAAAAGAACAATTTTTATTATATTCTATTCACAATAGTTTATAAATATAGAACGAAACTATAATATCTATGATTAGGAACTATTAGTAATCATTGAAGTATTTAAACACTAAAGATACTATTTCTAAGGAATAAGGCATAAAGTTATTATAAAAAATTATTATTATAACCTAATCTACTTTATAATAATAAAAAAACTCTTAGAAATATAAGCTAAATAGACTAAATATTTAGTATAATTCAATTTCAGAATCAAACATATCAAAGAGAAAGAAAATATTATAATAGATATTCTTAGCTAATAACTAAATTATTCTATCAGCATTAAACAACTAAAAATAAATATATTATAAAAAAATCTAGATAGGATCAGATATAATAAAAAAATAATCCTAGCTATAACTATTACAGTCAATGAATTACAATTTAAATAAAAATTCAGAAAAACAATAAAAAATAATAATAAAATCTAGAAAAAATTAGAAATTAGAACTCTATAACTGAATAAAAAATTTATATTATAAAATAACCAAGTTATAATTCTAATAAAAATAGTTATAGAAATTATTTAAGAAAATTATAATCTACTAAATAAAGAATATCAAAAAATTAAAAAGATATTTAAAGAAATATAGTAAGTATATTATTATTCTAATATTACTAAAGAAATAATTAAATATATTTATATAATAAATATAACTAAAATAAACTATTATAAATATAAACTATATAAAAAAATAAATATTATAAATATATTAATATAAATATAAAAAAATATTATAATTAACTTTATTTAAAGATTATTATAGTTTAAAAATTTAGTTACTAGAGTTATATATATTAATATAATTATTATAAATGTCTAACTAGTTTCTATAAATTATATTTTTTAGAATATTTTTTCTATTTAATAAGATATAATATTTTTATTTTTTTTTTATTTTTTATTATATTATCTAATCAACTTTATATTTTTTTTTCTCTATTTTATTATAATTTTTATATTGATTTACTATTAGTTCTAATAATAAAATATAAAATATAAATATATTTTTATTTTATTTAGTAGCTAAAATTTATAATTATTATTTATAAATTTCTTTTTAATTATAAATAGTCTATATTTAATAATATTAAGTTTATTACTAGATTTTGTACTTAGAATATTAAATTTTTTATTTTTTATTATTTATTATAATAAGTAAATTCTTTTTTTTTTTAAAAAAATAGATATATTTTTACACTTTTTATTATAATATATCTTTATTTTTAATTCTATCTATTAGATATTTCTTAATATATTTTAATATAATATTTATATATATTGTTTTTTAACTATTATTTATTTTACTAATCTTTTTTTTAAAATATCTATCTATATTATTTATAAATATTATTTAAAATTAGTATAATATAATACTTATTTTATTATTATATTTTTTATATTATTTAAGATAAATTATATAATTAATAATAATTCTATCTAATCTACTTAGTTTTAATCTAAATAATACCTTAGATATTATTATATTATCTAAATTATTTTTTTAGACTAATTATTAATCTATTAGTAATTAATAATTAATAACTTATATATTATTTTATATATTTTTATAATAATCTATTAATATTTTAATATAAATAATTTATTTTAGTTTAAAGTTATTTCTATTAATAATCTAATCTAATTAAATATTATTCTATAGAAGATATTATTAATTAAATAAATATATATATCTAAAGATTTTGAGCTACTCTAACTAAGTAAAATAATTATATTAATTAACTCAAAGCCTAGATCATGATTATTCTAGTTATTAGAATAACTAATAATAGGATTAAACTATCAAAGCTTATAACTTTTAATAGAATTTATTCAAAGCTAAAAATATTTTTAATTAATATAGAGATATATATTAAAGCTAAATAAATCACTAATAATAGAAAAAAGATAGTCTTTATATTATTATACTTTATTAACACAACCACTGAATAGATATAATCTATATTAAATAAATTATATACTACTAATAGAAATAATTAGAGTACTATTATCAGAAAACTATTTTCGAACTATAGTATATTTAAATAGAAACTTAGTAAAGTATTTAGAAATATTAATAAACTATAGATAGACTATAGAAGAATAATTAAGATATCTATAATAAACTAGATCTACTTAATAGTTAGTAACTAAATTCTAATAAATAATAATACCACTATACTACAATAATACTATCCAAATTACAACCTTTGAAAATATGTTTAAGAAAGAAATCTAAATAGAACTTATTAAACTTAACTAATCTAATAATATCAATAAATTTATTAAAATAGCAGTTAAAATTAATAATAAATTGTTTAAAATTAAATAGAAATAATAAGAATTTCAGAAATAGAAGAAAGTTAGAAAATTCTTTTAATATATAAATATATTAGTGAAATAAAGAACTCAGTATAATAAAAATAAAGATATTAAAATATAACTAAATATTATTATTACTAAAAAAAAAAGAAAAAAGGAGAAAGAAAGAATAAATATACTATAAATATAGAAAAAAAAACTATTTTATAAAATAATATAGATAAGATTTAAGTAATAGAATAGTTAATTAGAATTTAATAAAAAAATTATAATTTTTATAGAAATACTATAAATACTTAAGAATAGTTATAATAAAGATAATAATAGTTAAAAAAAACTATTAAATAAGAAATAATATTAAAGAATTATTAAAAAAAAATTTATAAGAATCCTTACAAAAAGATAAACTTATCCTAAGTTATTAAAAAAACACTTATAACAGAATTTTAAAAAAAAACTAACTTAGAAAAAATATTTTAAGTAAAATATTAGTATTAAACTAAAAAAACTTTATAAAGAAAACTAATATTTATAAAATACTAATAATTCCTTATTATACTAGAATATTCTAGAAAATATAATAAAATAAAATAATAAAAATTAAATAAATTATAAAGACTTAAACTAAAAATAAAAAATAATCAATAAACTTAAAAAAATAGAAAATAAAATTAATAAAATATTAAAGTAAAAATATAACTATAAAAAAAAAAAAAAAAAAAAATTAATAAATATAACTATTAGCTATTAAAAATAATATATTAAAAAAATCTATATAAATATAATAACAATATATTTAAAGCTATTTAAAGTATTATAAATAGATATATAATAAATATCTAATATATAAAAAAAATAATATAGAAATAGTAAAAAAATATAAATAATTATTATAATTAAAAGAAATAAATCTATATAATAAAACTTAAAAATATATTCAGAACTATATATAAATATTATCTAAGCTATAAAGAAAATATCTATACTAAAATAGACTAGGTATTATATTTTAATCTAAACTATAAAAAGTATTAAAAAATCAAGAATTAATAAAAATAAATTCTAATAGTACTAAAAAAATAACTAAATATATCTATAAATATAATAAATATAACTAAAATAAACTATTATAATATAAACTATATAGAAAAATAAATATTATAAATATATTAATATAAGTATAGAAAAATATTATAATTAACTTTATTTAAGGATTACTATAGTTTAAAGATCTAATTATTAGAATTACCTATATTAATATAATCATTATTATAGATTAATTTATAAAATATATTATCTTTAGTCTAATATTAAAAGATATAACTATAAAGTAATATATAATATTAATACTTAAAATAATATTTAATTAGATTAGATTACTAATAGAAATAATTTTAGACTAAGATAAGTTATTTATATTGAAATATTAGCAGACTATTATAAAAATATATAAAATAATATATAAATTATTAATTACTAATTATTAATAGACTAAATAATTAGTCTAAAAAAAATAATTTAGACAGTATAGTAATAGTTAAGATATTATTTAGATTAAAACTAAGTAATTAAATAAATTATTATTAATTATATAATTTACTTTAAATAATATAGAAAATATAATAATAAAATAAATATTATATTATATTAATCTTAATAATATTTATATATATTATAGATAAATATTCTAAAAAAAGATTATTAAAATAAGTAATAATTAAAAAATAATATATATAATATTATATTAAAATATATTAAGAGATATCTAATAGATAGAATTAAAAATAAAGATATATTATAATAAAAAGTATAAAAATATATCTATTTTTAAAAAAAAAAAAAAATTTTATTTATTATAATAAATAATAAAAAATAAAAAATTTAATATTTTAAATGTGATGTGCCTTTTCCAAAGATATTCGATTCCTATCTAGAGGTGCGATTCTCTAAAACAACAAGCATGGGAAAGGAATCTAACTACTAGGATCTATGGAAAGGTTTTATCTTGTATACTTAGGTAACCAGTTTAATCCCTTATAACCCTAGGGTGAGGCTATCCCCAGATCTGGCACCGTAGATTAAGATTAATATCCTTTCTATCTAAAGCCTTTTATCTAGCTATAAAGCTATTTCTATTCTTAGAGATAGTCTTAGACTTAACTATTATATTACTCCCTTTTTTAGAAATATTTATCCTTAAGTGTTGGTTACTAGTCTATTATTATCTATATACTTTTTAATAAATTAATCCTTCTTTATAGCTTTTATCTATATATTTAATTAACGCGGTAGACCTAGCTTCTTAAAATTAGTATTATAGAATAATTTTAGCGTTAATAGAATATTTAAAAAGTATTTTACTAGATATTATATTAGATCTAGATCTCTGCTTAGCTAGTTTATTTAATAATATAGCTTTTTTTAGCGTATTTAGAAGTCTAGAATCCTATTAACTTTTTATTCTAAATTTTTATTAACTTAAAGCTTAGGATATTTCTTCTTTAGTTAACTAGTAAAAGATTTAGTTAAAACAGTATAGCAGAGCTTATCTAGAGAAAAAATATAATATATTTGTATACTCTATAATAAATCTAATTTAAAAGCATATCTTATCTTATATAATATCTTATATAGTCTTTTAGACTAATAGCCCAGCTTTCTATCTAGTTATTCTATATCCTATTCTTTATTACTAATATAAATATAGTTATTAACTCTAAAGTCTATCTTCTATCTATATTTATTTATTTATTATTACTATCTGTTTTATACTTTTATAATATTATTATAAATATAGTTCTATATATACTCTAAATATTATATCTATACTTAGACTTTTTTCTTATTTAGTATATAGCTTTTAAATAGTATTAATAATATCTAATTAAATAATATCTAAGAAATATAATTTTTTTTATTTTAAATAGAGACATCTTTATAAATTTCTATAGTAATAACTGTTACGGGCTAGGTCCCGTCTTACTGGCCTAATGTAGGTCTAGGAATTGAGTAGATTCAAACATAAGAAAGAGAAGGAAAAGGTTCGTAGAGGTTCGCATTGTCAATACAGGTGAGTGTAGGTCTTAGAGGCGCTCTAGCAAATCTGGTGTAACATTAGAGGGTTCTTCTATAGCGGATCAGATACGGACCAGGTGCGGTTATTCTATAAGAGCGAAGCTTAAGTATCTTAGAGGCTAGGACTTTAATATTATTCCCTCCCTTCGGCAGAGACGTTGTGGTGTTGAAGTCAGTGGTTAAGTACTTTAGTGTCTTTTATAGACCAGACAGATTCCTATATAGATTACGTATATCTAATCTAATAGACAAGGTATTACTTCATATATCCATGGTCCTAATATATAGTCTATTTATTAAGTATGCTATTGATTAGGTACTCTTTATTGTCTTCTACTAGATACGCTAGTGGTTGGTAATCATATCAGGTCTATAAAGGGAGTAGACGTGTGCCTATAAAACAGAGGAGTGTTATATAAAAAATATTATAAATAGTTCTAAGGATATTAAGTTGGTATATATAGAATCTTACTTTCTCTAATATAATATATTTTGTATATCAGATATCTAGCTTCTTTAAAAATTATTTAATCTAAATATTTTAAAGGTCTAACTATATCTTCTGTCTTATTTTATACTTTAAAGAAGTCTCTTAGTGACAGTTCATACTATTTTTTATTTGCTGCTACGCTACGACAAGCTTAGTCTATGCTATATAAAAGGCCTATTATAGCTTAGTAACTATATCGTTTACATGTTTAATAGCAGGTCTTTACTGCTTAGATATAGGAGTAGCTTTATCTAACTAGAGTGGTTCGATGTTATATCTATGGATTAGAAAGAAAGAGCTGATACTAGTTGTAGTAGCATCGCGCCTATTTATTGTGAGTTACATAATTATAGTTAGTAAACTCCAGTTAATTTAGAGATAGATATAGAAATTCTATAGATATTCTTCTATCACAGAGTTAGCACGCTCTATCTATCTATTAGTTTAAAGGTAATACACAGTCAATAATTATCTTGTAATCTTTAGACATTCACACATGCCTTTCTAAAGGTCATTAACAAATTGTGTGCTCCAATCTAATATAATACTATTAGACAGTCTATATTTACATATGAATCGGTTAATAAACATTAATATTACTATCTCAGTATCTATATGTTTGCATAGTATCAATATAATCCCTTTTTCTAGTCAGTCAACAATCACCATAAGATTTGTATTCCTGTCAGACATTGGGAATTTCTCTATAAAATCTATACTAATATCTCGCTATATTCACGAGGGGACAGGGAGCGGTTTTAATAATCCTTATTAATATTGTCTTTATATAGTGTTCGCACCATATTTATCACAGTTATTTACAAATCTTTAGACATTATTAAATAGATTCAGCCAATATAGTTATTGGGCTATAATGGCATAGGTTATGTTTTAGTCTAAGTGTCTGGTGAGATAGGAGTTATATATCTCTTATATAATACAAGTGCGTAGTGGTTTACTGTTTAGTACCTATTATTGATTTTAAAATAGTAATCAGTCCGCTGTATCAATTGTGCATTCAAATACCATAGTACGAAGTTATAAGTCTTAAGAAAACCACAAGAGCTTCTAATATACAGCCTCTTTAATTCATTTATAATTCTTATCCTTAGCTTTAGCTAGTCACTACTATTCTTCAATTAACATTAAGTACTCTATGTGAGTAGCATAGATATAGGATTCAGATGCAGTGTTCAATAAGCAACCCTAAGGAAGTTGTTCTGGATAGTCTCTTTATACCTTGTTAGGGTTGATAAGACGTTTATTTCAGTATGCTAGATATTCATCATTAATCCCATTGGGCATATCTTGCGAGCGTTATGATAGTGTATTAGGTCTGGTAGCTAGTTATCCTAGCCAGTACTAAAGCTTATAGTTAAAGTATAAGAGTATATTAGCCTATCTTATTTATTTTTTATTCAACTATCAGAGCTGTATAAAGTATTTAAAATTCTAATGGTTAGTTAGAATAGTAAATTCTTTAGTACTAATTAGTTTAGATTCTTATTACTTTAAATATACTATTATCGCTAATAGCTCCTTATTATGGATCTCATAATTGCACTCCGCGGGCATGCACTTTTAGAAGAAATAGGCGCAGATTCATAGGAGTCCTTTGTTATTATACTATAATAATATCCTCCCTATAACATATTTTGAAAAGTCAGCTTCCATAATTATATCCTAATCGGGGTTAAATTGCATTAATATTAGATTATTCATAAATATTTACTTTAGTTGTTTGAAAGCTTCATTAATGGCCTTAGTCTAAATGAAAATAGTTCTCTTTTTAGTTAGTTCTATCAGCGGGCGGATTATATTAGAATACCCTTAGATAAACTGTTAGTAGAAATTTATGAATTTTAAGAATAATCACACATCTTTTACACATGTTAAGGCTTTCTATTCCAAAATAACAGAGACTTTCATAAAGTCTATTCAGATCCCTTTTCCAGCTTCTAATATAAATCCAAGGTATTTTATTGTCTGCACCTCGAACTCGCATTTATTAATATCTAGTTATAGTCCTATAATA
Source organism: Talaromyces rugulosus (assembly GCF_013368755.1). Lineage (NCBI taxonomy): Eukaryota > Fungi > Ascomycota > Eurotiomycetes > Eurotiales > Trichocomaceae > Talaromyces > Talaromyces rugulosus. The sequence continues at coordinate 3,480,002 of NC_049566.1, read as the reverse complement.
CATAAATATTCTAGCACCTTTATTACCTGTTTCTAATAATACGCATAGCTACCTTCTATAAAGATAAATATATCATCCAGATAAACAGATATAAAGTCATCTAGAAACTTATGAAAGGTCTAATTAATATATCATTAAAACATGCTTGGCACATTAGTAAGGCCAAAAGATATTATTAGCTATTTATAAAGTCTGAATCTAGTTTAGAAAGCTATCTTCTACTTATCTTCTTTAATAATGTATATCTTATAGAAAGCTGCTATAACGTTAAGCTTTATAAACTATTAGGCTTTAGATATTTATTATAAAGTCTTATATATTAATAGTAATAGATATTAATCTCTTTTTATTATAGCGTTAAGTATCTAATAATCTACATAGAAATGTAGTCCTTCTCTAGGTTTCTTTATAAATAGTACTAGCGCTGCAGCAGGCGAGTTGCTTATATGTATAAAGTCCTTTAACAGTAAATCATGAAAAGTTTTTTATAAAACTAGCAGTTCTTTCTATAACATATTATAAAAAGAATCCTATAGTATCTCTGGCTTGCACCTCTTCGCGTCAGTATTAATTAGTTTGATCTAATAGTCGATATTCAGACACAATAGTGATAGCTTATCAGCTTCCTTTAGATCGAATAATCCCAGAAACTCGTGGTAATGCTTAGATAGTTTGTTCCCTAGGTCTGTCTATAGTTTCGGGGCCAAAGCTTTCTTAATATCCCACATGAAGACTATAAATATGTCGATCTCTTTTTTTCTGCTTCGTATCCTTTTTAAAGCGTTCACCGCAGCTGCATTGATCTATTGGGGGGGATACTTAGGTCGTAACAGGTTCTTTTTATTGATAGATATTCTGTTCCCGAATTCTAGTCGGCCTCTGGCGGCGTTAATTTTCACATGTTGGTGTTCCATCTATAGGAGACCTAATATCATATTGTATTCGCACTTCGGAACCATATAGAAATAGGCTTTCTCTTATATATTTCCCCTGATATCTAGTGTCATACATGCAATTTCCTTGATATATTGAGGTACCAAACCATCATATTCCTTAATAGATCTAGGTTTAATAGCGCTATAATTCAGCTTTTTCTTTCGAGCAAAGATCTCTTTAATAATCCTATAGATAAGACACCTACTATCAATTAAAGCATTGGCATTGGTTCTACGGTCTAACCATACATCTATATTAAATAGAGGTCCGTCGAATCTTCTAACCATCTTTTTAAAATTCTTAAAGTTATAAGCTGTTTTATATTTCGGCTCCTATGGGTGACTTTACACAGAAGCTACTCTTTTGATTCTAGTATACTATCTAAACCTGTATCAGATTTAGTCTCATTCTTCTTTACTTCAGCGTTGGATATCTTCATAGGCTTATTGTGTTTCTTCTTGTTACAGTTCCTTAGAGATAGCACCCAATAGAGTAGCGCAGATTCAGAACAGTATTAGGCAATATAGCCCAGTTTTCTGTATTAGAAATAGTTGTCCGTCCTGACAGTGTTAATTAGCAGGCCTGTAGGTATCTAGTCCATAACTTAGGACTATTCTCTGTCGGGAGAGATTCCTTTTATGAACAGACAGAAAGTGTTCTGCTTATATTAAGACTAAAGGTTATTAATCTTTTTTAGCTCTTCAAGGTTGTTTGCTACTTAGTGTAAGTATTCATAAAAAGCTTTATATTACTTTAGCATGTTGCTCCTAACAATCATACACCTTATTTCTTAGTTAATTATGGTTTTCAGCTGTGAGATTTTTATATTATTGATCTATAATTGACCTTTTATAAGAAGTAATATCCGTTTAAATTCACTAATAAAGTCTTAGAAAGGGGTGCGCCCCTATTATATATAGTTAAGTTTAAGGTTTATCTTTTCCACAAGTTGATAATCTTCAAACAGCACATTAAGATGCGCAAAGAAAGTTTCTAGTGTAGTAGAAGTAACTATATTTATATTCCTATGAAGCCGTATCCAGGGGTAAACCTTCATCTAGGCCTTTCCTACTAACTGTCTATAGATGTACTACAATTGCTCATACAGTCCTTTAATTACTAGTGCATTAACCATCAATTTTATATATAGAATTACTATGAACTATATATATTTTAAACAATCACAGTCATCATATTTATTGGGATGGTCAAGGAAATGGCACAGTTTATTCACACTATACATAGGGGTTACCGATGATATAGCATCAGTAGGGACCTCAGGTATAGATGGTTTAGTTGTATTACTAACCTATCCTTTGATATACAATAGGCAAGCAGATATATTTATTAGAAAGAATTCCATTCGCTGTATTTATTCCAATAACAGCTGGTTTAATTCTAAAGATATGCCTATTTAGTTCAGACTGTTTCTTAATAGGCTATTCGTCATAATAAGGAATTTTCTCAATACTCAACTCGATTGTTGAGAAGCGGCGATATAATAATTCAATCCTCTGAATAAGAAGAGTCAGTACAGTTCTTAGAGGCTTAACTCAAACAAATAAGAAGCAATTGTATAGGCTCAACTCTTTAGATAAAGAAAGTGGCGCGTTCTCGACCTTTTAAATAGAGGAGGTGAACAATATTCGAATCTAATATTATAGACTAGGTTCTGTCTTACTGGCCTAATGTAGGTCTAGGAATTAAGTAGATTTGAATATAAGAAAGAGAAGAAAAAGATTCACAGAGGTTCGCATTATCAATACAGGTGAGTATAAGTCTTAGGGGCGCCCTAGCAAATCTGGTGTAGTGTCAGAGGATTCTTTTATAGCGGATCAGGTACAGACCAGGTGCGGTTATTCTACAAGAGCAAAGCCTGAGTATCCCAGGGGCTAGGACCCTAACAATAACACAGCTGTAAAATCAATAATTAATAAATACTCTAACTAGTTATCTATTATAAAATTAATATATAGCTATAGCCACTACTAAAGATACTAATTCACTATCTTTATTTATTTATCTATCTAGATATATTATACTGTCGATAGTTTTATTATTATTATTATTTAATCAAATTTAACGTCTATACCGAGCCCTAGGCTATGACAGACAGCGATTCGTGTAGATTAGGCCTGCTTATAGGGGTTGCCTCCCATAAGCCGGTGCCTCTACCCCCATTGGATCCAGGCTTTCAAGGTATCTTGCACTTTCCTCATCCTATACCATTTATATGCGCAGGACAATTCAGAGATTTATAGTGGGTGGCAACTACTATCTCCTCTTTATGGCCACTAACGTTTAGGCGTTGCCTATAATAGCGGGCCATCTTTATCTGCTATCCTTCCCCCTCTCGCTCTCCCTTATCCAGGGCCTTAATACCCTAATTATCAATCTTATAGGCCTGCTCTTAGGCCTGTTAATTATCCTCTCGCTTCTTAATAGCCCCTATAAACGCTAGCAGCGCTGTAGTGGTCTTTAGGTCCTAGAATAAGTGTGCTTTAGGGCACTACTTACTATCCTGTGGAGTCTTTATCCTCATTTCGGCTAAGCCGGCATATAGTTTTTCCCGCTGATAGCACCACTGTCGACAGTTTGTAAGAAGATGTCTTACCATCTTAGTCCCCCTAGAGCACCCCAAGCAATTAGGGGAGTCTCAGGCCTTGATTCAGTGCAGATAGGCCCCGATTGGGATGTGGCCGGTCTTAAATTGATAATACCGCCGCGCTAGATGCTTGGGGGTGCTTGCCACTATTGGGTCAAGCTTCCATCCCTAGGAGGGTTGATAGGCCTGGCCTACCTGTTAGGTGCGTCTTGCAAGCTTTGCAGTGAGCCAGTTGACCTTAATAGCGCTATAAGTCTTAATGTATGCCCGCTGGGCATAGGCTAGTGAGATGCCTAAGTACTTGTCTGTACAGGGCCTCCCTGCAGCTTTCTTAGCGGTCTTATCGGCCTCCTCGTTGCCTGGGACCCCTTTATGGCCTGGTACCCAGCATATGGTAACCCTGCGGCCAGTGGCCTGTAGTTCCCTAGCTAGATCATATACCTGCAGCACTAGAGCTTGCCCTAGGCCAGGCTAGGTATGCTGGAGCCTACTTATAGCAGCCTAAGCATCTAAAAATATTCTAATTGGCTCTATAAGATTCTCTATCAGCATCTATTCTAGGGCTTCAACTACTCCTATTAGTTCTACATTAAAGACTTCGAAGCCTACATCTAAAAAAGCTAGGCGCGACCTCTAAAAGCTAATAAATAGCTTATAAACTACTACAGCGCCTATATGCTGATTATCTAACTTAGAACTATCTAAGTAAAGATCAATATTCTCTATCCCACTTAGAAAGTCTGAGGCTAATTGTATAGTAGTTTCAGGAGAGTCTATTCTGAAATCTAGTAATATAAACCTATTACTAAGCTCTATTATACACTTAAAGCTCTAGGAGAGATTGGTAGTTAAGGCCTTTTATAGCCTATAGACCAGGCCTATACTCAACTTCTAAAGACCTTAGTAGGTTGGTATTATCTAAACTTAGTCTTCTAGTAGCTGCTCTCCAGGCTATATATAGGCATCTCCCTCCCTAAGCATTATAAGGAGTATTTCTATTGTTGGATGCCCCTAGAGAAGTCCTAGAAGTCTTAAGATATACCACCACTATTTACTATCTAATAGGGCCTCTGCTGATTCTAGAGCTGCCTCTCTTATAAACGGTTCTAATAAGATGGACTTCAATATACCTATGACTACCCAGGCCTGGTTATTAATTAGGCCTTATAGTCCTTCTAGGCAGTTCTTTTATCTATATCACTAAAGCTTGGCTCTATAAAGCGCCACTAACTGCATAGTAGCCTTTTAGATTTATTATATCAGACCTGGGAGGAGCTTCTGAGCTTTGCACAGTGCCTGTACTCGTCTTTCAGTATTTTGACCTTTTTGTAGACGGTACTTATAGTGGGCTTTAAGGATAAGTTTTGGATCTAGTAAAACCCTTAACTACTAAATAGCTGTTGGGGAGAATATCACTAAAGCGTCTTCTACCTGTACTCTAGTTTCCTGGACCTGATTTTTATGTTCCCTGCTGGTGGCCCTAGAGAATAGGATGGCCTCTGTCTTTTTAAGGTCGAATTTAACGTTATCTGCCAGTCCCTACTCAATAGTAGCTTTTGCCACTGCTTCTAGCTGCCTGTAGATCTCAGAAACCAAGCTTCCCTGGGCTACTAGGCCTATATCATCGGCATAGGACAGGGTCTTGATTCCTGGCATCTACTATTCCATAGCCTGAAACATACCTCAGATATAGATAAAAAAGAGGATTAGGGAGACTAGTAAGCCCTAGGGCAGTCTTAAGTTAATAAACTGTTTAGAGACTTTATAACTATCAATTATAAGGCTAACCCTTCTATTTATAAAGAAGAATAAAGTCCACCTTATAAAGTCATTATCTAGGCCTACAGCTTCTATAGCTTTACTAAGCTTATAGAGATCAACATGGTCGAAGGCCCCTATAACATTAATAAAGATAATGCCTGTGAGAAGTTTTTGAGTTTATCCCTTATATATTGTTTGCATGAGGCAGGCTACCATGTCAATAGCTCTACAGCCCTGTCTGTATCCTATTTGTCTAGGGTGTAAAGCTTTTTAGATCTTATACTAGTCTGTTATAAGGCCTGTAGCCAGCTTCTTAATAATTTTATTTAGGTAGCTAAGTAAGTTTATTATTTTCTAGACCTTCATCTAGATGTAATCAGGCTTCTCTAGCTTCTAAAATAGGATGTCTTTAACAGTTTTTTAGGTCTCTAGGTATACTCCAAGCTAAAAGCATTGCCTAGCTATCTTTATAATTCAAGGCAAGTCTAGTGCCTAGAATAGCTAATATACTTTAAAATTAAGCCTATTAGCCTCTAGAGCTTTCTTAATACTCTAACTGAATAAGGCCTAATATACCTACTCTAGTATTATAAATATGTAGGCTTATCCACCTAGTAGCTTCCTAGAAGAAGAGCTATGGAGGGCGTTAGGAAATGCTGTTTCCTTAATTAGAGCTTCTTTATCAGCCATGATAATGATAGGAGAAGCCTTTAAATCCGGGCCTTGGAGTACTGAAGTAATAGAATTAGTCTATAGCTTAGTATACTATAAAGCTATCCAATATCTATTAGGATCTTCTGGAGAAGGCTTTTCCAGATCATCCCTAGGGCCTTTAGGAAAAGGGTTCCCAGTGGGGTTAGAACCCTTTTTCTACTCTTCCTTCCCCCCAGGGCCTCTCTCAGCAAGGAAGGCCTCCCAGCAGGTCCTTTTAGCTACCTTTATTTTATGGTAATAAGCAGTTCTTGTAGCTTTGAATTTGGTGTCAGTACAGGCATAGGCCTGCCACTATTTGCGGGCTACAGCCTATAAGCTCCAGGCTTGCTATAGCTCTGGCTTTTACTACTACTTAGAGCGTGTATAAAGCCGTATTGCTTTAGCATGCCTATTGAGTACGCTGGTTAGAGTGTTCTGTACCTAATTGGCCTCTCTAGCAAGATCTTCCTCGGTGCATTGATCACTAAGAGGAGGGTGGCCTACAGCCTCTGAGGCCCAAGCTGCTGTAGCCAGCTTTAGGGCTTCCTCATTTACCTATAGAGCTTCTATCTGCCACTCAGTAATCTCCCCAGAGATTCCTTCTAGAGGGGATTCTAGAGCTTCCTAGGCTAGGACAATAAACTCATAGTCAGATGTTATAGACTTATCCTTATCCACCTCCTAGGCTTACAGAGGCCCTAGGATTGGCAAGGATAACACTAAATCAATAATTAACACCCCCTTGGTCTTCTTATAGCGTATGGCCTCCCTCAGTGGGTTATTAACATATAGTGAGTGCCACTCTATAAGCTGTTCCAAAGACTCAGCATTAACCCAGCCCTTGGCCAGTGGGTTCCACAAAGGACTATAGACGTTAAAATCACCCACTAATAGGCACCTACCCACTATAAACAGGTCCTAGTCTACGTCCTCAATGGCCCAGCATCATCTAGAAAAGGCCCCTTACCACTGGTAACTAACCCCAATCCACACATCATAGCAGTTAACTATTCTAGTGCATCGGGGGGCATGCCCGCTAATTATTAATGCTTCCCATATGTCCAGGGCCTATAAATAGAGGTAGTCTACTAAATCAGTACAGTTCTCAACCTTAACCACCCCTATAAGGTCTTTACAGATAGCCATAAACACCTATTGATCCCACTTCTCCCCCCCTGGCCAGTACAGCAGATAGCCTGGGTAGAAGAAGTCATAAACAATATAAGGCTCTTACAGGCATATAATGCCTATTTACCGCTCTATCCCCGCTTTTAGAGCCCCTAAGGTTGTGGAGTAGATACAGCCACAATTATATTGAATAATCAACATTAATAGGGGCTATAGCTCCAGGCGTTAGTGTTGGACATAGAGATAAGTATAGTAAAAATGATATCCCTAGGGTATTTTTTATAACATCATCGACCTCCCTAAGCTTTAGGGCTTGGGGGGCGTCCTGAGTAGTAATTAGAGAAGAAGCCTCCTCAGCAACACCTTCCCATTCAGTCCATTCAGGGAGAGAAGGGGGCATAACGACCTCTATACTAGGGAAGCGCTTATAAAGTCGCCAGTAGGCCTTCTAAAGCTTGGGGCATCCTAGAGAATTAGCCTGGTGCTTCCCCCTACAATTACCACATTTAGTGGGTGTATATAGATATAGATAGTCTATTTAGACTCTATAGTCTAGCATATTATAAATATATTCTTAGGCTTCATAGACACCAGTATATATAATGCAGAATAATGATTAGGTGCTATAGCCTCTATAAGTTTAGTAATTAATGCCATAGTATTAAATATAAACAGTGTCTTTACCTATTTTATGATAGGGGCTAGTAGGGTGTCTGTTGCCCTCAAAGCATACACCCTAGGTAAGTAGTCTACAGATGTTATCTAGGCTTCCTACTATTATAATAATAGTAAAGAAACACTGCTTATTAGTCTAGATAGCTACTATCAGCTTAATCCAGATAGAATTTCTTATTAAGGTGTATATACCCCCTAATTCAATTTCTTTCCTAGCTAGGCCTAGCTCTAAGGTGCTATAGTGGGCTATTGGCACCATATACACCTTAATCTTATACTACTGTTGGTCTGCTTTTACTAAGATAACTATAGGATTAACCTAATAGCAGGCAGCCATTAATAAATCCTTATAGACTGGTAATAACAAGTCTACAGTGCTTTCTTAGTTTAATAGAGCTAAGATAGCCCCTAATTCAGTATAATTAGCGTCTATTACCCTAGCAAAGTTTAGAAAGCCTACCTAGGCTAAACAGTAGTTAAGCTGTAAGATAACATCAGCTTTAGACTTTCTAAGGGCGATGCGGCCATTTTCACGCCTAAATATAAACCTATAGTCTCCCTTATTGCTTCCGCAAATAAACTTCAGGCTCCCTAGGTCCATTTAGACTTTTAAAGGCTGGTTCGAGGAGTAAACCTGTTTTTTTATAACAATTTACCACTCTTAAGCATTACTAGCCGCTATATCAGCCTATTAGGGGCCTGCTGCGGGCTTCACCCCAGGAAGTGGTTTTAATATCGAGAGTAAGGCTCTGTGTAGTTTTATAGACTTAGTGGCCCTATTCAGATTAGCTTAGGGGCCATGGGCGATCTCTACAAATGTCGTCCCTTGGGATGGCAGAGGCTGTCATAGGCCCTGGCGGTCGCCCCCTGACAATAAGGGCTTTAGGGGGTGGTTTGGGACATTCAGGGAGGCCTGTTGAGCTTTTAGGGTTAAGAAACGGTGCTTTAGAGCGCCCAATTAGCCTATGAGATGCTACTTTATAGCTTCTACCAGAGAGGTCATATAGGCCTTCATAGTGGCCATCTCCGCGTGTAGCGCGCTATTGCTGCTTGTAAAGTAGCCTAATAAGGCCTGTTCCATATCCTTATAGACTAGGCCGATTAGGGCCTTCATAGGGGCTCTTTCTGCCCCATTAGGGCTGTGTTCCTGTAGTCTCTTCCCTAGAGTTTTAGGTGCTTCCTGGGAGCCTGGCACGCTGCTTAAGGGGGGAAACAACTCCCTAGGGTTGATTTCCAGGCTAGGCAAGAAGCCCTCGCTCTAAGGGACTGTTGCACTTGTCTCGGGGGGCACTGGTGGTGCTGTCCCCGCTGGGGTGCCTATATAGGCCTCTACGGGGTTCACCAGACCTAGCGCCTGCCCCCCTGGGTCTAGGGGGTGGTTGTCGATATTGGGGAGTCCAGGGGCCATAGCAAAGCCCTGGATGCCTTCCAGTAGCATTGAATTTCAAAAGGTTGATTTTTGATTTTCCCGGCGGGTTATATTGTCGATAGTTTTATCTTAATATAAAAAATTCAACACACCTTTTCCTAAAACTTAGAGATAAACTAGCCTTCTCAATCTGATATAATACTATTTAGTAGATCTATCCACAAGAAAATATACTAAATCTATAACTTTACTATATCTCTAACTGTTATCTCTTTATAGTATAATATAGAGACCAGTCTTTTAGTTAAGTAGTTAATAGTAATAAAAACATTATCAAATCCCTATTTATTCTAGAATAGCTCTATAAAATCTATTAATAAATACTGCTAAGATCATATTAAAATAGATAATAATTAGAAGAGTTCAAAGGCTCTATCTCTATATATATTTATCCTCTTATATATCTTATAATTATCTATATACTAGTTTATATCATTACTCTATACCTCTTAGTAGAACTATTCTTAGACTAGCTTTAGCATCTTTATATATCCTAGGTGCGCTATTATAGATTATTAATATATTTTGTCTAGTAATTATACTTATAAATCATTCTTTTTAGAAATATAGAATTATTTATTAAAGAAAAGTTATTTTTTAATTATTTTATAACTCTTTCTTTTCTCTAAGAGTAAGACTTTAATACTTTTCTTAACTATATATTCTTTATTAACTATTAATATCTTAGTAATAATATTATCTTTTATAGTTAAGATAATTAATTTTATATATATTATTTTAAGTACAATTTTATTATTAATTTTATACTATAACAGTAGTATTTAGTTTTAATAATTAAAATTTTTTATCTTTTTATTTTCTTTCTAGATAAGAGTATCTATTAATATATTTACTTTTTCTAGTTAGTATTTAAGTATAAAGTAATATTTCTTTAAGAACTTATATTATTAGATTTATTAAGTATTTAAAGCTTTAGTAATTATAAAGTACTTAAAAGTCTAATAATTTAATAGAATATTAAAGGACTTTTATTTTTTTAATTTAATTAATTTAGACTTCTATTTTCTTAGAGTTTTTATTACTACTAGTAGTTCTTTATTATAGATATTATAATTATACTTAACTGGGATTATTAATACAGAATAGTATATAATTAGATGCCATTTCTTATCCTTATATAGTTAAGATAGGATTACAGCCATTACTCCATCTAATGTGTCCATTTCCACGCGGGTTTAATAATTAAGATTGTAATAAACTAGTATTAAAGCTTCTAATAATTTTTTTTTTAGATTTTTAAATACTTTTTTGTACTCCTTACTCTATATAAATAAAATATTAATTTAAGTAAAATAATATAATAATCTTATAGTTCAGCTATAGGCCTTTATAAACTTCTAATAGAAATTATAAAAACTAAGAAATGACTATACTTCTAAAATTATTATTAATATCTTCTAAGAAAGGATAACCTTAATCTTTACTAAATTAACCTCTATCCTCTCTAAAGTAATAATAAAGCCTAAATACTTAGTTAATATAATAACGTATTTTATAACCCCCGTCGGCCACATAAGCGTGCCCGGCCACCTGTAATCCCATACAAAATGGCCATTTTTCAGATTAAAATATCACAATTTTTATTAGATAACTATAACTCAAAAATTAACATTATATAAAAACTAGTCTAATTAACTAATTTTCTTAGAAATTAGATTTTAAAAAGTTATATTAAAGTAAAATACGACTGTATTAATAAAATACAGCAATACAGTAGTAATTTTAATAAATAATAAATCTTATAACTTAAAAATTGATGTATTAATTTATATATATACATATATAAAACAATTTTAAATTTTAAATTATAGTTATTTAATAAAAAGTTATGATATTCTAATCTGAAAAATGGCCATTTTATATGGGATTACAGGTGGCCGGGCACGCTTATGTGGCCGACGGGGGTTATAAAATACGTTATAGAACTTATATTTTTTAATATTAGCTTATAATCCTGTTTTTCAGAATCTCTTCAATATCTATTATATATATATCTTATGCTCTAGCTTGTTCTCATTATATATTAATAGATTATTAATAAATATAAATATAAACTGGTTAAGATAGTCTATAAAAATATTATTGATCAGTTATTAAAATATTACTAGTCTATTAGTAAAGCTAAATAGTATTACCTTATATTTAAAAGTATTATACTGATAATGGAAGATAGTTAGATTTATAGAGTCTGGGTGTATTTAAATTTAGTAGAATCTCTATCTAATATCTAGCTTAATAAAAATCTTTATCTTACTTAAGCGCTCAAAGACTTCTTTAATAAATAGTAGTAGATATTAGTCTTTTCTAGTCAAAGTGTTTAGCTTATGATAATTAATATAAAAATAGAATTCGTTATCAGCTTTCTTAACTATAAGAATTAGAGATATAAATAGTATATTATTAGAGATAATAAATCCTTTATCTAGATTATTAATAATATAGTCTTAGGCTGTTTAGAGCTATTTCTTTAATATTTAATATAAAGAACTATAATCTAACTCTAGATTTTAATTTAACTCAATCTTATAGTTATACTTCTAATAAACTGGTAACTTGTCTAAATAGATTTTTAAGAAGATATTAATGAACTTATAATATTAATTCAATAATTACTGTTTAATTTTCTCACTTTTAGTTAATTTAGTTGTTTTTTTCTTCTTAGTTTCCAGCGCCTATTCTATCTTATAAAAACTAGTTATAAAGACATCTATAGTCTTATTTTTTATATAATAATAGAATTTAGCAGCTTTAATAATTATTATATCTATTCTATATATCTTTTTTTCTAAGTGTTAGTGATGTAGATTTCTTATTAAACTAATAACTAATAATATTTTCTTAGTACTACTAAAGAGTCCTATAATATTCTTTAATTATAAAGCTTTTTCTATTTTCTATAATTCTATTCTTAATTATATTCTTTATGTTCTTTTTGTAACTATAAACGCTTTTCTTTAGGGTTCTAATTATAGAAATAGGATAGGTTTTTCTATTAACTAATCTTGGCACTCTATATTAGCTTGGTATTTAAGATTAATTAATCTATTTCTTTTTAATATTATTTTTAGTATATAGATGAACTGCTCTTTCTCTATTTAATCTTTAAAAAATATATCCTTTAGTTATAAGAAATAATAGTTTTTATAATCTACTAATATATTATACTTCTCCAGCCATATATAATCTAAAATAATATTATAATAGCCTAGTTATACTAAAAGAAAGGATAGATACTACTGTATCTAGCTATTAATAACTAGTATTAAGATTATAAAATGTGTAACTAGTTCTACTATCTTTCTATTATATTCTTTTATTTTATAAAGTTCAGAAATGGGTACTATATATATTTAAAAATATTATATAAGCTTCTCTACTAAAAATATATTTAAAAAGATAAATCTATTAGCTCTAATATTAGCTAAAGCTTTAGTATAAATTGAATATCTATTCTTAGCTAGCTAAATAGATATAGTTATACTATTCTTCTCTTTTTCTATCAGCTATGAGAGATCTAAAGCTTTATTATCTGTATTTAATATATCTAAAAAGAAGACTTTTTCTAAGTATGGATATTTTTTAATTCTTTGTTTATATTATCCTTATTTTATTTCTTTAAGGCTTTCAGATCTAGAGTCTTCTTTTTAAAGGAGTATTTATTAGAATAGTGACTATTTAATTTGCAATTAAAGTATTTATTCTTATTTATTAGCTTCTTTTTTTCTTTCTAGAAGAGCTATAATTGAGGAGTTTTATTCTTTAGTTTTAATTCTCTAGAGATATTTAATTAATAGTCTTCCTAGCTATAGCTTTTACTACTTTTAATCTTATAGCTGTAGGTGTGTTATTTTTTTTCAGTGATCTATTTAAAGCAGTTGATAATAATATAATATTTTTATATAAAGATCTGATATAATATTATTAAATTAGTATTTTTCTTAATTATAATATACTATATATTAAATAAAAGTTTATAGTAAAGTTTCTTTTTTTATTTTAATAGGATAAGACTAATTTCCTAGATAAAAAGTATAAATTTTAATAAAAAGATCTAAAACTTCAAATCTCTTATTATTAAGTAATAGAGTTTTATCTTTATATTGATTATATAGTTCTTGTCTATATAGATTATTTTTAAATACTTAAAGATATTACTAATATTTTAATAATATTATACTAAGTTCTTTTAGAATTATAGAAGTAAGTGGTTAGTCATTTTTTCTTTATATATCTTCTTTATATATACTATATAGGTTAAGGCTGTTAGATAATAGTTAATATTAGCTTCTAATTTGTTCTTAATATTGATTTTCTATAATTTATACTTAGGATTGATTTTATCTAATAGTAGCTAGCTATTTAGTAGTTTAGTAATCTTTTTCTTATAGTCTTCTCTAGTTAAAGAGATATTAGTAATTATAGTATTATATTCTATAATTAGTTTGGATATAGTCTAGTAATAATTAGTTAGATTATTTTTAAGATTCTGAATCTCTTTTTTTATAGAGTTGATTTCCTCTATATTATTATTACTAGATTTAGTGAGAGCTTTTTCTAGTTATTTTTTCTATATAGAGAGATATTAGAATAAATTTTTAAATAGGTCTCTAGGATTGCTTTTGTAAAGCTTAAGGAATTTATCTTTATTAAATAGTTTTTTAGAAATATCTTTAAACTTTAGTTTTTTAAAATTAATAGTTAAGTAATAACTAGACTCTTCTATAATTATTATTATTAACGCTCTTACTATACTAATATCTATTAATAATATTTAGTCTTACTATTATACTAGCTTATAAGATTTTTAGGTTTTGAATAAAGGTAAATAAAGGTTTAGGATTAGAATACTAATAAAACATTTATTATAGCTATACAGACTGTATTAAATATAAAGAGGTTAAGATAAAGAAAAGTCTATTTCTAACTAGAGTACTGATTATAGCTGAGTACTAGCTATGCTAGTTGTGAAAAAAATAAAAATAAAGTATAGTGATATTTGTTATAATATAATATATCTTTTTTAAAAATATTTAATTCCTATCTAAAGATATAATTCTTTAAAATAATAAGCATAGAAAAAGAATCTAACTATCAGGATTTACAGAAAAATTTTATTTTATATGCTTAGGTAACCAGCTTGACTTTTTATAGCCCTGGGATAAGGCTATCCCCAGATCTAGCACCGCGGGTTAGGGTTGATGCCCTTCCTGCCTGAGGCCTCCCATCCGGCCACGAGGCCGCTCCTACCCTTGGGGATAGCCTCAGGCTCAGCCGTCACATTAAATAAAAAATCTAGTAATAAACTTAATATTATTAAATATAAACTATTTATAATTAAAAAAAAATTTATAAATAATAATTATAAACTCTAACTATTAAATAAAATAAAAATATATTTAATATTTTATATTTTATTACTAAAACTAATAATAAATTAATATAAAAATTATAATAAAATTAAAAAAAAAATATAAAATTAATTAAATAATATAATAAAAAATAGAAAAAAAAAATAAATTATATCTTTATTAAATAGAAAAGATATTCTAAAAAATATAACTTATAAAACTAGTTAAGCATCTAAATTATCTAGATAAAATTTAAGAATATTATTAATAAATTAATTAAAGAGAACTAGATTAAAAAAATCTATATTATTAAGATTAAAAAAAAACCTTTTAAAAATAGTTATAATAGTTTTATTTAGTTTTTTTTTTTTTTTTTTTTTTTATACTTTTTTCTTTTTTTTTTTTTAATTACTCTAACTTTTCTATATTTTTTATATTAATTTAAATAAATTCTCCAGTATATTTCTAGACAAATTTTTTTTATTTTTAAAGATAAAATATTTAGGTTATTAAAGCTACTATTTTTTTATAAGCTTTTTTCTTATTAGTCTTAATTTTATTTTAAATAAAAACTAAGTATTTTTAAGATAACTTAGAAATAGATATAATTATTATAATAATTTAAAAATTTAGTTTTAATATAGATTTTATCTAAATAATAATAGTAGTTATAAAATAAAATAAAAAAAATACTAAATCTATTAACTTAAGAAACAAAACCTTTAGATTTTAAAATTTTTTTAAATAATATAGTTAGAATATTACTACTAAGAATATTAATAAGATTAAAACTAGCTTATCTATATAATAGGGATATATAACTATTTATATAACTATTAGGATACTAGTCTTTAGAAAAAAAGATTGTTAGAAGATTTAACTAACTATAGCTAATTAATAGATCTATAGATATTACTTATCTAAGTAAAGATTATTATAGAATTTATATAGATAGTTATAGAAAGATTAGGATTATAAAGTTATATAACTATTAGAGCAATTATAGTAATTAATATAATAGATATAATAAAGGTATTATAACTATCTAAGTAAAGGCTTTAATAGCTATAATAGAAATTTATTATATAAAAATACTTATTTATTAATATATATTTAGTTTAATTATATTTTATTTTTATATTAAATTAGATCTATATTTTATCTAATCTATTAATAAGTTATTATTAAATATCCTTTTATTTATAAAAGATATTTCTCTACCTAATCTTAATTACTAACATCTCTATTTTATTCAACAGAATACTACCAACGAACACCCATTCTAGTAAAGAACGGTTGATACAATTTGACAGTTTCTATAAATTATATTTTTTAAAATATCCTTTCTACTTAATAAAATATAATTTTTTTTTTATTATATTATTTAGTTGATTTTATATTTTTTTTTTTTTTTATTATAATTTTTATACTAATTTATTATTAATTTTAATAATAAAATATAATATATTAAATATATTTTTATTCTATTTAGTAGCTAGAGTTTATAATTATTATTTATAAGTTTCTTTTTAATTATAAATAATCTATATTTAATAACATTAAATTTATTATTAAGTTTTTTACTTAGAATATTAAATTTTTTAACTTTTATTATTTATTATAATAAGTAAATTCTTTTTCTTTTTTTAAAAATAAGTATATTCTTATATTTCTTATTATAATATATCTTTATTTTTAGTTCTATTTATTAAATATTTTATAATATATTTTAGTATAATATTTATATATATTATTCTTTAACTATTATTTATTCTGATAATTTTTTTCTTAAAATATCTGTCTATAATATTTATAAGTATTATTTAAGATTAATATAATATAGTATTTATTTTATTATTATATTTTCTATATTATTTAGAGTAAATTATATAATTAGTAATAATTTTATCTAATCTATTTAATTTTAATCTAAATAATGCTTTAGATATTATTATATTATCTAAATTATTTTTTTAAATTAGCTATTAGTTTATTAGTAATTAATAGTTAATAGCTTATATATTATTTTATATATTTTTGTAATAGTCTGCTAGTATTATTATTTATTTAATTTATTTAATCATATTTAACGTCTATACCGAGCCCTAGGCTATGACAGACAGCGATTCGTGTGGGTTAGGCCTGCATATGGGGGTTGCCCCCTATAGGCTGGTGCCTCTACCCCCCATTGGATCCAGGCTTTCGAGGTATCTAGCACTTTCCTCGCCCCAGGCCGCTTATATGCGCAGGACGATTCGGGGGCTTATAGTGGGTGGCAGCCACTACCCCCTCCTTATGGCCACTAACGTTTGGGCGTTGCCTAAAATAGCGGGCCGCCCATGCCCGCTATCCTTCCCCCTAATATAGTCTGCTAGTATTTTAATATAAATAATTTATCTTAGTCTAAAGTTATTTCTATTGATAATCTAATTTAATTAAATATTATTTTAAATATTAATATTATATATTACTCTGCAGTGTGACGTGCCTTTTCCAAAGATATTCGATTCCTATCTAGGGGTGTGATTCTCTAAAACAACAAGCATGGGAAAGGAATCTAACTACTAGGACCTGCGGGAAGGTTTTATCTTGTGTGCTTAGGTAACCAGCTTGACCCCTTATAGCCGTAGATGTATTAAGTAGATAACTAGATTATATAATCAGGATAGAATCTTCTAAGATAAATATTCTGTAAGAAGAATTAGAAGTTCTATACTATAATTATAATATAATTATTACGACTATAATAAGAGTTGTTAATAATGATCTATTCTATAAATAAATGTATTAGGAAACTAATAAAGATTAAAAAATATAAGAAAAATTATAAGCTAGATAAGTTATGAAAAATATTTAGAAAGGCTTAGTGATATATAATAGAATGATTAGAGTACTATAGAATATAATTATAGAAATACTCCTTAAAAACCCGCCGGGAAAATCAAAAATCAACCTTTTGAAATTCAATGCCTTTTGACGGTGTCCAGGGCCTCGCTATGGCCTAAGGACCCCCCAATATCGATAACACCCCCCTAGACCCAGGGGGGCAGGCGCTAGGCCTAGTGAACCCCAAAGATACCTATATAGGCACCTCAGTAGAGACAGTACTACTAACGCCCTCTAAGACCAGTATAATAATTCTCTAGAGCAAGAGCTTCATGTCTAACCTAGAAATTAAATTTAAAGAACTATTTTCCTTTTTATACCTCTAGAAAGCCTTTAAAGCTCTAAAAAAAAGACAACAGAACTATAACTTTAATAGAACTAATAGAACCCTTATAAAAGCCTTACTTAGCCTAGTCTATAAAGATATAAAATAAACTTTATTAAACTACTTTATAAATAGCAATAGCGCGCTATATATAGAGATAATTATTATAAAGACCTATATAACCTCTCTAGTAAAGGCTATAAAGTAATATTTTATAGATTAATTAAATACTTTAAAATACTATTTCTTAATCCTAGAAACTCAATAAGTCTTCTTAAATATTCTGAACTACCTTTTAAAGTCTTTATTATTAAAAAATAACTGCTAGGGCCTATAATAGTCTCTATTATCCTAAAGAATAATATTTATAGAGATCATCTATAGTTCTTAAGCTAATCTAAATAAAGCTGCTAAATCTATAGAGCTATATAGAACTTTATCTCTAATATTAAAACTATTTTCTAGAATAAAGTCTATAGTAAGCCTTTAATAGACTAATATAATAGCTAATAATATTTAAAAGTAGTAAATTATTATAAAAAAATAGGTTTATTTCTTAAATTAGTCTTTAAAAGTCTAAATAAACCTAAGAAGCCTGAAACTTATTTATAGAAATAATAAAAAAGACTATAGATTTATATTTAAATATGAAAATAGCTGTATTACTTTTAGAAAGTCTAAAACTAATATTATTTTATAGCTTAATTATTATCTAGTCTAAATAGGCTTTCTAAACTTTATTAAGATAATAGATACTAATTATATTAAATTAAGGACTATCTTAGCTTTATTAAACTAAAGAAGTATTATAGACTTGCTATTACTAGTCTATAAAGATTTATTAGTAGCTGTTTGCTACTAGGTTGACCTTATAATCATCTTAGTAAAAGTAGACTAACAATAGTATAAAATTAAGGTATATATAGTGTTAATAACTTATTATAGCACTTTAGAGCTAGGTCTAGTTAAAGAAAAAATTGAATTAAGAGATATATATACTTTAATAAGAAATTTTATCTAGATTAAGCTAATAGCAACTATCTAGATTAATAAGTAGTATTTCTCTACTATTATTATAATAGTAGAAGGCCTAGATAATGTCTATAGACTACTAGCCTAGGATATATACTTTAGAGGTAATAGATACTTTATTAATCTCTATTATAAAATAGATAAAGATATTGTTTATGTGACGACGAGTCGATTCCTATCCTCTAAGAGTACTCTGCAACGAGAAAACCAAACATGAGAAGGGAAAGAGGAAGAGAAAGAACCTCCCCCGCTAGTTACATGAGAAATATTCCTTTGTGTGCGTCAGTCTATTCCCTTTATGGTTCCGCATGAGGTTATTCCCATCTCAGTACCGCTCTCGGTTCCCTTTCCCTGGTGGTGCCTCAGGCCGCCACTGCTGGTTCCCGAGGCCTGGGTCAGGACCGTCACACTACCCCCCCTTCTAGGCCATGCTTGCCCTCAAGCATGCTGTCATCTCCCCCGTCTGGCACGAATCTGTCCTCCTCCGCTGCCTTCAACCATTCCTGGAGGTGTTTCGGTGGTCCTGGCTTCTCTGGGTAGCAGTCATGGTACTCCTTCAACATGACAGGAGCGTTCTTGAAATTTCCGGCTGGGTACCACTCCATATCGATGTCATGACCTAACCATTTTATCCGGTAATAAAGCTTTTTCCAGCGTACCCGGGCGTCCAATACTTTTTCAACCACCCACTCATCCTGTCCATTCACCTCGATAGGCTCTGCCGGCTCTTCCAGCTGTCCTGGTAATGGTTCTGTGGTTGCCGCTCGCCTCAGTTTCTCCGGTGAGAATACAGGATGCACGTTGATCCCGTCCGGCAATTCCAGTTCGAAAGAGTTGCCAATTCGCTTCTTGATTCGGTATGGACCATTTGCCTGGATGTCCAGCTTCCTACTAGGCCGCCCCGTTTCCCAGTGCTTCGTGGTAACCATGACATGATCACCTACATCGAAGTTGAGTGGTCGGCGCTTCCTGTTGGCCGTCAACTGCTGTCGCTCCTGACTCTTCTGGAGGTTCGTCCTCGCCACTTCCCAGGCGCTATGCATTCGACCTAGCCATGACTTGGCATCCTCTTCGTTCAGGGTTAGTTTCCTTGGTGGTTCAGGTGACTTCCAATCGAATGAGGTGCGTGGCTGGTATCCCCTCTCGACCATGAATGGCGACAGTCCAATCGACTCTTGAGGTAGGGTTGCTGCTGCGTAATCCATCATCGGCAACCAGTCTGACCAGTCGTCCTGCGCGTGGTTCACAAATGCTCTCAGCTTCTGTGATAAGTACTGGTTGGCGATCTCTGTCTGTCCGTCGGTCTGAGGGTGGTGGGCAGTTGACAGCTTCAGCTTGATTCCAAGGCAGCGGCACACCTCCGACCAGAATTCTGACACGAATTGACCACCCCTGTCTGATACAATAGAGTCAGGGGGTCCTGTCCAGCGGAACACATTCTCCAACCACAACCGGGCCATTCCCTTGGCCGTGGTCTCTTTCTGACAAGGTATTGACACTGGTGCTTTGCTAAGTCGGTCCACAATCACGAATACTGTGTTGTATCCTTTGCGGTCCTGCGGGTAAGTCATGAAATCCATTGAGATATGTTGCCAAGGTCGATCTGGGATAGGCAACGGGTTCAGCAGTCCGGGAGGCAGGTCCCTCCAAGTATTCGTCCGCTTGCACACCATGCAGTTGTCCAGGTAACGGTTCACATCCTTACTCCATGACTCCCAATAATAGCGTTCTTTAACCAAGCTCCGAGTCTTTGTCCTTCCAGGATGGGCAGTAGATGGTTGGCGATGGATCTCATCCAACAAACGTGTGCGCAGGTCTCCTTCCTCAGGAACGTATAAGCGGCCTTTGAATAGTACCGTCTCGTTGATAATTTGCCAGTCCTCTCCCGAGTGCTCTACTCGTTCCTTTGCTTCAGCTGTGGCAGCATATTGCTTATTAGCCATTATGGCGCGAGGCACCAGATCGGTCCCAGCCATGACCACGTGGACTTCTGCTCCCAGGTTATCGGCCTGTGGATACTTTCCGCAGTTCAGCTCCTCAATGATTCTGCTATCTAAGACTTCTTCTGGGAGTAGAATCCTCTTCCGATGGTCCAGATTGCCTGCCTCATTACCATGTCGTCGGGTCAAGGTGTCCGCGAGTACGTTGGCCTTGCCCGGTCGATACTTTAGAGTGAAGTGAAACTCATGCAAGAATTCGCACCATCTCGCCTGTCGGGCGTTTAATGACTTTGTGGACATGAAGTATTCAAGAGCTCGGTGGTCGGATAGGATCTCAAACCGCTCCTCCCCTTGGAGCCCTATCAACTCGGGTCTCCATTCTTTCAGGGCCTTGATGATCGCGAGCATCTCCTTATCATGAATGTCGTAGTTCCTCTCAGCTGGCATCATTGTTGCCGAGTAGAACGCTACCGGATGCCACTTGTTATCCTCGCAACACTGCGACAAGACCGCTGCGACCACCCCATCAGAGGCATCTGTTTCTACCCGTGTCGATCGCTCTGGTTGGTAGTGGCATAACACTGGAGCCTCGGTTAACAACTTCTTTAGCTTCTCAAATGCCAGTTCGCAGTCGCTGTCCCAGACAAAGGGGACATCTACCCGAGTTAGGCGGTTCAGGGGTTTGGCTATCCGACTATATTCCCGTATAAACTTCCGGTAGAAGTTGCAGAACCCTAGAAACGATTGCACTCCTCGCACAGTTCCTGGGGCCATCCATTTCAGGATAGTATCGATCTTAGTCGGGTCAACCTTGATTCCTTCTGGCGTGACGATGAATCCTAGATACCGTGTGGTTTTGACATGGAATTCGCATTTATGGATTGCAGCCTGCAGCCCAGCTGCTCTCAGTCTTTCCAGCACGAATTTCACATGTGCCTGATGCTCAAGCTCATTCTCACTGTAAATCAGTAGGTCGTCGACGAACGCTACTAGAAACTTGTCAAGACAGTCCATAAAGATGTCATTCACCAGTCGCTGAAAAGTTGCTGGTCCATTTGTCAACCCAAAAGGCATCACCTTGTACTTGTATGTTCCATATCGACATCGGAAGGTTGTCAAGTCCTCTGACTCCGAGCTCATTCTGATGCGATGGAAACCTTGCCGTATGTCCAATTTGGTGAATATCTTTGCCTTGCTCAGCCGCTCAAAGACTTCTTCAATTAGCGGCAGTGGATATCGGTCTTTCTTGGTCAGAGCGTTCAGCTTCCGGTAATCCACGCAGAATCGAAGTCCTCCATCTGGCTTGGATGCCATGAGAATTGGCGATGCGAAGGGTGCGTTGCTAGGCACAATAAAACCTTTATTCAGATTGTCCAGGATATATTCTCGCGCAGCCTCAAGCTCTTTCAGGTTCATTCGGTATAAGGGGCTGTAACCTAGCTCTTGCTCGCTGGTTAGCTCAATCCGATGATCGTAGCCTTTATGATCTGGAAGCTTGTCTGATTCCCGTTTAGAGAATACATCCGCGTATTCCTGATACCTCTCGGGTAGTTTCTGCCTAATCTCAGCAAGCTCCTCAATTCCTAGGTGGTCTTCCTGTTTATCCTGTATGACCTTTTCGATTTCATGGAAGCTCGTCATGAAGGTGGTTGTATTCTTATCCTTCAAGCACCTCACGAATCCTGTGGCCCCAATAAGTGCTATCTGCACCTCAGGCTTCGGTTTCGCAGGCTTGGCTTGTTTCTGGCGGTGTACTGGATTTGCCTTTTCCTCGGAGAGGTCATTACGCGCGCTGCTCAACTGTTGGTTCATCTTTGCCAACGCCACGAGCTGTTCCTTTCGGTGGCTGGTCCAACGTGATCTGGGGATAGTATCCACAGGTGTAGTCTCACATAGTGCTTCACCAGTAGCCTCCTGTCTGATTTCTTCATTAAAGAGACCATCTCGTCGATCGGCATCCTTCTGATGCTCTGTGGAAACTTTCTTCGATCGGGAGAGGATTGCTTTGGGGATAAAGAGGTCTTGCTTGGACAACAGCTCATCCTTCAAGGAAACCTCTTCTGGCCAGAGTAACCGATGATGGCGACAGTCTATCAAGACACCGTGCTCTGCCATCCACATTCGTCCAAGGATGACATCATGTTTCCCTAGCTCTAATATCAGGAAAGGAAGATGCTGCTGTACTCGTCCTTGTATCTTCAAAGTCAGGCGTATTAGGTGTGTAATCGGTGCGGCTGTCTTGCCGTCATACCCTTTCACTGCACAGGGTTGTTCCAAGGGGATTACGTGAGTTTGGAAATGGCGTGCGAGCTTCTCGGCAAGAAAAATATCAAGGAAAGCGTAACCATTTGCTCCAGTGTCCATTAACGCTTTGGTGGCAATAGAAAGTCCATTCTTAGCTAATCGAATAGGTGAGACTAGACTATCCTGCTCTCTCCCCAATAACTGGGAAAGGTCCAAAGATGATAAATCAACACTCGCAATGCCTAGAGAGGAGTCTTTCCCTAGGCATGGTCGTTTTCCGACTGACTCTCCGGTGGGCTGACTTCCTCAAGATTCTTCAGCTCTGGTGCTTTCTTCTTCAGAGGGCAATCAAATGCTCTGTGCCCTGGCAACTTGCAGTTAAAGCACTTGTTCTCCTCCATCAGCTTCTTTCGTTCCAACCACGGTAGGCCTTCTGATCCATTCTTCGCTTTCGGAGTTGCTGGATTTGGGTAGCTCTCGCCAGGTCTAGGGTATGTATCGGTCTTACGTGGGCGTGCACGCTTCTCGCTGGTGTTGATCTGCTCGAGACGATTGGCAGTGGTGCTGCATTCCTTGACGAATTCCTGGTACGAGACGCGTGGGTCGTTACTCTCTTTGATCATTGCGCGCTGCAACTCAAAGGACAACTTGTAGAACAGGTCCTCTTTCCACTCGCTAGTGGCCAAGCCTGCATCCTGAGCAAGCAGTACGAATTGCGAGAGAAAAGGCTGGAACTTGGTGTCTCTCATCATGAGGCGTCGCAGTTCCATCTTGGCGTTGATGACCCTATTGGCGTCCTGGTACAGGGTACGAAGGTGGTCAAAGATGTCGTCCACATCATGATATCGATCAGGCGAGTCCTTTCTCATGCGAGCAAGCAGGTGATTCGCTGCTTCTCCTTTGCACATGCTCTTCACATAGGCCATGCGTGCCTGGGCAGTAGGATAGTGGTCAGCGTTGGCTTCGAGCTTCCCTTCGACATCGATAAGCCACGACTCAAACTTAGGGTCCTTCCCATCCACCAGCACCTGCCCATCTGGCAACTTGGTACTCTTGGTGTGCTTCCCTTCTGGAGCTGGAGTACCCCACCCAGTCCTGTCGGCTCTATCCTGAGCGGTGTCGCGCTCCTCAATGAGCTCCCTCATAGCAGCTGTCTGGTCACGGATGGTCTGCTTGAGGTTGGCGACTTCGACCATCAGGCTCTGCTGTTCTTTCTCGTTCTGGATCCTCAGATCCTCTGCTTGCTGTGCACTCTTGTCCTGCTGTTCGTACATCCGGTCGAACAACCTCTGGGGATCAGTGCGGCAAAGCGACAAAAATTCTTGTTCGTTCATCTGTGTAGGCGACAGATGTTCATCCAGCTCAAGGTCCTCCAGACCAAAGGTCAAACGACGTCCCGGTGCTTCGCTCGACTCGTTTGCCCCCATCGGGTCTGCCTGTGCCTCTTGCACTGGCCCTTGGCGATCCTCACCCATGCTTACTGGTCGTACCATCTTGGTCTTCCAGGCTCAGCGGTGATACAATAAAAGGATCAAGACGTAGCTTGAGCGATAGTCAGATTGCTGACACTGCTGTACAAGCTTTGCAGTCTTGAGTAAAAGATAAAGGAAGTGATGTTTGGTTTTATGTGACGACGAGTCGATTCCTATCCTCTAAGAGTACTCTGCAACGAGAAAACCAAACATGAGAAGGGAAAGAGGAAGAGAAAGAACCTCCCCCGCTAGTTACATGAGAAATATTCCTTTGTGTGCGTCAGTCTATTCCCTTTATGGTTCCGCATGAGGTTATTCCCATCTCAGTACCGCTCTCGGTTCCCTTTCCCTGGTGGTGCCTCAGGCCGCCACTGCTGGTTCCCGAGGCCTGGGTCAGGACCGTCACAGTTTATACTTAATACTATAGTATTAACTACTAAATTTATAAAGGCTATAGTATTTAACTATTACTCTATATTATATATACTGGTATCTATAAAGTCTAAGAATATATTTATAACATGCTAGACTATAAAGTCTAAATAAATTATCTATATCTATATATATCTACTAAATATAGTAATTATAAAGAAAAGTATTAGGCTAATTCTCTAAAATGTTCTAAGTTTTAAAAGATTTATTAATAACTTTATAAATACTTTTCTGATATAGAGATTATTATATCTCTTTCTTCCTCTAAATAGACTAAATAGAAAGGTATTACTAAGAAGACTTCTTCTCTAACTATTACCTAGGACGCTCTCTAAGCTCTAAAGCTTAGAAAGGTCGATAATATTATAGAAGATATCTTAAAGATATTATCTCTACTATATTTATTTCTATATCCAATATCAATACCTAGAGCTACAGCCTTTATTAATATTAATTATTTAATATAATTATAGCTATATTTATTTTATAACCTTAAAAGCTCTAAAAGCAGAGATAAAACAGTAAATAGATATTATATATCTATAAAAGCTTTATATTATCTATAACTTCTTCTATCTATGTGACGACGAGTCGATTCCTATCCTCTAAGAGTACTCTGCAACGAGAAAACCAAACATAAGAAGGGAAAGAGGAAGAGAAAGAACCTCCCCCGCTAATTACATAAGAAATATTCCTTTATATACGTCAGTCTATTCCCTTTATAGTTCCGCATGAGGTTATTCCCATCTCAATACCGCTCTCGGTTCCCTTTCCCTGGTGGTGCCTCAGGCCGCCACTGCTAGTTCCCAAGGCCTAGATCAGAACCATCACACTACCCCCCCTTCTAGGCCATGCTTGCCCTCAAGCATGCTGTCATCTCCCCCATCTAGCACGAATCTGTCCTCCTCCGCTGCCTTCAACCATTCCTAAAGGTGTTTCGGTGGTCCTGGCTTCTCTGGGTAGCAGTCATGGTACTCCTTCAACATAACAGGAGCGTTCTTGAAATTTCCGGCTAGGTACCACTCCATATCGATGTCATGACCTAACCATTTTATCCGGTAATAAAGCTTTTTCCAGCGTACCCAGACGTCCAATACTTTTTCAACCACCCACTCATCCTGTCCATTCACCTCGATAGGCTCTGCCGGCTCTTCCTGAGCGGTGTCGCGCTCCTCAATGAGCTCCCTCATAGCAGCTGTCTGGTCACGGATGGTCTGCTTGAGGTTGGCGACTTCGACCATCAGGCTCTGCTGTTCTTTCTCGTTCTGGATCCTCAGATCCTCTGCTTGCTGTGCACTCTTGTCCTGCTGTTTGTATATCCAATCGAACAACCTTTGAGGATCAGTGTGGCAAAGCGACAAAAATTCTTGTTTATTTATCTGTGTAGGTAATAGATGTTCATCCAGCTCAAGGTCCTCTAGACTAAAGGTTAAATGATGTCCCGGTGCTTTGCTCGACTTGTTTGCCTCTATTGGGTCTACCTGTGCTTCTTGTACTGGCCCTTAGCAATCCTTACCCATGCTTACTGGTCGTACCATCTTAGTCTTTTAGGCTCAGCGATAATACAATAAAAGGATTAAGACATAGCTTGAGTGATAGTTAGATTGCTAATACTGCTGTACAAGCTTTGCAGTCTTGAGTAAAAGATAAAGGAAGTGATGTTTGGTTTTATGTGACGACGAGTCGATTCCTATCCTCTAAGAGTACTCTACAACGAGAAAACCAAACATGAGAAGGGAAAGAGGAAGAGAAAGAACCTCCCCCGCTAGTTATATGAGAAATATTCCTTTGTGTGCGTCAGTCTATTCCCTTTATGGTTCCGCATGAGGTTATTCCCATCTCAGTACCGCTCTCGGTTCCCTTTCCCTGGTGGTGCCTCAGGCCGCCACTGCTGGTTCCCGAGGCCTGGGTCAGGACCGTCACATCTAGACTATCTACTATACTAGCTAGAAGAGAAGAAATAAGATTAATAAATACTTATAGCTATTTATAAAGACTTTATAAAGACAGTTAAAATTAAGAACTATATTAATTTAATAGACTACCCCTATTTACAGACCCTAGATATATAAGAAGTATTAATAATTAATAGATATATCTTCTAATATATTAGAATAATCAACTGCTATAATATATAGATTAAGACTAGTTATTAGTAGTAAAGGGCCTTCTTTAAACAATACTAAGCCATTAAAAACACAGACTAGAATCTACTTATAATAGATAAATACCTATTAGTAAATAATTTTAATATCTATAGCTTTTTATAAAACCTACTAGCTAAGGGCCAGATTAACACTAAATCCTTAGAATAGCTTATAAAACAATACTCACTATATATTAATAACCTATTAAAAAAGGCCACACACTATAAAAAAACTAAAAAGATATTAATTATTAATTTAATATTATTTTTACCAGCTCTAGGACCTCTATAAGCCTAGGAAATAAATAAAGATAAACCTATAATATCTAACTATAAGCTTATCATCCTAGCCTAAGAAGCTCTAGAAGAACCTTCTCTAAAAAAAATCTCTAAAAAGATTATTAGATAGCAAATAAAAGCTCTATAAATAAATAAAAAAGTTCTAAAGCTGGCCACAGCAGTTTAGGCCTTAGAAACTATAGACTATCCTTCTCTTAATAATTAATACACCAAAGAAAACCTTACCAGAAAGACTAATTAAATATAAGATACTCTAATCAGCATACTTAATAAATATACTAAAATAATACAGCTTTATACACACTCTAAGTAGTGATAAAAGCTAGAGCTATAGTAAATCTAAAGCTTATAAACTACAGCCTACAAATAATAATAGACTTATATCTATACTAATACCAAATTTAAAACTATAAAAACCACTTATTACTATAAAATAAAAATAGCTAAAAGGATCTACTAGAAAGCTTTCTTTACTAAGAAAAACTTTAGAAAGAAGAAAAAGTAGAAAAAAAATTCTAATCTTATTAGGAACTCTTTTTCTAAAGACTTTAGAAATAGCCTAGAAAAGCCTTCTCTAAGAGATTCTAATAGATATTAAATAGCCTTATAGTATACTAAACTATAGATTAATCCCATTATCTCAATACTCTAAGATCTGGATCTAGAGGTTTCCCTTACTATTATTATAATCAATAAAAAAGCTCTGATTAAGAAAACAATATTTTTTAATATCTTTTATAGCTTTCTTTCTAGAAAGCTACTAGATAGACAGATCTATATACTTATAATATTAAAATAGATATATCAGACCCTATTCAGTTAGAGTATTAAAAAAGCTTTAGGGACTAATAGACTTAATTTTAAAGTATACTAGCTATTCTAAGTACTAGACTTGCTTTAAATTATAAAGATAGCTAGATAGTATTTTTAATTTAAGATACATCTAGAGATTTAAAAAACCACTAAAAGCATCCTATTTTAGAAGTTAGAAAAGCCTAATTACACCTAGATAAAAGTCTAGAGAATAATAAACTTACTTAGCTGCCTAGATAAGATTATTAAAAAGCTAACTATAGACCTTATAATGGATTAATATAAAGCTTAAGAGACTTTATATCTTAGATAAATAAGATATAGATAGGGCTATAGGGCTATTAATATAATAGTCTATCTTATATAAATAATATATAAGAGATAGACTCAAAAACTTTTTATAAATATTATCTTTATTAATATTATAAAGATTTTTGACTATATTAATCTTTATAAGCTTAGTAAAGCTATAGAAGCTATAGGCCTAGATAATAACTTTATAAAATAGATCTTATCTTTCTTTATAAATAGAAAAATCAGCCTTATAATTAATAATTATAAAGTCTCTAAACAGTTTATTAACTCAAAGCTATTCTAAAACTTATTAATCTCTTTAATTTTTTTTTTATTTATATCTAGAGTATATTTCAAGCTATAGAATAATAAATATTAAAAATTAAAGCCTTATTCTATATCAATAATATAGACCTAATAATCTAGAGAAACTTAGTCTCTAAAATCTATAAACAGCTAAAAGCAATAGTAAAAGCTACTATTAAATAAAGATTAATAAATAGTATTAAATTTAATCTTAAAAAGATAGAGACTATTTTATTCTCTAAGACTACTAGCAAAGAATATAAAAATTAGATCTAAAAAACTAAAATATAAATAAAAAATATTTTAATAATATTCTTTTTAATAGCTATCTAATAATTAGAGGTCTTATTAGATCTAAAGCTTATTCTTAAAGTCTACTATAAATACTATCTACAAAAAGATTAAAATATTAAAAAATAAGTATAGATATTATATAAAACCTAGAGACTTTCTCTAGATCTAATATAGTAAATCTAAAAAGCTATTATATAGTTAATAATACTTTATAAGAGTCTTAATTTTTATTCTTAGAACTATTATACTAATTCAACCCGCCGGGAAAATCAAAAATCAACCTTTTGAAATTCAATGCTACTGGAAGGCATCCAGGGCTTCACTATAGCCCCTGGACTCCCCAATATCGACAACCACCCCCTAGACCCAGGGGGGCAGGCGCTAGGTCTGGTGAACCCCATAGGGGCCTATATAGACACCCCAGCGGGGACAGCACCACCAGCGCCCCCCAAGGCAAGTGCAACAGTCCCTCAGAACAAAGGCTTCTTGCCTAGCCTAAAAATCAACCCTAGAGAGTTGTTTCCCCCCCTAAGCAGCATACCAGGCTCCCAGAAAGCACCTAAAACTCTAAAGAAGAGACTACAGGAACACAGCCCTGACAGGATAGAAAGAGTCTCTATAAAGACCCTAATCGGCCCAGCCTACAAAGACATAAAACAGATCTTATTAAGCCACTTTACAAGCAGCAATAACACACTACACACAGAGATAGCCACTATAAAAGCCTATATAACCTCTCTGATAGAGGCTATAGAGCAGCACCTCACAGGCCAATTAGACGCTCTAAAGCGCCGTTTCTCAACTCTAGAAGCTCAATAGGCCTCCCCAAACACCCTAAACCACCCTCTAAAGCCCCTATTATCAGAGAACGACCGCCAGGGCCTATAACAGCCTCTGCCATCCCAGGGAACGACGTTTACAGAGGTCACCCATAGTCCCTAAACTAACCCAAATAGGGCCGCTAAGCCTATAGAGCCACGCAGAGCCTCACCCCCAATATCAAAACCACCCCCTAGGGTGAAGCCTATAGCAGGCCCCTAATAGACCAATATAGCAGCCAGCAATACCCAGAAATAACAAATCATTACAAAAAAACAGACTTACTCCCCAAACCAGCCCCCAAAAATCCAAATAGACCCAAAGAGCCTGAAGCCTATTCATAGAAGCAATAAGAAAGACCACAGGCTTATATTTAAACATAAAAATAGCCACACCACCCCTAGAAAGTCTAAAGCCAATGTTATCTTGCAGCTTAACCACTGCCTAGCCCAGGCAGGCTTCCCAAACTTCGCCAGGGTAATAGACGCTAATTACACCAAATCAGGGGCTATCTCAGCCCTATTAGACCAAAGAAGCACTATAGGCTCACTATTACCAGCCTATAAAGACCTATTAGTAGCTATCTGCCACCAGATCAACCCCGCAGTCATCTCAGTGGAAATAGACCAACAATGACACAAGATTAAGGTGCATACAATACCAATAGCCCGCTATAGCACCTTAAGACTAGGCCTAGCCAGGGAAGAAATTAAATTAGAGGACACATACACCCTAATAAAAAACCCTACCTAGATCAAGCCAATAGCAGCTATCCAGACTAATAAGCAGCGTTTCTCTACTATCATTATAATAGTAGGAGGCCTAGATGACGCCCACAGACTACTCACCCAGGACGTACACTTCAAGGGTAACAGGCACCCTACCAGTCCCTATCACAAAGTAGATAAAGATACTATTTACACCCAATACTGCGGCATTAGCCACCAAACTTATAGAGGCTACAGCACCTAACTACCACTCTATACTATATATACTAGCACTTATAAAGCCTAAAAGTATACCTATAATATACTAGACTACAGAGCCTAAATAAGCTATCTATACCTATATATATCCACTAAATACGGCAACTATAGAGAGAAGTACCAGGCTAATTCCCTAGGATACCCCAAGCTTTAGAAAGTCTACCAGCGACTTCATAAATACTTCCCTAGCATAAAGGTCGTTATGCCCTCTCCCCCCCCTGAATAGACTGAATAGGAAGACGTTACTAAGAAGACTTCTCCCCTAACCACTACCCAGGACGCCCTCCAAGCCCCAAAGCTTAGGAAGGTCAATGACGCTATAGAAAATGTCCCAGAGACATCACCCTTACTGTACTCATCCCCATGTCCAATACCAACGCCTGGAGCTACAGCCCCTATTAATATTGATTATTCAACATAATTATAGCCGTATTTACCCTACAACCTTAGAGGCTCTAGAAGCGGGGATAAAATAGTAAATAGACATTATATACCTGTAAGAGCCTTATATTGCTTATAACTTCTCCTACCCAGGCTATCTGCTGTACTGGCCAGGGGGGGAGAAACAGAATCAATAGGTGCTTATAGCCATCTGTAAAGACCTTATAGAGGTAGTTAGGGTCAAGAACCACACTAATTTAATAGACCATCCCTATTTACAGGCCCTAGACATATAAGAAGCACCAATAATTAGCAGACATACCCCCCAACGCACTAGAATAATCAACTGCTATGATATATAGATTGGAGCCAGTTACCGGTGGCAAGAGGCCTTTCCTAGACGACGCCAGACCATCAAGGACGCAGACTAGGACCTGTTTATAGTAGGTAGATGTCTATTAATAGATGATTTCAACACCCATAGCCCTTCGTGGAACCCACTAGCTAAGGACCAGGTTAACGCTAAGCCCTTAGAACAGTTTATAGAACAGCACTCACTATATATTAATAACCCACTAGAGGAGGCCACACACTATAAAAAGACCAAAGGGGTGTTAATTATTAATTTAGCATTATCCTCACCAACCCTAGGGCCTCTGCAAGCCTGAGAGATAGATAAGGATAAGCCTACAACATCTGACCATGAGCTTATCGTCCTAGCCTAAGAAGCCCTAGAACCCCCCCCAGGAAGAATCTCCAAGGAGATTACTGGATAGCAGATAGAAGCTCTGTAGGTAAACAAGGAAGCCCTAAAGCTGGCCACAGCAGCTTAGGCCTCAGAGGCTGTAGGCCACCCCCCTCTTAGTGATCAATACACCAAGAAAGACCTTACTAGAGAGACCAATTGGATACAGAACACCCTAACCAGCATACTTAATAGACATACCAAAGCAATACAGCTTTATACACGCTCTAAGCAGTGATAAAAGCCAGAGCTACGGCAAGCCCAGAGCTTATAGACTACAGCCCACAAGCAGTAGCAGGCCCATACCTGTACTGACACCGAATTCAAAACTACAAGAACCGCTTATTACTATGAAATAAAAGCAGCTAAAAGGACCTGCTAGGAAGCCTTCCTTACTGAGAAAAGCCCTGGAGGGAAGGAAGAGTAAAAAAAGGATTCTAACCCCACTGGGAACCCTTTTCCTAAAGGCCCTAGGGATAACCTAGAAAAGCCTTCTCCAGAAAATCCTAATAGATGTTAAATAGCCCTACAGTATACTAAGCCACAGACTAATCCCACCACCCCAACACTCCAAGGCCCGGATCTAGAGGCTCCCCCTGCCACTACCATAGCTAATAAAGAAGCTCTAATCAGAAAAACAGCATTTCCTAACACCCCCTATAGCTCCCCTCCTAGGAAGCTACCAGATAGATAGGCCCACATACTTATAACACCAAAGCAGGTACATCAGGCCCTATTCAGCCAGAATATCAAGAAAGCTCCAGGGGCTAACAGGCTCAATTTTAAAGCATACCAGCTACTCTAGGCACTAAACTCACCCCAAATCATAGAGATAGCTAGACAATACTTTCAGCTTAGAGTGTACCTAGAGACCTAGAAGACCACTAAAAGCATCTTACTTCGGAAGCCAGAAAAGCCCAATTATACCCAGATAAAGACCTAAAGAGTAATAAGCTTGCTTAGCTACCTAGACAAGATTATTAAGAAGCTGGCTGCAGGCCTTATAACAGACTAATATAAGGCCTAGAAAGCTTTATACCCTAGACAAATAGAGTGCAGGCGGGGCCGTGGGACTATTGACACAATGGCCTACCTCATACAAACAATACACAAGGAATAGACTTAAAAGCTTCTCACAGATACTATCTTTATTAATATTATAGAGGCCTTCAACCATATTAACCCCTATAAGCTTAATAAGGCTATGGAAGCTGCAGGCCTAGATAATAACCTTATAAAATAAACCTTATCCTTCCTTATAAATAGAAGGATCAGCCTTATAATTAACGGTTATAAAGCCCCTGAACAGCCTATTAACTTAGAGCTGCTCCAGGGCTTACTAATCTCCTCAATCCTCTTTCTTATTTATATCTAGGGTATATTTTAGACTATAGAATAGTAGATGCTAGGAATCAAGGTCCTATCCTATGCCGATAACATAGGCCTGGTAGCCTAGAGAAGCTCAGTCTCTAAGATCTACAAGCAGCTAGAAGCAATGGCAAAAGCTGCTATTAAGTAGAAACTAGCAGATAGCGTCAAATTCAATCCTAAAAAGACAGAGGCTATTCTATTCTCTAGGACCACCAGTAGGGAACATAAAAATCAGGTCTAGAAAGCTAGGATGCAGATAGGAGACGCTTTAATGGCATTCTCCCCAACAGCTATTCAGTGGTTAGGGGTCTTACTAGATCTAAAGCTTATCCTCAAAGTCCACTATAAGTACCACCTGCAAAAAGGTTAAAATATTGAAAGATGAGTACGGGCACTGTGCAAGGCTCAAAGGCTCCCCCTAGGCCTGATATAATAAATCTAAAAGGCCACTGCGTAGTCAGTGGCATTTTATAGAGTCAAGTTTTAATAGTATAGGTAAAAGAACTACCTAGAAGGACTACAGAGCCTAATTAATAACTAGGCCCAGGTAGTCACAGGCATACTGAAGTCCACCCTATTAGAACCGCTTATAAAGGAGGCAGCTCTGGAACCAGTAGAGACTCTATTAGATAATAAACAGCGGCAGTATATCCTAAGACTTCTAGAACTTCTCTAAGGGCATCTAACAGCAGAAATACTCCCTATAACGCTTAGGGAGGGAAACGCCCATGTACAGCCTGAAGAGCAGCTACTAGAAAACTGAGCTTAGATAACATTAATCCGCCAAGATCCCTAGAAGCTGGGCATAGGCCTGGCCTACAGACTACAAAAGGCCTTGACCACCAACCCCTCCTAAGGCTTTAAGCGTACAATAGAACCTAGTAATAAATCTATACTACTAGATTTTAGGATAGACTCCCTTAAAACTACTATACAATTAGCCTTAGACCCCCTAAGTGGGATAAAGAACACCGATCTTTACTTAAACGGTTCTAGATTAGATAATCAACGCGTAGGCGCTGCAATAGCTTATAAACCACTTATTGGCCTCTAAAAGTCGCACCTAGCTTTCCTAAACACAGGCTTCGAAGTCTTTAATACAGAACTAATAGGAGTAGTTGAAGCCTTAAAGTAGGCATTGGCAGAGAATCTTATAGGGCTAATTAGGATGTTTTTAGACGTCTAGGCCGCTATAAGCAGGCTTCAGTATATCTAGCCTGGCTTAAGGCAAGCCTTAGCGCTGCAGGCACATAATCTAGCTGGGGAACTACAGGCCACTGGCCGCAGAGTTACTATATGTTGGGTGCCAGGTTATAAAGGGGTCCTAGATAATAAGAAGGCCGATAAGGCCGCTAAAAAAGCTGTAGAGAGGCTCTGTATAGGTAAGTACTCAGGTATTTCACTAGCCTATGCCCGGTGGGCATGTATTGAGACTTATAGTGCTATTAAGGCTAACTAGCTCACTGTAAAGCTTGTAAGATATATCCAACAGGTAGGCCAAACCTACCAACCCCCCTGGGGATAGAAGCTTGACCTAATAGTGGCAAGCACCCCTAAGCACCTGGCGCGGCGGTATTACTAATTCAAGACCAGCCACATCCTAATCAGGGCCTATCTGCACCGAATCAAGGCCCAAGACTCCCCTAATTACTTGGGGTGCTCTAGGGGGACTGAGATAGTAAGACACCTTCTTACAAACTGTCAACAGTAATGCCACCAGCAGGAAAAACTATATACCGGCTTGGCCGAAGCAGGGATAAAGGCCCCACAGAATAACAAGCAGTGCCCCAAAGCACACCTATTCCAGGACCCAAAGGCCACTACAGCGCTGCTAGCGTTTATAGAGGCCATTAAAAAGCAAGAGGATAACTAACAGGCCTAGAAGCAGGCCTATAAGACTGATAATTGGGGCATTAAGACCCTGGATGAGGGAGAACGAGAAGAGGAAGGATAGCAGACAGAGACAGCCCACTATTGTAGACAACGCCCAAACATTAATAGCCATAAGAAGGGGGTAGTGGTTGCCACCCACTATAAACCCCTGAATCATCCTGCGCATATAAGCGGCATGGGGTGAAGAAAGTACAAGATACCTTAAAAGCCTGAATCCAATAGGGATAGAGGCACCAGCTTATGGGGAGCAACCCCTATAAGCAGGCCTAATCCACACGAATCGCTGTCTGTCATAGCCTAGGGCTCGGTATAGACGTTAAATTTGATTAAATAATAATAATAATAATATCCAACAGTTTCTTTATCAATATCTTTTTTTAACAAGTGATGATTTTCTATTAACTATTTAAATATAATACAAAAAAGCCTAGTATTTATATTCTTATCAATAAGTTAGAACAAAACTTTTCTATCTATATATCCAGATTAGATTAGTACTACATCTAGGTGTTTAATATAATTAATAATCATTATCAACACCCATTTCTATGTTCAAGAATACAAAATATAATATTATAATACAATATAATATTTTATAAAACACTATAAAATAAATTATAATATAATAAAATATAATAAAACAATAAGCTAATTAAGTGACCTGTATATAGGGTCACAAGTTAACACTAATATAGTTAGTGTAAATTTACTTTAGAACAAAATAAAACAAAATAGAACAAAATAAAAATAATTGCATCTTTATTTAATTATACTACTATAACAAAGATTTAATATTACATAATATAGGTCATAAGCTTTCTTAATTACTATAGCAGATATTAGATGTATTATAATACATATATCTCTCTTTATTAAGATGGTAAGATTAAACAGGTTATTTTTAGATATAAATTAGTTGTTCAATTATTATACAATAGCTCTTTCCTACTATCAAAATTTCATGATTATTTCTATTATCACTGCAGATTTCACTATGATTAGAGTTTCAATTACAACACTTAGACTTATTTATATCTATCAACGTAAATCAGCAAACTATCAATATATAGTAATAGATTTATTACTATCTATTCTACTTCTTATTACAGTTCTCCTTATCTCTATTCTCAAAAAATCAATGCCGATAGATTAGAAACTCAAAGATAATAAATCTAGTTACTCTTTAATATATTATTTTTAATATTTAAACCAACAGATGAGGTTATAAAAGTATATTTTCTTCTATTAAGACTCTATATAGCGTTTCCTGTATGTCTCAAGATTCGTATCTATACTCCAGCAATATATTTCATACTTATTTTTAAATTCTAGTTTACTCATATCAGTCCATTACTGGAAGTTTTACCAAGTCTACTACAGAAATTTTTTATATTCTATCCCGTCATATCCTTTTTATAGAAAGTTTCTAAATTATTAACAGAACTATTTATCAACTCTTTTTTACTTTATTCAAACTTGTTATCCTAATTTATCAATTATACTATCATTAGCACTTTTTAGTTCTAGATTACTAGAAAAGCCAAAGTTTAGAAGCAACTTCTGTGACATCTTCTTAGTTTTACAATCTTATGTCCTCTAATATTTATAGTAATAATCTTTTTCTTTTCTTTATAGACAGCATAGCCGTGGTTATTTAAGATAATATTTTTTTATCTAAGTATACAGATAACTTATCTAATAGATATAAACAAATACCATAATGATACTTATTTGGTCATATAGATATTAATATAAATTACTAGAAATAAATTACAGGAACATCTTATAAATTTTATTTAATATCATGGAGATAGTTCCTCTTATTAACTTTTGTGACATATAGTCACCAATTT
Source organism: Talaromyces rugulosus (assembly GCF_013368755.1). NCBI lineage: Eukaryota > Fungi > Ascomycota > Eurotiomycetes > Eurotiales > Trichocomaceae > Talaromyces > Talaromyces rugulosus. Next base: position 3,442,874 of record NC_049566.1, on the reverse strand, counting down.
TAAATATCTAGATATATCATTATATTATGGTTATTTAAATAATATATATAGTTGCAGGGTTAGTGCACAGGGAAGAAAAAGTAAATAAAAAAAGCAAGGAGTGATACAATCTCTTAAAACAGAATAAAACTATATAAAATATAATAGAATATTATCTAACAAAATGATATTACCATCAAATATACCTAATAATATAAATAGATGTCAGCCGCATCTAAAGTAATTAAAATATAAATTCATAAAGAACCATATTTTAATTTAGCATATTTAGATTTTGTCATTAAGAAACATTAGACAATCATAACAGTCCTATATACATTCCTCAGCTCAGCCTAAACAAACAATCACATGATTTTTTTTTCTCTGCCCAATCTAAAACTTGTCTTCCCTGCCAATATCTCTATATTATAAAAGAATCGCTTCACGAACAATTTTAAGAAAAAAAAAAAAGAAAAAAAATATTTTTATTATATTTTCTACTTTTTTAAGCTACATAAGGGTTAAGATAGATAAAGACTGAACAGGCATATCACAGACTAATTTTATTAGATTCATCTCAACTAAAGCCGCAAATTTGACCGTCTTCATAAATTTCCTCTTACACAAATATAAGCGATGGACTATCATTTTAAAAAACGAATTTAACAGATGACCAAGAACTTAAGAAAAAAATAAAAAAGATATTAGTATATTCAACTATAGATTTTTAATTAAATACTATTAATAATTTATAGAGTATGAATATTATTTTCAAAAAAACTTAATTTACTAAAAAATATATTAATACTAATATAGCTTTTACAATCCTCATAGACAAAAATAGTAGAAAAGGGGCAGTTCACACTCAAATTAGCACCAATAAAATAGAAATTCTTCTTACTAAGCCACAAGTAGGCAAAGAACTTAGAATTTTGATTTTAGATCAAGATAGAACATACTTGATCCTAAGACAGCCATCAATTCAGTATTTCTCGTACCTAAATACGCAAATTCCTAAATAAATAAATAACTAAGTTCTACTAACAACTCAAACTTAATATTCATTCCAACTAGCAACTCCAGATTAATATTAATAAATGGTAGAGCAAAATTCAATCATAGATATATTAGATACAGGTTCAGCTTGCTAAGCTAAAACAAATTAATAAATTTTTACAGATACAGAAATTCAGCTTAATATTTAGATAAGAAATCTAGAAGCTAGGATATATAAAATAATATAGTCTCTGGATCAACTATAGCAAAGGTATCATTATATTCAATATCTAGATACTATAAGTATCTTCCTTTACTATATATACTAAAAGATTTAATATATTCGAACCTAGATTTTAAGCAATTTCTATCCTTATATTAAGGCTTAGCATATTATCTACTTAGTCTTTAGCATCATCAAATATAAACATAATATTAGATTAATATATACCTTATAATTATAGATTTAAACTATATCAAGCTGGTTAAAAGTCACTTAGATTTAAAATAATCTATAAAAATATCCAAGATCCTGCTTCATAGATAGCTTTTAATAGTTAACACTTCTTCTATTTTTGGCCTGCATCTCAATTAATCAGAGTTTTTATAAAAAGAAACTCATTATATAAATACCTAGATTCCCTTTTTCAATGTCTTTTTCAACAAATCTAATCTACTGCAATGCTAATAACTATAGCATCTACAAGACCAGATAATCCTTAAACTAGTCCGTAAGTCGAAGGAATAGATCCTCATATTTTATATAACCTAATTTTAAAACAAAACTTATTATTGCTACTAATAGAAATTCACCATTGCCAAGTAACAATATATTCCTAAAATGTTATACAGCCCTATCATATCTTATTATTATAGCCCATGAATCATCTACATACTACATCCCTGCTGAACAAGGATAAAGGCGCCCTTAAAATTGCTATACTGATTTTTATTAAAGAATAACTCATCTCGGTCTAGGACCGTTATTGTTCTAGAAAATAACTCAAAAAACTCATCTATAACCATAATACACAAATATAATAATAAGAATATAGAACTTTATGAAAAAAATTAAAAAAAAATACAACTTTTTAATATATTAGTAAAAACAACCTAATATTTATTCTGATTAAGGGGGTTATAGGGCAGCAGGCTACTAAGGGACACATAACTTAATTAATTATCATGAAATAATCTAATCTAATAAAGTAGTCAAGTATTAAGTCTAAACATTCTATACTAAATACAGACAGCCAACCTTATACTATCAGCCAGTTCGTTATTCTAATGGCAACTCTCTGGGTTAACCGCTAATACCAATATAGTTAGATAGTTATATAACCACATAGCATATAGAGTCTCCTGCAGCAAGAAACTTTAAAGAATCATATTTGCTTCCTACTACTTATATACATCAAATCTAATCTAATACTACTCTTGTTGTACCCAACTTACTTCCTTAGATCTACCTTACCTTATGGTCCATTTGTCTTCTTATACTACCTTAGCTACTAAAGTATCTGTACGTAAAAGCTTAATTAACATGCTCACCTAGGTAGCAGCTAACCAAATAAACATTATACATAAATATAAAAGACTGCTAGCTGTAGATAATTTGAGACTTAAAATTAGGCATTAAAGGAAAATAATCCACCATTACAATCTAAAATATCCTAACATTCTACAAACCGCATATAACATGCGGATAAATATATAAGAATCCTATTAGTTACATATACTAGACAAATAATCTAATCTTAGAAAATAGTAATTCAAATAAAATATACATAAATATCTTTAAAATAAGATACTAAGAACACAAAACTATATAAAGACAAAATATATATATATCTATATTCCACCTTTTTAAATATCCGTCCTTTACTTCTCCAAAGAATCCACTCATATCTCTAAACTTTATATTCATTTCAAGATATCCCTAATTGAGCCAGAATCTTATTTAGCTTCTACCCACTCCCTATTATTATTAGTGACGACTAGTCTTAGGCTTAAAATCACTAATAAAGTATTAACTAATATAAACTGCCTTTCTGCCATAGCTTCGCGAGGGCTAGGCTTTTTGATATTATTAAGTTCGCCATCATTATCTAACATCTTGAGATCTAACAATAAATTTTAACCACTCAACAATATATCTGAACCAGTATAGTAGCAACAGAGAAATTATACATTTAATAATAAGCTTTTATATCTGCATTGATAATTCACAAGATAATCTCTTCTATAGAAACCATAGATATCTTTTCAATCATAGCCAGTATAATTACAAGAAAAAATGCAGCACTTAGAATCGTAAAATAGTATATATCTATTGAATGTCTTCCATTTCTCAAAAGTCTTATCATAATAAAAGCACTTATATATACTTGAAAAAGCCTCACTATCTAGTTCATTATTTTAGATAAAAAATAGTTACAAATACAACATAATAACAATCATAATCATTCAAAGAATTACAAAGAGGCCACGAAAAGGAAAAGAGCTTAGTGTTTTATTGTCCCTAAAAGTAGCATTCAGCCTTTATTAAACAGAAAATTAATCCTGCAGCTATATTTTATATTATTCCTATGCAATCTCAATCTACTACAGACTTAAAAAAAATACTTATCTTTAACAAGATTCATTATATTTCATTATATTTCACAAAATTCTATATTATAAATTTATAGTCACTAATTAGTCACATATCATATCTAAAATATTTAATAACACCATAGTTCTCAAAAAATTATAACTAAGATTACTTTAGTAAGAGACCTTTACATTATCAAATCTGCTTAACGTTAATAGGATGCATTAATACAGAATAAAAGAAATATAAAACTTATTTAAATAAAATAAGAATAAATAGAAACTTTTTAAAATATCTACTAGCGGCAAATATAGTATTTAGCCAGGCAATAAGACTTAAAGTTATATTAGTGCCTGACTCAAAAGCTAATAACATAGCCCAACTACTATATTAGCCTCTATACTTTAGGTCTGTAGCCTGAAGATTTATAATATATAATTTTATAGAATAAAATAAAATATAATAAAACATAATAAGACTCTATATGTTATAACACACTCAACTCACTACACGTAGTTGTTTCTCCAATCACCTGTAAAAGCTAGAATATATATTTTCTTATCAGTTATAGCTTTATCAGCTAAGTAATAGGCACAAAACTGGATTAATTATAGCGCTAGGCAGAAATACAATTATAAAAAGGTCCCAGCTATCTATTTCTTATCTTAGACATCTTAGTAACAGAATCATACTAATACAATAATGATTATCTTTTTACTCTAAAAATCTATCTACCTGCAGCTAATAATCAGTAGTTTTAAATATAGTATTATATTGAATGCATTTTTTAATTATAGTATTTATGTTTTCTAGATAAGGTTTTCTATTTAGTTTAATATTACTAGCTAAGTTAAGATTAAAACACTTTTTATTTATTATCTGGTCTAGAGAGAAGCACAGATTTATTTAAGAAGCCTATCTATTCTTTTAGACCTCTTACTTAACTACTATCTTTGTTTTAGTAACTAATCTATTATATTTACTACCTCTTAAACACTAAAAATCACTTTTCTAAGCTATTTATCTTAAATATATACTTAATTACTAAAGATCTTTTAAATATAGTACATATGTCTTTTATTATAGATCTATAATCTCTTAATAAATACCTGTATAGTCTCTGCCTCCATCATAACTTCTGAATCTGATATAACCAGTCCTATAGACATGATCAAATGTTGCATCTGTAGATAGAAAAAGAGCTTTATTTATATAAACTATGATACTTATTATTTCTATTACAATTGCTCTAAAAGAAGAGAGTAAATAATTAAAAACTAGAGATAAATAGCTATAAGATTATTTTTTAAATTATTATTAAAGCTGCTTGATTGGTAACTAGTTATAAAAATCTTTTTAAATAATAACTCTACAGGCTCTCCTAGAACAGTTTACAAAATCCACTGTAGCATATAAAGGATTAGACTAAGTAGCAGAAATTATATATATATATAAAATTCTTATTCTGAAATCTATTCTATATTTACAATAATTTTAATCTATTATCCCGCCGCTATAGGCAGGCTTCAGCATACCCAGCCAGGCCCTGGCCAAGCCCTGGCGCTGCGGGCACATGATCTAGCCAAGGAACTGCAGGCCACCGGCCGCAGGGTTACTATATGCTGGGTGCCAGGCCATAAGGGGGTCCCAGGCAACGAAGAGGCCGATAAAGCCGCCAAGAAAGCTGCGGGGAAGCCCCGAACAGGCAAATACTCGGGCATCTCACTGGCACATGCTCAACGGGCCTGTACCGAAGCTTATAGAGCTGCCAGGGCCAACTGGCTTGCTGCAAAGCTTGCAAAGCGTGCCCAGCGGGCAAGCCAGGCCTACTATCCCCCCCGGGGATGGAAGCTTGACCCAATGTTGGCGAACACCCCCAAGCACCTAGCGCGGCGATATTACCAGTTCAAGACTGGCCACGCACCAATTGGGGCCTATTTGCACCGAATTAAGGCCCGAGACTTCCCTAATTGCTTGGGGTGCTCTAGGGGGACTGAGACGGTAAGACACCTTCTTACAAACTGTCGACAGTGGTGCCACCAGCGGGAAAAACTATATGCCGGCTTGGCCGAAGCGGGGGTAAAGGCCCTGCAGGATAGCGAGCAGTGCCCCGAAGCACGCCTATTCCAGGACCCAAAGGCCACTACAGCGCTGCTGGCGTTTATAGGGGCCATTAGGGAGCGAGAGGATAACCAACAGGCCTGGGAGCAGGCCTATAAGACTGATAATTGGGGCATTGAGGCCCTGGATGAGGGAGAGCGAGAGGGGGAAGGATAGCGGGCAGGGGCGGCCCGCTATTGTAGGCAACGCCCAAACGTTAGTGGCCATAAGGAGGGGGTAGTGGTTGCCACCCACTATAAGCCCCCGAATCGTCCTGCGCATATAAGTGGCTTGGGGCGAGGAAAGTGCAAGATACCTTGAAAGCATGGATCCAATGGGGGTAGAGGCACCGGTTTATAGGGGGCAACCCCTATAAGCAGGCCTAATCCACACGAATCGCTGTCTGTCATAGCCTAGGGCTCGGTATAGACGTTAAATTTGATTAAATAAATAAATAATAATAAATAATAATCTATTATCCCTAAATATAAGATTATATAAATTCAAATTTCTTTTAAATCTAAGAATTGCTAGCATCTATAATATAAATATAATCTTTTTAATACAGAACATATTTTAATATTATTAAAATAGCTTAGAAGGTGATAGAAATCATAATTAAGCTATATTTGTCTTGTTCTTAGAGATTCAGTATCTGCTAATAGTTTTCTGTAAAATATTATAGTTAGATAGAGTTAAGAATCAATAAAAGTATACTTATTTATTACTATTAAAAACTTTAAAGCTAGTAGAAATAATAAATATAGACTAAGTAAGATTAACGATAATCTGCTTAACTAAGATAGTAGTAAAGAATAATATTATAATTAAGTCTTTATTAATTTCTACAAATCCTTCTGTACTGTAAGTTCTAATAATTTTGAATTTCTTCTTAGTTAAGATATCTTCTACGACCTCTATATACTCTAAATTTTAAGTAAGTAATAACAATATTTTATTACTATAATAAAGTTAAATAATAATAAAAACTATTAAATATTAAATTATATAATCTATTACATTTTTTTATGCTGCTTTTTAAATCATTTAAATATAGTATAGCAAAAATTACCAAGTCTAAAGCAGAGAACTTTTCTTACAGTATTTATACTAAGTATATCTTAGACTAAGGATATTAAGAGCTTTTAGGTCTTACTATTCTTCTATAATAAGTATTTCTTATTAAAAATTTATATAGACTATGCTATAAGCTCTTAAAAGTTTCATATAGTTTAATTACTCTAATCTATAATATAAAAGTATAGGTAAGTTTTGATTAAGCTATTAGATTATACTTTTATAAATTACCAATATTCTTAGTATTTAATATAAAATTTTCTAAAAAAAGCTTAGATTACAGATTAAAATTAGGTTAAAATACTATATCTATATACCAGATAGGGTTCTATACTTTAAATATTAAATTAAAAATTTAGATTATACTTCTATTAATTCAACAGACTAAAAACTATTTTATTATATAAAATTAGTATAATTATTGTTCTATATTTTTAAAATCTTTTTTAGTCTAAAGTCTAGTATTAGAACTATATAGATCTATAGTTCTTTAATTACTGATTCATCAATCTATATACCTATAATCAAGTGATCTTAGAGTTTATAGCATAATTTTGTAGCTATTAGTCAAGTGAAGTAAAGAATAAACTATATAATAAATTACCTAAAATTATTTAAAAAGAATAAAGATTAGAAAAGAAAATACTCAGACTAAGCTATAAAACTTAATAATTATCTGTTTTTATGTATAGATACTAGTATTAGATACAGTAATAATAATTACTTTAATTAATAGATTGATACATTTTTATACGTATATAACAGTATTTTATTTCTATCCAAGTCTAAGTATCCTTAGATTAATATAAAGTTAACCAATTAAATATTTTTATACACTAATAACTATAAATAAATAATTTCTTATTTAAATCTTATATCTCTGAAAACAGACAACAAAATACCTCAGATTTATATTAGAAGCTGGACCCGCCGGGAAAATCAAAAATCAACCTTTTGAAATTCAATGCTACTGGAAGGCATCCAGGGCTTCGCTATGGCCCCTGGACTCCCCAATATCGACAACCACCCCCTAGACCCAGGGGGGCAGGCGCTAGGTCTGGTGAACCCCGTAGGGGCCTATATAGGCACCCCAGCGGGGACAGCACCACCAGCGCCCCCCGAGGCAAGTGCAACAGTCCCTCAGAGCGAGGGCTTCTTGCCTAGCCTGGAAATCAACCCTAGGGAGTTGTTTCCCCCCCTAAGCAGCGTGCCAGGCTCCCAGGAAGCACCTAAAACTCTAGGGAAGAGACTACAGGAACACAGCCCTGACGGGGCAGAAAGAGCCCCCATGAAGGCCCTAATCGGCCCAGCCTACAAGGACATGGAACAGGCCTTATTAGGCCACTTTGCAAGCAGCAATAGCGCGCTGCACGCGGAGATGGCCGCTATGAAGGCCTATATGACCTCTCTGGTAGAGGCTATGGAGCAGCGCCTCACAGGCCAATTGGGCGCTCTGGAGCGCCGTTTCTCAACCCTAGAAGCTCAACAGGCCTCCCCGAACGCCCCAAACCACCCCCTAAAGCCCCTATCGTCAGGGGGCGACCGCCAGGGCCCACGACAGCCTCTGCCATCCCAGGGGACGACGTTTGCAGAGGTCGCCCATGGCCCCCAAGCTAACCCGAATAGGGCCGCTAAGCCCATAGAGCCACGCAGAGCCTCACCCCCGATATCAAAACCACCCCCTGGGGTGAAGCCCGCAGCAGGCCCCCAGTGGGCCGATATAGCGGCCAGCAATGCCCAGGAGTGGCAAATCGTTACAAAAAAACGGGCTTACTCCCCGAACCAGCCCCCAAAAGTCCAAATGGACCCAGGGAGCCTGAAGCCTATTCGCGGAAGCAACAAGGGAGACCGCAGGCTTATATTTAGGCGTGAAAATGGCCGCACCGCCTCTAGAAAGTCTAAAGCTGATGTCATCTTGCAGCTTAACCGCTGCCTAGCCCAGGCAGGCTTCCCGAACTTCGCCAGGGTAATAGACGCCAATTACACCGAATCAGGGGCTATCTCAGCCCTATTGGACCAAGGAAGCACCGTAGGCTCGCTATTACCAGCCTATAAGGACCTATTAGTGGCTGCCTGCCACCGGGTCGACCCCGCAGTCATCTCAGTGGAAGCAGACCAACAGTGGCACAAGATTAAGGTGCATGCGGTGCCGGTAGCCCGCTATAGCGCCTCAGGGCTAGGCCTAGCCAGGGAAGAAATTGAATTAGGGGGCACATGCACCCTAATGAGAAACCCTACCTGGATCAAGCCGATAGCGGCTATCCAGACTAATAAGCAGCGTTTCTCTACTATCGTTATAACAGTAGGAGGCCTAGATGACGCCCGCAGGCTACTCGCCCGGGGCGTACGCTTCGGGGGCAACAGGCACCCTACCAGCCCCTATCACGAAGTGGGTAAAGACACCGTTTGCACCCGATGCTGCGGCATTGGCCACCGAACTTATAGAGGCTGCGGCACCCGACCACCACTCTGCACCGTGTGTGCTGGCGCCCATGAAGCCCAAGAGCACACCTGCAACGTGCTAGACTGCAGGGCCCAAAACAGGCCACCCATGCCTGCATGCACCCACTAAATGCGGCAACTGTGGGGGAAGCACCAGGCTGATTCCCCGGGGTGCCCCAAGCTTCGGGAGGCCCGCCGGCGACTCCATAAGCGCTTCCCTGGCGTAGAGGTCGTTATGCCCCCTGATAGTCGTATATGATCTGAATGGATGGACTGAATGGGAAGGCGTTGCTGAGGAGGCTTCTCTCCCCCAACCACTACCCAGGACGCCCCCCAAGCCCCCAAAGCTTAGGGAGGTCGATGACGCTATGGAAGATGCCCCAGGGACATCACCCCCCCTACCGTACTCATCATCCCCGTGTCCAACACCAACGCCTGGAGCTGCAGCCCCTATTAATGTTGATTATTCAACATAATTGTTACTAGACCTTAGGTTAGCTTATTCAAATAAGGGCTTATCTTGCTTTATTCCTATACCACCGCTAAAACCTACCCCCGCAAAGCTGTAGGGGCTTAAAGAGCATAATAAAATAGGGTTATATCCGCAATAGAAAAAAAAACCCAGACTTAAATTGCGTTTTGGGTCAAACTGGGTTTCTGGGTTAGTCGACCCAGTATGGCCGACCCCTACTCCGCCCCCACAGCATCAGTCCTGTAGACTTATGTTTGCTTATGTATTTTTTTTACTTTACGATTTTTATAAACAATATTTTATTTATATACTATAATTCGTATAACATCTTATGTTTGCCCTCCGTGTCTGATAGTTGGATGCAGCTATAAGTAGTCGTATCTAGTCCTATATCCTCTTTCATTTTCTGGTCCTTTTTTTTCTTATGCTCCTCTGTATCACTAATTGGATTGATCTCATCCTTGTTAGCTTCTCTTTTTCTTTTTCGCGCTCAAGCTCAGCTCATAGTAAAAGCTGGCCCTGTGCCATATCGAATTTGGATGTACAAAGAAACATCATCAACTCCCAATCGTCTCGTCTTTCTCCCACGACGATAGTGACAACATCTCCGAGTACGTTTCCACTCCTGCACCAGTACTGCTGGAGAGCGCGCGCAAGGGGGCAATAATGGGTAAAAACATAAACAAAATATACCAAGAATTCTAATTGCATAACTTATGCATTTTGTAGTTGTATTTTTGAGTATTTACTTTACAGATTTATTAGGAAAAAAGGTAAAAGAAAAGCCTTTATTTAGAATTTACATATTTAACTAATGATATTCAAATATATCATCTTCCCGGCTCTTACGTTTCCGCCCTGATACCCGTGTCTGTGTACAGGTTGGTGGTAATGACGGTGAGCCTGGACTATCTGGTTCAGCAGCAGATAAGAAAGTCGTATCTAGTCCTATATCCTCCATTTCATTCTCTGGTCCATTTTCTAGCTCATCCTCTTGCTCCTCTGTATCACTAATTGGATTGATCTCATCCTTGTTAAGCTTCTCTTCCCTTTCTTCTTTCGCCGCCTCAAGCTCATCCTGTGAGAAGAATTTTTCAAGAAGCTTTGCTTCCTGTGCCTCTATATCGAATTTGGATGTACAAAGAAACATCATCAACTCCTCAATCGTCTCGGTCTTCATTCTCCCACGACGATAGTGACAAACATCTCGAGCAGTATTAAAGAGGCGTTCCACTCCTGCACCAGTGGCTGGGAAGGAGAGCGCATCTCGCGCAAGGGCGGCAATAGCTGGAAAGCGATATTGATGCTCTTTCCAAAAGATAAGTGGCCCAACAGAAACAGTATCTAGTTTAAGATTAGTGAACTAGCAATACATAGGTAGTGGATAATCACTGACCACTATCAAGATATTGACTAATTTCATCAGTCATCGCTCGTGGCTGTATATCCTTTCCATCAAGCATCTCCTCCAGCCTTGAGCTTGGTTGAGCTGCAGTGTGAGAGCTGTATGCATCCTGGCTTTGACTTTTTACTTGCGCTTGGTATGGGATGAGGGCTTGCTGAAAGGCGTTGCGATAGATATCTCGCCACTTCTGATCCCAATCGCTAGAGAGAAAGAATCTAAATTTATTCACTGGTGCAAGCATCGTACTGACGGCATAGATATGCCCTCGAATAGTATCGGTTTGAGCGTAGTACTCATCAAGCTTGGTCCGTCCAGCGTCCAGTGCGTCCAGCATTTGTTTCTTCCATGGGACACGCTTCCGTTGTAGCTGTGTCTGTGATCGCTCAAGATGATCAAAAAGTCGGTTGTAAATCTTGAACACATAGTGGGCAGTGACGTCTCGAGTCTTTGATAACTGGGTTGTATAATCGAAGAACGGCTCAGTGATACAGAGAAGATAGTCAATTTGGCGCCACTCGTGCTCGCTAAGTAGCATCTCCTCACAGTCATACTCTGCACAAAATAAAGAGAAGATAGCACGTAGCCGTTTGGCCCGGCGAAGCATAAGAAATGTAGAATTCCATCGTGTTTTCACATCTTGGATGGGAACAATCTTGACGTTTGTTGTCTGAAGATTGTAGAATGTCTCTCGGCGCTGGGGGCTTGCATTTATATAAATTGCAAGATAACGTACTTTGTTCAATGTAGAAGAGATCTGACATTGCTTCGCATTCTCTTGAACCAGCCTGGACTGACTCTCTGTCCACTTTGTCTCCGCGGATTCATTGGATGGAACTGCCTTAATCCGAACAAGAAGCTGATTAAGACTGAGCTGGATAACATGGGCAAGGCATGGTATTCGTGTAATAATGACACCATCTGATAAAGCTTGTTGGAGAGACGCAGCTAATGCCTTATTGTTTGATGCATTATCTGTGGTCAGCCCAAACACTCTATCTTCAATGTTGTTCTCTACCAGGGTTTCCATCAGAACACCACTTAAGTAAGACCCCGTATGTGTACCGTGAAGTGGCTTAAAACCAAGAAGCACCTCACGATAAACCCAATCACTGTCGATAAAATAACCAGTGATCGCCATAAATGCCTGCGAGAATGGAGATGTCCAACAGTCAAGCGCAATAGATATCTTTGAACCAGCAGGTAGCGTACGAAGAACCCGCTGCTGCCGGTCTTTGACCAAGCTCCCTAATCGGCGACGGATTGTATCGGCAGACGGGATCACTGGAGCGACAAGAGCAGAACGCGCTTTGTAGATAATCCGCTTAAATGATGGATGCTCGATGAGGTGGAATGGTAGCCGATTGAGAGTCAGGAATTGCAAGATATCGTCTTCCCAGTCCTCTTGTAAAAAGGGTATATCTGCTGAGATTTCGCCCTAGGAAGACATACCATAGATTAGTATCTAAGTATCGTTTCACAGTCTAAAACATACCTCTTTTTGGAGAAACTTTGTAATCTCTGCCTTCTTTCCCTTCTCCGACCGTAGGCACCCAGCTGTCTTCAGATGTTTCTGGATTGTTGATGTGCCGTGATACTGCGCTTTGCCGGAACTGTTCAGACTCAGGGAATAAGGATGCTCAAGAATCTTTCCACAGCGTTTGCACATGACCTTTGGTGTGCCATCTACACCCTCAGCAACCTGGTTGTAGCTATTCCAGATCACCGTGTGGCGATGTGAATCCCAGTTGATCTTTCTTTTCCGCCCATAGTCCGTCTGTAACCACCAGTCGATAAACTCGTTGTGTGACATCTTGTCGTAGAGAACAAACCTATTCCGGCGATCAGGTCCAACACGTATCAAAGAAGGAGGAACGAGGAGGTCATCTGGCCGGTGGAAGCCAGAATCAATTGTATGATGACTTGCGGATGGAGTGATTTGTTGCGTTGAGAGAGATGGAAGATCATCAATATCTCCACTATAAAGTGACGATGTGAAGTCGGAAAGCTGGCTTTGAGACATGACAAAAGATATGTAAGCATCACGAAGGGGAGAGGTAAAGGGAAAATATGAATAACATACTGAGATGGAAAAGCACTACAATTAGAAAAATGAGAAAAATGAGAAAGTCAAGTTAATTGATATGTCAGATGGAATGAATCCTTGTCCTCTCATTCATTGGTTTGGTATACTGATATTATGTGGACCTAATGCATTATCCCTGTAATAACCCAGTAATAGCCCAGAGACAACCCAGAGAACCCAGTCAAGGCCCAGTCAAACCCCAGTCAAACCCCAATTCCCACCCCAGTTTCCCCAAGCCTAGCCAAAAAAATTCATCCCGTCCTACTTTCAAAGTTGAAGCCTTCGACTTAAATGTAGATATCTAGGTATTCTGACAAGCGTCGGAATTATCAATAGAACGGTTTGATATTCTGACAACAGTAGAACATTTAAACAGTTCAATACATTCTAATATTCCCCGAAATATTTATTTGATTCATGTAGAAATGTATAATGTGTGAATATATGTTTAACATATATAACTACATCGGTACGACGATAGATGTGCATTTTCCCACCACACCGTAGATACGGCCTTTCCATGTAGAACGAGGCATTGTAAAAGATAAGCAACAGTGAATTCGATATGCCCTTTTCATATTTAAGAAATTCCTTAAAGATTTCATTGATTTCCTGGTAGAAAGTGTTCTATTTCAGTGTAAACATCAAAACGGGAAAAATGACGGCGTGTAATTTAAATAATTATACCATAATTTATGCCGGAACTGGGTCGAAATGGGTTATTTCTGGGTTTTCTGGGGCCCCAGTGACTGGGCCTGGGTTGGGCCTGGGTTATGAAGCTTCGACCCAGACCCAGACCGGGTTGGGTTTTGGGTCGTGACCTTCGACCCAAAATGGGTTATGCGGAAGTCTAGTTAGGGTCGAGAACCGCACTGATTTAGTAGACCACCCCTATTTACAGGCCCTGGACATATGGGAAGCACCAATAATTAGCGGGCATGCCCCCCGACGCACTAGAATAGTCAACTGCTATGATGTGTGGATTGGGGCCAGTTACCGGTGGCAAGGGGCCTTCCCTAGACGACGCCGGGCCATCGAGGACGCAGACTGGGACCTGCTTATAGTGGGTAGGTGCCTATTAGTGGGTGATTTCAACGCCCATAGCCCTTCGTGGAACCCACTGGCCAAGGGCCGGGTTAACGCTGAGCCCTTGGAACAGCTTATAGAGCGGCACTCACTATATGTTAATAACCCACTGGGGGAGGCCACACGCTATAAGAAGACCGAGGGGGTGTCAATTATTGATTTAGCGTTATCCTCGCCAACCCTAGGGCCTCTGCAAGCCTGGGAGGTGGATAAGGATAAGCCTACAACATCTGACCATGAGCTTATCGTCCTAGCCTGGGAAGCCCTAGAACCCCCCCCAGGAGGAATCTCCGGGGAGATTACTGGGTGGCAGATAGAAGCTCTGCAGGTAAACGAGGAAGCCCTAAAGCTGGCCACAGCAGCTTGGGCCTCAGAGGCTGTAGGCCACCCCCCTCTTAGTGATCAATGCACCGAGGAAGACCTTGCTAGAGAGGCCAATTGGGTGCAGGACACCCTAACCAGCGTACTCGATAGGCATGCCAAAGCAGTACGGCTTTGTGCACGCTCTAAGCGGTGGTGGAAGCCAGAGCTGCGGCAAGCCCGGAGCTTATGGGCTGCAGCCCGCAAGCGGTGGCAGGCCCATGCCTGTACCGACACCGAATTCAAGGCTGCAAGAACCGCTTATTACCATGAAATAAAGGCGGCTAAAAGGACCTGCTGGGAGGTCTTCCTTGCTGAGGGAGGCCCTGGGGGGAAGGAAGAGTGGAAAAAAGATTCGAACCCCACTGGGAACCCTTTTCCCAAAGGCCCTAGGGATGGCCTGGAAAAGCCTTCTCCAGGAGATCCTAATAGGTGTTGGATAGCCCTACAGTACACTAAGCCACGGACTAATCCCACCACCCCAGCACTCCAAGGCCCGGATCTAGGGGCTCCCCCTGCCACTACCATGGCCGATAAAGAAGCCCTAATCAGGGAAATGGCATTTCCTAACGCCCCCCGTAGCTCCCCTCCTGGGGAGCTGCCAGGTGGACAGGCCCACATGCTTATAACGCCAGAGCGGGTGCATCAGGCCCTATTCAGCCAGAGCATTAAGAAAGCTCCGGGGGCCGACAGGCTCAATTTTAAAGCATGCCGGCTACTCTGGGCACTAGACTCACCCCGAATCATAGGGATGGCTAGGCAGTGCTTTCGGCTTGGGGTGCACCCAGGGGCCTGGAAGACCGCTAAAGGCATCCTACTTCGGAAGCCAGGGAAGCCTGATTACACCCAGGTGAAGGCCTGGAGGGTGATAAGCTTGCTTAGCTGCCTGGGCAAGGTTGTTGAGAAGCTGGCTGCAGGCCTTATAGCGGACTGGTGTGAGGCCCAGGGGGCTTTACACCCTGGACAAATGGGGTGCAGGCGGGGCCGTGGGGCTATTGACGCGGTGGCCTGCCTCGTGCAAACAGTGCACGAGGGATGGACTCAAAAGCTTCTCACAGGCACTATCTTTATTGACGTTATGGGGGCCTTCGACCATGTTGACCCCTATAAGCTTAGTGAGGCTATGGAAGCTGCAGGCCTGGATAATGACCTTATAAGGTGGACCTTATCCTTCCTTACAAATAGAAGGGTCAGCCTCGTAATTGACGGTTATAAAGCCCCTGAACAGCCTATTGACTCAGGGCTGCCCCAGGGCTCACCGGTCTCCCCAATCCTCTTTCTTATCTATATCCGGGGTGTGTTTCAGGCTATGGAACAGCAGGTGCCAGGGATCAAGGCCCTGTCCTATGCCGATGACATAGGCCTGGTAGCCCAGGGAAGCTCGGTCTCTGAGATCTGCAGGCAGCTAGAAGCAGCGGCAAAAGCTGCTATTGAGTGGGGACTGGCAAATAGCGTCAAATTCGACCCTAAAAAGACAGAGGCCATCCTATTCTCTAGGGCCACCAGCAGGGAACATAAAAATCAGGTCCAGGAAGCTAGGGTGCAGGTAGGAGACGCTTTAGTGGCATTCTCCCCAACAGCCATCCGGTGGTTAGGGGTCTTACTAGATCCAAAGCTTACCCTCAAAGCCCACTATAAGTACCGCCTGCAAAAAGGTCAAAATACTGAAAGACGAGTGCGGGCACTGTGCAAGGCCCAGGGGCTCCCCCCAGGCCTGGCATGGCGAATCCAAAAGGCCACCGCGCAGTCAGTGGCGCTTTATGGGGCCGAGCTTTGGTGGCATGGGCAAAAGAACTGCCTAGAAGGACTGCAGGGCCTAATTAATAACCAGGCCCGGGCAGTCACAGGCATGCTGAAGTCCACCCCATTAGGACCGCTTATAAGGGAGGCAGCTTTGGAACCAGCAGAGGCCCTATTAGATAGTAAACAGCGGCGGTATGCCCTGAGACTCCTAGGACTTCCCCAGGGGCATCCAGCAGCAGAAATACTCCCCATAACGCTTAGGGAGGGAGACGCCCATGCACAGCCTGGAGAGCAGCCGCTAGAAGACCGAGCTTGGGCAACACCAACCCGCCGAGGCCCCTGGAAGCTGGGCATGGGCCTGGCCCGCAGGCTACGAGAGGCCTTGACCGCCGACCCCTCCCAGGGCTTTGAGCGTACAATAGAGCCTGGTAATAGGTCTATACCACTAGATTTCAGGATAGACTCCCCTGAAACCGCTATGCAATTAGCCTCAGACCCCCTAAGTGGGATAGGGAACACTGACCTTTACTCAGACGGTTCCAGGTTAGACGATCAGCGCGTAGGCGCTGCGGTAGCTTATAAGCCACTTATTGGCCCCTGGAGGTCGCGCCTAGCTCCCCTGGGCGCAGGCTTCGAAGTCTTTGATGCAGAACTAATAGGAGTAGTCGAAGCCCTAGAGTGGGCGCTGGCAGAGAATCTTAGAGGGCCAATTAGGGTGTTTCTCGATGCTCAAGCCGCTATAGGCAGGCTTCAGCATACCCAGCCAGGCCCTGGCCAAGCCCTGGCGCTGCGGGCACATGATCTAGCCAAGGAACTGCAGGCCACCGGCCGCAGGGTTACTATATGCTGGGTGCCAGGCCATAAGGGGGTCCCAGGCAACGAAGAGGCCGATAAAGCCGCCAAGAAAGCTGCGGGGAAGCCCCGAACAGGCAAATACTCGGGCATCTCACTGGCACATGCTCAACGGGCCTGTACCGAAGCTTATAGAGCTGCCAGGGCCAACTGGCTTGCTGCAAAGCTTGCAAAGCGTGCCCAGCGGGCAAGCCAGGCCTACTATCCCCCCCGGGGATGGAAGCTTGACCCAATGTTGGCGAACACCCCCAAGCACCTAGCGCGGCGATATTACCAGTTCAAGACTGGCCACGCACCAATTGGGGCCTATTTGCACCGAATTAAGGCCCGAGACTTCCCTAATTGCTTGGGGTGCTCTAGGGGGACTGAGACGGTAAGACACCTTCTTACAAACTGTCGACAGTGGTGCCACCAGCGGGAAAAACTATATGCCGGCTTGGCCGAAGCGGGGGTAAAGGCCCTGCAGGATAGCGAGCAGTGCCCCGAAGCACGCCTATTCCAGGACCCAAAGGCCACTACAGCGCTGCTGGCGTTTATAGGGGCCATTAGGGAGCGAGAGGATAACCAACAGGCCTGGGAGCAGGCCTATAAGACTGATAATTGGGGCATTGAGGCCCTGGATGAGGGAGAGCGAGAGGGGGAAGGATAGCGGGCAGGGGCGGCCCGCTATTGTAGGCAACGCCCAAACGTTAGTGGCCATAAGGAGGGGGTAGTGGTTGCCACCCACTATAAGCCCCCGAATCGTCCTGCGCATATAAGTGGCTTGGGGCGAGGAAAGTGCAAGATACCTTGAAAGCATGGATCCAATGGGGGTAGAGGCACCGGTTTATAGGGGGCAACCCCTATAAGCAGGCCTAATCCACACGAATCGCTGTCTGTCATAGCCTAGGGCTCGGTATAGACGTTAAATTTGATTAAATAAATAAATAAATATCTATATAACGTGATTAAAGATATTGATATTAAATAAATTATTTATAATTAAAGAACAACAAAAAGAGATAATTATTAGAATTCAATTATTTAGTATTGTAATTAATAGTTTTCTAGATTTAGGTAGAGCTTATATAAATTAAATAGTAAAGCTGGTTGAATATTTATAATTATAAATAATTAAAATATTTTCTATCAGCAATACTCTTTTATTAAATAATGAACAATATATGTATTATATTTATATTCTAAGTCTTATATTTAATATAATATTCTAAAGCTCTTAACTATCTAATCCTTCTATAATAATGAATACTAGTCTATAGCATACTAAGACTAAAATATACTATACCAGGATATAAACAACAGATCTATAGTAATATAATAAGACTGTTATCTATAGCTTCTCTTATCTAATTTAGAAGACTGTAAAGACTGGCTATTCAAATTTTTATTTCTAATTAAATCTAATAACTTTAGATCTCAACCCTTGAGCTTTATACTGTATTAAACTTAGAGAATATTCTCTATTTAGTTAGGGAAGTATTTTTTAATCTATTTTTAGAGTAGTTAGTTTTCTTTTTTTAGTTATTTTAAGAGATCTAACTTTTTTTAGAAGAATAGTGTATATATTTTAGTAGCTTTACTGGCAATTTTAGGTGCTATTAATAACTATGTATTATTTTTTTTATATCTAGTATATCTTTAGTTAATAGGAATGATTAGCTTCTTTTTATATTTAAGATGATCTAGTATATCTCTATTTTCTTTTTATGAAAACAAGTACATGATTTTCTGATGGAAAGAACTCTACAGTAAGAATTACTTAGAAGACTGCGTATAGATTAGAAAGCAAGAAGCTGTCTAGTGGTGATCTAATCATGGTTTAGATTATTAATAAGTCGCTTTTTATAATTATTAGTTGTTTTATTCTCTTTATAAAATAGTGTATATAGTCTTAGACTGTCTTTATATCAATATAATCATTATTATTGGTATTGTTAGAATCTTAGGATAAGGTTGATTGATTCTTTTATTTACTATACTATATATAGTAAGAGTATCTAGTAATTATAGATCCTTATGACTTAGTAGATTATGGTATAGGAATTATTACTTTAATAGAACTATTAGACTATAGATCTATTTTTTTATCTTATACTGATATCAACTATTTTTATATATAGTAAATATTCACTATAATAGCTGTTTGACTGTCTTGATAAAATATCTAATTTTTATTATAATTATTATCCTTAAATTATATTATAAGAACTATATTTATATCTAAATCTAAAATCTTAGAAATTGTTTTACTAACAGCTTAATCTACTAATAGTTCTCTAATTATCTCTAAGACTGACTATATAGTCTAGATATATTCAGTTAAGCTATATCTATGATCTATAGGATTCATAGTATTAATAAGATTGTTTATTACTACACAAACTTACCTAGTATTATAGACTACTATAGATTTAGATTAATATTCTTTATTCTTTATTACTGAAATATCTATATTAATCTATTAATAAAGAACCAGGCATACTAACTTAGTTAATAAAAATATACTCTTATTCTGACTAAAACTACTAGAGGTATTTAAGCTATTATCAAAATAATATATAGCTCTAGCTAATCTATATAACTTGAATTCTATAGATTCTAATAATATATCTTGCTACCCTTTATCACTCAGACTTCTTAGGTAAATATACTGTATCTAATAATAATTCTTTATATTATATAAAATATCTAAATAAAGATTAATAGTCAGCAATTTATTAGTGATTATAAAATTAATATTATTATTTAGGATAATCTAGCTAGTAGAGGATCTTGTCATTATACAGTAGTATAGATTCCTATTTAGACAAACTACTTGTTATTATTTTTGCTTATCTATTACAAGTATCCTAATCTATATTGATAAGTATGGAATCACTAAGATCTACTATACCAAGAGTTGTGAGTTTATGATCAAAGGTATTTATTTATAGGGAATTATAACCTTCTCTAATAATTAGAAAACTCCAGCTGTGATATACTAAATATAAATTCCTAGTCTGTTTAGATATAGTTATATTTAAGATTAACTGTTAAGAGAATAGGTGAATTAATAGAAAAGATAATAATATTCAAGTAGAATTACAGGATTAAGATAGTAAAGAAAAAGATTAAACTAGGGGCTAATATTTATAGATTTTATCCAGAATGATTATAGCTACAGAATATTAATAGGGTAAAGAAAAGATAGAGAAGAAAAATCTCTTAGAAATATAGTCTAGAGGATATAGAGCATAGTCTAATTAATATTCCTAAGTATGCTTAGAATGTTTTATTATATATAGTAGTTATCATAGTTTTTAAGAATTATCTAAATTACTAGACTACTGAGCAATACCATAGTAAGATCTAAGAATCCTAAAAATATGATACTATATTTTCTAATAACACAGTATCACACCTTTTTTTCAACTAATCTTGTCATTCTAAGATAGTTATTAATAACTATCTTTATCTTATTAATACACGCTCTAATATATAATATTTTTTTTATTAACTATATTCTTACTTTGCTGTATTTAGTTATATTATAATTAGCTATTTTAAGACTCCTAGATAATGCTATCTATTAACTAAAAATATAACCTAATTTCTATAGTGTATATTAATCTAGCTGAATCTATATTACTTAATAATTACAGCTATACTCTAAACAGCTTCTATAAGATAATCCTTAGCTAATTCTATATCTATATCACTACTCTATAAGTCGTAATAGGTTCTTTAAACATTATTATCTCTATTCTCATAAGAATTTAGAGATTACTATCTAAAATAATATAATATCAGAAAAATATCTTTCCTAACTCTAGCACATCTTTTATACATTAAAGATCTGCCAGCTCCTCTAAATATATCTATAGATTAGTAGACTTGCATGATTAGGAAATATCTAAATACACTATATAATCCTGTATATAGAGCAACAACAATACTATTTTTAGCTCCAATAGAATAAGGTACAGCTGAAATACAGTAGTAAAGAATAAAAGTACCTAAGTAAAAGTAATAACTATAAAAAAAAGCAAATACAGATAAAGGATAGTTGTCGAATAATATATTCATAGTTTATATACTTCACACTAGCCCTAACACAGCATAATTCCTAATCAGGACAGGCCTTAACAGCACTATACTAGATCAGGCTGCATTACACCCAATACAGGCCACACATGATGGTCTCTTGGCGCGCAAAGCGGAGACGCCGGTTCGGGCATCACCGGCACAAATCGAAAAACTCCTTAACTTATTTAATTTAAATCTTAGACTTTAGCTTAATTATTATTTTATATTTTAATAGATGTATTAGAATTTAGTATTTCTTTTTTATAGATAATTTAATATAGTTATAGTATTTTCTTAGTAACTTTTTTATAATTTTTATAAGTTTTTTTTTATATAACTTCTTTGGCTTCAGTTTTATTCTATAATCTATTTTTTTATTGATTTAGATAATTATTTTAAATAATTTATATATCTAGAGTTCTTCTCCTTTAATAGTAATTTTTCTCTATTTTTAGTTAATAATTAAATTAAACTATTTTAACTAATTTATTCTTATAATCACATTATAGTATTTTAAGTTAAGAGATATAATATTAAAAGTAATCTCTATATAGTAGTTATTTAATCTAACTATTATATTATTAATCTTCTATTTATATTCTTTAATAATAGTTTCTTTATTAGCTTTAATAATCTTTATTTACTTATTAATCTATTTAAATAACAGATTATTGTCATAAGAATCGATAACGCTCAACCAATAGATGTGACAGCGGACGCTAGTTACATAAGCAAAGGTTATTAGATATTCTTATAGGATAGAATCTCTGATTATACCTATGAAAAAGGAAATATCTATACTTATACTCCATATAGAATGACTTATCAGATAGAAGTCTATATTGTATAGAAAAGCTTTCTATATAAAAAAAGATTCCATACAAAAAAAGATCCTATATAGAAAGGATCTCCATATAAAAAGAGTCTCTATATAAAAAGGCCTATCTTATAAAAAGCAAGATATATAACTGCATAGTTAATATAGTAAAACTATACTAGAATAGCTATAACTATAATATAGTTAAGTAAAGCTTGACTATACTTATTATATTCAAGATTAACTATATAAAGATACTTATTTACTATTATATATCTAGTTTATTATATTTTATTCTTTTAAGTAAATAGTATACTATTATTACTCTTTAATATACTTTATAGTCTATTATTGCGATAGTACTCTATTTATCTTAAGATTATTTTATATAATATCCTTATCTTATCTTTTGTTAGCAGAATACCTATCTTAATTCATATCTTAGTAATGAGTTGTTAAACTATTTAATAATAAAACATCCTTATAACATAAAGTTTTAAGAACTAGATAAATAATTAAATCTTATTAATAAACTAATCATAATAAGAAATAGTAATATATTAATAGTAAGATTAATAACTCTATATCTATCTACAAGACAAGCAAGATCAGTCAATCAAGACAGTAATAATAAACCCAACGAGTAAACCTAGCAAAGATTCACTATATTAGAAAAAGTCATTAATTAAATAAATAAATATATTCAAAGACTATAAGCTATAATCACTAAAAAAGACAATTATATTAACCAACTTAAAGCTTAAGTTATAGCTATATTATCTAATAAAACTAGAATAGCTAACAACAAGGTTAAACTACTAAAACCTATAATCTTTAATAAAACTAAATCTAAATTAAAGATATTCTTAGTCAATATAGAAATATATATTAAAGCTAACTAGATTATCTATAATAAAAAGAAAATAATCTTTATAGTATTATGCTTTATTAATATAGCAGTAGAATAGATACAATCTATACTAAGTGAATTATATACTACTAATAGAAGTAGTTAAGAAACTATTATTAGAGAACTATTTTCGAACTATAGTATATTTAAATAGAAATTTAAAGAAATATTTAAAAATATTAATAAGCTATAGACTGTAGAAAGATAATTAAGATATCTATAATAGACTAGATCTACTTAGCAGTTAGTAACTAAATTCTAATAAATAGTAATATTATTATATTATAATAATATTATTTAAATTATAACCTTTAAGAATATATTTAAAAAAGAAGTCTAGATAGAACTTATTAAACTTAATTAATCTGATAATATTAATAGATTTATTAAGATGATAGTTAAGATTAATAATAAACTATTTAAGATTAAACAGAAATAATAAAAGTTTTAGAAATAGAAAAAAATTAAAAGATTTTCTTAGTATACTAATATATTAGTAAAGTAAGGAACTTAATATAATAAAGATAATAATATCAAGATACAGCTTAACAATATAATCAATAAAAAAGAAATAACTAAATATAAAGAAAATAAGGTTTATTATAAATATAGATAAAAAAGATATTTTATATAATAATATTAATTAGAATAAAACAAACAAAATGGTAATATCAGTTCTTAGAAAATAATAATAGTCTATTAATAAGTTACAGCTATATATTAGACAATTATGACTTCCTCAGACAGTAAAAAAAAGAAGTCAGAAAATAAATAGATTAATAAAGTCAAGGACTTCTAAAGACTAATACTAGAAAAGGAAATATATAAATTATTTAAGAATTTTAAGTAAGAAGATAGCCTTAAGCAATCTAAAGAATACCTTAGATAGAGTTTAGAAAAGGAACTACCCTAAGAAGAAGACACTAACCTAAAAGAAATATAATCTCATCTATAATAAAGTCAAAAGAAAAGACTAATTAGAGAATCTTATAAAAAAGATTAATATAGCAAAACTATTAGATAGCATATTAATAACCTTTTATTAAAAAGTGAAAACCAATATTCTTTAATATTTTAAAATAGTAAAAAAAATAAAAAAGTTGACTATAAAAACTTAGATCAAGAATTAAATACCCTGCAACAATCATAGTTAGTAAAAATAACCAATCTTAAAAAAGATGTTATAAGAGTAATTAATTAAATAAATAAAATAATCAGATTATTCTAGAAATGACTACTAATTATAAAAAAAAAATAGAATTCAGTCCTAAGAACTAGCATAATAGTTCTAGGAATAAGAATTAAAATTCTAGAAACAAACAAAGAAGAACTAGAAATAGATAATAAAGACTCTAAAATAATAAAGAAATTCTCTAAAATTAATTATAAAGAATCAGAACAAGAATATAGTTATAAACTACTTAAATCAATATATTAGAAAGACTTTATTCAGATATACTAATAACACATCTTTAAATATAAAAAATATTATAAGTGGATATTTTATAAATATAATATATACAGGAAAAAGAATATCATATTTATAAATAAATTTGAATATATCTTACTCACCAAAGGAATATAGTTATATTACCTAATATTTAAGTATATTAAAAAATATTTATATATATATTACCTATAATATAAAAAATATTATCATAAGAAAATATACTAGATATAATATTATAAGTCAAAATGTCTAACTTATCTTAAAGAAAAGAAAAAAAATAAATAGAAGTTAATAATATTAATAATCATCTATTAACCTATTCTAGACTATCTAAAGAGCTAGAATAAATGTTAGTACTATATAGAAGAAATTTAATATTCTTTCTATAATAGTATTAAAACTGATTAATATTATATGAAAAAATATCTATATTATAAAGAATAAGTTATTTATATTAATAAAGATTAGACTAAAATTGTTTTATTATAAAAATAATACTTTGAGAGATATAAAAAAAGATACTACTTTATTACTATAATTATCAAGATAGAAGAAACTGTAATTATTATTAAAAAAATAATTAATAGATATAAAGCCAAGCTATTTCTTAACTCAAGAGTATTAATAAATTATATTAACAAGGTATATATTAAGAAAATTAGGATCTAAATATACAAAACAAACCTATAGCATACTGTACAAAATTTTAAAAGATAAATTATGATTAAAAGATTTATATAATAAACTAAAAATATTATAATTAAATTAGAAGAATATAAAGAAAGTATCTAATTAGATTTAAGTCTATTTAAATAAAAAGATTTTGATATAATACTTAGAATAACCTGGCTATAGAAATATAATTCTATCATTGACTAGAAATATAAGATAATATTAATAGATCTAAAGATACTATAAATAGAGCAAATAAAGATTAAACTGAATTAGTAGTTAAAAATAAAATATATTAAAGAAATAAATAAAATAGACTGATAAATTAAAATATAAAAAAAACTAAAAGAAATCTATAAAAAAAAACTGAAAAAAATACTTAATAAGTTATTAAAAAAATATTAAGACTTTACTAAATTATTTATAAAAAAAGAATATTAATTATTATAATATGAAAAAGAATATAAAGTAGAAATACTATTTAAGAAAAAAGTATAGATACTATAAATGAAATAATAATAAATCTTATAAAATAAACTCTAAACTACTAAGGAATTTATTAAGAAATTTTTAGTAGCTAGATATATTAGAAAATTAAAAATAAAAGCTTTTATATAAGTAATATTTATATTAAAACATAATAGATTACTATAAATAGTTATTGATTACTAAAAATTAAATAATATGACTGAAGATGATATAAATAAAGTACTATATTAGGAATAAAAAAGAAATTTATTATAAGGCGTAAAGATTATAACAATATTTAATATTGAATAAAGATATTATAATCTATAAATAAAAAATAATAATATTTAGAAAATAGTATTCTTTATAGACTTAAAACTATATAAATAGCTAATAGTATCTATAAGACTTAAACAGCTACCAGTAGAATTTATAAGATTTATAATCTATATTCTATAAGAATATTTTAACCTCTTTATTATAGTATACTTTAATAATGTTATAGTCTACTCAAAAGATTCTAAAGAATATAATAACTATATACAATTAATTATAACAAAATTTATAGAAATAAGATTAACTTTTAAAATCAAGAAGTATGAATTTAATACTATATAAATCAACTATCTAGAGATAGTATATATAATAAATAAACTAGAAATACTAAAAAAAAAATTAAATACTATTCTTGAATAGCTAACTCTAATAAATGTCTATAATATATAATCTTTTCTTAGAGCTAGTAGATACATTTAATAATATCTTAAGAAATATTTAGACATTATAATACTAATGATAAAATTACTAAAAAAAGATAAACTATTTAATTAAATAGTAAAAAAACAATAATCTTTTAAAAATATTAAAAAACTTATTAAAATTATATTAATATTATAATTATTTAATCTAGAATTATAAAGTATTCTATAAATAGATATATCTAGATATATTTTTAAAATAATCTATAAACAAATTAATAAAAAGAAAGAAATATAGATTATTATATTCTATTTAAAAAAGTTTATATTAGTAAAAGTTACCTATAATATCTATAATTAAGAGTTACTTATAGTAATTTAAGTATTTTAATAATAGCAATATTATCTCTAAGAAGTAAAATATAAAGTAATTATTAAAAGTAATTATTATAATTTAAAATACTTTATAATAATAAAAGAATTATCTAGAAGATAAATATAATAGATTAAAGAACTAGCTAAATTTAATTATAGGATTGAACATATTTTAGAAAAATAAAATATAGCTATAAATATATTAAATAAATAATTAGATTATATAATTAAGATAGAATCTTTTAAAATAAATATTCTATAAAAAAAATTAGGAGTTCTATATTATAATTATAATATAATTATTGTAACTATAATAAGAGTTGTTAATAATAATTTATTTTATAAATAACTATATCAGGAAATAAATAAAGATTATAAAATTTAAAAGGAATTATAAGCTAGATAAGTTATAAAAGATATCTAGAAGAACTTAATAATATAGAATAGAATGATTAGAGTATTATAGAATATGACTATAGAAGTTATTTAGTACTACTATAATCTTCTAATAAAAGGATATTAAGGAGTTAAAAGAATAGTTAAAATAATTATCTAAATATTCTATTTTTCTTATATCTAAAAAAAAGTTAAGAATTATATTAGAAACTATAATAAATATAATAAAAATAAAACAGTATACTATAAATCTTTTAAAAAAATACAAATACTAGAAGTACCAGAAAAAGTATAGAAAAATATTATTATTAACTTTATCTAAGGACTATCACAGTCTAAGAATCTAATAATAGAAATTATCTATATTAATACTATAATAATAGTCAATTAATTTATGAAATATATTATTTTAAAACCAATATTAAAGAATATAACAGCAGAATAATATACAAAACTTATATTATAAAAAGTTTTTATATAGATTAGATTACTAAATAAACTTATTATAGATCAAGATAAGCTGTTTATATCTAAATATTAGTAGATAATTATAAAGACATATAGAATGTATTATAAGTTATTAATTATAAATTATTAACAGACTGATGGCTAGTCTGAAAGAATAATTTAAATAATTAAATAGTATTTTTAACACTATCTAGATTAAGAATAAAATAATTGGATAGAATTATTATTATTAGTATAGTTTATATTAAATAATACTGAAAATACTATAATGAAATAAGTTCTATATTTTATAAATCTTAGATAATATTTAAAAATAATATAGTCTGAAATACTATAAAAAGAATTATCTAAAGCTATAATAATATAAGCTAAAAAACTATAGATATTTTATTAAACAATCTTAAAAGATATTAAATAATTTAAAAACTAAATAAAGACTTATTATAATAAAAAATATAAAGATGTGTTAATCTTTAAAAAAGAGAAAAAAGTTTATTTATTATAATAAATAATTAAATAGAAAAAATTTAATATTTTAAATAAAAGATTAAGTAATAAACTTAATATTATTAAATATAGATCTTTTATAATTTAAAAAAAACTTATTAATAATAATTATAAACTTTAACTATCAGTAAGAATAAAAATATATCTAGTATTTCATATTTTATTATTAGAATTAACTAAAAATCTAGAAAATAATAATAATAAAGTAACTGAGGATAAATATAAAATTAAAAATATTTTAAAAAAAAAATTAATAAAAGAATCTTTTATTTAATTAACTGAAAAAGATATAGATCTGAATATAATTTATAGAAACTAGTTAGATACTTAAACTACTCTAAAAAGATTTGAGTATTTCACTAGAAAGAAACTTAGAGAGAATATAATTAAACTTGTTATTAGATAATATAAGAAATTCCTAGATAATAGCTGTAATTATTTTATTTAATTTTTATAGTTTAGCTTTTTATTTTTATTTCTTCTTTTTCTTTTTTTCTAAACACTCTAACTCCTCTACATTCTTTATATCTATTTAGATAAATTAATCAGCACATTTCTGAAGTAGTTTCTGCTATTTTTTAAAATAAAGAAATTTTATTAAAATTATTTCTTTATTCTTTTTAATCTTTTTTTGAGCAGCTAACAATTTTTTTTATATTAAATCTGAAGATACTATTTTAATATAATAACTTTAACCGCTGTGAACGCACTTGCTGTAATACTTTGAAATTTCTAATTTAATATATGACTTCTTAGATAAGGTATATTTATTATAAGGAAAAAGAAGAATAATCCTAGTTTTAATAATATAAATGAATAAATTATTTTTATCAATATTCTGTTTTAATGATATGGTTAGAATATTACTACTAAGAATATTAATAAAATCAAAACTAGTTTATCTGTGTGATGGGATATGCGACTATTTATATAACTATTGGGATATTAGTCTTCAAAGAAGGGGATTGTTATAAGAATTAATAATACTTAATTAATAGATATGACAGCGGACACTAGTTATATAAGCAAAGGTTATTGGATATTTTTATAGGATAGAATCTCTGATTGTACCTGTAAAGAAGGAAATATCTATACTTATACTCCACATAGAATGATTTATTAGATGGAAGCCTATATTATATAGAAAGGCTTTCTATATAAAAAGAGGTTCTATATGAAAAGAGATCCTATATAGAAAAGATCTCTATGTGAAAAAAGTCTCTATATAAAAAGGCCTATTTTATAGAAAGTAAGGCATATAACTATATAGTTAATATAGTAAGACTATGCTAGAATAGCTATAACTATAATATAGTTAAGCAGAGCTTGATTATACTTACTATATTTAGAATTAACTATATAAAGATATTTATTTACTATTATGTATCTAGTTTATTGTGTTTTATTCTTTTAAGTAAATAGCATATTACTATTACTCTTCAATATACTTTGTAGCTTATTATTACGATAGTATTCTACTTATCTTAGGATTACTTTACATAATGTCCTTATCTTATCTTCTGTTAGCAGAATATCCACCCCGATTCACATCTTGGTGACGAGTTGTTGAACCGTTTGACAATTATATTATTTTATAAATTTCTAGTTAATATAATTTCTAATTACTTCTAAATCTACTAGAATTCTAGCTTTATATTTATTAATTATTATTTTTAATATTATTAAGTTTCTATAATATTCTATAATAATAGAAATCTAGTACTGTTATCAATATTACTTTTTATATTATTAAATATTTCTAAAGTAGGCTTTCTATTATTCTTTTGTTTCTATATAGATTTCTTTATATTATAGATATTCTACTAATTTATATTATACACTGGTAAGGTTATAATAAAATAGATATCTAATTTTAATATTTATACAGTTATATTAATTATAGTCTAATAAATATTTAAAGTATAGTATATACAAGATATTTAGTATTATTAGAATCTATCTCTATTAATTCTTAATCTTCTAATATCTTTAACAGTTTAGATTAAAATATAATATCTAGTCTATTCTAGTATAGATATTTTTACTATAGCTTGGGTAATATTTATATATATAGTTCTAAATATATTTCTAAGCTTTATTATATAGACTTGTTTTTTTTAACTATAATAATCTTTTGTATTCTTCTACTATTTCTATATTATTTTTTCTATATATTAGATATTTATTATATATCTATTTATAATACTTTAAATAGCTCTAAATATACTATTACTATATTTATATAGATTTTTCCTAGTATACTGCTCTTGATAGCTAGTAGTTATATTTACTAATTTCTTCTTATTCTTTCTTATAGTTATATTCTAGTATTTTATAGATTTCTTTTTTTATTTTATTAAGTTTATTAACTATATTGTTTTCTTAATCCAGGTTCTTATAATTTATTTAATCTTTATTGTCCTGTACTGTTATACTTTCTAAGATACTTTAGTATAATAAAGAATTATTAATATTCTATAAATATTAATTTTCTTTATAAGATTTTTCTATTCTAGTACTAATACTTTGTCTAGAATATTTTTCCTAGGTTAGTTCTTTTTTAAAACTCTGTTATAAGTGTCCTTCTAATGATTTAGAACAAGATCCTCTTTTTTTAAAAGTTCTTATAAATCCTTTTTTAATGATTTTTTAGTATTATTTCTTATCTAATAGTTCTTCTTAACTATTATTATCCTTAACAATGCTATTCTTAGATATTTATAGATTTTCTATAATTATTATAATTTTTTTTATTAAATTCTAGTTAGCTTTTCTATTACTTAAGCCTTATCTATATTATTTTATAAAATAGTTTTTTTTTCTACATTTATAGTATACTTTTTCTTTTTTTCTTCTTTCTTTTTTTTTCTTAGTAATAATAGCGTTAAGTTACATTTTAATATCTCTATCTTTATTATACTAAGAGTATCTAGATTAGAAAATATTTAATTAATATTCTCTTTAATAGCTACTCTTTTTTTTAAATTATCTATTATATTATTATAAATTAATATAAAATACTACTTTTATTATATTATAAAATATTTCTAGTTAAAACTATATTATTATAATTATATTCTTAACACTTTCTTTAAGATTTTTATAGAACTAGTCTTAATACTTTTAATTATTATATTTTAGATTATTAAATACCTAGAGATACTTTAATATATATTCTTTAATAGATCTAATTTATTAGATATTTTATATTTTATAGATAGCGACTAGTTCTTTATTAATAGTTCTATATAGTTACTTAAGCTTATCTTTAAAATATTTAAAATTTATAAATAACTGAATTATTTCTAATAGAGCTTACTCAATATTATTATTCAGCCAGCTTTCTACATATAAAGCAAACTACTTTATAATATTTTTAGTTAGAAAATTAAAGACTATTAAGACTTTATTAAATTCTTCTTTAATATATGCGAGATTATTTATAAAATAGATTTTTATCTAAATAAAAAATCAATTAAGAATTCTAAATTCTCTTAAGAAAGATTTAACTTTTTTAATTTATAAAATTCTATTATTTATAGTGACTTATTAAACAATTAGCTATTTAAACTACTTAATTCTTTTCTATAATTACTACTAGAATATTTTAATAGAATCTGTTTTAGTACTTCTACTTAAAGTAGTGATATTTCCTATTATTATTAATATATTCTTAAAAGATAACTATACTTTCTTTAATATCTTTATTTATTAGGATATTTTATTGTCAAAATATATCAATTATTCTTTACTAGAATAGATATTTATTAGTAATATTCTATTAAATATAATAGAGATATAGATAACTAGGGTTAGAAAGAGAATATCTTTTATAAATAAAAGGATATTTTAGAGTAACTTATTAATAAGCTAGATAAAGTATAGATCTAATTTAATATAAGAATAAAACACAATTAAACTAAATATATATTAATAAATAAATGTCTTTATATAGTAAATCCTAAATATAATAAATATATTTATCTCTATAATAATTACTCTATTAGCTATATTTATTAAAATATATCTAATATATCCTTAGCCTAATAATAGCTCTATTAGCTATGTTATCTGTATAATCATATAACTTTATTATATTAATCTTTTCATAACTACCTGTATAAATACCCACGATAGCCTTGCTTAGATAAATAGCGTCCGTAGGCCTATCAATTGGCTATAGTTAATTGAATCTTCTGACATTTCTTTCTATATATATTCTATTTATTTAATAATATTAACTAGCTTAGCCTAACGGAGCTCTTTATAAATAATAATATTATAAATCTTAATTGTAATCTTACTGTTGATTCTTAATTCTATAGAACTAATCCCTAGTATTGATATTTTAATATTATAAGCCTGGAAGATAGACGCCATTTTTAGCTTGGCTTGCTATTCCTAGGCTTGGAAGCTTTTCTAGAAGGTTAAAGCCAATTAGGAAGTATTTTAAGAAATAGTTATTGCTTGCTTAGCAGTGATTTCTTTATAGATTAATATAGTATTTTATTAAATTTACTCTAAAGCTTTTCTAAAGCTTATCAGCGCGTTCAAAGTATTATTATTAGCTATTTATATAAATTCACATATCTAGTTAACAAATCTAATGATGAACTTGTCTTCAAAACGTTTTTTATTACTATTGATATAATAAAAGATCTTTTAGACTGCTTTGCCTAGTTTTTTTATGCTTATAAGGTTTTTTATTTAATATGTTTTTTTTAATATATAGCGTGATAGGAGCGATTTTTCTATTGTAGATAGAGTCAATTAATCTTTCTACACTATTTTGTTAGTCAATCCTAATAAAATTAGGATCAATTGATAGCGCGGAGAGTTAATTATAATTGATCAGATTCTGGGCTGAATCTGGCCTGATTTGGGCGAGTAATTTCAAAAATTGAAACCGCGCAGAAAAAGATGTTTTTTATAGTAGTAGTACTAAAGGAAAAAACATCTTTTTCTGCGCGGTTTCAATTTTTGAAATTACTCGCCCAAATCAGGCTGGATTCGGCCCAGAATCTGATTAATTATAATTAACTCTCTGTGCTATCAATTGGTCTCAATGTTGTCGAGATTAACTGGTAATATAGCGTAGAGGGGTTAATTGACTCTATCTATGATAGAAAAGTTGTTTCTGTTGCGCGATATATTGGGAAAAACACGTTAACCAAAGTATCTGGCAAGTATGGAGGAACTGGGCAAAGTAGTCTAGGAGATCTTCTATTACATCAACAGTAATAAGGAGCGCTTTAGAGATGAATTTATTATTAGATTTATCAATCAGGTGTGCAAATTCATACAAACAGCTAATGGTAATATTTTGGATGCGCTGGCAAGCTTTAGAAAGACCCTAAAGCAGGTCTAATAGGATACTATATTAATCTATAAGGAAATCACCGCTAAGCAAGTAATAACTATCTCTTAAAATACCTCCTAATCAGCTTTAATCTTCTAGAAAAGCTTCTAGGCCTAGGAATAGTAAACTAGGCTAAGAGTAGTGTCTATCCTTTAGACTTATAGTATTAGAATATTAACACTAGAGATTAACCCTATAGAATTAGAAATCAATAGTAAGATTATAGTTAAGATTTGTAATATTACTATCTATAAAGAGCTCTGCTAGGCTAAGCTAATTAATATTATCAGATAGACAAAACATATATAAAAGAAGGTAGTTAAAAAGATTTTAAGCTTTATACTTATTAGCTATATAGTGATAGCCATATAATAGCTCTTATTAAAAAATATAAATTTTTAGGCTTTTAATATTACTACAGCTAAGGTTCTAAGAATATATGCCGTATACTGGATTTAGATTTTTAACATAGAAGTGTGGGTTCAGGTGCCTATATAGAGAGTGATTATTAATAAGGTAAAAGTATACTCTATAAATCTTGATATCCTAAAGTAAGCTATAGTAAGAAAAATAAAACTACTGGCTTAGAATTAATATATATAGAGGGATAGTATATAGATTATTTATTTTAGCTAGCTTGTCAAGCCTTACTGTAGAGAGGATTTACTAGTAATAGAATTTATTAATCTACTAATAGTTAATACAGCCATCTCTAAAAGAATAATTTAATAGTCTAAGATTTACATTAATAAGCCCTACTGTTGAGAGAGATAGTATAGAATATATATAAAGTATTAAAAATATAGATATTCCTATGCTTAGTATTTATATAAAAAGTTTATCTGTGGGATCTGTATAGTAGGATATCTAACTTAGGAATATCCTGCTAAATAGGGCTAGGAAGTTATTCTAAAGTATATTAATTATAATAAGAAATACTATGCTATAAATAATCTCTATAAAATAAGATAGAAAGCTATAGCCTGTGCTAAAATAGCTATTTAAAGCTATAAAGCTTTCTATTATATATCTAAGTATTTTAGGCCAAAACAAGTATTAGCGTTAATCTCTACTAATAGTGCTATATTGGTGGTGTTAAACATGCTAATAATTAGAAGATCAGTCTTAATAGAAGTCTAACCAGTCCTAATTCAGCTATAGGACCAGCTATCTCTAATGGTTTATAAGGCTATCTGAGGGTGTATGTGAAGTGCCAGGCTCGGGGATGCCGATCCGGCTTACAAAGGCCTGCATATCCTCCGCGGGTTGAGTTGATACATCACAAAGGATGCATCTACCCCTCATGCTCGGTGAATATAACCCTGTTAGGAAGTAGGATCTCATCTAGATCAGGCTTATAAGCTTGAGACCCCATCCCCCAGGATGAAGGGGCTCAAGCGGTTTATTCTATATCAATATAACCCATATCTATTTACTTTATATACTGCCTCGACTCCTAGTAGGAACCCCCTCAGAGCCCAGTAGGTTCCAACTCCCTCATATATAAGTCTTTCAGACACCACCCACTTTACATTATAAACCGCTTCCACGAGGATCCGAATCGACTCCGAGACGATGGTGACTACACGAGGCATGACTTCTCCAACACCGGATGAACCGGGAACTGTTCCAGTTCCTAACCCGGGATTTGTACACGAGGAGGAAGAGGCTCAGGACCATACCAGTACTGAACCGGCGCAGGATGCGACTTCCGAAGAATTACCTCCACAAGCTGTTCTATAGGTCAATATGACTATGGAGATGCTGCAGGCCCTTATATAAGGACTCAGAACCACCGGACTGTCGCACGCGACTACCAGCGAACGTCGTGACACCAAGGTTCTAGACCCCAAGCGCTTCGCTTCAAAATCAATCAAGGAATTCGAGGAATGGATTGAGGACGTGGAAAATAATATCTTAAGTCGTCTCTGGTCCTATCCTGACGAAGCAAGTAAAGTCTAATATGCTGCCGCTTGGCTTGATGGAGACCACCGCATCCAATGGAGAGAGAAGAAAAGTTTGATTGACTTGTAATCTTTTACCTTTGACGATTTCCGAACCTGGTTGGAGGACCAGATTGAGTTCTTCTAGAACCGAGGAATTAACAGCGCTATGGCTTTATTAAGCTTAATATAGTTAAATGGGCAAGATCCTGAGGCTTTTTATTCTAAATTCTTGATTCTCTACGAGAAAGTGAGAGAAGGAAGTGGCGGGTTTTTACTGGCCGAAGACCTCTTCAAATATTGAATCTTCCTGGCAAAGCTGTTGCCAAAGATCTGTTTGGATATTACGAGAATGGGTACGCTTTTAGTGAAGCTTCTGGATCTAATTACTACTGCTTAATGATTGTATTAAATCGAGAAGCAAGAGTGGAGATTGGAAAGGAAAGCCGAAAATGAGAATAACAATCGCTCTGGAGGCCAAGGTCCGACTTGGAACTAAGAAGGTTCTGACTCGAAGCTGACTTGAAAGCGAAAATATAGATCAGATTATAATGACTGAGAGAAATCTTAGAAGAAGTAGAAATCTTTTTTAAAGAATAAGGATAAGTTGATAGTGATCTGCTATTATTGTAATTGTATTGGCCATTATGCTATTGAGTGCAAAGCTACTAAAACTGCTGAAGGGAATCCAATTTTATCCCTGAAGCTAAATGCTACCTATACAAAAAAGGAAAAGGAGACTGAGAAACAGTCTGACAAAGAGCAAACCCAATGAGGACTATCTGTGGTTGCCAGTTTGAGGAAAGAGGAAGACTTGAAGAACTTTACTATGCTAATTTATATAAGATTGAATCTTTCCGAAGTAAGATCTGAGGTGACTGCCATACTCAACACTGGAGCAGATGAGAATTTTATATTATATAGGTTCCTACTCGAAGCCGGCTGGGAGCTGACTTAGAACCTAGAACAACCTGTTAAATTTATTGATGGGCAGGTCACTACTTGCTTCGCTATTCTTAACCTTGACACCATGGTTATTGATATAAAGGGGAGAGAAAAGAACTATTTCCTACAGTTCTATGTAATTAACATGACCGGATTTGAAGCCATTCTAGGGAAGACCTGGCTTTGGGATGAAGATCCTATGATCCTTATCTGGCGCGGGCAAAAGTGGTAATTTTGAAAAAGTAAAGAATTGCCTACTAAGATTAAAATTGAGACGCCTCGACGCTTTGGACTGCTGGTAAGAATAGCGACCATGTTCTTTCTATCTGTAGAAGCAGTCGAACTAGAAGAAGGAAAACTTCTAGACACTTATAATGAGTATACTGATGTATTCTTAGAAAAGGAGGCGGCAACTCTGCCTCCTGAGAATGTCAATCATGAGATTATGTTGCAACTAGGTGTAAAGGGCCCTCCTTATGGACCTCTTTACCTATGCTCGGCGAAAGAACTGGAACACCTGCGCATATACCTAGAAGAGATGCAGCAGAAGGGTTGGATCTGAGAATTAA
Organism: Talaromyces rugulosus; assembly: GCF_013368755.1. Lineage (NCBI taxonomy): Eukaryota > Fungi > Ascomycota > Eurotiomycetes > Eurotiales > Trichocomaceae > Talaromyces > Talaromyces rugulosus. Next base: position 3,406,044 of record NC_049566.1, on the reverse strand, counting down.
TAAGCCCAGCTGGTGTATCTATTTTATTTGTAAAGAAAGCAGATGGCTCTTTACGCGTCTGTGTGGATTATTGTGGTCTTAATGAGATTATAGTCAAAAACTGTTATCCTTTACTAAGGATAGACGAGATGCTGGACTGATTGATGGGATCCAAACGCTTTACTAAGATTAATCTCCGGGATGCATATCACCGGATAAGAATTAAGCGCGGAGATGAGTGGAAAACGGCTTTCCGAACTTGGTATAGGCACTATGAGTATTTAGTCATGCTATTTGGGTTGATTAATGTCCCTGTGACCTTTTAATCTTATATTCATGATGCCTTGAAAGGCTTTATTGATGATTTTGTAATTGTTTACCTTGATGATATCTTGATTTATTTATAATTAGAAGAAGAATATGTGAAGCATGTTAAACAGGTTCTGTAGAGGCTCAGAGACTATTAGCTATATGTAAAAGCTTTAAAGTGTAGTTTCCATTAGTAGAGGATAAAATTCCTAGGCTATGTCATTGATGAGCAAGGAACCTTGATGGACACTGAACGAACTGAAGTTATTCGGAACTGGCTTAAACCAAAGTCTGTAAAGGAGATCTAAGTTTTCCTGGGCTTTATTGGGTTCTTTAGAAAATTTATAAGAAGCTTTTTAATTATAACAGTACTGCTGTCTGAGATGCTTAAAGAAGATTCTAAAATAGGGACTTGTGGGTTTAAACTGACTCTGGAAGCAAAGAAGGCTTTTGAAGAGCTTTGTGACGCTTTTAAAAGTCTTCTGGTGGTAAGACATTTTGACCTAGAGAAGAGAATCAAAATTATTATGGATACTTTAAAGGTTGGAAAAAGAGCTATACTTCTGCAACCAGGCTCTAATATAGATCTTATTAGGACCTGGGTCGGCTCCGACTCAGAACCAACTAGAAACTGAGTATACTGGCATCCAGTTGCTTTCTTAAGCCAAAAGCACAGCGAGACAGAACGTCATTGGCTGGTGCATGACCAGGAATTGGGAGCAATTATATTTGCTTTCCAGAAATGGCGTCACTACCTTGAAGGTAGTAAGTACCCTATCAGGGTATAGATAGACTATAATAATTTAACTTACTTTTTCACTACGAAGAAGTTGAATGTAAAGTAGGCCAGATAGACTTAGCTTTTAGTAGTTTATGATTTCAAGATTGAATATAAGCCTGGGGTAAAGAACCCTTTAAATGTTCTATCCCGACGCCTAGACTTTTTTAAAGACGGGGAGGAAGAAGAAGATATTGGATTATTACTGACTTTACAACACAAATTGAAATTGAATGTATTGGAGTCCGGCATAAGGCTGGTAAGCTTGATATCTCTAGAGGATAGTCCCAGTAGGGCAAGCTTATTCTGAGGGGAGAGCCTTAGTATGGATTTGCGTATAGATGGTCAGGTTTCCGGAGCCTGTTGTTGCCAGAGAAGACTTGTATTTAGAGCAATGTAAGCTAAAGATATTTTTAGCTTTTTAATGCTGTCAACTACGGACCTAGTACAGAAGCTGTAGAAAGGAGATGTCTTTTCTTAGCAGAAGATAGTTCTGGCGGACGGGATTTCCAAATCTAAATTAACAGACTCGCCTAGGAACCGAGTTAAAGACGACTTAAAGGCAACTAGGAACCTACCTAGGAACTGAGTCGGAAACGACTTGAAGGCAACTAGAAACTGAGTTGGGGACTTAAAAGTAGCTTGGAGTACTAAGAACAGTCTTCTACATTACTATGAGAGGGTATATGTGCTAGAGGATATAGCTCTGCAGAGTAAACTCATGAAGTTATATCATAACTATCTATATATAGGTTATTTCGGTGTTGTAAGAACTCTTGACTTAATAAGTCGAAAGTATTATTAGTTCAGGATGGACTAAGATATAGATAAGTATGTTTATACTTATAAGATATGTCAGCTTGTAAAGGTGCGAAGGCACTGACCTTATAGTTAATTATAATTATTACCGGTCTCTTTAAGACTGAGTAAAAGCTTGTTTATAGACTTTATCACAGACCTACCTCCAAGCAGACTTCAGAAAGAAGTTTATGATTCTATATTAGTCGTTATTGACCGCTTCACTAAGCTAGGCACCTATATTCTTTGTAAGAAGAGTATTAATGCTAAAGAACTTGCAGATATAATAACCAAGAGAGTTTTTAATATCTATGGCTACCCGGATAGTATTGTTACTGACTGAGGATCGCTTTTTACTAGCGGATTCTGGTCCGAACTAATGTATCAGTTTGGAATTAAATGATGATTGAGCACTGCTTTTTATCTACAGATGGATAGCCAGATGGAGAGATTAAACCAGGTTATGGAATACTATCTACGCTGTTATACAAACCAGTGATAGGATGACTGAGCGCAGCATTTGTCAGTAGCTTAGTTTGTTTATAATAACTCGAAACATGTAAGCACTAAGACGACCCTACTTAGAGGCCTAGTCGGCTTTGATCTGAAGCCTTTCTTTGATAACCATATTGAACCTTCTATGGTTTAATTGACGCAAGAGCGCGTTAAGAAATTAAAAGAAATTAAGAAGCAGGTGAAGCTTTATCTTAAAGAAGTAACCTAGATGCAAGCTACCTATTACAATAAACATCACCAACTAAAAGAGTACGCTATAAGTGACTGGATGCTGTTATCTATAAAAAACCTCAAATCTTTTAAGCCAAACAAGAAGCTTGACTTCCTATATAAAGAAAGCTTTGAGATTATTAAAAAGATAGGAAAGCAAGCTTATTGGCTCCGGCTACCGGCGAATTGGCATCAAATTCACCCTGTTTTCTATGTCTCCTTATTAGAACTGTATTATCCATAGAGAGAAGAAGAAAGTGAACAGGAACCATAAGCGATTATTGTGGATGACAAAGAAAAATAGGAAATTGAAGCCATCATCAACCATCACACCTACCGCGGACGAACCAAGTACTTAGTAAAATAGTTTAGATATCCTTCTTATAAGAACAAATAGTTGGATAAAGAAGACCTTGGCAATGCAAAGGAACTCCTTAAGGAATATCACTAGTCGGCAGCCTACAAAGCAAAAAGAAGATAGACCCTTTTCCTAAGAACAGGTTTTTTGGTCTTTATCACTTTGGGGCCTCCTACCTGAAGCTGACTAGGAGCTATAAAGGCTCCGACTCGGAATCGTCCTAGTATATAAATATGACCTCCTCATCCTTTATTACATTCTTTGGTATTACCAACAAGGATTACTACTTGGCCATGAGAGGAAGCTGGTTATGCTCCGGAATCACTCTTCCTGTTTTTCCCACTGGGTTTCAGGTTTAACGAGGATTCTACGAGGAAATTGCACGATAAGAAAAAAGATTTTATTATTCAAAAAACAAAAGAAAACCAACCACCAAGACTAAACTATTGTCTTGAAGGACCACCCCACGCAGGGGGACTCCACAAAACACTGCCATGGTGGTGGGCGGTAGGGGAAGCAGGAGCAGTAGGGGCAGCGGTAGGTGTAATGCCAAAATATTCATTCTATTACCATCAGTACTAGACTAGGCAAAAGCTCTATTGAAAGCAATGTTAAAAGGGATTACACTTACTTGCTGATTCAAGATTTGAAGAATCTGGTCTATAGTGTCTTTAATCTGGTTAAGGCGGGCTTCCAATGCTGCGACTTGGTCTGACTCGGACGGCCCCAGCGAGCGAATCCGCGATTGGGAAGATAATGAGGATGGCTCTTTACAGAGCGTTCCCTTGACAACCTGAACCTAATTGGTGGCTGCCTAGATGGTTTCTGAAGATATGTCTAAGCAGAATATTGTTTGTACAATGTGGAATGAGGCTAACTGTGAGTTTGGTATAGAATTGCATTTTACTCCTAAATAGGAACAGCGACAATACTTTTCTGTTGGCAGATGCTGTACACAGAAATTCTGGTGGCGGCCTACCAGTTTTGTATAATGTAAATAGAGGTGGCTCTGTCAAAGTACTAAGTGTTTATCTGCTACAGGGACGGCACCAAAGTACGCAGAAGAGACCCTTGCTAATTAAGCTGACTTCTGACTAGTTAACCAATGTAGACTGCGTGCTCTGAGTGCACATAAAGGAGCCCTAGATTGAGGGTTATAGTATCCCGAAAAGTCTGGCTAGTCGCTAGACAGAAGGATATCAGGAATATCTGGAGTAGAAGCCACCGGCACAGGCGTCTTAGAGGCGGCCTGTGTATAATAAGGAGTCTCATTGGCATCCTCCACCATGTTTTTAGCTAAGGGAGCTGAAGTGGTATCCCTGGCAGGGCCAGACTCAAGGCGATTGGTCATGTTGGTATTGGGCTCAAGGAACGACAAGTCTGAATCTTCCTAAAAATTGGATATATCTATTAGTATCTACTACATATACTATCCACCTAGGCCCTGAGATGGAGCTTACTAGGAGGGGGAAACTAAGGTCGATTTGAGAAAGCTTATATTGAACTACTTATAATAGTGAGGAGTGTGTTAAGCTCCTCGGTGGTGATGGCAGGGGGAGTAAAAACATTCTTCTATTATTCAAACCTGTTAGCCAATAATCTAATAACTGCTGGATGACTATTATGAGAAGTTCCAGAGATAACTGTGGTAATTTGGGATACCAAAGCATTATGCTATTCCACTAGGAACCGACTTGAAGCCGACTAGGAGCTTCTTAAGGAAGTACTTACCAGAGTAGGGTGGCGAGTACCGCGGCCACGATGAGTAGAGCCTGAGGGCCCATGACGGGTTGGGGTTTTCTATAAGAATGTCAGGATAGGTCAATATGCACCTGAACTGGGAGATGAATGGGCTTGGGGGTGTGGGGGGTCATTGCTGGCAGAGGTAGAAGCAGAATAGGACGAAGAAAAAAGCTTGATTCTAAGAACTACCATGATTTAAGATTAGTAAAATGTCTGTGATAGCTTATAACTTGAAATTAATTGATAGGGGAATCAACAAGGGGCACATACCAAGGTGTTGCTGCGCGTGGATAAGGAATATCCTATGTTTATTTTTGGAGTTCCTATATGTTAATACACGCGTGGGTGGACCCACCCACTGCTGTACCAAACCGCCTTCCGAATCAGGAAACTGTGATGTCCTTTGTTTTGATTGGCTGGCTGCCGCAGCAACCACTGTGTTAGATATGAGGTTATTCCCAACCTACGGATACAAGGTCTCGAGGACGATCCCTTCCAGGAGGGATGGATTGTGAAGTGCCAGGCTTGGGGATGCCGATCCGGCTTACAAAGGCCTGCATATCCTCCGTGGGTTGAGTTGATACATCACAAAGGATGCATCTACCCCTTATGCTCGGTGAATATAACCCTGTTAGGAAGTAGGATCTCATCTAGATCAGGCTTATAAGCTTGAGACCCCATCCCCCAGGATGAAGGGGCTCAAGCGGTTTATTCTATATCAATATAACCCATATCTATTTACTTTATATACTGCCTCGACTCCTAGTAGGAACCCCCTCAGAGCCCAGTAGGTTCCAACTCCCTCATATATAAGTCTTTCAGACACCACCCACTTTACAGTGTAGATAATTTTCTATAAAATTAAAATTTTTAGAAAAGGAATCCTTGTCTGATATAGATAAGTAGATTAAATTAATACTTTTAATTATTTAATTTAGAAGCTAGTTGATATTAGAAGAATCAAGTCAATTATAGTAGTACTTAGCTTGAAAAAAAGCTGTTATAGCTACTATAATAAATAATTCTAAGTGTGTTTTTAGGATTATTAAGTCTATAAAATGTGTACACTTATTGATTAATAAGGAATTATAGTAGTTAGTAGCTTTTAAGCTAAGACTAAAGCTAGAGCTTTCTTTAATATTGCTAATTATTATAATAGTTAATGCTAATAACTTTCTAGTACTGAATAGTGAAGTAAGCTTCTAGGAGCTTAACTCTGAGAAATCTTTAAAGGAAGACTACTAGTAGCTTTTAAGTAGATTTATAAATTATTACTTTTTATAGAATTATATAGTCTTTATTTAGAAAGACTGGTCTTTGTAGATAGATGTCCTGGCTGAAGCTAAAGCTGGGCTAGATAAGATGGTTTTTATTGAGACTAAATAGATAGAAAAAGTGGCTAGGGTCTAAAATTAAAAGTTAAATATATTAGAATTAGAATAGGGCTCTGACGCTATATTAAAATCTAAATCTAGATCTAAACTTATAGAGCCTAAGGAATCTATTTCTAGACCTAAGTAAGCAAGCTGCTATATAAGAATCTTTTCTTAATAGAAGGCTTCTAGATTATCTAATATAATGTGCATAAATTAAGGGATAAGGTTATAGCTATATTCTTTAAAGATCTCTATGTATTTTAAGCTGACGTTATAGTAGTGTAAAAGCCTTAGAAGAATGAATTTAGTGAAATTATGTATTAACTAGCAACGGTTATTTATTAATTACTTTACTCTAAAACTTGGGAATATAGAGGTAGTGGCCTAGCCTGTATAGCTTTATATATCTCTAAATAAATAGATCTAGGGAAGTAGGTCTACTTTATTATATTAAAAGATTATTAGATTCTCTATATTTGCTAAGAATCTAGTAATAATCTGTTTATTTATAATATATATAACAAACTAAATAGTGGTATAATTAACTAGATAGAAACTAAGCTATGCTGACTTAGTAAATTCATGTCTGAGGCTAAGCATCTTCTTATAGATAATTTTAATATCTACTACTCTACTTAGGATAGTTTAGGCACAAAGATTGATCCTAAGAGAGAGTAAATCCTTGAGATTATAGACCATTACTACATTAAACTTACTACCAAAGAAGGTATATCTATATAGGAATAGGACAACCTTAAAACCACTATTAACTTAACTCTAATTTCTATTAACCTAGTCAACTAGCTGATAAGCTACGAGTATATTAATGATCTTAAATATAACTTAGATTACTATCTTATTAAAACACTTATTAATATAGAAATATTATTAAATAAGATGCCAAAGCACTGGAATTAGAAGGCTATAGATGATAAGGTCTTCTTTAATGAACTAGATAAGATATATCTACCCCTATTAATAGGGGCTTCGAAGTAATGAATTAAGCTAGTTACTATCCTATTTCTATTAATAATTTGATATGCTATTAAGAAATTGACTCTATAGGCAAGGCCCACTTAATAATCTAACCCTAACCTTACTAACAAATGTAAGGAAGCTATTAAGATCTACTATTATCTATAGTATCAATTCACATGTACTTGAAGCCCCTTAAGCTAGCAGCTATATAAAACTATCTAAAACAAGAAGAAACATATAGTCAGTAAAGCTCTGCATCAAGGCTATTAACATCATATCCAGCAAGCTACTAAGGAAGGCCCCTAAAGCCTATAATAGTTGGTAAAGTAGACACAAATGCGGATAGGCTTATATAAATTAAGCATTATCTTAATACTATAAAGTCTAAGCAGCTAAGTAGCTAAAATAATAGAGGCTAAGGTAGAGCTATTCTAGGAAATATTCTTCTTAATAATACTAGAAGCTAACTTATTTAATATTCTAAATATTATTTATCTAAACTAGCTTAGCTTCCTCTAGATTTAGTTTTATAAGATTGTGGCAGCAGCCTAAGTAGTACTACTAGATAAGACTCCTAAGGAAGATAATATCCTGAACAGCATATAGTATAAGGTAATTAGTATATTAAAAGCCTTAGAGACTATAGATAAAATCTTCAATATTTATATAAAAATAGGCTATAATCCAGCATATTTTTAATATTTAATAACTGTTATTTTCTATAAATCTAAAAAAGACTAAAACTACTATATACCTAAGGTATATAGGCTAGTAACACTACTTAACACACTTAGAAAGATTTTAGAGTTAATTATTATAAAGTATCTTAGCTATATAATTAAGATCTATAATCTATTTTTTTTTATATATCTAAGCGGCTGCAAAAATGTTTCTACTGACTATATAATTTAATTAATAATTAAGTGGATTTAGAAAGTCTAGAGATAAAGACTACTAATAGTATCTATATTTCTTCTAAATATGATAGATATATATAATAATGTATATCATAATTAATTACTATATAATCTATATAGAAAGCAACTAGAGCACTATATTCTATAGATCTAGGCTTTTTTTAGTGGATATACTACATAAATCCATATACCTAAAGGCATATTAAAGCGCATTCTAACAGCTATTAGCATCTTATAAGGAAGCCTAATCTCATTAATTCTATATTTTATCTATAATGTTAATTTACTTAGCGACTGCGCTAAATCCATTGAGAGAACTATCATCAACGGCTGGGTTAATAATATTAGCTTTATAATTATAAGGGCCTCAGAACAGGCCAATATTCAGAGATTTAATTAGACCTATAATAAAGCTGATAAGTAGACTAAAAAGTATACTTCTATTTTTAATACTAAAAAATATAAATTAGTGTATTTTATTAATCTCTATAGCTTTATAAAGCCTTACTACATGCTGATTACCCTGCCCAACAGCATAGTTATTAACGTCTTCCACAAAGCAGAGTGATATCTTGATTTTTGATTAGACCCAAGTCTGATATTTAAAGCCTACCATACTAAAATGCTTATTAAAGTTGACACTAGTCTATATATACTATAAGGCCTTTTAGACTTTATATGGGAAATAGTACTAAGCTATATATAATGAATCTACTAAGTAATCATAATTCTATAGATACTCTATGGAGTAGCAGTATAATTCTAATTAAGTGCACTCACAAAGAAGGAAGTCAATAAGACTATATAAGAATTTATAGTAATCTAGAAGTGGGCAGCAGTCCTAATCAGTAGCGCTTTTAGTATTATAGCTATTAAAGCACTCAATATAGAACTATACCTGCTTTTTATAAGGCTTCAGATAAAACAGTTAGCCAAAGAAACCACTTTAAGAATTTATATAGAGCCTATTCACACTATGCTGATCTATCTTTAGGTACAACGCTCAAAAGCGGAAATTTAATTTAGAGGCTTTACCTTTATAGAAATATATACCTAGAAGAAAGGTAAATGTCTCAAGGCTCTCCCGGTAACTTCTTAAGATCAATAAGAGAGTTGAGAGGTATTTGTCCAGGTATCCTAGTATATACTTTCTAATATTATTATTAAAGAATAAGAGGAGGCAATATATCTATATAATATTATACTATATAAATTTACTGATAAATTACTTATATTTTATATAGATAGCAGCAGCTTTTAAGGCTAAATTATTACTTCTATGATAAGTTTATAAGCTAAAAAATAAAGGACCGAGTGCTTAGATACTTGTCAGAAGAATGGATAACTCACAGCCAATTATGCCACTTATGTCAGTAGCCGCTGAAATAATGCTACATATGTGGTATATATGTAATATATATGTGCGACGCTAACCAGGATTGGTTTAGTGCTCCGGGTATGCTTAGTGAGCTAGGATGAGCTTGTAGTGGGCACTATAATATATTATATTGGGCAATACAATATAGTTTATTGAGTGATAAGATATAATGTATTGGGTGATATATTATAGGAATTATATAGAAATGCTCGCTTACTATCATGTATCTAGCTTATTATGTTTTATTCTCTTAAGTAAATAGCATACTATTATTACTCTTCAATATACTTTATAGTCTATCATTATGATAGTACTCTACTTATCTTAGAATTGTTTTATGTAACATTTTTATCTTATTTTCTATTAGTAGAATATCTATCCCAATTTATATCTTGATGACAAGTTATTGAATTAATTAATAATAAAATACCTTTATAATATAAAGTTTTAAGAATTAGATAAGCAATTAAATCTTACTAATAAATTAATTATAGTAGGAAATAGTAATACACCAGTAGTAGAACTAGTAACTCTATATCTATCTGTAAAACAAACAAGACTAGTTAATTAAGATAATAACAATAAACCTAATAAGTAAACCCAGCAAAGATTTATCACATTAGAAAGAATTATCAATTAAATAAATAAATATATTCAATAACTACAGGCTATAATCACTAAAAGAGACAATTATATTAACTAATTTAAAGTTTAAATCATAGTTATACTACCTAGCAAAGCTAGAACAGCTAGTAATAGAGTTAAATTACTAAAACCTATAATCTTTAATAGAACTAGATCCAAGTTAAAAACATTCTTAGTTAATATAGAAATATATATCAAAGCTAATCAGATCACCTATAATAAAAAGAAAATAATCTTTATAGTATTATGCTTTATTGATGTAGCAGCAGAATAGATATAATCTATACTAAGCAAATTATATACTATTAACAGAAGTAATTAAAAGACTATTACCAAGGAATTATTTTTGAACTATAATATATTCAAATAGAAACTTAGAAAAGCATTTAGAAATATCAACAAGCTATAGACTGTAGAAAGACAACTAAGATATCTATAATAGACTAGATCTACTTAGCAGTTAGCAACCAAATTTTAATAGATAGTAATATCACTATACTATAATAATATTATTTAAATTATAACCTTTAAGAATATACTTAAAGAAAAAATCTAAACAGAGCTTATCAAACTTAATTAACTGTAAAGTGGGTGGTGTCTGAAAGACTTATATATGAGGGAGTTGGAACCTACTGGGCTCCGAGGGGGTTCCTACTAGGAGTCGAGGCAGTATATAAAGTAAATAGAGATGGGTTATATTGATATAGAATAAACCGCTTGAGCCCCTTCATCCTGGGGGATGGGGTCTCAAGCTTATAAGCCTGATCTAGATGAGATCCTACTTCCTAACAGGGTTATATTCACCGAGCATGAGGGGTAGATGCATCCTTTGTGATGTATCAACTCAACCCGCGGAGGATATGCAGGCCTTTGTAAGCCGGATCGGCATCCCCGAGCCTGGCACTTCACATTAACCTAATAATATTAATAGATTTATTAAGATAGCGGTTAAGATTAATAATAAACTATTTAAGATTAAATAGAAACAATAGAAGTTTTAAAAATAGAAGAAAGTTAAAGAATTCTTTTAGTATACTAATATATTAGTAAAATAAGGAACTTAATATAATAAAAACAACAATATCAAGATATAACTTAACAATATAATTAGTAAAAAAGAAATAGCTAAGTATAAAAAAAATAAAGCTTATTATAAATATAGACAAAAAAAATACTTTATATAATAATATTAATTAAGACAAAATAAATAGAATAGTAATATTAATCTTTAGAAAATAATAATAATCTATTAATAAATTGTAGTTATATACTAGATAATTATAACCTCCTTAAACAGTAAGAAGAAAAAATTAGAAAATAAATAGATTAATAAAGTTAAAGACTTCTAGAGACTAATATTAGAAAAAAAAATATATAAATTATTTAAGAATTTTAAATAAAAAAATAGCCTTAGATAATCTAAAGAATACCTTAAATAGAGTTTAGAAAAAGAACTATCCTAAAAAGAAAACATTAATCTAAAAGAAATATAATCCCATTTATAACAAGGTTAAAAGAAAAAACTAATTAAAAAATCTTATAAAGAAGACTAATACAGTAAAACTGCTAAATAATATATTAATAACCTTTTATTAAGAAATAAAAGCCAATATTCCTTAATATTTTAAGATAGTAAAAAAGATAGAGAAGTTAATTATAAAGACTTAAATTAAGAATCAGATATTTTATAATAATCACAGTTAATAAAAATAACTAATTTTAGAAAAGATACTGCAAAAACAATTAATTAAGTAAATAAAATGATTAGACTGTTTCAAAAATAACCACTAATTATAAAGAAAGAATAAGATTTAGTTCTAAAGACTAACACGATAATTTTAAAAATAAAAATTAAGATTCTAGAAATAAGTAAAGAAGAACTAGAAATAAACAGTAAAGATTTTGAAACAATAGAAGGATTCCTTGAAATTAACTATAAAAAACTAAAATAAGAATATAGTTGTAAACTATCTAAACTAGTATATTAAGAAGACTTTATTTAGATATACTTGTCAATCGGTTCAACAACTCATCACCAAGATGTGAATCGGGGTGGATATTCTGCTAATAGAAGGCAAGATAAGAACATTATGTAAGGCAATCTTAGAATAAGTAGAATACTATCACAATGATAGACTACAAAGTATATTAAAGAGTAATAATAATATGCTATTTACTTAAAAGAATAAAATATAATAAGCTAGATATATAATAGTAAATGAGTATCTTTATATAGCTAATCCTAAATATAGTAAATATAGTTAAGTTTTACTTAACTATATCAATATATAGTTTCTTAGCATAGTCTCACTATATTAACTATATAGTCATATATCTAAGTCTATAAGATAGGTCTTTTTATATAGAGACTCTTTTCACATAGAGATCCTTTCTATATAGAATCTTTTTTTATATAGAGTCTGTTTTTATATAAAAACTATTTCTATATAACACAGGCTTTCGTTTGATAAGTCATTCTATATAGGAGTATAAGTATAGGTATTTCTTTCTTTTTAGATATAATTAAAGATTCTACTCCATAAGAATATCTAATAACCTTTATTTATATAACTAGCGTCCATTATTACATCTATTAGCTAAGTATTATTAATTCTTATAACAATCCCCTCCTTTGAAAGCTGGTGTCTTAATAGTTATATAAATAGTCATAGGTCCCTATTACATAGATAGACTGATTCCTTTTTATTAACATTCTTAGTGGTAATATTCTAACCATATCATCAAAGCAAAATATCAATAAAAATAATTTATTCACCTATATTATTAAAATCAGAATTATTCTTCTTTTCTTTTACCACAAGTATACTCTCTTAGAAAAGTCATATATTAAATCAGAAATTTCAAAGCATTACAGTAAGTATATTCACAACAGTCGCAATTATTATATTAAAATAACATCTTCAGATTTAATATAAAAAAAATTATTAGCTGCTTAAAAAAAAATTAAAAAGGATAAAGAAACAACTCTAACAAAACTTCTTTATTTTAAAAAACAGCAGAAGCTACTTCAGAAATATACTAGTCAGTTTATCTAGACAGATATTAAGGATATAGAGAAGTTAGAGCATTTAAAAAAAAAAAAAAGAAAGAATAGAAATAAAAAGCTAAATTATAAAAATCAAACAAGATAATTATAGTTATTATCTAGGAGTTTCTTATATTATCTAATAATAAGTTTAACTATATCCTTTCTAAGTTTCTTTCTAGTAAAATATTTAAATCTTTTTAGAACAGTTTAAATACCTAACTAATTCCTATAAATTATATTTAGATCTATATCTTTTTTAGCTGACTAAGTAAAAGATTTTTCCTTTCACTAATTTTATCTTTAAAATATTTTCAACTTTATATTCATCCTTAGTTGCTTCATCATTACTATTTTCTAGGTTTTTAGTTAATTCTAATAATAAGATATAAAATATTGAGTGTACTTTCATTCTTATTAATAATTAAAATTTATAATTATTATTAATAAGTTTTTCTTAAATTATAAAAAATCTATATTTAATAATATTAAGTTTATTACTTAGTCTTTTACTTAGAATATTAAATTTTTTCTATTTAATTATTTATTATAGTAAATAAACTTTCTTTTTCTTTTTAAGAATTAATACATCCTTACACTTTTTATCATAGTAGATCTTTATTCAGTTTTTAGTCTACTTAATATCTTTCGATATTGTTTAATAAAATACCTGTAGTTTATTAGCTTATATTATTATAGTTTTAAATAATCCTTCTTATAGTACTTCAGACTATATTATTCTTAGATATCATCTAAGATTTATAAAATATAGAACTTATTTTATTATAACATTTTCTATATTATTTAATATGAACTGTGCTAATAGTAGTAATTTTACCCAATTATCTTATTCCTAGTCTAAATAGTATTAAAAATATTGTTTAACTGTTTAAATTATTCTTTCAGACTAGTTATTAGTCTATTAGTGATTTATAGTTAATAATTTATGATATATTCCATATATTTTTATAATTATCTATCAATATTTAGATATAAATAATTTGTCTTAATCTATAATAAGTTTATTTAATAATCTGGTTTATACAAAAATTTTTTATAATATAAGTTTTATATATTATTCTACTATTATATCCTTTAATATTGGTTCTAAGATAACATATTTTATAAGTCGGTTGATTATTATTATAACATTAGTATAGATAACTCCTATTACTAGGTCCTTAGACTATAGTAGTCCTTAGATAAAGTCAATAGTAATACTTTTCCATGCTTCTTCTAGTACTTCCAGTATTTGCATTTTTCTAAAGAGTTTATAATATACTGTTTTATTTCTATTACATTTATTATAGTTTCTAATATAATTTTCAACCTTTTTTCAGATATAAAAAAAGTAGAATATTTAGATAATTATTTCAATTGTCTTTTCAACTCCTTAGTGTCCTTTTATTAGAGGATTATAATAGCACTAAATGATTTCCATAGTCATATTCTGCGGTACTCTGATTATTCCATTCTATATCACTAAGCTTTTCTGAATATTTTTCATAACTTATCTGGCTTGTAATTCTTTTTATATTTTTTAATCCTTATTGATTTCCTGATATATTCATTTATAGAATAGATTATTATCAATAACTCTTATTGTGGTTATAATAATTATATTATAATTGTAGTATAGAACTCCTAATTCTTCTTGCAGAATGTTTATCTTAAGAGGTTCTATCTTAATCATGTAATCTGGTCGTCTGCTTAATACATCTGTGGCTGTATTTTATTTTCCTGGAATATGTTTAATCCTGTAATTGAATTTAGTTAGTTCTTTGGTCTATTGTATTTATTTTCTAGATAATTCTTTTATTATTGTAAAGTACTTTAAATTATGATAATCACTTTTAATAATTACTTTATATTTTGCTTCTTAGAGATAATATCACTATTATTAAAATACTTAAACTATTATAAGTAATTCTCAGTTATGTACATTATAGTTAACTTCTATTAATATAAACTTTCTCAAGTAAAATATAACAATCTACATTTCTTCCTTTTTATTAATTTATTCATAAATTGCTCTAAGAGCATATCTAGATATATCTATTCATAGAATACTTTATAATTCTAGGTTAAACAGTTATAATATTAGCGTAATTTTAACAAGTTCTTTAACATTTTCAAAAGATCATTATCTTCTTACTGTCTAATTAAATAGTTTATCTTTTTTCAGCAATTCTGTCATTAGTGTTGTAATATCTAAATATTTCTCAAGATATCATCAAATATATCTGCTAGCTCCAAGAAAAGATTATACATTATAAACGTTCATTAAAATTAGCTATTCAAGGATAGCATCTAATTTTTCTTTCAATATTTCTAGTCCATTTATTATATATACTATTCTTAGATAATTAATTTATATAATGTCAAATTCACACTTCTTAATTTTAAAAATCAATCCTATTTCTATAAGTTTTGTCATAACTAGTTATACATAGTTATTATATTCTTTAGAGTCTTTTAAATAGACTATAACATCATCAAAGTATACTACAACAAAGAGGTTAAGATATTCTCGTAAGATATAGATCATAAACCTCATAAATTCTACTAGTAGCTATTTAAGTCCTATAAATACTACTAGCCATTCGTATAGTCCCAAATCTGTAAGAAATACTATTTTCCAGATATCACCATTTTTCATTCATAGATTGTAGTATCTCCATTCAATATCAAACATTATTATAATTTTTGTGCCTTACAATAAATCTCTTTTCTATTCCTAGTGTAATGCTTTATTTACATCATCTTCGGTTATATTATTTAATTTTTAGTAATTGATAATCATTCATAGCAATCTATCACATTTTAGTACAAATATTGCTTGTGTAGAAGCCTTTACTTTTAATTCTCTAATATAACTAGCTGCTAAGAATTTCTCAATAAATTTTTTAGTAGTTTAGAGTTCATTTTATAAGATTTATTATTGCTTTACTTGTAGTACCTATGCTTCTACTTTAAAAGATATCTCTACTTTATATTCTTTTTTATATTGTAGTAGTTAGTATTCTTTTTTTATAAATAATTTAATAAAGTCTCAGTATTTCTTTAATAGCTTGTTGAGCACTTCTTTTAGTTCCTTTTCATAGATTTCTTTTAGTTTCCTTTGTGTTTCAATTTATTAGCTTATTTTATTTATTTCTTTAACATATTTCACCTTCAACTACTGGTCTAGTTTGATCCTCATTTACTCTATTTATAGCATCTTTAGGTCTATTAATATTATCTTATATTTCCAATTAATGACAGGATTATATTTCTATAGCTATGTCATTCTAAGTATAATATTAAAATCCTTTTACTCAAATAGACTTAAATCCAGTTGGATACTTTCTTCATGTTCTCTTAATTTAATTGTGATATTTTTAGTTTGTTATATAAATCCTTCAATCATGATTTGTCCTTCAAAATTTTGTATAGTATACCATAGGTTTATCTTATATATTTAGATCCTATTTTTCTTGATATATACTTTGCTAATGTAATTCATCAATACTCTTAAGTCAAAGAATAATTTGGCTTTATATCCATTGATTATTCCTTTAATAATAATCATAGTTTCTCCTATCTTGATAGTTATAGCAATAAAGTAGTATCCCTTTGTCATAAGAATCGATAACGCTCAGCCAATAGATGTGACAGCGGACGCTAGTTACATAAGCAAAGGTTATTGGATATTCTCGTGGGGTAGAATCTCTGATTGTACCCGAGAAGGAAGAAACGCCTACACTTATACTCCCGCATGGAATGACTCATCGAACGGAAGCCTGTGTCGTATGGAAATGGTTTCCATACGAAAACAGACTCCGTACGAAAAGAGATCCCGTACGGAAAGGATCTCCACGCGAAAAGAGTCTCCATACGAAAAGACCCACCTTACGGACTTAGGCACGTGACTGCATAGTCAACATAGTGAGACTATGCTAAGGAACTATGTACTGACATAGTCAAGCAGAGCTTGACTATGCTCGCTATGTTTAGGATCAGCTATATAAGGACACTCATTTACCATCATGTATCTAGCTTATTGTGTTTTATTCTCTCAAGCAAATAGCATACTACTATTACTCTTCAACATACTTTGCAGCCTATCATTGCGATAGTACTCTACTTATCCTAGGATTGCCTTACACAAACTTCTCATCTTGCCTTCTGTTAGCAGAATACCCACCCCGATTCACATCTTGGTGACGAGTTGTTGAACCGATTGACAATAAAACACCCTCATAACACGAAGTTTTGAGAACTAGGTAAGCAATCGAACCTTACTAACGAGCTAATCATGGCAGGAAATAGCAACGCACCAGCAGCAGGACCGGCAACTCCGCGCCCACCTGCAAGACAAGCAAGACCAGTCGATCAAGACAGTGACGATGAACCCGACGAACAAACTCAGCAAAGATTCACCACGTTGGAAAGAGTCATCGATCAAATGAATGAACACATTCAAAGACTGCAAGCTGCGGTCGCTGAAAGAGACGATCATGTCAACCAACTCGAAGCTCAAGTCATGGCTATACCACCTGGCGAAGCTGGAACAGCCGGCAACAGGGTCAAGCTACCAAAACCCATGACCTTCGACGGAACTAGATCTAAGTTGAAGACATTCTTGGTCAACATGGAAATGCATATCGAAGCCAACCAGATCACCAATGACAAAAAGAAAATGATCTTTGTGGCATCATGCTTTACCGATGCAGCAGCAGAATGGATACAGCCTATGCTAAGTGAATTATACACTATCGACAAAGGTAGTTGGGGAACTATCACCAGGGAACTGTTTTCGAACTACGGCATGTTCAAACAGAAACTTGGAGAAGCGTTCGGAAATATCGATGAGCTACGGACCGCAGAAAGACAACTAAGATACCTACGACAAACCGGATCCGCTCAGCAGTTAGCAAGAACAACCAACCTCAGAAAAGACGCCGCAAGAGCGATCAACCAAGCAAATGAAACAATCAGACTGTTCCAGAAACGACCACTAATCACAAAGAAAGAATGGGATTCAGTCTTAGGAACCAACACGACGGTTCCAGGAACAAGAATTGAGATTCCAGAAACAAGCAAAGAAGAACTGGAAACAGACAGTGAAGACTCCGAAACAACAGAGGAATTCCCTGAAATCGACTACAAAGAACCAAAACGAGAATGCAGTTGCAAACCACCCAAACCAGTATGTTGGGAAGACTCTATTCAGACATACCGACAACACATCCTTGAATGCGAAGAATGCCACGAGTGGACATTTCACAAATGCGATATGCACGGGAAAAAGAACATCGCACTCGCAAACGAATTCGAATACGTCTCACTCACCAAAGGAACACGGTTGTGCCACCCGATGCTTGGGCATACCGAAAGATGTTCATGCATGTACTACCCACAATATGGAGGACACCATCACAAGAAAATACACTGGACGCAATGCTATGAGTCAAAATGTCCGACTCACCTCGAAGAAAAGGAAAAGAACAAATGGAAGCCAACGGCACCGATGATCATCTATCAACCCATCCCGGACTGTCCGAAGGGCTGGAACGAATGTTGGTGCTACGCAGAAGAAATTTGGCATCCTTTCCATAATAGCATCGAAACTGACCAGTGCTACGCGAAAAAATGTCCATACCACGAAGGACGAGTCATCTACACCGATGAAGATTGGACCGAAATTGTTCTATCACAGAAACGATACCTTGAAAGACACAGAAAGGGACATCACCTTATTGCCACAACCATCAAGACAGGAGAAACTGTGATCATTATCAAAGGAACAATCGACGGACACGAAGCCAAACTACTCCTCGACTCAGGAGCATCGACAAATTACATTAGCGAAGCATACGTCAGGAAAAACAGGATCCAAACGTACGAAACAAACCTATGGCATACTGTACAAAATTTTGAAGGACAAATCACGATCGAAGGATTCGTACGACGAACTGAAAACATCACAATCAAATCAGGAGAACACGAAGAAGGCATCCAACTGGATTTAAGTCCGTTCGAGCGAAAGGATTTCGACGTTATACTCGGAATGACATGGCTACGGAAACATAATCCTGTCATTGACTGGAAACACGAGACAGTGTCAATAGACCTGAAGATGCTACAAACAGAGCAAATGGGGATCAAACCGGACCAGCAGTTGAGGGTGAAACATGCTGAAGAAATAAACGAAATAGGCCGACAAATTGAAACACGAAGGAAACCAAAAGAAATCTACAAAAAGGAACTGAAGGAAGCGCTCGACAAGCTACCAGAAAAATATCGAAACTTTACCGAATTATTTGTGAAAAAAGAATATCGACTACCACAACACGAAAAAGAATATGAAGCAGAGATACCTCTCAAAGCAGGAGCACAGGTGCCACAAGTGAAGCAACGACAAATCTCACAAGATGAACTCCGAACTACTAAGGAATTCATTGAGAAATTCTTAGCAGCCGGTTACATCAGAGAATCAAAAGCAAAGGCTTCTGCACAAGCAATGTTTGTACCAAAACGCGACGGATCACCACGAATGGTCATCGACTACCGAAAATTAAATAACATGACCGAAGACGACGCAAACAAAGCGCCACATCAGGAACAGAAGAGAGATTTATTGCAAGGTGCAAAAATCATGACAATGTTCGACGTTGAATGGGGATACTACAACCTACGAATGAAAAATGACGACATCTGGAAAACAGCATTCCTTACAGACTTGGGACTGTACGAATGGCTAGTAGCGCCTATGGGACTCAAACGGCTACCAGCAGAATTCGCGAGGTTTATGACCCACATCCTACGAGAATACCTTAACCTCTTCGTTGCAGTATACTTCGATGATGTTATAGTCTACTCAAAAGACCCGAAGGAACACGATAACCATGTACGACTGGTTATGACAAAACTTATGGAAGCAGGATTGACTCTCAAAATCAAGAAGTGTGAATTCGACACCACACGAGTCAACTACCTAGGAATGGTATATACAACAAACGGACTAGAGATACCGAAAGAAAAATTAGACGCTATCCTCGAATGGCCAACTCCAACGAACGTCCACGACGTACAATCTTTTCTTGGAGCCAGCGGATACGTTCGACGATATCTTGAGAAATACTCAGACGTTACAACACCAATGACAGAATTGCTGAAAAAAGACGAACCATTTGATTGGACAGCAAGGAGACAACGATCTTTTGAAAACGTTAAAGAACTCGTTAAAATTGCGCCAATCTTACAACTATTTAACCCAGAATTACAAAGCATTCTACGAACAGACGCATCTGGATATGCTCTTGGAGCAATCCATGAACAAATCAATGAAAAGGGAGAAACGCAGATTGTCGCATTCTACTCGAGAAAGTTTACATCGGCGGAAGTTAACTACGACGTTCACGACCGAGAATTACTCGCGATAGTTCAAGCATTTCGACAATGGCGACACTATCTCCAAGGAGCGAAACATGAAGTAATCGTCAAAAGCGATCATCACAATTTGAAGTACTTTACGACAACAAAAGAATTATCTGGAAGACAAATACGATGGGCCGAAGAACTAGCCAAATTCAATTACAGGATTGAACATATTCCAGGAAAACAAAATGCAGCCGCAGACGCATTAAGCAGACGACCAGATTACGCGATCGGGATAGAACCCCCCAAGACAAACATTCTGCAAGAAGAATCAGGAGTTCTACGCCACAATCACAATGCAATC
Source organism: Talaromyces rugulosus (assembly GCF_013368755.1). NCBI lineage: Eukaryota > Fungi > Ascomycota > Eurotiomycetes > Eurotiales > Trichocomaceae > Talaromyces > Talaromyces rugulosus. Next base: position 3,385,287 of record NC_049566.1, on the reverse strand, counting down.
ATTGCGACCGCAATAAGAGTTGTTGACGATGATCCATTCTACGAACGAATGCATCAGGAAACCAACAAGGATCAAAAAATACAAGAAGAATTACAAGCCGGACAAGTTACGAAAAATGTTCAGAAAGGCTTAGCGATATGGAATGGAATGATCAGAGTACCGCAGAATATGACTACGGAAGTCATTCAGCGCTACCACGATCCTCCAACAAAAGGACACCAAGGAGTTGAAAGGACAATCGAAATGATTACCCGAACATTCTACTTTCCTTATGTCCGAAAAAGGGTTGAGAATTACATCAGAAACTGCGACGAATGCAACAGAAACAAAGCAGTACACCACAAACCCTTTGGAAAAATGCAAATACCGGAAGTACCAGAAGAAGCATGGAAAAGTATCACTGTTGACTTTATCCAAGGACTACCGCAGTCCAAGGACCCAGTAACAGGAGTTACCTACACCGATGCCATAATAACAGTCGACCGACTTACGAAATATGTTATCCTAGAACCAACACCAAAGGATATGACAGCAGAACAATGTGCAAAACTTATGTTACGAAAAGTTTTTGTATGGACCGGATTACCAAACGAACTCATCACGGACCGAGACAAGTTGTTCACATCCAAATATTGGCAGACAATTGCAAAAGCATGCGGAATGCATCACAAACTATCAACCGCGAATCACCAACAGACTGATGGCCAGTCTGAAAGAATGATTCAAACAGTTGAACAGTATTTTCGACACTATTTAGACTGGGAACAAGATAACTGGGTAGAACTACTACCATTAGCACAGTTCGCATTAAACAATGCAGAAAACGCTACGACGAAACAAGTTCCACATTTTGCAAATCTTGGACGACACCCAAGAATGACATGGTCTGAAGTACCACGAGAAGGATTATCCGAAGCCGCGATAATACAAGCCAACAAACTACAGGCACTCCATCAGACAATATCGAAAGACATCAAGTGGGCTGAAAACCGAATGAAGACCTACTACGACAAGAAGCGCGAGGACGCGCCAATCCTCAAAAAGGGGGAGAAAGTTTACTTACTACGACGAACAATTGGACAGAAAAATTTCAACATTCCAAGCAAGAGACCAAGCAACAAACTTGACGCTATCAAATACGGACCTTTCACGATTCAAGAAAAACTCGCCAACGACAATTACAAACTCCGACTACCAGCAAGAATGAAAGTGCACCCAGTATTTCACATCTCATTATTGGAACCAACCGAAAACCCAGAAAACAGTAACGACGAAGCAACCGAGGATGAATATGAAGTTGAAAACATTCTGAAGAGAAAGTTAGTGGAAGGAAGAATCTTTTACTTAGTCAGCTGGAAAGGATACGGACCTGAACACAATTCATGGGAACCAGTTAGGCATTTGAACTGCCCCGAAAAGATTCGAGCGTTTCGCCAGAAAGAAACTCGGAAAGGACGTGGTCGAACTCGTTGTTAGACGACACGGGAAACTCCTGGATGGCAGCCGCAATCATCTCGTTTGATTTTTGCAGCTCGGCCTCTCGTTTCCGTTCCTCCTCCTCCTTCTCCTCCAAACGCTCCAACTCCTCCACATCCTTAATATCCGTCTGGATAAACTGACCGGCGCGCTTCTGAAGCAGCTTCCGCTGTTTCTTGAGACGAAGAAGTTTCGCTAGAGTTGCCTCCTCATCCTCCTCAATTTTCTTTTGAGCAGCCAACAACTTCTTCCATGCCAAATCCGAAGACGCCATCTCAACACAGCGACCGCGACCGCTGCGAACACACTCACTGCAACGCTTTGAAATTTCTGATTTAATACACGACTTCCCTGAGAGAGCACACTTGTGGCAAGGGAAAAGAAGAACGATCCCGGTTTCAACAATACGGGCGAACAAATTGTTTTTATCGATATTTTGCTTTGACGACATGGTTAGAACATCACCACCAAGAATGTTAACGAAAAGGAATCAGCCTACCTGTGCGACGGGGACCTGCGACTATTTATGTGACTGTCGGGACGCCAGCCTTCGAAGGAGGGGATTGTCATAAGAATCGATAACGCTCAGCCAATAGATGTGACAGCGGACGCTAGTTACATAAGCAAAGGTTATTGGATATTCTCGTGGGGTAGAATCTCTGATTGTACCCGAGAAGGAAGAAACGCCTACACTTATACTCCCGCATGGAATGACTCATCGAACGGAAGCCTGTGTCGTATGGAAATGGTTTCCATACGAAAACAGACTCCGTACGAAAAGAGATCCCGTACGGAAAGGATCTCCACGCGAAAAGAGTCTCCATACGAAAAGACCCACCTTACGGACTTAGGCACGTGACTGCATAGTCAACATAGTGAGACTATGCTAAGGAACTATGTACTGACATAGTCAAGCAGAGCTTGACTATGCTCGCTATGTTTAGGATCAGCTATATAAGGACACTCATTTACCATCATGTATCTAGCTTATTGTGTTTTATTCTCTCAAGCAAATAGCATACTACTATTACTCTTCAACATACTTTGCAGCCTATCATTGCGATAGTACTCTACTTATCCTAGGATTGCCTTACACAAACTTCTCATCTTGCCTTCTGTTAGCAGAATACCCACCCCGATTCACATCTTGGTGACGAGTTGTTGAACCGATTGACACCCTTCCTATACCTCTCAAGATATTGTTTCTGTAATAGAATAATTTCGGTCCAATCTTTATCAGTGTAGACGACTCGTCCTTCATAATATAGACATTTTTTCATATAACACTGGTCAGTTTCAATGCTATTATAGAAAGGATGCCAGATTTCTTCTATATAGCATTAATATTCGTTCCAGCCCTTTAGACAGTCTGGAATAGGTTAATAAATGATTATTAATATCATTAGCTTCCATTTATTCTTTTCCTTTTCTTTGAGGTGAGTCAGATATTTTAATCTATAGCATTGTATCTAGTGTATCTTTTTGTAATATTATTCTCTATATTATAGATAGTATATATATGAACATCTTTTGGTATGCCCAAGCATTAGATAGCATAACCGTATTCTTTTAATGAGTGAGACATATTTGAATTCATTTACAAGTGTAATATTTTTTTTTCCATGCATATCACATTTGTGAAATATCCACTCATAGCATTTTTTGTATTCAAGGATATATTATTAGTATATCTGAATAGAATCTTCCTAGTATACTGGTTTAGGTAGTTCACAACTACATTCTCATTTTGGTTCCTCGTAGTCAATTTCAGGGAATTCCTCTGTTATTTCAGAGTCTTCACTGTTTGTTTCCAGAATCTCAATTCTTGTTCCTAGAACCGTCATACTGATTCCTAAGACTGAATTCCATTCTTTCCTTATAATTGGTAGTTATTTCTAGAATAATCTAATTATTTTATTTACTTGGTTAATCACCCTTATAGCATTTTCTCTAAGATTAGTTATTTTTACTAACTATAATTATTGCGGGGTATCTAATTCTCAATCTAAATCCTTGTGATCAACTTCCTTGTCTTTTCCACCATCTCGAAATATCAGGGAATGTTGGCTTTCATTTCCTGATAAAAAATTATTAATATACTGTCCAATAGTTTTACTATATTGGTTTTCTCTGTAAGGTTCTTTGATCGGTTTTTTCTTTTAACTTTATTATAGATAAGGTTACACTTTTTCTAAGTTAGTATTTTCTTCCTAAAGTGGTTCTTTTTCTAAATTCTGTCTAAGGTATCTCTTAGATTGCCCAGGGGTATCTTCTTGCTTGAAATTCTTAAACAATTCATATATTTCTTTTTCTAGTATCAGTCCTCAGAAGTCCTTGACTTTATTGACCTATTTATTTTCTAACTTCTTCTCCTCACTGTCTGAGGAGATCACAATTATCTAGTATATAGCTGCAATTTATCAATAGACTGTTATTATTTTCTAAGGGCTGGTGTTACCATTCTATCTGCCTTACTCTGATCAGTATTATTATATAAAATATTTTTTTCATCCGTATTTATAACAGGCTTTATTTTCCTTGTGCTTAGCTATTTCTTTTTTACTAATTATGTTGTTAAGCTGTATCTTGACATTGCTATCCTTATTATATTAGGTTCCTTATTTTGCCGACGTGTTGGCATACTAAAGAAATCCTCCAACTTTTTTCTATTTTTGAAACTCCTATTGCTTCTATTTGATTTCAAACAGTTTATTATCAATCTTGACCACCATCTCAATGAATCTGTCAATGTTATTAGGTCAGTTAAGTTTGATAAGTTCTGTCTAGACTTCTTCCTTAAGCATATTCTCAAAAGTTATAATTTGAATAGCATCATTATAGTATAATAACATTACTATCTGTCAGAATTTAGTTACTAACTACTAGATAGATCCAGTTTATTATAGATATCTTAGTTGTCTTTCTACAGTCTATAGCTCGTCAATATTTCCAAACACTTCTCCAAGTTTCTATTTGAATATACCGTAGTTCAAAAACAGTTCCCTAGTAATAGTCCCCCAACTACTTCTATCGGTAGTATACAATTCACTTAGCATGGATTATATCCATTCTGCTACTGCATTGGTAAAGCATGATGCCATAAAGATCATTTTCTTTTTGTCATAGATGATCTAGTTGGCTTCAATATGCATTTCTATATTAACTAAAAATATCTTTAATTTAGATCTAGTTCCATCAAAAGTCATAGATTTTGGTAGTTTAACCCTATTATCAGCTGTTCTAGCTTCGCCAGGTAATATAGCTATAACTTAAACTTTAAATTGATTAATATAATCATCTTTTTTAGCAACTACAGCTTGCAGTCTTTGAATATATTTATTTATTTAATCAATAACTCTTTCCAATATAATGAATCTTTACTAGGTTTACTTATTGGATTCATCATCACTATTTTGATCGACTAGTCTTACTTATCTTATAGATAGATACAGAATTACCGGTCCTACTGCTGGTACATTGCTATTTCCTACTATAATTAGCTCATTAATAAGGTTTGATTGCTTATCTAATTCTTAAAACTTTCATATTATAAAGATGTTTTATTGTCAATCAATTCAACAACTTGTCACCAAGATGTGAATTAAAGTAAGTATTCTACTAATAAAAGACAAGATAAAAACATTATATAAAGCAATCCTAGGATAAATAGAGTACTATCGCAATAATAGGCTGTAAAGTATATTAAAGAGTAATAGTAATATACTATTTACTTAAAAGAATAAAACACAATAAGCTAGATATATAATAGTAAATAAGTATCCTTATATAGCTGATCCTAAATATAGCAAGCATAATTAAGTTCTACTTAACTATATCAGTACATAATTCCTTAGTATAGTTTTATTATATTAACTATACAGTCACGTGTCTAAATCTATAAAGTAGGTCTTTTTATATAAAAACTTTTTTTATATAGAGATCCTTTTCATACAGAATCTCTTTTTATACAGAGTCTGTTTTTATATAGAAACTATTTCTATATAACACAGGCTTCCGTTCAATAAGTCATTCTATACAGGAGTATAAATATAGGCGTTTCTTCCTTCTTAAGTACAATCAGAGATTCTACCCCACAAGAATATCCAATAACCTTTGCTTATATAACTAGCGTCCGCTGTCACATCTATTGGCTGAGCGTTATCGATTCTTATGACAATACTGACAACACATCCTTAAATATAAAAAATGCCATGAGTGGACATTTCATAAATATAATATATATAGGAAAAAGAATATCATACTTATAAATAAATTTGAATATATCTTATTTACCAAAGGAATATAGTTATATTATCCAATATTTAGATATATCAAAAAATATTCATATATATATTACCCATAATATAGAGAATAATATCACAAAAAAATATACTAGGCACAATACTATAAGTTAAAATATCCAACTTACCTTAAAGAAAAAAAAAAATAAATAAAAGCTAATAGTATCAATAATCATCTATATCTTCTAAGATAAAGCCCGCAGTAATTAACCCGCCGGGAAAATCAAAAATCAACCTTTTGAAATTCAATGCTACTGGAAGGCATCCAGGGCTTCGCTATGGCCCCTGGACTCCCCAATATCGACAACCACCCCCTAGACCCAGGGGGGCAGGCGCTAGGTCTGGTGAACCCCGTAGGGGCCTATATAGGCACCCCAGCAGGGACAGCACCACCAGTGCCTCCCAAGGCAAGTGCAATAGTCCCTCAGAGCAAGGGCTTCTTGCCTAGCCTAGAAATCAACCCTAGAGAGTTGTTTTCCCCCCTAAGCAGCGTGCCAGGCTCCTAGGAAGCACCTAAAACTCTAAGAAAAAGACTATAGGAACACAGCCTTAATGGGACAGAAAGAGCCCCTATGAAGGCCCTAATCAGCCTAGTCTATAAGGATATAGAACAGGTCTTATTAAGCTACTTTACAAACAGCAATAGCGTGCTACACACAGAGATAGCCATTATAAAGACCTATATAACCTCTCTGGTAAAAACTATGAAGTAGCGTCTCATAGGCCAATTAGGCGCTCTGGAGCACTGTTTCTCAACTCTAAAAGCTCAATAGATCTTCCTAAACGCCCTAAACCACCCCCTAAAGCCCCTATCATCAGAGGGCAACCGCCAGGGCCTACAACAGCCTCTGCCATCCTAGGGAACGACGTTTGCAGAGGTCATCTATGGCCCCCAAACTAACCCAAATAGGGCCACTAAGCCTATAAAGCCACGCAGAGCTTTACCCCCAATATCAAAACCACCCCCTGGGGTAAAGCCCGCAGCAGGCTCCTAGTGGGCCGATATAGCGGCCAGCAATGCCTAGGAGTGGTAAATCATTATAAAAAAATGGGCTTACTTCCTAAACCAGCCCTTAAAAGTCTAAATAGACCCAGGGAGCCTGAAGCCTATTCATAGAAGTAATAAGGAAGACCATAGGCTTATATTTAGACATGAAAATGGCCACACCACTTCTAGAAAGTCTAAAGCTAATGTCATCTTATAGTTTAACCACTGCCTAGCCTAGGTAAGCTTCTTGAACTTTGCCAAGGTAATAGACGCCAATTACACCAAATCAAGGGCTATCTCAGCCCTATTAGACTAAGGAAGCACCATAGGCTTACTATTACTAGTCTATAAAGACCTATTAGTAGCTGCCTGCCACTAGATTGACCCCGTAGTTATCTTAGTAGAAGCAGACTAACAATGGCACAAGATTAAGGTGCATATAATGCTAGTAGCCCGTTATAACATCTCAGGGCTAGGCCTAGCCAGGGAAGAAATTAAATTAGGGGGCATATACACCCTAATAAGAAACCTTATCTAGATCAAGCCAATAGCGGCTATCTAGACTAATAAGCAGCGTTTTTCTACTATTGTTATAACAGTAGAAGGCCTAGATAACGCCTACAGGCTACTTGCCCAGGGTGTATGTTTCAGGGGCAATAGGCACCCTATCAGCCCCTATCATGAAGTAGGTAAAGACACTGTTTGTATCCAATGCTATGGCATTGATTATTAAACTTATAGAGGCTGTAGCACCTGATCACCACTCTGCATCATGTATGCTGGCGCCTATGAAGCCTAAGAGTATACTTATAATGTGCTAGACTGTAAGGCCTAAACAGGCTATCTATACCTGTATACACCTATTAAATATAGCAACTATAAGAGGAAGCACCAGGCTGATTCCCCAGGATGCCCTAAGCTTCAGAAGGTCCGCCGGCGACTCCATAAGCACTTCCCTGGTGTAGAGGTTGTTATGCCCCCTCCCCCCCCTGAATGGACTGAATAGGAAGGTGTTGTTGAGGAGACTTCTTCCCTAATTACTATCCAGGACGCCCCCCAAGCCCCAAAGCTTAGGGAGGTCGATGACGCTATAGAAGATGCTCTAGGGATATCACCTCTACTGTATTCATCCCCGTGTCTAACACCAACGCCTGGAGCTGTAGCCTCTATTAATATTGATTATTCAACATAATTGCGGCCATACCTACCCCGCAACCTTAGGGGCTCTAGAAGCGGAGATAGAGCGGCAAATAGACATTATATACCTGCAAGAGCCTTATATTGCTTATGACTTCTCCCACCCAGGCTATCTGCTATACTGGCCAGGGAAAGAGAAGCAGGATCAACGGGTGCTTATAGCCATCCATAAAGACCTTATAGAGGCAGTTAGGGTCGAGAACCGCACTGATTTAGTAGACCACCCCTATTTACAGGCCCTAGACATATAGGAAGCACCAATAATTAGCAGACATACCCCCCAACGCACTAGAATAGTCAACTACTATGATATATGGATTAGGGCCAGTTACCAGTGACAAGGGGCCTTCCCTAGACAATACCGGGCTATTAAGAACGCAGACTGAGACCTGCTTATAGTGGGTAGATGCCTATTAGTGGATGATTTCAACACTCATAGCCCTTCGTGGAACCCACTGGCCAAGGGCCGGGTTAACGCTAAGCCCTTAGAACAGCTTATAGAGCGGCACTCACTATATATTAATAACCCACTGGGAGAGGCCACACGCTATAAGAAGACCGAGAGGGTGTCAATTATTAATTTAATATTATCCTCACCAACCCTAGGGCCTCTGCAAGCCTGGGAGGTGAATAAGGATAAGCCTACAACATCTAACCATAAGCTTATCGTCCTAGCCTGGAAAGCCCTAGAACCCCCCCCAGAAGGAATCTCCAGGGAGATTACTAGATGACAAATAGAAGCTCTACAGATAAACAAGAAAGCTCTAAAGCTGGCCACAGCAGCTTAGACCTCAGAAACTGTAGACCACCCCCCTCTTAGTGATCAATACACCAAGGAAGACCTTACTAGAGAAGCCAATTAGATACAAAACACCCTAACCAGCATACTCAATAAGCATACCAAAACAGTACAGCTTTATACACACTCTAAACAGTGATAGAAGCCAGAACTACAGCAAGCCCAGAGCTTATAAACTACAGCCCACAAGCAGTAGCAGGCCCATACCTATACCAACACCAAATTCAAGGCTGCAAGAACCGCTTATTACCATAAAATAAAGACAGCTAAAAGGACCTGCTAGGAGGCCTTCCTTACTAAGAAAAGCCCTGAAGAGAAGGAAAAATAGAAAAAAGATTCTAACCCCACTAGGAACCCTTTTCCTAAAGGCCCTAGGGATGACTTAGAAAAGCCTTCTCCAGAAAATCCTAATAAGTATTGAATAGCCTTACAGTACACTAAGCCACAGACTAATCCCACTACCCCAACACTCCAAGGCCCAGATCTAGAGGCTCCCCCTACCACTACCATAGCCGATAAAGAAGCTCTAATCAGGGAAACAGCATTTTCTAACACCCCCCGTAGCTCCCCTTCTAGAGAGCTACTAGGTGGACAGGCCTACATACTTATAACACCAGAGCAGGTGCATCAGGCCCTATTCAGCCAGAGCATCAAGAAAGCTCCAAGGGCCAACAGACTCAATTTTAAAGCATGCCAGCTACTCTAGGCACTAGACTCGCCTCAAATCATAGAGATGGCTAGACAGTGCTTTCGGCTTAGGATACACCCAGAGACCTAGAAGACCACTAAAAGCATCCTACTTCAGAAGCCAGGAAAGCCCAATTACACCCAGGTAAAGGCCTAGAGAATAATAAACTTACTTAGCTGCCTAGGCAAGGTTATTAAAAAGCTGGCTGCAGGCCTTATAATAGACTGATATGAGGCCCAGAAAACTTTACACCCTAGATAAATAGAATACAGGCGGGGCCATGGGGCTATTAACGCGGTGGCCTGCCTCGTGCAAACAATGCACGAGAGATAGACTCAAAAGCTTCTCACAGGCACTATCTTTATTAACATTATAGGGGCCTTCGACCATATTAACCCCTATAAGCTTAGTAAAGCTATGGAAGCTACAGATCTAGATAATGACTTTATAAGATAGACCTTATCCTTCCTTATAAATAGAAGGGTTAGCCTCATAATTAACAGTTATAAAGCCCCTGAACAGCTTATTAACTCAGAGCTGCCCTAGGACTCACTAGTCTCCCCAATTCTCTTTCTTATCTATATCCGGGGTGTGTTTCAGGCTATGGAACAGCAGATGCCAGGAATTAAGGTCCTATCCTATGCCAATGACATAGGCCTAATAACCCAGGAAAGCTCGGTCTCTGAGATCTACAGACAGCTAGAAGCAGCAGCAAAAGCTACTATTAAGTAGAGACTGGCAGATAACATTAAATTCAACCTTAAAAAGACAGAGGCCATCCTATTCTCTAAGGCCACCAGCAGGGAACATAAAAATCAGATCCAGGAAGCTAGGGTACAGATAGGAGACACTTTAATGGCATTCTCCCCAACAACCATCCAGTAGTTAGAGATCTTACTAGATCTAAAGTTTACCTTTAAAGCCCACTATAAGTATTACCTACAAAAAGGTTAAAATACTAAAAGATGAGTGCAGGCACTATACAAGGCCTAGAGGCTCCCCCTAGACCTGACATGGCGAATCTAAAAGGCCACCACACAGTTAATAGCGCTTTATAGGGCCGAGCTTTAGTGATATAGACAAAAGAACTACCTAGAAGGACTATAGGGCCTAATTAATAATTAGGCCTGGGCAGTCACAGGTATGCTAAAATCCACCCTATTAAGACCGCTTATAAGGGAGACAGCTCTAGAACCAGCAGAGGCCCTATTAAATAATAAACAACAGCAGTATACCCTAAGACTTCTAGGACTTCCCTAGAGGTATTTAATAATAGAAATACTCTCTATAACACTTAAAAAGGAAGATGCCCATACACAACCTAAAGAGCAGCCACTAGAAGACCGAGCTTAGGCAATACCAACCTGCTGAGGCCCCTAGAAGCTAAGCATAGGCCTAGCCCACAGACTACAAAAAGCCTTAACTACCAACCTCTCCCAGAGCTTTAAACATATAATAGAGCCTAGTAATAAGTCTATACCACTAGATTTCAGAATAGACTCCCCTGAAACCGCTATACAATTAGCCTCAGACCCTCTAAGTAGGATAAAAAACACCGACCTTTACTTAGACAATTCTAGATTAAACAATCAGCGCATAGGCGCTACAATAGCTTATAAATCACTTATTGGCCCTTAAAGATCGCGCCTAGCTCCCCTAAACACAGGCTTCGAAGTCTTTGATATAAAACTAATAGGAGTAGTCAAAGCCCTAAAGTAGACACTAACAGAGAATCTTATAAAGCCAATTAGGGTGTTTTTAGACGCCTAGACCACTATAAGCAGGCTCCAACATACCCAGCCTGGCCTAAGACAAGCCCTAGCACTACGGACACACAACCTAGTCAAGAAACTACAGGCCACCAACCACAGAGTTACCATATGCTAGATACCAGGCCATAAAGGAATCCCAGGCAACAAAAAGGCCAATAAGGCCACTAAGAAAGCTGCAGAGAGGCCCTATACAGGCAAATACTCAGACATCTCACTAGCCCATACCCAGCAGACATACACCGAGACTTATAGCGCTATCAAGGCCAACTAGCTCACTACAAAGCTTGCAAGACGCACTCAACAGATAGACCAGACCTACCAACCCCCCTAGAGATAGAAGCTTGACCCAATAGTGACAAGCACCCCCAAACACCTAGCACAGCAGTATTACCAATTCAAAACCAGCCACACCCCAATCAGGGCCTATCTGCACCAAATCAAGGCCCAAGACTCCCCTAATTGCTTAAGGTACTCTAGAGAGACTGAGACAGTAAGACACCTTCTTACAAACTATCAACAGTGGTACCACCAGCGAGAAAAACTATATGCCGGCTTGGCCGAAGCAAGGGTAAAGGCCCCACAGAATAGCGAGCAGTGCCCCAAAGCACACCTATTCCAGGACCCAAAGGCCACTACAGCGCTGCTGGCGTTTATAGGGGCCATTAGAAAACAAAAGGATAACCAACAGACCTAGGAGCAGACCTATAAGACTAATAATTAGGGCATTAAGGCCCTGGATGAGGGAGAGCAAGAAGGAGAAAAATAGCGGGCAGAGGCAGCCCGCTATTATAAACAACACCCAAACATTAATAGCCATAAAAAGGGAGTAGTAATTACCACCCACTATAAGCCCCTGAATCGTCCTGCGCATATAAGCAGCATAGGATGAGAAAAGTGCAAGATACCTTGAAAGCCTGGATCCAATAGGGATAGAGGCACCGGCTTATGGGGGGCAACCCCTATAAGCAGGCCTAATCCACACGAATCGCTGTCTGTCATAGCCTAGGGCTCGGTATAGACGTTAAATTTGATTAAATAATAATAATAATAATAATCATCTATTAATTTATCCCAGACTACCTAAAGGGCTGGAACGAATATTAATGTTATACAGAAGAAATCTGGTATCCTTTCCATAATAGCATCAAAACTAACCAATATTACATAAAAAAATGTCTATACTATAAAGAATAAGTCATCTACATCAATAAAGACTAGACTGAAATTATTCTATCACAGAAACAATACCTTAAAAAATACCAAAAAAGATACTATTTTATTGTCCTAACTATCAAGACAGGAGAAACTATGATTATTATTAAAGGAATAATCAATAGATATAAAGCTAAGCTACTTTTTGATTTAGGAGTATCAACAAATTACATTAGCAAGGCATATATTAGGAAAAATAGAATCTAAATATACAAAATAAGTCTATAGTATACTGTATAAAATTTTGAAGGATAAATTATGATTAAAGGATTTATATAATAAACTAAAAATATTATACTTAAATCAGGAGAATATAAAGAAAGTATTCAACTAGATTTAAGTCTGTTTAAATAAAAGAATTTTGATATAATACTTAAAATAATCTAACTACAGAAATATAATTCTATTATTAACTAGAAATATAAGACAGTATTAATAGATCTAAAGATACTATAAATAGAGAAAATAAGGATTAAACTAAATTAGCAATTAAAAGTGAAACATACTAAAAAAATAAACAAAATAGACCAATAAATTGAAACATAAAAGAAATTAAAAGAAATCTATAAAAAAGAACTAAAGAAAGTGCTCAACAAGCTATTAAAAAAATATCAAGACTTTATTAAATTATTTATAAAAAAAGAATATCAATTATTACAATACAAAAAAAAATATAAAGCAGAGATATCTTTTAAAGTAAGAATATAGATACTATAAGTAAAGTAATAACAAATCTTATAAAATAAACTCTGAACTACTAAAGAATTTATTAAGAAATTCTTAGTAGTTAGTTATATTAGAGAATTAAAAATAAAAGCTTCTATACAAATAATATTTATATTAAAATATAATAAATTACTATAAATAGTCATCGACTACCAAAAATTAAATAATATAACTAAAGACAACGTAAACAAAACACTATATTAAGAACAGAAAAGAGATTTATTATAAAGTATAAAAATTATAATAATATTTAATATTAAATAGGGATACTATAACCTATAAATGAAAAATAATGATATCTAGAAAATAGTATTCTTTATAGACTTGGGACTATATAAATAGCTAATAGCATCTATAGGACTCAAACAGCTATTAGTAGAATTTGCAAGGTTTATAATTTATATTCTATAAGAATATCTTAACCTCTTTATTATAGTATACTTTAATGATATTATAGTCTACTTAAAAGATCTTAAAAAATATAATAATTATATATAACTGGTTATAACAAAACTTATAAAAATAGGATTAACTTTTAAAATTAAGAAATATAAATTTAATACTATATAAATCAACTATTTAGAAATAGTATATATAACAAATAGACTAAAAATACTAAAAGAAAAATTAGATGTTATTCTTAAATAACTAATTTTAATGAATATTTATAACATATAATTCTTTTTTAGAGCTAGTAGATATATTTAATGATATCTTAAGAAATACTTAGATATTATAATACCAATAATAGAATTACTAAAAAAAAATAAACTATTTAATTAAACAGTAAAAAGATAATAATTTTTTGAAAATATTAAAAAACTTATTAAAATTATACTAATCTTATAACTATTTAATCTAGAATTATAAAGTATTCTATAAATAGATATATCTAGATATACTTTTAGAGTAATCTATAAATAAATCAATAAAAAAGAAGAAATATAGATTATTATATTCTATTTAAGAAAGTTTATATCAGTAGAAGTTAACTATAATATCTATAACTAAGAATTACTTATAATAGTTTAAGTATTTTAATAATAATAATACTATTTCTAAAGAGTAAAATATAAAGTAATTATTAAAAGTAATTATTATAATTTAAAATACTTTATAACAATAAAGAAATTATCTGAAAGATAAATATAATAAACTAAAGAATTAGCTAAATTTAATTATAGGATTAAATATATTCTAAGAAAATAAAATATAGCTATAGATATATTAAGCAGACAACTAGATTATACAATTAGGATAGAATCTTTTAAGATAAATATTCTGTAAGAAGAATCAGAAGTTCTATACTATAATTATAATATAATTATTGCAACCACAATAAGAATTATTAATAATAATCTATTTTATGAATAACTATATCAGGAAATAAATAAAGATTATAAAATTTAAAAGGAATTATAAGCTGGATAAATTATAAAAGATATCTAGAAGGGCTTAGTAATATAGAATAAAATAATTAGAGTACTGTAGAATATAATTACAGAAGTTATTCAGCACTACTATAATCCTTTAATAAAAAGACATTAAGGAGTTAAAAGAGTAATTAAAATAATTATTTAAATATTCTACTTTCCTTATATCTAAAAAAGGGTTGAAAATTATATTAGAAACTACGATAAATATAATAGAAATAAAGCAGTATACTATAAATCCTTTAGAAAAATACAAATATCAAAAGTACCAGAAGAAGTATAGAAAAGTATCACTATTAATTTTATCTAAAGACTATTATAGTCTAAAGATCTAGTAATAAAAATTATCTATATTAATGCTATAATAATAGTTAACCAACTTATAAAATATGTTATCTTAGAACCAATACTAAAAAATATAACAGTAGAATAATATATAAAATTTATATTATAAAAAGTTTTTGTATAAACTAGATTATTAAATAAACTTATTATAGATTAAGATAAGTTATTTATATCTAAATATTAGTAGATAATTATAAAGATATACAGAATATATTATAAGTTATTAATTATAAATTATTAATAGACTAATAGCTAGTCTAAAAGAATAATTTAAATAGTTAAATAGTATTTTTAATATTATTTAAATTAGAAACAAGATAATTAGATAGAATTACTATTATTAATATAGTTTGTATTAAACAATACAGAAAACACTATAATGAAATAAGTTTTATATTTTATAAATCTTAGATGATATCTAAGAATAACATAGTCTAAAGTACTATAAGAAAGATTATTTAAAACTATAATAATATAAACTAAGAAACTACAGACACTCTATTAAATAATATTAAAAAACATTAAATAGACTAAAAACTAAATAAAGATCTATTATAATAAAAAACACAAGGATATATTAATTTTTAAAAAAAAAAGAAAATTTACTTACTATAATAAATAATTAGATAGAAAAAATTTAATATTCTAAGTAAGAGATTAAATAATAAACTTAATACTATTAAATATAGACTTTTTATAATTTAAGAAAAACTTGTTAATAATAATTATAAATTCTGATTATCAATAAGAATAAAAGTATATCTAGTATTTTATATCTTATTATTAAAATTAACTAAAAATCTAGAAAATAATAATAACAAAATAATTAAAAATAAATATAAAGTTAAAAATATTTTAAAAAAAAAATTAATAAATAGAAGAATTTTTTATCTAGTTAGCTAGAAAAAATATAGATCTAAATATAATTTATAGGAATCTATTAAATATTTAAACTGCTTTAAAAAGATTTAAGCATTTTATCAAAAAAGAAGTTAAAAAAGATATAATTAAACTCATTATTAAGTAATATAAGAAACTCTTAAATAGCAATAGTAATTATCTTATTTGATTTTTGCTGCTTAACCTCTTATTTCCACTTCTCCTTCTTCTTCTTTTCTAAATACTCTAACTCCTCTATTTCCTTTATATCTTTTGTTATAAAATCACCAGCACACTTCCAAAGAAGATCCTCTTATTTTTAAAAACGATATAACTTTATAAAAAGCTTAATAATCTAATTTTATATCTTTATTTTTTATAAATAAATTTAATTTTAGGCTGTAATAAGCCGCTGCCACTTTTTATTTAAAAAAGATAACTTAAACTTAGTATACTTAATACTAAAAATCTTTATATATTTATTATATTAATTAGAACACTTAGACTTAATATAAGTTTTGTTCAAACAGATATAATAAATATAAAAAAAAACTATTTTAAAATCTTTTTATTTAATATAATATAATAAATTATTTTTATAAATACCTGATTTAGAAAATATAATTAGATTATTACTATAAATATAGGAAAATATAAATGATAGTTAACTTATTAAGGATAAAGAAAGACTTGACTATTTATTGTATTATTAAAATGTTAGCTTTGAGGGAGGAGATTATTAGAAGAATAGATAATTTATAGTTAATTATGCCACTTATATTAGTAGCTACTGAAATAATGTTATATATATGGTATATATGTAATATATATATGTGATACTAACTAGGATTGGTGTGAGGATATTATATAGAGAGCAGGCAAGAGTTGGATTTGATAGTAAAGCTATGGTTCGCTAGGTAGTCAAACTGATTGCTGACCTTTGGCAACCCCTGTGCGAAGGTCAGTATATATATGCCGCTTCATTAGTGGCTTGGCAATCCTCTGTGAGGCTAGTGTAGTGAGATGCGGTATCTAATGTGTCCTAAAGATCTTATAGCCTCACATTATCCCTCTTTTTCTTAGAAGCTGCGCTGGTGTTCTTTGTATAGATTCTTATAGAAGATGTAAATAAGCTTAGGTACTGTTGTTATAGGGACCAGCACGTATAGTGTATAGATCTATCCATACGTGTTATTAATATATTGTTTATAGATTGGGCCATTATTTATTTCTTCTTTTTTACTACTAAACAGTCTATTATACTGCTGCTAACTCTATGCTTATCTTCTTTGCTCTCTCATTTATTTGTGCTGTCCAAATGTAAGTGATATATCTTTTATTGATTATCTTATATTGATTACAATACCTGTTTGAATGTTTACTTAGTTTATTATTTATTGATAGTTTATAGAATAGCTTTAAAAAAGAAGACTTTTTACTGTTTTTCAGCTACTTTACTAATTATCTTGTCCTTTAGCAGAAATATCTCTATGTTAGGCTGTATCTAGCCAATATATACTGCTAGTAGTATAGCTACTAGTATGCTGTGGTCTACAGTATAAAAAAAATTGTCAAAGAAGTTATTTTTAAAGAAAAATAAGTCCGCTGCTACTTCTCTTTTTATAAAGAAATGCGTGCGCTCTCTCTCTCCTGTCAATGTTGATAGGGATGATGTTAAGGACAAAGATAATGATAATAATAAAGATAATAAAGCTGATGCTGTGTTGCTTAATATGTTGATCTTCTTATCTTATCATAGGCCTTATGCGCGTCTTCTAGAGGTGTATTTCTTGTTTTACTAGTGGTATCTGTGGTTGTTGGGCTATGACCCTAACCTAGAGTGCCCTAGTCCTGGTGATAAACCCTGCCCCCAGTGCAAAGGATTGAAAAAGTCTATAGCTGAGTGCTATCTGGTAAGTTCTCTTTTTATCTATATATTTCCACAGGTATTAATGTTTGCTAGATTTCTATAGAGCAGCTTAATCAGGCTACCATAATCGTAGAACTAGTGGCGATCTATGCTGCTGGTTAGAAGGATGCTGTCAAGGCATTAGATATGGCAATATGTTATTGGTCTAATCCTTATTCAGCTAAGCCCTTAATCAGTGTAGGTAGTTCTATTTCTACTATAGCAACACAGGGTGATTCACCTGCTATTATGACAGTAGATCTCCTAGCTGCTGCCTAGTAGTCTATAAGCCGATACTCTACCCCCTTTAACAGCCCTATATTAGGCGTTGCTGTCCTGTATAGACTGATTATATTATTTTATATACAGTATAGGTTATCTGCTCCTAGTTACAAAGAACCCTTTAGTAGTTATAGCGCCAGATTTAATCCTGAATTCACACACCTGCTAGCTGGGATACACGAGGTAACTCGTGCTTTTAATGACTATCTCCACTATCGGGGGTATATCTGAAAAATTCCTTCTTATATAGCGATACTGCAGCCTTTAGGCCTGAATTAAAATATGTTTACTTGCTCTTTAGGACTTTTTATAAATATCCTAGTATTCTGGTACAGTGCCCTATAGGGCTTATGTTTAGATATCCCTAGGTAGTTCAGGTTTATTTTGTTCTTTGTTTTTTTTATACAGTATACGCAGCCTTTAGGCCCTTAATAGAAAGTCTCTTTTATTCCTTTTCCCTTTAGTTTACTGGTGTAGTTCTAATATAGTTTATCCTTCAGCTTTTTTTTATAGATAGATGTTAAGGGCTTCAGTTTCTCCAACAGTTTCTTCTAGTTCCCAGGTAGCTTTCTCAATCAGCCACCCTTTCTATTAAACTATATATTCTATTCCTCTACCTCTTTTCTAGTTCTAAACTATTCCTTGAATAGTATATTCAGATTTGCTATCTACTAGTACTAGTCCTAGAGAAGTATAGTTCCTAGCATTAGTGTAGTGCGGCTCCAGTAGAAAGATATAGAAAACTGGATAGATTCCTCTATATCTTAGAGTAAAGTCAAGTTTGTATATATTTAACCCCTATATATCTACTATTTAGAATAGGCCTAGATATCTATCAGCTAGTTTTTTATTATATTAGAATAAAGCTATATTCTTTATCTAAAATATAACTTATTCTCTAATTTTGAATTCCTAATAAATCTTTCCCTGGTTATAATACTTTACTTGTACTTCTTTAGCTTTTTTTAAATATTCCTGAATATTTGCCTATTTGGTACAGAGCTTTTCTATCCAGTTTATAGTATATAGCTTCCAATCCTTTGGACTTGAGGGAGTATCTTTAGGAATATCTATTCTTAGGTCTCTCTGAAATCCTATGAGGGTTTCTATTAGAGATTGCCCTGTGATACTATGCCAACTATTGTTATACATATTCTGCGCCAGTAGAATCTACTATGGTTAGTCCATCTACTTATAGTTCGCGTAGCATTAAAAAAAGTATTCCACCATCTGATTCTAATACTCCATCTGTCCATCTGTTTATAGATAGACTGTCATCAACAGTTTCTAGATTATCCTTAAATAGAAGTATATAGTTTGTTAGAATTCACTGGTAAACAGCTTATCCTGATCTGAGATAATATACTACAAAAAGATAATCTACTACACTAAGTTTTTTAGAAGTAGCTTTATTAGTTCTTTAGCTGATAACATTTTCTATATTGGCAAGTAGATAGTGTATTTTAAAAATAGATCAACAATGACTAGTATAGCATTAACCATCGTTTTCTACCATCCTACAGGTAGTAATTCTGTTATAAAGTCTATAATTACTATTTTAAACAGTTCTGATAGAACTAGTAATAGCTTGAATAGCCTATACTGCCAGTGTCTGTGTACCTTGACCTATTGGCAGGTAGAATAAATTTAGATATAGTAGTCTACATTGGTTTCTAATACTGATTAATAGTATTTCTAATAGATAGCCGCTATAGTACAGGCTTTTCTAAAATAGCCTCTCTACATATTGTTATGGTTATTCTTCATGATTTCCAACTGTAAAGCCTTATCAGGTAGTATATATATGGTCTCTTTGTACCAGAGAAGATCACGCTCTCTGATACTCTATACCAAATCTTTAGCCTGTCCTACACGGAGTTCTTTTGACTTTTTCTATATAAAGGCGTCCTTTTATTAGTATTTTTAAAGGAGACTCTCCATGTCGGGTTTTATTTCTAAATAGGCTGTCTCAGTTTTTATAGCTTCGGTTGCTAGGGACCATGGCACTAGAAGTTCTAGATCCTCTATATCACCAGTAGTGGTGTTTTTATCTATAAGGGCATTCCTCTCTTTGGGCCTGTGGGCATTTTCTTTATTGATAGTAAAAGATGTCTCCTAAGCTTTCTGTATTTGTATTAGTACATTCGCAGATAATTCTTAGTTATATAGAGAAATTAGGTTTTGTTCTTATTTCCTAAAGTAATCTCTTTATAGCTTTTTTTATAGGGTTAAAAGTGTTATTATATCTTCTTTAACACTATTTATATAGTTTGGACGATGACTTGGCGTATCTACAAGGTTCTTTAAACCTGAATAGTATTCTATATTAAAATTAAATATTGATAGATATTCTACTTATTAGGCCTAACACCTGCTGAGTTCCTTAATAGTAGCAAAGTACTGTAGGTTACTATGATCTGTTAAGACCCTAATTATATATTGGCTATCTTCTAGATATTGCTATTAATACTTGAAAGCTTCTACTATTACTAGAAGTTCTGAATTATATATTTTATAGCGCACTTCTGATCCCTTGAGCTTCTGGGACCAGAAAGCTATTAGATACTATTGGGAATCCTTAAATAGCTAAGTAATTACTGCTCTTAGGGCTCTGTCTGAAGTATCTGTTTCTATATAAATTAGGAGTGCTGGGTTATAATATCTTAGCATAGGTTTATACTGAAATGCTTGCTTTAAGCTTAAGAAGGATTCTTTAGCTTCTAAGGTTATATTAAATCCTTAAATGGTACTACCCTTTCGGCTATTATACTTTATTCTTTCCATAGGACTTTTAGTTACTTTAGATAGTAGCGCTAACATACACAAGAACTGATGTATAAAATTATAATAGAAATTTATAAACTCTAAGAACGACTGGACCTTCTTAACTATTTATAGTTTAGGTCATTCTGTGATGGTATGAACCTGGTCTAGGTTTATTATTATTTTTTATAGGCTTATAATAAACTTAAGATATTCTATAATATTTATTTTGAAGCTACACTTGCTTCATTTGTAATATAAGCTATAGCTTCTTAATTAGTTTATAACTTTCTGTACCTAGGCTTTATGTACCTGCAGGTTGGCTGAATATATAACTATATTATCTAGATATACTACCACACAGGTATTTAATAGGTTCAACATTGCCTTATTGATATATATCTAGAATATAGCCAGTATATTTATAAGGCCAAATAGTATTATCTAATATTCAAAGTAGCTATAATAGGTTTAGAAAGTAGTCTTCCACTTATCCCCTGTTCGGATTCTAATATGATAGTATGCATCTTTCAGATCCAGCTTAGTAAAATACTTTGCACTAATAAAGTAGTCCAACATCTCTTAGACCAAGGGAATTAGGTAATAGTTCTTTACTATAATTATATTAAGTTCCCAATAGTCTACACATAATCAGAGCTCACTATCTTTTTTTAATATAAAAAGAATAAAGGCTCCTACTAGGCTTTTAAATAGTTTAATCTAATCTTTTTCCTGTGCTTTATTCAAGTAGTTCTTTAGAATCTTATATTTAATTTCTGTAAGCCTGTATATAGATTTATAAGGGGAAGCTGTTCTTAATTCTAAGTCTATAGTATAATTATACTTTACATATTTAGGCAGTATACTAGCAGCTCTCTCTGAGAATACATCTATATAATTAGATAAATAATTTAACAGTTGAAACTTATCTATTCTAGATATTTCTATGTCTGATAATACTTTCTAGATATGTACCCTGTCATTCTTTTACAGGATATAAGCGGCATATAAGCATAAGCCTAATTTTAATACATCTTAAGAATCTATCTAGTATACTGCGCACCCAGCTATTAGGCTTTTATATGCTTCATGAAGAGACATAGTCTCTATCTCTTTAACCAACACACAGTCCTGGTATCTAAACCGCCCTGCGATCTAATCTATATCAAGATTTATCTTTTTTAATCAGGGTATATCAAGGATTATATCATATCCATTAATATCTACTATATAAAGAGAGTGCCCGCTTATTTAGATCAGCCCTTTAGAGTCTATAACTTTTATATCTATATAATGTTACCTGTATATTCAGACAACTCATCTGTCAATAGCTTTTACTAGTCTAGAGGCTTTTCCAGTAGTCTTAATAAACTTCTCAGCGAATTCCTGGCTTACAAAATTGCCCTAGGCATTATTATCAATAAGAGTCCACACCTTCGCGGTTCCCAATAGCTTAGAGAATTCTGTTTTTATTATTAACAGTTACTCTTCCCCCATATCCTCTTTATAAGCTATCCCTAGCGCGGCCGCTATATGCAAGCACTAGGATCCTAATTTTTTAATAGTTCAGACACCTTTCACACTTCATCAAACCCCTTTTTGTAGCATTTCCTTTCCTAATATCCTATCTTACTATAATAGTTGCAGATAGACCTAGTCTAATCCTCTTTAGACTTCCTACATTCCTTTCCCTTCAGATTTTCACCACTGCTTCTGCCTGCAGTAGCCTTATCTCTTCAAAGGAACTAGTTATCCTTCTCATGTTTATCTATAAGGAGTCTCACTCTAGCATAGCAATAGTTCAGGACTGCTTAGTATTCATTACCGCTACTACCATGACCATCCCACTGTTAGAAATTTCTTATTTTTTAACATTCAGGCATAACATCTTCCAGCTTTTACAGGAATTACACAGTACCCTTATACATTCAGAATTTCTCTAAATACTTCTACAACTCATCTTAGATAGGCTGTAGGACCTTTACTATAAAAAGTTTTATACGCTGTTCTTTACTATACTGTATATCTATCTAGTCTTTAAGAATTCGCAGGTAGTGGGTAAATTCCTATACTAATTAACCCTCTAACTGTCTGGTATTATTATAATCTTATATGGTAGCAATATGAAAGAGCTTAAGATTATAAAACAGTCACTGTAGATACGCTTTAAAATCTTTCTAAATAATAGATTCTAATTCTTTCTCTTTCTGATATATATTGAAGTTAAGAAATTGTTTAAAGCTTAGATTATCTAAAGCTTCACCAACTTTATAATATAGATATTGGCTATACCACTCTAGATATCTACTAAATCATAATTCCACACATTCTATAAATGTCTCGAGTTCAGTCAGGAATTTCCTACTATAGAGATTCTTTATTTTAAATCTTAAAGAGCGCTTTTCTATAGGAATTATATTAGTTCAGAGTCTCTTTTCCCTATAAGCACTGCTGTTAGGGGTTCCAGTATCTTAGTTCTCATGTGCTGGTGCGCCACATAGCTGTATTCAGATTTATAGGATCTGTTATTTTAGATTCGCAATATAGAGCTCTTGATCTAACTGGATTTTTATGGCTTTGAGTTTTTTTATTAATATGTCCTCTAGTTCCTGTTCTAGGAATAGCTGCACCATCCCTAGATCCAGGTCTTCACTAATAGAGTGATTCTTTTCTAGTTCTACCGCCGGTTCTTTCCTATTATTATGTCCATCCAGTGTTTCCGACATGCTGGATTAGATTTCTACCATTGGTACGGAACATTTGGTAGTATTAATAGGAATAGAGATACTTCTGGTAGTAACTATAATTCTGAAACTTACTAGCCCTCTTCCTAAAAGTAAAAAGCAATTAGAATATAAGGATTAGACTTCCGCATAACCCATTTTGGGTCGAAGGTCACGACCCAAAACCCAACCCGGTCTAGGTCTGGGTCGAAGCTTCATAACCCAGGCCTAACCCAAGCCCAGTCACTAGGGCCCCAGAAAACCCAGAAATAATCTATTTCAACCTAATTCCAGCATAAATTATAGTATAATTATTTAAATTACACACCGTCATTTTTCCCATTTTAATGTTTACACTGAAATAAAACACTTTCTATTAGGAAATCAATAAAATCTTTAAAGAATTTCTTAAATATGAAAAGGGTATATTAAATTTACTATTATTTATCTTTTATAATGCCTTGTTCTACATGGAAAGGCTGTATCTACAGTATGGAGGGAAAATGCGCATCTATCGTTGTACCAATATAGTTATATATATTAAATATATATTTATATATTATATATTTCTACATGAATTAAATAAATATTTTAAGGAATATTAGAATATATTGAACTGTTTAAATGTTCTACTATTATCAGAATATCAAACCGTTCTATTAATAATTCTAACACTTATTAGAATATCTAAATATCTATATTTAAGTCAAAGGCTTCAACTTTGAAAGTAGGATGGGATGAATTTTTTTAGCTAGGCTTGGGGAAACTGGGGTGGGAATTAGGGTTTGACTGGGGTTTAACTGGGGTTTGACTGGGCCTTAACTGGGTTCTCTGGGTTGTCTCTAGGCTATTACTGGGTTATTACAGGGATAATATATTAGGTCCATATAATATCAGTATACTAAACCAATGAATAAAAGGATAAGGATTCATTCTATCTAATATATCAATTAACTTGACTTTCTTATTTTTCTTATTTTTCTAATTGTAATGCTTTTCTATCTTAGTATATTATTCATATTTTCCTTTTATCTCTCTCCTTCGTGATGCTTATATATCTTTTGTTATGTCTTAAAGCCAGTTTTCTGACTTTACATCGTTACTTTATAGTGGAGATATTAATGATCTTCTATTTCTTTTAACGCAATAAATCACTTTATTCGCAAGTTATTATATAATTGATTCTAGCTTTTATTGGCTAGATGATCTTTTTGTTCCTCCTTCTTTGATATATGTTGGATCTGATTATTAGAATAGGTTTATTCTCTACAATAAGATGTTATATAATAAGTTTATTGACTGGTGGTTATAGATAGACTATAGATAGAAAAGAAAGATTAATTGGAATTCATATCGTTATATAGTGATTTGGAATAGCTATAACTAGGTTACTAAGGGTGTAGATGGTATATTAAAGGTTATATGTAAATGCTATAGAAAGATTCTTAAGCATCTTTATTCTCTAAGTCTAAACAGTTTTGGTAAAATACAGTATTATGGCATATTAATAATTCAGAAATATCTGAAAATAGCTAGATGCCTATAGTTAGAAAAAAGAAAGAAAATAGAAATTATAAAGTTTCTCTAAAAAGAGGTATATTTTAGATTATAAAACAATATTTAGATACTAATCTATGGTATATCTTTCTAGGGCGAAATCTTAGTAGATATACCTTTTTTATAAGAGGACTGGGAAGATGATATCTTGTAATTCCTAACTCTTAATTAGCTATTATTTTATCTTATTGAGCATTTATTATTTAAGTGGATTATTTACAAAGTATGTTTTGCTCTTGTTGCTCTAGTGATCCTGTTTACTGATATAATCCGTTACTGATTAGAGAGCTTGGTTAAAGACTGGCAGTAGTGGGTTCTTTGTATGCTATTTGCTAGTTTAAAGATATCTATTGCGCTTGACTGTTGGACATCTCTATTCTTGCAGGCATTTATGGCGATCACTGGTTATTTTATTGACAGTGATTGGGTTTATTGTAAGGTATTTCTTGGTTTTAAGCTACTTCATGGTATACATACAGGGTCTTACTTAAGTGGTGTTCTGATAGAAATCTTGATAAAGAATAATATTAAAGATAGAATATTTAGACTAACCACAGATAATACATTAAATAATAAGGTATTAGCTGTGTCTCTCCAACAAGCTTTATCAGATAGTATTATTATTATATAAATACCATACCTTATCTATATTATCTAGTTTAATCTTAATTAGCTTCTTGTTTGGATTAAGGCAGTTCTATTTAATGAATCCACAGAGACAAAGTGGACAGAGAGTCAGTCTAGGCTGGTTCAAGAGAATGCAAAGCAATATTAAATCTTTTCTATATTAAATAAAGTATATTATCTTATAATTTATATAAATATAAGTTCTTAATATTAAGAGATATTCTACAATCTTTAGACAACAAATGTTAAGATTGTTCCTATCTAAGATGTAAAAATATGATAAAATTCTATATTTCTTATGCTTTACTAGGTTAAATGGCTACGTGCTATTTTCTCTTTATTTTGTGCAGAGTATGACTATAAGGAGATGCTACTTAGTAAATATAAGTAGTACTAAATTAACTATTTTCTCTGTATTACTGAGCTATTCTTTAATTATATAATCTAGTTATTAAAGACTTGAGACGTCACTGTCTACTATATATTCAAGATTTATAACGTAATCGGTAAGCGAGCCGCCACTGCAAGCGAGCCGCCACTTCCGCCCGAAAATGCAATCTATATAAATTTCAAATCTCAATTTTATACCCAAAATATTAATTATATATAAAAAATTAATTACCAGTACGATTAGGACATCCAGTTATTCTATGTCCTGCAATACCACAACCGCTGCAGCGAAATTGACGTCGTACAGGCGGTTGAGAGACTGGAAGCTCTGGCTCGACCGGAGCAGTAGTAACAGTTTGAGATGCCTCAATCTGACCCTGTATAAGCGCCTGAGCTTCTTCTCTGGTGATTCCTTGCTCATGGGATATCTACTTTCTAGATCGTCTGCGTTTTTGCTTCTCTTTCTCATGTGCAGCTCGTAGATCATAAACTTCCTTTCGTACAATCTGAAGCTCATTAATACTCATCTCATAAGCTTTTGACATGCGATTAATTGCCTCATCAATAACTTCAGAAGGACTCCTTGTACACCGGCTTATCCGCTTTTTTATTGTGCTTAATTGGCGCTTAAATTGACGTGGATTTTGAGGTGTTTATAAGCAGGATGATTGTGTATTGCTTGATCAACTTAGAAAGGGTGTAGGAGTCCTTAATTGGATAGTAAGCTATTGATAAACTTGATTTGGATCAAATGGTATTAATCCAGTTGCTACAAAGCCGTTCTGAATAGTCTCAGCTTTATATGCCACTGTACGGGCCTCTGGAAATGCAGTAAGAAAGTCAATTTTGTTAATATGATTAAATCCAAGCCTTATCTGCTGTTCAACAAGCTGTCTATATTGCCGTTTTAAAACCGCAAAATAGCTGATATCAAGAGGCTGTAAAAGGTGTGAAGAATAAGGAGATATACAGACTGGAATAATACTATTCTCAGTGTAAATTTGGTTAAATTCCGTAGTTAGATGGCTTTTATAGCCATCAAGAATCAATATTCGATATCTTCCCATCGTGCGGCCATTGGTAAAAGGAATAAAATGATTAATAAGCCAATCTATTCCAATCTTATCTGTAGTCTATCCATTGTCGCTAATATTAATTCTTTAATTTTTTAGAAAAGTCTTAAACCAGCCTTTTTGAGAGTATTTTGTTGCTTTGAAGATCATATATAAAAATAAAGCCCATCTAGTAGAATTAACTGCCTTAATTAAAATTACTTATTCTCGATTACTAGGTTGTAATAGCTTTAGATGAGCATATCAATCGCTTCCAGTAATAACTTTTATAATTACGCAAAGTCCCATAGCAAAGCCAGTCTCATCGAAGTTGTAAATATCTTCTAATAAGATACTATATTATAATATAGCCTCTTGTATAGATCCAAAATATTCTTAAATTATCTTTAGATCTTCATATTTAGCACGCTTATAGTTATATCTTTATGAAAATCTTGATTTGAGCTCTGAGCGACATTGAACTAGATTATATACCCATTTCTCTCCAACCTATTGATTTCCATGTTGTATAAGTAAAATATTGGCTATATCTTGTACTATAGATGGTCGGGGAGGTAATCCTCGCTTATTTAGGTCCAATATCTATTAAACAAGCGATTCCTCTTTAAATTTATTCAATTTATGGTTATTGGCGCGTGTTTGAGATCTTTGTTGAGTGCCGTTTAGTCGATCTTGTAGAATTGTCCGAGGAACATTATAAATCTTTGCCGCTCGTCCAATAGTCGAGATTTTTTTATTTTGTAAATTGGAAATAGCTAATAAGAGTCTTCCCTCTTGTTCCTGAGAATTTGACTGGTTTTCATTGCGAATTGGTGGCATATTGGCGTGTTGAACAAATTGGAATTGTTATGGGACGCGTTTTTGAGCGGAAGTGGCGGCTCGCTTGCAGTGGCGGCTCGCTTACCGATTACGTTAACTAACTTTTTGATTATTTTGAGTAATCATAGATACAGCTACAACAGAAATATGTTTTATAGAAAAAACAAATACTGGACATACTAGACGCTGGATGGACTAAGCTTGATAAGTACTACGCTCAAACTAATACTATTTAAGGGCATATCTATACCATCAGTATGATGCTTATATTAGTGAATAAATTTAGATTCTTTCTTTCTAGCAATTAGGATCAGAAGTGGCGAGATATCTATCATAATATCTTTTAGCAAGTCCTCATCCTATACTAAGCGCAAGTAAAAAGTCAAAGTTAGGATATATATAGCTCTTATACTGCAGCTCAACTAAGCTCAAGGCTAGAGAAGATGCTTAATAGAAAAGATATACAGCCATAAGCGATAACTGATGAAATTAATCAATATCTTGATAATAGTCAGTGATTATCTACTACCTATATATTACTAGTTTATTAATCTTAAACTAGATACTGTTTCTATTAAGCTATTTATCTTTTAGAAAGAGCATCAATATTGCTTTCTAGCTATTACCACCTTTGTATGAGATACGCTCTCTTTCCTAGCCACTGGTGCAGAAGTAAAACACCTTTTTAATACTACTTAAGATGTTTGTTACTATTATTATAGGAAAATAAAGACCAAGATAATTAAGGAGTTGATAATATTTCTTTGTATATCTAAATTCGATATAGAAACATAGGAAGCAAAGCTTCTTGAAAAATTCTTCTCACAGGATGAGCTTGAGGCAGCGAAAGAAGAAAGAGAAAAGAAGCTTAATAAAGATGAGATTAATCTAATTAATAATACAAAGGAGCAAGAGGATAAACTAAAAAATAGATTAGAGAATAAAATAAAGAATATAGAACTAAATACAACTTCCTTATCTACTGCTGAACCAAATAGTCTAGACTCACTGTTATTACCACCAATCTATATACAGACACAGGTATCAGAATAGAAATATAAAAACTAGAAAAATAATATATTTAAATATCATTAATTAAATATATAAATTCTAAATAAAGACTTTTCTTTTACCTTTTTTCCTAATAAATCTGTAAAGTAAATACTCAAAAATATAACTATAAAATACATAAATTATATAATTAGAATTCTTGGTATATTTATTATATTTATAATCCAATTTAGGACCCCAGGCCCAGTACTAGATTACCCAGTCTAACCCAGACCTATTACTAGGTCGATATATTTGACCCAAAACCCAACCCAGTCTAGGTTGGGTCTGGGTTGGGTCTGGGTTTTACTGGGTCGTGCGGAAGACTAATAAGGATATTATATAGAGAATAAATAAGAGTTAGATTTAATAGTAAAGCTATGATTCGCTAAGTAGTCAAACTGATTGCTGACCTTTGACAACCCCTATACGAAGGTCAGTATATATATGCCGCTTCATTAGTGGCTTGGCAACCCTCTGTGAGGCTAGTGTAGCGAGGTGCGGCATCTGGTGCGTCCCGAAGGTCTCACGGCCTCACAATTGGTTTAGTGCTTCAGGTATGCTTAGTGAGCTAAGATAAGCTTATAGCAGGCGCTATAATATATTATATTGGGCGATATAATATAGTTTATTAAATGATAAGATATAATATATCAGGTGATATATTATAAGAATTATATAGGAATGCTTACTTATCATTATATATCTAGCTTATTATTGTGGTGGAAGATGTGAATGTCCTGGTAAAAGGACTGGCGCGAGATGTAGCAGGGTGTATATCGAACCGTCGTTTCCTTTATGCAGGTAGGGTGCATACAAACAGACTAATAAAACACTTTCAAATAATAACCAAATCAATTCTTCTCTATACCGACTGCGCTAGGTGTCTATTCACTGTCTCTTTTTCTATTTATCTGCTTAATGCTCAGATATAAATACATCTCCTTCAGCTACTGAGGAAACCACCCTCCTGAAGATATCAATACAGTGGATTTCCTCTACTGTATTATCCTTCTCTCCTAGAGCGTAGTCCCGGCGCCCTTTACAAAGCAAATAAAAGAACCAAAAAAATCTACTTATAAAATATAAGAAACATAATAATAAGAAAAGACTAAAGTAGATCACAGGGATAAATAAACTAAAAGACCTTCTATCAGTCCTGCTTTAATAATGATCACCTTTCTCATCAAAAGGGTCTCTAAAGGCTTTTCCTAGTTCTGCTTCCTACTCCGGTTCTAATCTATCAGGGAAAGGAGGAGTCTTAATACCTCTTTCTTTGTTCAAGAAGTATGAATTTTCTCTATAAGTAGCTTACTCTGCCAGCTTCACCACCTCTTAACATTCCTTTACCGTCTTTGCACAGCTAAATTGTTACTAGAGATATTGTTTTTAAGCTATAGTATTCTTATTTCTCCAATACACATTCATTTCTTGAATAACTATAGGTTCTGTCTATTTCTTTTATCCTATCAAAGCATCACTTACTAGGCTGAGTCTATAAAAAGAAATTGCTACAGGGAAAATATATAGAATAGTGCTATAGCAATTATTTAAACCAGAAGAAGAGGTAGATCTAGGAATAAGATTATAATAGATAGTAGCAAGGTCTTCCTAAGTATCAGCTTTAACCATATCTAGACCTAAGTAATTATTATAAATCTCAATGAACTATAAAAGTATTATCCGACAAACACTATCAGCAGATCTAGTTAATCTATAGAGCAAGCAGGCATTGGTTACTTAAATAGTGTATTCTCAGCACTTGATCTTTATCTACCTAGTCTAGAATTACTTCTCGTCCTCCTTAGTCTATATAGTGTCCTTAATATGATGTATAAAACTATTAGTCTGAAGCCTATACTTCCTAATATTTTCTTACCAAGGTCTGAGCTGATAATATATCATAGGCAGTATCTTGGTATAGTTGCTGTCTGTTTCGGTGTCTAAAGATAAAAAGCCCTGAATTATACTTATACCCCGTTCATCCTTAATACATGATAGAATATTGATATCAATATACCTGAAGAATGTCTTATCCCTAGGTTTAGTGTATTTTATATAGTAAGGGTAAGAGATCATTTTCTATTTATTATTAAACCTCAACACTATGTACATAGATCAATACATAAGGTCTTGCCTTATAGCCTACTATATAAAAGAGTGGAATATGTTATATAACTAACTATAGTTGTCTTAGCCACTAATTTTCTATAAATATCAGTTGTATATAGAGAATTCCTCTTTAAAGATCTCTATCAGCCTATGTTTCTTCCACCATAGCATGCACTAGTCAAAAGTAGTAGATTCTATCTTTATCTATAATTTCCAGCCGTCGTTTGCACCCTTATCAGACAGAATAAGCCTATTCAGTTGAAAAATTCATTTTATACACTTTGGCCTTAATATTCTTTATAGTAATAGAACTTTAAGACTTTCTGTTGATACAAACTTATATACTTTAAGAGCATCTTTAGGTTATATAGACTGTGCGGAAACACAGAACCATAGATATATAGTCTTATTGGTAGTTAAGATGCTTAGATTATATCATTCTTCTAGGACATACATGAACTGTTCTACTAAAACAAGATAAGAAAAACAAGTCTATAAACTAATATAGAAGCTAGTAATCTTTAAGTATCAATAGCAGAACCATATTATTATATTAGAAAGTAACTGCTCTAGACCTTAAATTATTCTCTCACTCTGGGTATATATATCTTTTAGAAGTTATGACACCTACTCTCTTGTCAGAGAAAGACAAAGATAGAGTTTTATAATAATCTCCTTATCTATCTCTCTGTAACCACAAACTGCTATAGAAAATAGTTTATTATCAGAAATTCCACTAGGTTAAAGGAAAGTGGTATATCTTTTGTTATATATCTTATTACTAGCCTTGTCAGCGTCATTCTCCTTAATTAATTCTTGGGCTAATTTAAGCGCTTTTTTGGCAGTAATAGCAGCCACCCGCTTTACTCTGACGTTTAGGACAATAGATATAGTTTAAGCCAGCGGAAACACCTAATAAGAGCTAAAGATAAGGCTATTAAGTAAAGTCTTAATTATCCAACATTTTGATTAGTCTAAAGATTTCATTATTTATGTAAGGTTAAAGCTCAGCTAATTACCAAGCATCCTTTCCAACGACGTATAGCTGCCGGCATAGATAGAGAGAGAAGGAACTATCTTGTATAAAGCTTCACTTATTAAAGCAAACTAAATATTCGATATTATTGATAGGGTTTGTGAATATACTGGGGATCTAATCTTACTTCCTTATAGTAACGCGTGCTTTTATAAGTGCCCTAGGCCTTCGCCTCTTCTAGGAAGCGTGATAGTCATCCCTTATATTGACGGCGATATTATAGTAGGAACCAGTCCTTCTATTAAAGGGCCCATGGCAATTTGAAGTTCCTCTTCTGTTGGTTAGTGAATAAATCTATCATTACCTACAATCAGACAGGTCTGACAAAGCAAAAGGGACTCCACTAGGTCAATGCTAGTATCAGCAAGGATCATGTCAATATCTTTTATCACTATTTGATCCATATTGATAACGCCTCGCGAAGAATGTATGATCCTGTGTACAATAACTTTATTGATACAATGCTAGAGGATATTATATAGTACTTGTAGATTATAAAGTTTTCTAAATTCTTAGGCCATCTATTCAAATATTACATGCTTAAATATAAGCTTGGCCTTGTCTGTATCCTAGACATCTGTGGTTATCCTCTTTATCCTTTCTATGTAGTGGCAACAATTCTTAACTTTCTCTATAATCTGAATAGGCTGTCTTTATAATAAATAGAAATCCTTTTCTCTAACTCTTTATAAAGCTTTATAATCCTTTACTGCTATAGTATATTCTACTAGAAAGAAGACATAGTCCTTTACCTATTCTCTCATTGCTATTAGCTGTCTTAGCACTGTAATCTATTCTTAGTATCTATCTTCTCGCGACAACTATTAGATATAATAAATAACTACTATAAAATCTCTTTAATTCTGAAATAAAACACTGCTTAGTATGAGATTCAAGTTCCTATCAGACAGTATAATGGCAGAAAATTCTTAACTCTACTATCTCTCTGCCACTGACTGGATCTCTTAATAAGGATAAGATATATTAGCATTTACCAATTACAAAAAAAAGAGAAGGAAGAAAATAGAAGAAAAAAATAAACTTAGGGCTTATAGGCCTAACTTCTTCTCTCTAGTTTAAAAATAAAAGAAAGAAAAGAAATTTTTAAAATAAAAACTTATAAAAATTAAATAAGGAAGAAGAGAAAAGCAGATATTTTAATACTATTAGTATACTTATAATATACATCTTCAATAGTTTCCTAATTGTGATTTTACTGGGGTGGTGACATAACCACTGCAAAATCCTATCCCGCTAGAACGCCATTATGGTCTATATCTATGATCCCTTCCTCACTCCCTTTTTCCTGGGAGAGGGGGTCTTTCCCTGATTCAGAGGCTGTCCTGGCAAAATATTTCTTTAATCTATTGCCGTTATAAACGCCTCGTGCTTCAGAGCTATCCAATTCCGCAATATGGTAAGATCCCTGCTTGTTGACCTATGTAATGCAGTATAGATCTAACCAACACCAGAGCAGCTTCACCTTCATTAATATATCACGAGACTAGGGTATATTATACAGAAAAACAAGATCTCCAATTTGTAAACACTCCGAACAGATAGTTCTATAGTCATTAGTCCAATCTCAATTCAGACAATGCTGCCTTTCAACACTCAGCGAAGCTTCCTCTATATCTATATCTCACCTTTCAAGTTATTGGGCCCACAGCGCAACCAGGTCTTCTGTTGTAGATATAGCTTCCTAAGAAAGTGTTTTCTAGGTTGATATAGTAGCTTTGACTGGTAAAATTGTATAGCGTCCCATATTCATATAGAATAGTATTAATTCTATAGATCAACAAATAGTGACACGATCTATAAA
The DNA here is from genome assembly GCF_013368755.1 of Talaromyces rugulosus. Lineage (NCBI taxonomy): Eukaryota > Fungi > Ascomycota > Eurotiomycetes > Eurotiales > Trichocomaceae > Talaromyces > Talaromyces rugulosus. The sequence continues at coordinate 3,351,308 of NC_049566.1, read as the reverse complement.
GAGGACTACTGGTAGATTTAATACCCAGCCTCATCTAGTGCCTCTGTCAATCTTCAAGAACGCGTCTTTAATGACCTTATATCCATTTTCAACAAATCCATTAGCCTGTGGATGATATGGAGCAATAACTGATGCATATACGCCATATTTTCTAAGCAAGTATACTTTGAGACCTCGATTTTCAGGGCCCTAATCCATAACTATAGTAACCAGGATTCCTTATTTACAGAACACATCTTTGTACAAGAAGTCTCCTATTAGAGCAGTAGTGACAGAGTGAATAGTGCAGGTCTTTACCTATCTAGATAGATCTTTCTTTATTACTATTAAATAGCGTTTTCCTTAGTCTTCTAGTATATGTATAATATTGATAGCTATCTATCATTAAGCTATGAATATTTAGCTGGGATTAAGTTCTTTTTTTTACTATTAAGAAGTATATATCTAACACTTATAGCATTCTTAAATTTATTTTAAAATATCCTTAAATATGCCTTTCTATCAGTAGACACTCTACACATACTGATAGATGCCCTCATAGCCTCGATGGCCTATATCATCATGCAGAGAAGTTATGATCTGATATCAGTCATTAGGCCCATTGATAACTCTTTTAGGAACCACATTTGCGCCTTTCCTTCAGCAAAAAAGGTGTCTATCCTAAATAAGAAAGCGAAAAGCCTTTTCTTTAAATAAGCAGAACTCTGCTTTGTTTATGTGTATAGATCTTTCTAATATCATTAAATACCAGACTATTTCTTCTTATGCATCTGAATAGAACTCTAGAAGCATATAATCTATTACCTGACCAGCCACTACTGATAAGACCCTAGCTATGATACCTAAGAACTAGGCGATTATATATTCATTAATATCCATTTTCTATACTTAATTTTCACGCTCCTACTCGGTTGTAGACTATCTAGAAAGGCTGTCTACTACAGTATACTTATATCTAGAAACATACTTCATAATAAAATCAAAAAGACAAATCTAGACTAGCCAACTTATAACTAATATACCAGGCAGATTAGATATAGACCTGTTTAATTAGACTACCAGAATGTCGGCATCAATTTCTAAAGTAAAATAGACACCATATAGCCAGTGCCAGAATTTCTTAAAAGCCTTTAGAACCGCTTGGTATTTATGCTTGCCAGCATTATACTTTTATTTAACCTCAGTCCAGATTCCAGATTTATACCTTGCAGGGTGGTGTTTTCCATTATTAATCTATATAGCCACCGTGTCATAAGAATCGATAACGCTCAGCCAATAGATGTGACAGCGGACGCTAGTTACATAAGCAAAGGTTATTGGATATTCTTATGGGATAGAATCTCTGATTATATCTAAGAAGGAAGAAATACCTACATTTATACTTCTATATAGAATGACTTATCGAATGGAAGCCTGTGTTATATAGAAATAGTTTCTATATAAAAATAGACTCTATATAAAAAAAGATCCTATATAAAAAGGATCTCCATGCGAAAAGAGTCTTTATATAAAAAGATCTATCTTATAGACTTAGGTATGTGACTATATAATCAATATAATAAGATTATACTAAGAAACTATATACTGACATAGTTAAGCAGAGCTTGACTATGTTTACTATATTTAAGATCAGCTATATAAGGATACTTATTTACTATTATATATCTAGTTTATTGTATTTTATTCTTTTAAGTAAATAGTATATTACTATTACTTTTTAATATACTTTGCAGCTTATCATTGCGATAGTACTCTACTTATTCTAGAATTACTTTATATAAACTTCTTATCTTGCTTTCTATTAGTAGAATATCTATCTTAATTCACATCTTGGTGATAAGTTGTTGAATTGATTAACAATAAAACACTCTTATAATACGAAGTTTTAAGAACTAGATAAATAATCAAACCTTATTAATAAGCTAATTATAGCAAGAAATAGCAATATATTAACAGCAGGATTAGCAACTCTACACCTATCTACAAAATAAGCAAGACCAGTTGATCAAGACAGTAATGATAAACCTAACAAACAAACTTAGCAAAGATTTACTATGTTAGAAAGAGTCATTAATTAAATAAATAAATATATTTAAAGACTATAAGCTGTAGTTACTAAAAAAGATAATTATATTAATTAACTTAAAGCTTAAGTCATAGCTATACTATCTAGTAAAGCTAGAATAGCCGATAACAAAATTAAGCTACTAAAACCTATGACCTTTGACAGAACTAGATCTAAGTTAAAGATATTCTTAGTTAATATAGAAATATATATCAAAGCTAACCAGATCACTAATAACAAAAAGAAAATGATCTTTGTGGCATCATGCTTTACCAATGCAGCAACAGAATAGATACAGTCTATGCTAAGTGAATTATACACTATCAATAAAGGTAATTAGGGAACTATCACTAGAGAACTATTTTCAAACTACAGTATGTTCAAATAGAAATTTGGAAAAATGTTTAGAAATATTAATGAGCTATAGACTATAAAAAGATAACTAAGATATCTATAATAAACTAGATCTGCTTAGTAATTAGCAACTAAATTCTGATAGATAGTAATACCACTGCATTATAATAATGCTATTTAAATTACAATCTTTGAGAATATGCTCAAAGAAGAAGTCTAGATAGAACTTATTAAACTCAACCGACCCAATAACATTGATAGATTTATTGAGATGGTGGTTAAGATTAACAATAAACTATTCAAGATTAAATAGAAGTGATAGAAGTTTTAGAGATAGAAGAAAGTTAGAAGATTCCTTTAGTATACTAATATATTAGTAAAACAAGGAACCCAATACGACAAGGATAGCAATGTTAAGATGTAGCTTAATAATATGATTAGTAAAGAAGAAATAGCTAAGCATAAAGAAAACAAAGCTTATTATAAGTATGGATAAAAAAGATACTTTATATAACAGTGCTGATCAGAGTAAAATAAATAGAACAATAACATCAGCCTTTAGAAAATAACAATAATCTATCAATAAATTGTGGCCATATACCAGACAATTATAATCTCCTTAGACAGTGAAAAGAAAGAGTCAAAAAATAAATAGATTAATAAAGTTAAGGACTTCTAAGAATCAATATTAGAAAAAGAAATATACAATACACTCAAGAATTTTAAGCTAAAAGATAGCTCTGGATAATCTAAGAAACACCTCAGATAGAGTTTAGAAAAGGAACTACCTTAGGAAAAAGATACTAATCTAGAAGAAATATAACCTTATCTATAATAAGGTCAAGAGAAAGAACTAATTAGAGAATTTTATAGAGAAGACCAATATAATAAAACTACTAAACAGTATATTAATAACCTTTTATCAGGAAATGAAAGCCAATATCCCTTGATATTTCAAGATAGTAGAAAAGATAAGAAAGTTAATTACAAGGACTTAGATTAAGAATTAAATACTTCATAATAATCACAGTTAGCAAGAACAACTAATCTTAGAAAAAATATTATAAGAGTGATCAACTAAACAAATAAAATAATCAGACTATTCCAGAAACAACTACTAATTATAAAGAAAGAATAGGATTTAGTCTTAAGAACTAATACGACAGTTCTAGGAACAAGAATTAAGATTCCAGAAATAAGCAAAGAAGAACTAGAAACAGACAGTAAAGACTTTGAAATAATAGAGAAATTCCCTAAAATTAACTATAAAGAACTAAAATAAGAATGTAGTTATAAATCACCTAAACCAGTATATTAGAAAGACTTTATTCAGATATACCAATAACACATCCTTGAATATAAAGAATACTATGAGTAGACATTTCACAAATATGATATACACAGAAAAAAGAACATTATACTCGTAAATAAATTTAAATATGTCTTACTTATTAAAGGAATATAGTTATATTATTTGATATTTAGATATACTAAAAGATATTTATATATATACTACCCATAATATAAAAAACACTATTACAAGAAAATACACTAGATGCAATGCTATGAATCAAAATATCTAACTTACCTTAAAGAAAAAGAAAAGAATAAATAGAAGCCAACAGCATTAATAATCATCTATCAACCTATCCTAAACTATCCAAAGAGCTGAAATAAATATTAATGCTATACAGAAGAAATTTAACATCCTTTCTATAATAATATTAAAACTAACCAGTACTATATAAAAAAATATCTATACTATAAAGAATAAGTCATCTATACTAATGAAGATTGGATTAAAATTGTTCTATTACAGAAATAATACTTTAAAAGATATAGAAAGAGACATTACTTTATTACCACAACCATTAAGATAGAAAAAACTGTGATTATTATTAAAGGAACAATTAACAGATATAAAGCCAAACTACTCCTTAACTCAGGAGTATTAATAAATTACATTAGCAAAGCATATATCAGGAAAAATAGGATCTAAATATATAAAATAAATCTATGATATACTATACAAAATTTTGAAGGACAAATTATGATTAAAGGATTTATATAATGAACTAAAAATATCACAATTAAATCAGAAGAATATGAAGAAGGTATCTAATTAGATTTAAATCTATTCAAATGAAAGGATTTTAATATTATACTCAGAATAACATAGCTATAGAAATATAATCCTGTTATTAACTAAAAATATAAGATAGTATTAATAGACCTAAAGATGCTATAAATAGAGTAAATAGGGATTAAACTAGATCAGCAGTTGAGGGTGAAACATGCTAAAAAAATAAACAAAATAGGCCAATAAATTGAAATATAAAGGAAACCAAAAGAAATCTACAAAAAAGAATTAAAAAAAGTACTTAACAAACTACTAAAAAAATATCAAAACTTTACTAAATTATTTATAAAAAAAGAATATCAACTACCATAATATAAAAAAGAATATAAAATAGAGATACCTTTTAAAACAGAAGTATAGATACTACAAGTAAAACAATAACAAATCTTATAAAATAAACTCTAAACTACTAAAGAATTTATTAAGAAATTCTTAGCAGCCAGTTACATCAGAGAATTAAAAGTAAAGGCTTTTACACAAGCAATGTTTATACTAAAACATAATAGATCACCACAAATAGTCATCAACTACCAAAAATTAAATAACATAACTAAAGACAACATAAATAAAGCACTATATCAAGAATAGAAGAGAGATTTATTACAAAGTACAAAAATCATAACAATATTCAATATTAAATAGGGATACTACAATCTATAAATAAAAAATAACAATATCTAAAAAACAGTATTCCTTACAGACTTAGGACTATATAAATAGCTAGTAGTATCTATAAGACTTAAATAGCTACCAGCAGAATTCACAAGGTTTATAACCTATATTCTATAAGAATATCTTAACCTCTTTATTATAGTATACTTCAATAATGTTATAGTCTACTTAAAAGATCTAAAAGAATATAATAACTATATATAACTGGTTATAATAAAATTTATAGAAGCAGGATTAACTCTTAAAATCAAGAAGTATAAATTTGACACTATATAAGTCAACTACCTAGAAATGGTATATATAACAAACAGACTAGAGATACTAAAAGAAAAATTAGATGCTATCCTTAAATAACTAATTCTAACAAATATTCATAATGTACAATCTTTTCTTAGAGCCAGCGGATATGTTTAATAATATCTTGAGAAATACTTAGACGTTATAACACCAATGATAGAATTACTGAAAAAAGATAAACTATTTAATTAGATAGCAAAGAGACAATAATCTTTTGAAAATATTAAAAAACTCATTAAAATTACGTTAATCTTATAACTATTTAATCTAGAATTATAAAGTATTCTATGAATAGATGTATTTAGATATACTCTTAGAGTAATCCATGAATAAATCAATAAAAAAGGAGAAATATAGATTATTATATTCTACTTAAGAAAGTTTATATTAATAGAAGTTAACTACAATGTCCATGATTAAGAATTACTTGTAATAATTTAAACATTTTAATAATAGTAACACTATCTCTAAAAAGTGAAATATAAAGTAATTATCAAAAATAATTATCATAATTTAAAGTACTTTATAACAATAAAAGAATTATCTGAAAGATAAATATGATAGGTTAAAGAACTAGCTAAATTTAATTATAGAATTAAATATATTCCAAAAAAATAAAATGTAGCTACAGATATATTAAATAGACAACTAGATTATATAATTAAAATAGAATCCCCTAAGACAAACATTCTGTAAGAAGAATTAAGAGTTCTATGCCACAATCATAATATAATCATTACAACTATAATAAGAGTTATTAATAATAATCTATTCTACAAATAAATACATCAGGAAACCAATAAGGATCAAAAAATATAAGAAGAATTACAAGCCAGACAAGTTACAAAAAATATTCAGAAAAACTTAACAATATAGAATAGAATGATTAGAGTACTATAGAATATAACTATAGAAGTCATTCAGTACTACCACAGTCCTCCAACAAAAGGATACCAAGGAGTTAAAAGAATAATCAAAATAATTATCTAAACATTCTACTTTCCTTATATCTGAAAAAGGGTTGAGAATTATATCAGAAACTATGATGAATATAATAGAAATAAAACAGTATACCATAAACCCTTTAGAAAAATACAAATACTAGAAGTACCAGAAGAAGTATGGAAAAGTATTACTATTAACTTTATCCAAGGACTACTATAGTCCAAGAACCCAGTAACAAGAGTTATCTATACTGATACCATAATAACAGTCGATTAACTTATAAAATATATTATCCTAGAACCAATACTAAAAGATATAACAGCAGAATAATATATAAAATTTATGTTATAAAAAGTTTTTGTATAGACTAGATTACTAAATAAACTTATTATAGACTGAGATAAGTTATTTATATCCAAATATTAGCAGACAATTATAAAAGTATGCGGAATGTATCATAAACTATCAACTATAAATCACTAATAGACTAATAGTCAGTCTGAAAGAATAATTTAAATAGTTAAATAATATTTTCGATACTATTTAGACTAAGAATAAGATAATTAGATAAAACTATTACCATTAACACAGTTCACATTAAATAATACAGAAAACGCTATAACAAAATAAGTTCTACATTTTATAAATCTTAGATAACACCTAAGAATAATATAGTCTAAAGTACCATGAGAAGGATTATCTAAAGCTATAATAATATAAGCCAACAAACTATAAATACTCTATTAGATAATATTAAAAGATATCAAATGGACTAAAAACTAAATAAAGACCTACTATAATAAGAAATATAAGAATGTGTCAATCTTTAAAAAAAAAAAGAAAGTTTACTTATTATAACAAACAATTAGATAGAAAAATTTCAATATTCTAAATAAAAGACTAAGTAACAAACTTAATATTATTAAATATAGACTTTTTATAATTTAAAAAAAACTCGCCAATAATAATTACAAATTCTAACTACCAGCAAGAATAAAAATATACCCAGTATTTTATATCTCATTATTAAAATTAATCAAAAATCTAGAAAATAGTAATAACAAAACAATTAAAAATAAATATAAAGTTAAAAACATTCTAAAGAGAAAGTTAATAAAAGAAAGAATCTTTTACTTAGTTAGCTGGAAAGAATATAGATCTAAATATAATTTATAGAAACTAGTTAGGCATTTAAACTGCTCTGAAAAGATTTAAGCGTTTCACTAGAAAGAAATTTAGAAAAGATATAGTCAAACTTGTTGTTAAATAATATAGAAAACTTCTAGATAGCAGCTATAATTATTTTATTTAATTTTTATAGCTTAGCCTTTTATTTCTATTCTTTTTTCTTCTTTTCTTCTAAACACTCCAACTCCTCCACATCCTTAATATCTATTTGAATAAACTAACCGGCGTGCTTCTAAAATAGCTTCTACTGTTTCTTAAAATAAAAAAGTTTTATTAAAATTATCTCCTTATCCTTCTTAATTTTCTTTTAAATAGTTAACAACTTCTTTTATACCAAATCTAAAGATATTATCTCAACATAGCAACTATGACTGCTGCGAACACATTCACTATAATACTTTAAAATTTCTAATTTAATATACAACTTCTCTAAGAGAGCATACTTGTGGCAAAGAAAAAGAAGAATAATCCTAGTTTTAATAATACAGGTAAATAAATTATTTTTATTAATATTTTACTTTAATAATATGGTTAGAACATCACCACTAAGAATATTAATGAAAAAGAATCAGTCTACCTATATAACAGGGACCTGCGACTATTTATATGACTATTAAGACACCAGCCTTTGAAAGAAGGGATTATCATAAGAATCAATAATACTTAGCTAATAGATATAACAACAGACGCTAGTTATATAAGCAAAGGTTATTAGATATTCTCATAGGATAGAATCTTTGATTATATCTAAAAAAGAAGAAATACCTACACTTATACTCCTATATAGAATGACTCATTAAATAGAAGCCTGTGTTGTATAGAAATAGTTTCTATACAAAAACAGACTCTATATGAAAAGAGATTCTATACAGAAAGGATCTCCACATAAAAAGAGTTTCTATATAAAAAGACCCACTTTATTTAATCAAATTTAACGTCTATACCGAGCCCTAGGCTATGACAGACAGCGATTCGTGTGGATTAGGCCTGCTTATAGGGGTTGCCCCCTATAAACCGGTGCCTCTACCCCTATTGGATCCATGCTTTCAAGGTATCTTGCACTTTCCTCGCCCCAAGCCACTTATATGCGCAGGACGATTCGGGGGCTTATAGTGGGTAACAACCACTACCCCCTCCTTATGGCCACTAACGTTTGGGCGTTGCCTACAATAGCAGGCCACCCCTGCCCACTATCCTTACCCCTCTCACTCTCCCTCATCCAGGGCCTCAATGCCCCAATTATCAGTCTTATAGACCTGCTCCCAGGCCTGTTGGTTATCCTCTCACTCCCTAATAGCCCCTATAAACACCAGCAGCGCTGTAGTGGCCTTTGGGTCCTGGAATAGGCGTGCTTCAGGGCACTGCTCGCTATCCTACAGAGCCTTTACCCCCACTTCAGCCAAGCCGGCATATAGTTTTTCCCGCTAGTAGCACCACTGTCGACAGTTTGTAAAAAGGTGTCTTACCATCTCAGTCCCCCTAGAGCACCCCAAGCAATTAGAGAAGTCTCAGGCCTTAATTCGGTGCAAATAGGCCCCAATTAGTGCGTGGCCAGTCTTAAACTGATAATATCACCACACTAGGTACTTAGGGGTGTTCGCCAACATTGGGTCAAGCTTCCATCCCCAGAGGGGATAGTAGGCCTAGCTTACCCACTGGGCACACTTTACAAGCTTTGCAGCAAGCCAATTAGCCCTGGCAGCTCTATAAGCTTCGGTACAGACCCATTGAGCATGTACCAGTGAGATACCTGAGTATTTGCCTGTTTAAGGCTTCCCCACAGCTTTCTTGGCGGCTTTATCAGCCTCTTCATTACCTGGGACCTTCTTATGGCCTAGCACCCAGCATATAGTAACCCTACAGCCGGTAACCTACAGTTCCTTAGCTAGATCATGTGCCCGCAGCACCAGGGCTTAGCTAGGGCCTGACTGGATATACTAAAGCCTGCCTATAGCGGCTTAAGTATCAAGAAACACCCTAATTAGCTCTCTAAGATTCTCTGCCAGCACCCACTCTAAGACTTCAACTACTCCTATTAATTCTATATTAAAGACTTCGAAGCCTACACCTAAAAAAGCTAGACACAACTTCCAGGGGCCAATAAGTAGCTTATAAGCTACCACAGCGCCTACACGCTAATTGTCTAACCTGGAACCATCTAAATAAAGATTAGTATTCCTTATCCTACTTAGAGAGTCTAAGACTAATTACATAGCAGTTTCAAAGGAGTCTATCCTAAAATCTAGTGGTATAGACCTATTACCAAGCTCTATTATATACTCAAAACTCTAGAAAAGATCAGCAGTCAAAACTTCTCATAACCTACAGGCCAGGCCCATGCCCAGCTTCCAAAGGCCTTAACAGGTTGGTATTACCCAAGCTCGGTCTTCTAGCGGCTGCTCTCTAGGCTATACATAGGCATCTCCCTCCCTAAGTGTTATAGAGAGTATTTCTGCTGCTAGATACCCCTAGGGAAGTCCTAGGAGTCTTAGGATATACTGCCGCTGTTTACTATCTAATAAGGCCTTTACTGATTCCAAAGCTGCCTCCCTTATAAACAGTCCTAATGAGATAGACTTCAGTATGCCTGTGACTACCCAGGTCTAGTTATTAATTAGGCCCTACAGTCCTTCTAAGCAGTTCTTTTGCCCATACCACTAAAGCTCAGCCCCATAAAGCACCACTAACTGCGCGGTGGCCTTTTAGATTCATTATACCAGGCCTAGGGGGAACCCCTGGGCCTTACACAATGCCCGCACTCATCTTTCAGTATTTTGACCTTTTTATAGGCAGTACTTATAGTAGACTTTAAGGATAAGCTTTGGATCTAGTAAGACCCCTAACCACCGGATGGCTGTTGAAGAGAATACCACTAAAGCGTCTTCTACCTACACCCTAGCTTCCTAGACCTAATTTTTATGTTCCCTGCTGATGGCCCTAGAGAATAGAATGGCCTCTGTCTTTTTAAGATTGAATTTGACGCTATTTGCCAGTCCCCACTCAATAGCAGCTTTTGCCGCTGCTTCTAGCTGCCTGCAGATCTCAGAGACCGAGCTTCCCTGGGCTACTAGGCCTATGTCATTGGCATAGGACAGGGCCTTGATCCCTGGCATCTGCTGTTCCATAGCCTGAAACACACCTTAGATATAGATAAGAAAGAGGATTAAGGAGACCGGTGAGCCCTAGGGTAGCTTTGAGTCAATAGGCTGTTCAGGGGCTTTATAACCATCAATTATGAGGCTGATCTTTCTATTTGTAAGGAAGGATAAGGTCCACCTTATAAAGTCATTATCCAGGCCTGCAGCTTCCATAGCCTTACTAAGCTTATAGGGGTCAACATGGTTAAAGGCCCCTATAATGTCAATAAAGATAGTGCCTGTGAGAAGCTTTTGAGTCTATCCCTCGTATACTGTTTGCACGAGGTAGGCCACTGTGTCAATAGCCCTACGGCCCCGCCTGCACCCTATTTGTCTAGGGTATAAAGCCTTCTGGGCTTTATACCAGTCTGCTATAAAGCCTACAGCCAGCTTCTCAACAACCTTGTCCAGGCAGCTAAGTAAGCTTATTACCTTCTAAGCCTTTACCTGGGTGTAATCAGGCTTCCCTAGCTTCTGAAGTAGAATGTCTTTAGCGGTCTTCCAGGCCCCTGGGTGCATCCCAAGCCGAAAGCACTGCCTAGCCATCTCTATGATTTGGGGTGAGTCTAGTGCCCAGAGTAGCCGGTATGCTTTAAAATTGAGCCTATCGGCCCCCGGAGCTTTCTTAATGCTCTGGCTGAATAGGGCCTAATACACCCGCTCTGGCGTTATAAGCATATAGGCCTGTCCACCTGGCAGCTCCCCAGGAGGGGAGCTACGGGGGGCGTTAGGAAATACCATTTCCCTGATTAAAGCTTCTTTATCGGCCATGGTAGTGGCAGGGGGAGCCCCTAGATCCAGGCCTTGGAGTGCTGGGGTGGTGAGATTAGTCCGTGGCTTAGTATACTATAGGGCTATCCAACACCTATTAAGATCTCCTGGAGAAGGCTTTTCCAGGCCATCCCTAGAGCCTTTAGAAAAAGGATTCCCAGTGGGGTTCGAACCTTTTTTCCACTCTTCCTTCCCCCCAAAGCCTTCCTCAACAAGGAAGACCTCCTAGCAGGTCCTTTTAGCCACCTTTATTTCATAGTAATAAACAGTTCTTGCAGCCTTAAATTCAGTGTCGGTACAGGCATAGGCCTGCCACCACTTACAGACTACAGCCCATAAGCTCTGGGCTTGCCGCAGCTCTAGCTTCTACCACCACTTAGAGCGTACATAAAGCCGTACTGCTTTGGCATGCCTATCAAGTACGCTGATTAGAATGTCCTGCACCCAATTGGCCTCTCTAGCAAGGTCTTCCTCAGTACATTGATCACTAAGAGGGGGGTGGCCTACAGCCTCTAAGGCCCAAGCTGCTGTGGCCAGCTTTAGGGCTTCCTCGTTTACCTGCAGAGCTTCTATCTGCCACCCAGTAATCTCCCCGGAGATTCCTCCTGGGGGGGGGTTCTAGGGCTTCCCAGGCTAGGACGATAAGCTCATAGTCAGATGTTGTAGGCTTATCCTTATCCACCTCCCAGGCTTACAGAGGCCCTAGGGTTGGCAAGAATAACACTAAATCAATAATTAACACCCCCTCGGTCTTCTTATAGCGTGTGGCCTCCCCCAATAGGTTATTAACATATAATAAGTGCCGCTCTATAAACTATTCCAAAAGCTCAGCATTAACCTAGCCCTTGGCCAGTAGGTTCCACAAAGGGCTATAGACATTAAAATCACCCACTAATAAGTACCTACCCACTATAAACAGGTCCCAGTCTGCGTCCTCAATAGCCCAGCGTCGTCTAGGGAAAGCCCCTTACCACCAGTAACTAGCCCCAATCCACACATCATAGCAATTAACTATTCTAGTACGTCAGGGGACATACCCACTAATTATTAATGCTTCCCATATGTCCAGGGCCTGTAAATAGGGATAATCTACTAAATCAATACAGTTCTCGACCCTAACCACCCCTATAAGGTCTTTACAGATGGCCATAAACACCCATTAATCCCGCTTCTCCCCCCCTGGCCAGTACAGCAGATAGCCTAGATAGGAGAAGTCATAAGCAATATAAGGCTCTTGCAGACATATAATACCTATTTACCACTCTATCCCCGCTTCTAGAGCCCCTAAGGTTGCGGGGTAGATACAGCCGCAATTATATTAAATAATTAACATTAATAGGGGCTGCAGCTCCAGGCGTTGGTATTGGACACAGGGATAAATACAGTAGGGATAATATCCCTAGGGCATCTTCCATAGCGTCATCGACCTCCCTAAGCTTTGGGGCTTGGGGGGCGTCCTGGGTAGTAATTAGGGAAGAAGCCTCCTCAGCAACACCTTTCCATTCAGTCCATTCAGGGAAGAGAGGGGGCATAACGACCTTTACACCAGGGAAGCGCTTATGGAGTCGCCGGCAGGCCTCCCGAAGCTTGGGGCACCCCAGGGAATCAGCCTGGTGCTTCCCCCTACAGTTGCCGCATTTAGTAGGTGCATACAGGCATAGATGGCCTGTTTAGGCTCTACAGTCTAGCACATTACAGGTGTGCTCTTGGGCTTCATAGGCGCCAGCACACACAGTGCAGAGTGATAGTCAGGTACCGCAGCCTCTATAAATTTGATAGCCAATGCCACAGCATCAGGTGCAAACAGTGTCTTTACCCACTTTGTGATAAGGGCTGGTAGGGTGCCTGTTGCCCCCAAAGCATACACCCCGGGCAAGTAGCCTGCGGGCGTCATCTAGGCCTCCTACTGTTATAACGATAGTAAAGAAACACTGCTTATTAGTCTGGATAACCGCTATCGGCTTGATCCAGGTAGGGTTTCTCATTAGGGTGCATATGCCCCCTAATTCAATTTCTTCCCTAGCTAGGCCTAGCCCTGAGGCGCTATAGCGGGCTACCAGCACCACATACACCTTAATCTTGTGCCACTGTTGGTCTGCTTCCACTAAGATGACTACGGGGTCGACCCGGTGGCAGGCAGCCACTAATAGGTCCTTATAGGCTGGTAATAACAAGCCTACGGTGCTTCCTTAGTCCAATAGAGCTGAGATAGCCCCTAATTCGGTGTAATTGGCGTCTATTACCCTGGCGAAGTTCGGGAAGCCTACCTGGGCTAGGCAGCGGTTAAGCTGCAAGATAACATCAGCTTTAGACTTTCTAGAGGCGGTGCGGCCATTTTCACGCCTAAATATAAGCCTGCGGTCTCCCTTGTTGCTTCCGCGAATAGGCTTCAGGCTCCCTGGGTCCATTTGGACTTTTGGGGGCTGGTTCGGGGAGTAAGCCCGTTTTTTTGTAACGATTTGCCACTCCTGGGCATTGCTGGCTGCTATATCGGCCCACTGGGGGCCTGCTGCGGGCTTCACCCCAGGGGGTGGTTTTGATATCGGGGGTGAGGCTCTGCGTGGCTCTATGGGCTTAGCGGCCCTATTCGGGTTAGCTTGGGGGCCATGGGCGACCTCTGCAAACGTCGTCCCCTGGGATGGCAGAGGCTGTTGTGGGCCCTGGCGGTCGTCCCCTGACGATAGGGGCTTTAGGGGGTGGTTTGGGGCGTTCGGGGAGGCCTGTTGAGCTTCTAGGGTTGAGAAACGGCGCTCCAGAGCGCCCAATTGGCCTGTGAGGCGCTGCTCCATAGCCTCTACCAGAGAGGTCATATAGGCCTTCATAGCGGCCATCTCCGCGTGCAGCGCGCTATTGCTGCTTGCAAAGTGGCCTAATAAGGCCTGTTCCATGTCCTTGTAGACTAGGCCGATTAGGGCCTTCATGGGGGCTCTTTCTGCCCCGTCAGGGCTGTGTTCCTGTAGTCTCTTCCCTAGAGTTTTAGGTGCTTCCTAGGAGCCTGGCACGCTGCTTAGGGGGGGAAACAACTCCCTAGGGTTGATTTCCAGGCTAGGCAAGAAGCCCTCGCTCTGAGGGACTGTTGCACTTGCCTCAGGGGGCGCTGGTGGTGCTGTCCCCGCTGGGGTGCCTATATAGGCCCCTACGGGATTCACCAGACCTAGCGCCTGCCCCCCTGGGTCTAGGGGGTGGTTGTCGATATTGGGGAGTCCAGGGGCCATAGCGAAGCCCTGGATGCCTTCCAGTAGCATTGAATTTCAAAAGGTTGATTTTTGATTTTCCCGGCGGGTGTTTTTAGAGTTAGAAGACCCACTTTATAGACTTAAGTATATAACTGCATAATTAATATAGTAAGACTATACTAAAGAACTATATACTAATATAGTCAAGCAGAACTTGACTATACTTGCTATATTTAGGATCAGCTATATAAAGACACTTATTTACTATTATATATCTAGCTTATTATATTTTATTCTCTTAAATAAATAGCATACTACTATTACTCTTCAACATACTTTACAGCCTATTATTATAATAGTACTCTACTTATCCTAGGATTGCTTTATACAAACTTCTCATCTTGCCTTCTGTTAGCAGAATACCCACCCCAATTCACATCTTGGTGACGAGTTGTTGAACCGATTGACACACCGCACCCCATCCTTTTAAACTGGCGTCCACTGCTATGATAAGAATAAAAGGATCCTATATATAGTCAACCAGCCTCACACAGGGAAACTACAAAAGCTTTTCTTTCAGTATAGCAAAGACTTCTTTTTACTATACAGCCCAGTAGAAAATGATGCCTTTTTTAAGCAATATATACAATAGAGTGGCGATAACAGTAAAGAACTTAATAATTATATAGAAAAAGATAGCAGTACTTACAAAGCTTTATATTTCTTTTACTAATATTAAAATTAGCTAATTAATAATCTTTTTAATCTTTAAAGCGTCAGGATGTCTTCTATCATAGTCATATGCCCATCTAATTATCTTTAACCCTAGAACGGCAAATTAAGATTTCTCATCTAAGATTATTATACTTAATAATTCTACTAGATACAGAACATAGTCAAGGTTTTGAATATGTTTATAGATATACTTCTAAACCTCTAGCAACTGTTCTGCGTTATTATACTTTGTACAAAGGCCTTTCATACTAAAATTATTAAGAAAGACTCAGGCCTTCTATAGGATTATATCTTTCAATACTTTTATCACGACCTGTTAAAACTATAGGACTAAATTAGAACCACTCTATATAATTGTTATATGGCGTAATAACCCTAAAGACATTATGACTTCTATGATATCTTGATCCTGCGCTGTGAGCGGTAGCTAATTGTATTCTAAAAATAAATTAATAAGTAAGGCTACTGATATTCCTATAAAGTCTTTTATAAATTTGTTATAGTCTAGTGGCATTATAGTGTTCTATATGGTAATCTTATTCTCATATTAAGCAGCCGAGACTATTTTATATTTTCTATTTTTCTTCTTTACTAAGAACTAAGGATTCTGATAAGGACTATAGTATTGTTCTATAATATCAACCTGCATTCATTCATAGAATATCTTAGTGATGATAGGTAATAATGCCTTTAGCATTCAAAATCCTGTAATCTATTATACTTCATGCAGTACTATACAGATTCTTTGTGGAGGTATAACTTCTTCTTAGCATCTGCCTATTTCAGACTATTTCTAAACAAGTGCTTCTTTATAGTAGAATAATATTTCTTACAGTAGTTCTTATTTCTAGAGCTATAGATCATCGCCTATAAGTATCTTTAAAAGTTGGCCTAGCTGTAGGCGTGTTCCTTTAAGAAAAGACACGATACAAGGACATAAAGTATTATTGGATTAAAAGCTTTACTTATCTAATAGCTTTCTAATATAATAATGCTGGAAATAAAGCTTTTACTAATTATTATCTCTATTAGGTATCTCTCCATCCAATGACCTGTCTAGGTTGACTAGATTAATCTTATCTGTCTTTCTTTTGTATAGTATCGCTACATATATAATTGTGTGTTGTCCAGAGAATCTTCTATAGAATTCTAAATTAGCTAGAGTTATTTATAGACTCGTGTGCTATCTTAATTAGGATAAAATTTACTTGTTACCTTGTAGGGTCGCTGTGGAATATTGAGATTAAAAAATTACGCGCGCTAATTTATCAAAAAATTTTACTATTTAGAAAGAATAAAATCTTAGCTAATTAGAATGTTATATTAATTATTGCTATTCACTATTATCCTAGCTACTTTCTTTCTTTTCTCTTGTTACGCTGGCTATTACAACTAATTTAACGTGTATATCTATCGCTACTAAGATATTATTTTGCTTAGTAAATATACTTTTAGCTTCCTATTTGTCTAATTTTTTGATAGCCATTTTGTCTAGATATACTCTGCTATCTTCAGGTCGCATCTAGGTTTATAAGTCTGAAAACTAATTTTCTGAGACCTGTTGCTGTTAAACACTATACCTGTCACTAACCCATCTGGGTTAGTTTCTATAGCAAACAGACTCATCAACTGCTAGGAATAGCCAAGAATAAGTTCTTAATCTCTGCTTTCAATCATAAAGATCAGTATATGGACAACAACATTATTAATCTGAACTGGGTAGTCCTTACAACATCCTATAACAGCCTGCGTCTGGCCGTTCTGCCTTACAATAGTGAGATTTAGACCTAGCTACATCAGAAGACCTACCTCTTTTATTATAATAAATATCGCTATACTGATTTAAGCGCCTGTATTAAGAACAGCTTCCCATTCAATACCCCTGATCTGGACGTTGGTCTTTGTGATATCCATAGTATATATAGTTTCCTGACTAAACATGGGAATAGACACTGTCAATATGTAATTAACTGAAGTGATCATCTATTGAGGCTCTTTCTCTATATAAGGCTCTTTTCTTTCTTGTTCTAAAGAGCGCCGCATATTTATTAATCTAAATAATAAATCCTTGATAGTGACACCTTCTATAGTCTGCTATAGAATTTTCTTATATAGTATACTTTCTATATCATTTCTTTTTATTATCTATAGTAGCAAATCTTTAGCCAGCTTCGACTTCTAAGATATAATATTAGGATCCGCTTTAACTATAGAATTAGATACTGCGTCTATTATCTATATGTCTTTATTATTAATATTCTATATATGTGGCTGAAGTATACCACTTGTATACTACTTTAGCTAGTTAAAGAACTCCGCTTTCTGAGCCTTTATACTTAGATATATATTAAACTATTGCTTCTTTTCTGCAGCTGCTGCACTAATCTAGTATATATTGACCTCTACTACCACTATTCCAGTGTCATCTTCCTCGCTTTCATCAATATCCAGGTAGACCTCGCTCGCCACCTAGTTCAATCCTACTAATACAACCCTTATGATCCTAACACTGGTTACTCCAGCTTGCTTGGCCCCCTAGAACACGTCATAGTCTCTCTATATATATTTATATTTTAGTTTTCTGTGGTCGACCTGAACTATCAGTCTAGTATTATTAATTAACCTAATATGTAGCCGCCTATCCTAGTCCTAATAATAATATCTAATCTTGATATCATCCTTAAGAAATTTATAACTGAACTATATATATCCTGATTTCCTATAGTAGTAGCAGCTGTCTTAGTCTGTATTCAGTATAAAGTTCCTTCTTAGAATTCCCTTAATTACTTGCGGCCTATTGTTAAAATTAAGGCCTTGGTCTCTCTAACCTTCCATAAATAGGCTATCAGCATTTCTAGTCCTTGTAGTAAAAGCTAGTGTCAATACTGATATTTACTTGATTAGAGTGTTAAATCTTCTTTCTATATTTAATTATTTTTTATAGATAGCCCTATTTGTAGGAATCTTCTAAAAGAAATTCTTAAGGGTAGCTTCTTTAGTAATTAATTCAAAGACTATATAGCTTTAGTAGGATTATAATTCTAGTGCCAGTTCACCTATCTAGTAAAACCATGATAATTCTTAACTAGCATTATATCTATAATAGTTCTTTTAACAATTCTTTTTCCTTTTAAGCTTCTAAACTATCTTCTGCAACTGGTTAAATAAGACACTGCGGAGGTCATTAGTGTCTATATCAGCCTTATCTAGCACCTTCTCACGTAGCGTTTCAGGAAGTCTACACAAGAACCAATCACAACGCGTTATTCCATCAATGAAATCCTGGTCTAGAATCTGCCTAAAGATCAATGTGTACTTACATAGGTATAATACTGTGCTTGTATCCCAAGATTTCCATTTATTAGAATAGCTGCTTAAGAATTCTTAGGAGTAAACAGTTTACTCGGTATTATTCTGACAGAATTCCTTCTTTAACTATGTATATAACGCTTTCTATTCTCTAAGCTTATATTCACTTAGAGTTCTGATCCATTAACCAATAGAAAAGCTGCAATAATCTAATAATAAGTCTACCATAAGATCCTCCCATAACATACTATAGCTTTTACATATCAGTTCAAATCTTATTAAGAAATGTGACACTTCCTCTCTGAAGAAATATAGTGCACCTGCTGTCTAAGGCACCAGTATTGGCATATATACTATATTCATCAGTATTCCAGTGGATATATACTATGCAGAAGAAACTATAAATCTGTCTATCTCTAAAGCTTACTGTTCTGGCCTTATGTCTATCTTAGGATTCTTAAGCGTGTTAGATATAGATATGTTATAATAGCTTCTATTTTAAAGTTGACTAGTACTTGTTAAACTTCTTTCTTTAAACTTATACTTTCCCATTCTTTTTCCTTTTAGTGACACTAATCAAGTATGTCCTAGATGTCAATTTAAGGATAATAATAGTCTTCTTATTAGCTTGTCTGGAGGTATAGTTATAGGGAAATACTAAATTATCTTTTCTAAAATAGACAGTAGTTTTTTGAATAATAGTATATCAGTAGAGTCTAACTCTTAAAATAATACTTTAGAAATAAAGATGCTTTTAGTACTCTTTATTTATACTAATAAAGCTCTTAGTACATATTATAAATTGAATTTGCAATCTCTATAAATATAATAATAATCAGAATTTTTATAAATAATAATCTGTTTCTCTCTTGTAGAGAATATCTTAAAAAAATTCTTTAGTAATAAAATTAATAATAATAACCACTGCTACTGTATAAAAAAAATGATTATTGTCTATCTTAGTAGGTAGACTAACTGTTTTATTTTCTGTAACCAAGCCTCTTAGCGGATATTATAGATCTGGCGCTTCAGCTTTTTTTGCTAAGATGCACTAGATCTTTATTTATTTTTTAATTCTATTAAATAGGACTTCTCCATCATTATTTTTAACCAGTAGTGGCACTTCTTTCTTAGGATTAATAGCCGCGTGACCCGTCAATAACTTCAGCTCTGAACCAACCTTTTCCTAATTCAGCAAGGAGCTTAGGCCAGTAATCTAAAGACACCCCTTTTCTTTTTTTTCTAATTCTTTCAAGGTCAAACTGATGTCCCTAATCCTACCGCTGGATAACTAGTGAACCCTTACTGTATTTAACACACAGATTATACAAAATCCCCCACGTCAAGCTCTAATAATATAGTGAAAGATATAAATATCCTGGTAAAAGGACTAGCGCGAGATGTAGCAGGATATATATCAAACTATCATTTCCTTTACACAGGTAGAATACATACAAACAGACCAATAAAACACTTTCAAATAATAACCAAATCAATTCTTCTCTATACCGGCCGCGCTAGATGTCTATTCGCTGTCTTTTTTTCTATTTATCTGCTTAATGCTCAGATATAAATACATCTCCTTCGGCCACCAGGGAAACCACCCTCCCGAAGGTGCCAATGCAGTGGGTTTCTGTGAGGATATTATATAGAGAGCAGGCAAGAGTTGGATTTGATAGTAAAGCTATGGTTCGCTAGGTAGTCAAACTGATTGCTGATCTTCAGCAACCCCTATGCGAAGATCAGTATATATATGCTGCTTCATTAGTGGCTTGGCAACCCTCTGTGAGGCTAGTATAATAAAGTACAGTATCTGGTGTGTTTTGAAAGTTTTATAGCCTCATATTATCTCTTCTTTTTTTAAAAGCTATGCTGGTATTCTTTGTGTAGGTTCTTATAGAAGGTGTAAATAAATTTAGGTGTTATTGTTATAAGGACTAGTGTGTGTAGTGTATAGATCTATTTATGTGTGTTATTAATATATTGTTTATAGGTTGGGCTGTTGTTTATTTCTTCTTTTTTATTACTAAATAGTTTATCGCACTGCTACTAATTCTGTACTTATCTCCTCTGCTCTTTTGTTTGTTTATACTATCTAAATATAAGTAATATATCCTCTGCTGATTATTTTATGTTAATTATAATACCTGTTTAAATATTTATTCAGTTTGTTATTTACTAATAATTTATAGAATAGTTTTAAAAAAGAAGATCTTCTGCTATTTTTTAGCTATTTTATTAATTATCTTGTCCTTTAGTGGGGATATCTCTGTGTTAAGCTGTATCTGGCCAATATGTACTGCTGGTGGTGTGACTGTTAATATACTATAGTCTATAGTGTAGAAGAAATTATTGAAGAAATTACTTTTAAAAAAGAGTAAATCTGTTGCTGCTTCTTCTTTTATAAAGAAGTATGTGCGTTCTCTCTTTCCTATTAATGCTGATAGGGATGATATTGAGGATAAAGATGACAATGATAATAAAGATAATGAAATTAATACTATATTGCTTAGTATGCTGACTCTCTTGCTTTGTTATAAACTTTATATGCGTTTCTTGGAGGTACATTTCCTGCTTTACCAGCAGTACCTATGATTGTTAGGCTGTAATCCTAACCTAGAATACTTTAGTCCTAGTAATGAACCCTGCTTCTAGTGTAAAGGATTAAAAAAGTCTATAGTTAAGTACTGTCTGGTAAGTTTTTTTTTCGTTTATGTGTTTCCACAGGTGTTAATATTTATTAGGTTTCTGTAGAGCAGCTTGATTAGGCTGTTGTAATTGTAGAACTAGTAGTGATCTGTGCTGCTGGTTGGAAGGATGCTATTAAGGTATTGGATATAGTGATGTGTTGTTAGTCTAATTCTTGTTTGGCTAAGCTTTTAATTGGTGTAGGTAGTTCTGCTTTTGCTGTAGCGATGTAGGATGATTTACCTGCTATTATAATAATAGATCCTCTAGCTGCTGCTTAGCAGTCTATAAATTGATACTCTATCCTTTTTAGTAGCCCTATATTGGGTGTTGCTGCCCTGTATAGGCCAACTATATCGTTCTATATATAGTGTAGATTACCTATCCTTAGTTATAAAGAACTTTTTGGTGGTTATAGCGCTGGGTTTGATTCTGAACTTATGTGTTTATTAGCTAGAGTGTATAAGGTAACTTGTGCTTTTAATGATTATCTTCACTATTGAGAGTATATCTAAAAAATTCTTTCTTATATAGTGATGCTGCGGCTTTTAGGCCTGAATTAAAATGTGTTTACTTATCTTTTAAAGCTTTTTATGAATATCTTAATATTTTAATACAGTGTTCTATAGGGCTTATATTTAGATATCTCTGAGTGATTTAGATTTGTTTTGTTTTTTATCTTTTTTGCGCAGTATATATAGCCTTTAGATTCTTAATAGAAAATTTTTTTTGTTTCTCTTCTCTTTAGTTTGCTGGTGTAGTTCTAATATAATTTATTTTTCAGCTTTCTTTTATAAATAGATATTAAAGGTTTTAGTTTTTTTAATAGTTTCTTTTAGTTCTCAGATAGCTTCTTTAATTAGCTACTCTTTTTATTAAACTATATATTCCATTTCTCTATCTCTCTTCTAGTCCTGAACTATTCTTTGAATAGTATACTCAGGTTTGTTATCTACTAGTACTGGTCCTAGAGAAGTATGGTTCCCAGCATTGATGTAGTGCGGCTCCAGTAGAGAGATATGGAAAACTGGATAGATTCTTCTATATCTTAAAGTAAGGTCAAGTTTGTATATATTTAACCCTTATATATCTACTATTTAGAATAGATCTAGATATCTATTAGCTAGTTTTTTATTATATTAGAGCGAAGCTATATTCTTTATCTGAAGTATGACTTATTCTTTAATTTTAAATTCTTGATGAATCTTTTCTTGGTTATAGTATTTTATTTATGCTTTTTTAGCTTCTTTTAAGTGTTCCTGAATGTTTATCTGTTTGGTATAGAGCTCTTCTATTTGGTTTATGGCACGTGGCTCTTAATCCTTTGGATTTGAGGGAGTGTTTTTAGGAATATCTATTCTTAGGTCTTTTTAGAATCCTATGAGGGTTTCTATTAAAGATTGTCCTGTGATATTATTAGACTTCCGCATAACCCATTTTGGGTCGAAGGTCACGACCCAAAACCCAACCCGGTCTGGGTCTGGGTCGAAGCTTCATAACCCAGGCCCAACCCAGGCCCAGTCACTGGGGCCCCAGAAAACCCAGAAATAACCCATTTCGACCCAGTTCCGGCATAAATTATGGTATAATTATTTAAATTACACGCCGTCATTTTTCCCGTTTTGATGTTTACACTGAAATAGAACACTTTCTACCAGGAAATCAATGAAATCTTTAAGGAATTTCTTAAATATGAAAAGGGCATATCGAATTCACTGTTGCTTATCTTTTACAATGCCTCGTTCTACATGGAAAGGCCGTATCTACGGTGTGGTGGGAAAATGCGCATCTATCGTCGTACCGATGTAGTTATATATGTTAAACATATATTCACACATTATACATTTCTACATGAATCAAATAAATATTTCGGGGAATATTAGAATGTATTGAACTGTTTAAATGTTCTACTGTTGTCAGAATATCAAACCGTTCTATTGATAATTCCGACGCTTGTCAGAATACCTAGATATCTACATTTAAGTCGAAGGCTTCAACTTTGAAAGTAGGACGGGATGAATTTTTTTGGCTAGGCTTGGGGAAACTGGGGTGGGAATTGGGGTTTGACTGGGGTTTGACTGGGCCTTGACTGGGTTCTCTGGGTTGTCTCTGGGCTATTACTGGGTTATTACAGGGATAATGCATTAGGTCCACATAATATCAGTATACCAAACCAATGAATGAGAGGACAAGGATTCATTCCATCTGACATATCAATTAACTTGACTTTCTCATTTTTCTCATTTTTCTAATTGTAGTGCTTTTCCATCTCAGTATGTTATTCATATTTTCCCTTTACCTCTCCCCTTCGTGATGCTTACATATCTTTTGTCATGTCTCAAAGCCAGCTTTCCGACTTCACATCGTCACTTTATAGTGGAGATATTGATGATCTTCCATCTCTCTCAACGCAACAAATCACTCCATCCGCAAGTCATCATACAATTGATTCTGGCTTCCACCGGCCAGATGACCTCCTCGTTCCTCCTTCTTTGATACGTGTTGGACCTGATCGCCGGAATAGGTTTGTTCTCTACGACAAGATGTCACACAACGAGTTTATCGACTGGTGGTTACAGACGGACTATGGGCGGAAAAGAAAGATCAACTGGGATTCACATCGCCACACGGTGATCTGGAATAGCTACAACCAGGTTGCTGAGGGTGTAGATGGCACACCAAAGGTCATGTGCAAACGCTGTGGAAAGATTCTTGAGCATCCTTATTCCCTGAGTCTGAACAGTTCCGGCAAAGCGCAGTATCACGGCACATCAACAATCCAGAAACATCTGAAGACAGCTGGGTGCCTACGGTCGGAGAAGGGAAAGAAGGCAGAGATTACAAAGTTTCTCCAAAAAGAGGTATGTTTTAGACTGTGAAACGATACTTAGATACTAATCTATGGTATGTCTTCCTAGGGCGAAATCTCAGCAGATATACCCTTTTTACAAGAGGACTGGGAAGACGATATCTTGCAATTCCTGACTCTCAATCGGCTACCATTCCACCTCATCGAGCATCCATCATTTAAGCGGATTATCTACAAAGCGCGTTCTGCTCTTGTCGCTCCAGTGATCCCGTCTGCCGATACAATCCGTCGCCGATTAGGGAGCTTGGTCAAAGACCGGCAGCAGCGGGTTCTTCGTACGCTACCTGCTGGTTCAAAGATATCTATTGCGCTTGACTGTTGGACATCTCCATTCTCGCAGGCATTTATGGCGATCACTGGTTATTTTATCGACAGTGATTGGGTTTATCGTGAGGTGCTTCTTGGTTTTAAGCCACTTCACGGTACACATACGGGGTCTTACTTAAGTGGTGTTCTGATGGAAACCCTGGTAGAGAACAACATTGAAGATAGAGTGTTTGGGCTGACCACAGATAATGCATCAAACAATAAGGCATTAGCTGCGTCTCTCCAACAAGCTTTATCAGATGGTGTCATTATTACACGAATACCATGCCTTGCCCATGTTATCCAGCTCAGTCTTAATCAGCTTCTTGTTCGGATTAAGGCAGTTCCATCCAATGAATCCGCGGAGACAAAGTGGACAGAGAGTCAGTCCAGGCTGGTTCAAGAGAATGCGAAGCAATGTCAGATCTCTTCTACATTGAACAAAGTACGTTATCTTGCAATTTATATAAATGCAAGCCCCCAGCGCCGAGAGACATTCTACAATCTTCAGACAACAAACGTCAAGATTGTTCCCATCCAAGATGTGAAAACACGATGGAATTCTACATTTCTTATGCTTCGCCGGGCCAAACGGCTACGTGCTATCTTCTCTTTATTTTGTGCAGAGTATGACTGTGAGGAGATGCTACTTAGCGAGCACGAGTGGCGCCAAATTGACTATCTTCTCTGTATCACTGAGCCGTTCTTCGATTATACAACCCAGTTATCAAAGACTCGAGACGTCACTGCCCACTATGTGTTCAAGATTTACAACCGACTTTTTGATCATCTTGAGCGATCACAGACACAGCTACAACGGAAGCGTGTCCCATGGAAGAAACAAATGCTGGACGCACTGGACGCTGGACGGACCAAGCTTGATGAGTACTACGCTCAAACCGATACTATTCGAGGGCATATCTATGCCGTCAGTACGATGCTTGCACCAGTGAATAAATTTAGATTCTTTCTCTCTAGCGATTGGGATCAGAAGTGGCGAGATATCTATCGCAACGCCTTTCAGCAAGCCCTCATCCCATACCAAGCGCAAGTAAAAAGTCAAAGCCAGGATGCATACAGCTCTCACACTGCAGCTCAACCAAGCTCAAGGCTGGAGGAGATGCTTGATGGAAAGGATATACAGCCACGAGCGATGACTGATGAAATTAGTCAATATCTTGATAGTGGTCAGTGATTATCCACTACCTATGTATTGCTAGTTCACTAATCTTAAACTAGATACTGTTTCTGTTGGGCCACTTATCTTTTGGAAAGAGCATCAATATCGCTTTCCAGCTATTGCCGCCCTTGCGCGAGATGCGCTCTCCTTCCCAGCCACTGGTGCAGGAGTGGAACGCCTCTTTAATACTGCTCGAGATGTTTGTCACTATCGTCGTGGGAGAATGAAGACCGAGACGATTGAGGAGTTGATGATGTTTCTTTGTACATCCAAATTCGATATAGAGGCACAGGAAGCAAAGCTTCTTGAAAAATTCTTCTCACAGGATGAGCTTGAGGCGGCGAAAGAAGAAAGGGAAGAGAAGCTTAACAAGGATGAGATCAATCCAATTAGTGATACAGAGGAGCAAGAGGATGAGCTAGAAAATGGACCAGAGAATGAAATGGAGGATATAGGACTAGATACGACTTCCTTATCTGCTGCTGAACCAGATAGTCCAGGCTCACCGTCATTACCACCAACCTGTACACAGACACGGGTATCAGGGCGGAAACGTAAGAGCCGGGAAGATGATATATTTGAATATCATTAGTTAAATATGTAAATTCTAAATAAAGGCTTTTCTTTTACCTTTTTTCCTAATAAATCTGTAAAGTAAATACTCAAAAATACAACTACAAAATGCATAAGTTATGCAATTAGAATTCTTGGTATATTTGTTATGTTTGTAACCCAATTTGGGGCCCCAGGCCCAGTACTGGGTTACCCAGTCCAACCCAGACCCATTACTGGGTCGACATGTTTGACCCAAAACCCAACCCAGTCTGGGTTGGGTCTGGGTTGGGTCTGGGTTTTACTGGGTCGTGCGGAAGACTAGATATTATGCTGACTGTTATTATATATATTCTATACCAGTGGGATCTACTATAGCTAGTCTATCTGCTTATAGTTTGTATAGTATTAAAGAAAGTATTCTACTATCTAATTTTAGCGCTCTGTCTGTCTATCTATTTATAGATAGACTGTTATTAATAGTTTCTGGATTATCTTTAGATAGAAGTATATGGTTTGCTAGAATTTACTAGTGAACAGCTTATCCTGATCTAAGATGATATACTGCAGGAAGATAATCTACTGTACTAGGTTCTTTAGGAATAGCTTTACTAGTCCTTTAGCTAATAACGTTTTCTGTGTTAGCAAGTAGATAGTATATTTTAAGAATAGATTAATAATAATCAGTATAGTATTAACTGTTGCTCCCTACTATCCTATAGGTGATAATCCTATTATAAAATCTATAATTACTATTTCAAATGGTTCTGATAGAACTGGCAATAGCTTGAGTAGCTTATACTGCTGGTGCCTGTGTATCTTGACCTGTTAGCAGATAGAACAGATTTAGATATAGTAGTCTATATCAGCTTCTAATACCAATTAATAGTATTTTCAATGGATAGCCACTACAGTATAGGTTTTTCTAAAATAGCCTCCCTATGCATTATCATGGTTATTCTTCATAATTTCTAACTGCAAAGCCTTATCGGGTAGCATATATACAGTCCCCTTATACTGGAGAAGATCACACTCCCTAATACTCCATACTGAACCCTTAGCCTATCCTATATAGAGTTCTTTCAACTTCTTCTATATAAAGGCGTCCCCTTATTGATATTTTTAAAGGAGACTCTCTATATTGAGTTTTATTTCTGAATAGGCTGTCTCAGTCCTTATAGCTTTAGTTGCTAGGGACCGTGGCACCAGGAGTTCTAGACCCCCTGTATCACCAGCGGTGGTATTCTTATCCATAAGGATATTCTTCTTTTTAGGCCTGCGGGCATTTTCTTTGTTGATGGTAAAAGACGTCCTCTGAGCCTTCTGTATTTGCGCCAGTATATTCGCAGATAATTCTTAGTTATGTGGGGAGATTAGGTTTTGTTCTTATTTCCCAAAGTAACCTCTTTATAGCTTTTTCTATAGGGTTAAAAGTGTTGTTGTGTCTTTTTTAATACTGTTTATATAGTCTAGATAATGACTTGGTGCATCTATAGGATTCTTTGAACCTAGGCAGTATTCTATATTAAAATCAAATGCTGATAGATATTCTATTTATTGGATCTGACGCCTGCTGAGTTTTTTAGTGATAGTGAAGTACTGCAGATTACTGTGATTTATTAGGATTCTAATTATATGTTGGCTATTTTCTAGATATTACTATTAGTGCTTGAAAGCTTTTACTACTGTTAAAAGTTCTGAATTATATATTTTATAGCGTATCTCTAGTCTTTTGAGCTTCTGGGATTAGAAAGCTATTAGATGTTATTGGGAATCTTTAAATAGCTGAGTGATTACTGTTCCTAGGGCTCTGTCCGAAGTATCTATTTTTATGCAAATCGGGAGTGCTGGGTCATAATGTCTTAGTATAGGTTCACACTAGAACGCTTGCTTCAAGTTTAAGAAGGATTCTCTGGTTTCTAAGATTATATTAAATCCTTAGATAGTGTTATCTTTTTGGTTATTATGCTTTGTTTTCCCCACAGGATCCTTAGTTATCTTAGATAGTGGTGCTGATATATATGAAAACTGATATATAAAATTATAGTAGAAATTTGTAAATTTTAAGAATAACTAGATTTTCTTAACTGTCTGTGGTTTAGGTTATTCTGTGATGATATAAACCTAGTCTAGGTTCATTATTATTCTTTGTGGGTTTATAATGAATCTAAGATATTCTATAGTGTTTACTCTGAAGCTATACTTGCTTTGTTTGCAGTATAAGCTATAGCTTTTTAATTAGCTTATAACTTCCTGCACCTGGGCTTTATGTATCTGTAGGTTGGCTGAATATATGATTATATCGTCTAGATATATTACTATATAGGTGTTTAATAGGTTCGATATTGCCTTATTGACATATGCCTGGAATGTGGCTGGTGTATTTGTAAGACTGAATGGCATTATCTGGTATTTAAAGTGGCTATAACAGGTTTAGAAAGTGGTCTTTTACTTATTTTCTGTTTGGATTCTGATATGATGGTATGTATCTTTTAAATCTAGTTTAGTAAAATATTTCGCGCTAGTAAAGCGGTCTAATATCTCTTGGATTAGAGGAATTAGGTAATGGTTCTTTACTATAATTGTATTAAGTCTCTGATAATCTATACATAGTCAGAGCTCATTATCTTTTTTTGGTATAAAAAGGATAAGGACTTCTGCTGGGCTTTTAAATAATTTAATCTAATTTTTTTTCTATGTTTTACTTAGGTAGTTCTTTAAGACCTTATATTCAGTTTCTATGAGCCTATATATAGATTTGTAAAGAGGAGCTGTTCTTGGTTCTAAATCTATAGTATAGTTATGTTCCGCATATTTAGGCAGTATATCAGCAGCTCTTTCTAAGAATATATCTATATAGTTAGATAGATAATCTAGCAGTTGAAGCTTATTTATTCTAGATATCTCTGTGTCTGACAGTGCTTTCTAGATATATGCCCTATTATCTTTTTATAGGATATAAGTGGCATATAAGTGTAAGCCTAATTCTAATACGTCTTGGGGGTCTATTCAGTATGCTATGCACCTGGCTATCAGGTTTTTATATGCTTTATGGGGAGATATAGTCTCTATCTCTTTGGTCAACGCATGGTCCTGGTATCTAAACCGCCCTGTGATCTAATCTATGTCGGGATTTGTTTTTTTTAATCAGGGCATACTGAGGATTATGTTATATCTATTGATATCTATTATATAAAAGGGGTGTCTGCTTATTTAGGTCAGCTCCTCAGAGTCTGTGACTCTTATATCTGTGTGGCGTTGTCTGTATATTTGGATAACTCGCTTGTTAATAGCTTTTACTAGCCTGGGGGCTTTTCCAGTAGTTCTGGTAAATTTCTTAGCGAGTTCCTGGCTTACGAAATTGCCCTGGGCACTATTATTAATAAGGATCCACATCTTTGTGGTTTCTAGTAGCTTAGGAAGTTCTATTTCTATTATTAATAGTTACTTTTTTTCTATATCCCCTTTATAGGCTATCTCTAGCGCAGCCGCTACATATAAGCACTAGGGTCCTAGTTTTTTAATGGTTTAGACGCCTTTTGCGCTTTATTAAATCTTTTTTTATAGTATTTCCTTTCCTAGTGTCCTACCTTGCTATAATAGTTGTAGATAGATCTGGTCTAATCTTTTTTAGGCTTTCTATATTCCTTTTTCTTTAGATTTCCGCCACTACTTCTATCTATAATGGCCTCATCTCTTTAAAAGAACTAGTTATCCTTCTCATATTTGTCCATAGAGAATCTCGTTTTAATATAGTAATAATTTAGAACTGTCTAATATTCGTTACTGCTGCTACTATAACTATCCTGTTGTTAGGAATTTCTTGTCTTTTAATATTCAGATATAGCATTTTCTAGCTTCTATAGGAATTGCATGATATTTTTATATGTTTAGGATTTCTTTAGATATTTCTATAACTTATTTTGGATAGACTGTAGGACCTTTATTATAAGAAATTTTATATACTGTTTCTTGCTATACTATATATCTATTTAGTCTTTGAGAATTTGTAGGTAACAGGCAAATTTCTATATTGATTGACTCTCTAACTGCCTGGTATTATTATGATCTCATGTAGTAGCAATGCGAAGGAGCTTAGGATCATAAAATAGTTACTATAGGTACACTTTGAAATCTTTCTAAGTGATAGATTCTGATTCCTTCTCTTTCTGGTATATATTAAAGTTAAGAAATTGCTTAGAGCTTAGGTTGTCTAAAGCTTCGCCAACTTTATAATATAGATATTGGCTATACCACTCTGGATATCTACTAAACCATAATTCTATATATTCTATAAATATCTTGAGTTTAATTAGGAATTTCCTACTGTAGGGATTTTTTATTTTAAATCTTGAGGGGCGCTTCTCTACAGAAATTATATTAGTTTAGGGTCTCTTTTTTCTATAAGCGCTGCTGTCGGGGGTTTTGATATCTTAATTCTTGTACGCTGGTGTGCTATATAGCTGTGCTTAGATTTATAGGATCTACTGTTTTAGGTTTATAATATAAAGCTTTTGGTCTAGCTGGGTTTTTATAGCTTCAAATTCTTTTATTAATATGTCCTCCAGTTCCTGTTTTAGAAATAGCTATATTATCCCTAGGTCTAGATCTTTACTGATGGGGTGATTTTTTTCTAGTTCTACTGCCAGTTCTTTCTTATTATTATGTCTATCCAGTGTTTTTGATATATTGGGTTAGATTTCTGCCGCCAGTACGGAACGTTTGGTGGTGTTAATAGGAATAGAGATACTCCTGGTAATAACTATAATTCTAAAACTTGCTAGCTTTTTTTCTAAAGGTAAAGAGTAATCAGAATATAAGAATATTATATAGAGAGTAGACAAGAGTTAGATTTGATAGTAAAGCTATAGTTTGCTAGATAGTTAAACTGATTGCTGACCTTCGGCAACCCCTATGCGAAGATCAGTATATATATACCGCTTCATTAGTGGCTTGGCAACCCTCTGTGAGGCTAGTGTAGCGAGGTGCGGCATCTGGTGCGTCCCGAAGGTCTCACGGCCTCACAGTTTCCCCCACTGCATTATGTTTTATTCTTTTAAATAAATAATATACTACTATTACTCTTTAATATATTTTACAGCCTATTATTGCGATAGTACTCTACTCATCTTAGAATTGCCTTACACAATATTCTCATCTTGTCTTCTGTTAGCAGAATACCCACCCCGATTCACATCTTGGTGACGAGTTGTTGAACCAGTTGACAATACTAAAGGTACTTCTATAGTATATACTAAAGAAGCCCGTGGCTTTAAATTTGCATTGTAGGTAGTACTATAATATAGAGACTTACTAGATTGGGAAGCTTAAGCTAAATAAGCTAGTGTGGTTATACTGTCTGATAGTTAGGCTGTTTTTAAGATATTTCTTAATCCTTATATAGTCTTGGAACAGGTCTTTATTAGGGCCTGTTAGTGTCTGTTGGACAAATGTACTATTAAAGAAATTCTTATTACTTTATAATAGATTTCTGTCTATATAGATATCCTAGGGAATGAAGCTATTGATAAAGCTACTAAGTAAGCTGTCTAGGTAGCTATAAAGCAGCCTGAAACTACTAACTGGTCTAGACTAGATATAAGAATCAATACTAATACTAATTACTAATATTGGTTTACCGTAGTAGGCAAGCACTGAATCTATTAATCAGCTAAAGACGTCTAGAAAAAAGAGTGGAAGAAGGATAAGACTGCAGTGTCTATAAGATATTTATTAAACGCATCTACTAAGAAAGCTTTGTACTATTGGAGAGGTCTTTATAAAGCTATGGTATTAATCTTTATATAGCTATATATCTAAAGAGTAGTATTGAACTATTATTTCTGATGAATTAACTGCTAGGACTTATCTTTATATCTATGTAATCTTAAAGAATAGATTGTGTACTATATTATTATAGACTGCCTATAGTTTATTGATGATAGGGACTATATATTTAAAAAGATTTAGAATATTAAGTGTATTGCTAAATTTAATAAAATTATAAGTAAAAAAGATATGGTAGTTATTATTATGTAGTTTATAATTAATATAAATATTCTGGACTAGTTCTAAGCTGTTGATCTATAAGTAACTAGCAATATAGAGTAGAAATGTTACGGGCTAGGTCCTGTCTTACTGGCCTAATGTAGGTCCAGGAATTGAGTAGATTCGAACGTGAGAAAGAGAAGGAAAAGATTCACAGGGGTTCGCATTGTCAATACAGGTGAGTGTGGGTCTTAGGGATGTTCTAACGAATCTGGTGTAGCATCAGGAGGTTCTTTTATAGCAGATCAGATATAGACCAGGTGCAGTTATTCTATAAGAGTAAAGCTTGAGTATCTTAGGGACTAGGACCCTAATATTATTCCCCCCCTTCAGCAGGGGCGTTGTGGTGTTGGAGCTAGTGGTTAAATGCTTTAATATCTTCTATAGACCAGGTAGATTCCTATGTAGGTCGCATATATCTAGTCTAACAGACAAGGTATTGCTTCATATATCCACAGTCCTAATATATAGTCTATTCATCAAGTATACTATTAACTAGATACTCTTTATTGCCTTCTACTAGGTGTGCTAATAGTTGATAATTATATTGGGTCTGTAAAGAGAGCAGATGTATATCTATAGAATAGAGAAATATTATATAAAAAATATTATGAATAGTTTTAGGGATATTAAGTCAGTATATATAGAATCCTATTTTCTTTAATATAGTATATTTTATATGTTGGGTGTCTAGCTTCTTTAAAGATTATTTAGTTTGAATGTTCTAAAGGTCTAACTATACCTTCTATTCTATTTTATACTCTAAAAGAGTTTTTTAGTAATAGTTTGTATTATTTTCTATTCACTACTATACTGTAATAAGCTTAGTCTATACTATATAAAAGGCCTATTATAGCTTAGTAACTATATTGTTTATATATTTAATAGTGGGTCTTTACTACTTAAATGTGGGGGTAGCTTTATCTAACTAGAGTGGTTTGATGTTGTATCTATAGATTAGAAAGAAGAGGCTGATACTAATTACAGTAGCATCGCGTCTATTTATTATGAGTTGTATAGTTATAGTTAGTGAGCTCTAGTTGGTTTAAAGATAGATATAGAAGTTCTATAGGTATTTTTCCACTATAGAGTTAGCATGCTCTGTCTATCTATTAGTTTAGGGATAGTGCGTGGTTGATAATTATCTTGTGATCTTTAGATGTTCATATATGCCTTTTTAAAGATTATTAATAAATTGTGTGTCTTAATCTGATATAATACTGCTAGGCAGTTTATATTTGTATATAAATTGATTAATAAATATTAATATTACTGTTTTGGTATCTATGTGTTTGCATAGTACCAATATAATTCCTTTTCCTAGTCAGTTAATGATCACTATAAGATTTGTATTTCTATTAGATATTAGAAGTTTCTTTATAAAATCTATACTAATATCTTGCTATATTTGTGAGGAGATAAGAAGTAGTTTTAATAATCTTTATTAATATTGTCTCTATATAGTGTTCGTACCATATTTGTTATAGTTGTCCATGAATCTTTGGATATTATTAGATAGGTTCAGTCAATATAGTTGTTGGGCTATGATAGTATAGATTATATTTCAGTCTGGATGTCTGATGAGATAGGAGTTATATATTTCTTGTATAATATAAATATATAGTGGTTTACTGTCTAATACCTATTATCAGTTTTAAAATAATAATTAGTCCACTGTATTAATTGTATATTTGGATATCATAGTACAAAGTTATAAGTTTTAAGGAAACTATAGAAGTTTCTAGTATACAGCCTCTTTAATTTGTTTATAATTCTTATCTTTAGCTTTGGCTAGTTGTCACTGTTCTTTAATTAACATTAAGTGCTCTATGTGGGTAGTGTAGATATAGGGTTTAGATATAGTGTTCAATAAGCGACCTTAAGGAAGTTGTTCTAGATAGTCTCTCTATACTTTGTTAGGATTAATAAGATGTTTATTTTAGTATGCTAGACGTTCATCGTCAATCCTATTAGGCATATCTTATGAGTGTTGTGATAGTGCATTAAGTCTAGCAGCTAGTTGTCCTAACTGGTACTAGAGCTTATAGTTGAAGTATAAAAGTATATCAGCCTATCTTATTTATTTTTTATTTAATCATTAAAGCTGCATAAAGTATTTAAGATTTTAATAGTTAGTCAGAATAGTAAACTCTTTAGTATTAATTAGTTTAGATTTTTATTGCTTTAGACACACTATTATTGTCAATAGCTCCTTATTATAGATCTTGTAATTGTACTCTATAGATATATATTTTCAGGAGAAATAGGCGCAGATTTATAGAAGTCCTTTGTTATTATACTATAATAATATCCCCTCTATAATATATCCTAAAGAGTCAGCTTCCATGATTGTATCCTGATTAGGGTTGAATTACACTAGTATTAGGTCGCTTATAAATATTTGCTTTAGTTATTCGAAGGCTTTATTAGTAGCTTTAATCTAAATAAAAATAGTTTTCTTTTTAGTTAGTTCTGTCAGTGGGCAGATTATATCGGAATATCCTTGGATAAACTGTTAGTAGAAATTTACAAACCCTAGGAATAATCACATGTCTTTTATACATATTAGGACTTTCTATTCTAAAATAATAGAGACTTTTACAGGGTCTATTTAGATCCTTTTTCTAGCTTCTAATATAAATCTAAGGTATTTTATTGTCTACACTTTAAACTTGTATTTATTAATATCTAGCTATAGTCCTATAGTATATAAATATTCTAGTATCTTTATTATCTATTTCTAATAATGTGTATAGCTACCTTCTATAAAGATAAGTATGTTGTCTAGATAGACAGATATAAAGTTGTTTAGGAACTCGTAAAGGGTCTAATTAATATATTATTGAAATATATTCAGTGTATTGATAAGGCTAAAAGATATTATTAGCCATTTATAGAGTCTGAATCTGGTTTAGAAAGCTATCTTCTACTCATCTCCTTTGGCAATATATATCTTATAGAAAGCCGCTGTAACATCAAGCTTTGTAAACCATCAGACTTTAGATATTTATTATAAGGTCTCATGTATTAATAGTAGTGGATATTAATCCCTTTTTATTATAGTATTAAACACCTAATAATCTATGTAGAAGCATAGTCCTCCTCTAGGTTTCCTTACAAATAATATCAGCGCTACAGCAGACGAGTTACTTATATATATAAAATCCTTCAACAGTAAGTTATAGAGAGTTTTCTATAAAACCAGCAGTTTTTCCCATGACATATTATAGAAAAAATCCTATAGTATCTCTGGCTTATACCTCTTCGCGTCAGTATCAATTAATTCAATCTAATAGTTAATATTCAGACACAATAATAGTAGCTTATTAGCTTCCTTCAGATCGAATAGTTCTAGGAACTTATGGTAATACTTAGATAGTTTATTCCTTAAATCTATCTGTAGTTTCGGGGCTAAAGCCTTCTCAATATCCCATATAGAAACTGTAAATATATTAATCTCCTTTTTTCTACTTCGCATCCTTTTTAAAGCGTTCATTACAGCTGCACTAATCTGTCAAGGGGGGTACTCAAGTTATAACAGGTTCTTTTTATCAACAGATATTCTGTTCCCAAATTCCAGTCAGCCTCTAGCAGCATCAATTTTCACATATTGGTATTCCATCCATAGAAGACCTAATATCATATCATATTCACACTTCAGAACCACATAAAAGTAGGCTTTCTCTTATATATTTTCCCTAATATCTAGTGTCACACATGCAATTTCCTTAATATATTAAGGTGCCGAACTATTATATCCTTTAATAGATCTAGGTTTAATAGCACTATAATTCAGCTTTTTCTTTCGAGCAAAGGTCTCTTTAATAATCCCGTAGATAAGACACCTACTATTAATTAAAGCATTGGTATTGGTTCTACAGTCTAACCATACGTCTATATTGAATAGGGATCCATCAAACCTTCCAACCATCTTTTTAAAATTCTTAAAGTTATAAACTGTTTTGTATTTTAGCTTCTATAAACAACTTTATACAGGAGCTACTCTTTTAATTCTAATATGCTATCTAAATCTATATCAGATTCAGTCTCATTCTTCTTTACTTTAGTGTTAGATATCCTCATAAGCTTGTCATGTTTCTTCTTGCCATAGTTCCTTAGAGATGGCGTCCAATGGAGTGGCACAGGTTCAGGGCAGTATTAGGCAATATGGCCCAGTTTTCCATATTAGAAATAGTTGTCCATTCTAATAGTATTGATTGGCAGGCCCGCAGATATCTAGTTTATAACTTAGGGCTGTCCTTTATCAAAAGAGATTCTTTTTATAAGCAGACAGAGAGTGTTCTGCTTATATCAAGACTAGAGATTATTAATCCTTTTTAGCTCTTTAAGATTGTTTGCTACTTAGTATAAATATTCACAGAAAGCTTTATATTATTTTAGTATATCACTCCTGATAGTTACATACCTTATTTCTTGGTTAATCACAGTTTTCAGCTATGAAATTTTTACGTTGTCGGTCTATAATTAATCTTTTATAAGAAGTAATATCCATTCAAATTCGTTGATAAAGTCTTAGAAAGAGGTGCGCTTCTATCATATATAGTTAAGTTCAAGGTTCACCTTTTTTACAAGTTAATAATCTTTAAACAGCATATTAAGATGCATAAAGAAAGCTTTTAGTATAGCAGGAGTGACCATATTTACATTCCCATAAAGCTGTATTTAAAGATAGACCTTCATCTAGGCCTTTCCTGCCAACCATCTATAGGTATACTATAATTGCTTATACAGTCCTCCAATTGCTGGTGTATCAACCATTAATTTTATATATAGGATTGCCACAAACTGCATATATTTTGAACAATCACAATCATCATATTTATCGGGATAATCAAGGGAGTGGCGTGGTTTGTTTGTACTGTATATAGGGGTTACCGATGGTATGGCATCAGTAGGGACCTCAGACATAGGTAATTCAATCATATTGCTAACCTGTCCTTCAATATGCGATAGACAAGCGGACATATTTATCAGAAGAAGTTCTATTCACTATATTTATTCTAATAACAGCTGGTTCAGTTCTAAAGATATACCTATTTAGTTCAGGCTGTCTCTCGGTGGGCTATTTATTATAATAAAAAATTTTTTTAATACTCAACTCAGTTATTAAGAAGTGGTAATATAGTAATTTAATCCTTTAAATAAAGAGAGTTGGTATAGTTCTTAGAGGCTTGACTTGAACAAATAAAGAGCGATTGTATAGGTTTAACCCTTTAGATAAAAAGAGCGACGCGTTCTTAATCCTTTAAATAAAGAAAATGAACAATGTTCAAATCTAATGTTATAGGCTAGGTCCCATCTTACTAATTTAATATAGATCTAGAAATTAAGTAAATTCAAACGTGAGAAAGAGAAGAAAAAGGTTTATAAAGGTTTGTATTGTCGATACAGATAAATATGGGTCTTAAGGGCGCCCTAGCGAATCTGGTATAGCATTAGGGGGTTCTTCTATAGTAGATTAGGTGCGGACTAGGTGCGGTTATTCTACAAGAGCGAAGCCTGAGTATCCCAGGGGCTAGGACCCTAACAAGAAAAAGGCTGACGCTAAGGCTGAAACTAATTAATTAAGGTACTAAGTGTAGCTTGATATATAGAATAAATATATAAGTATTAGTACTTTAAGTCTATATTAAGACTGGTAAAGACCAATATATTATTTTAATTTAATTAAGAAATAGAGAGTAAGGAAATGAAGCCTAGTAATTTAAAGAAGAGATAGACGACTTAAAAAAGCGCGCTAGTATAGGTATGGTTGAGATGCTATTGTTGTAGTAGATAAATAGATAGAAAGTGTGTGTATAGTGTGTTAGGAAGTAGAATTAAGGATAGGAATGGTGGTAGTGAGGGTGAGATTAAGATTGAGTCTAAGGATAGCTGTAGGTGTGTAGTAAAGCAGGCCCTGGTGTAAGGGCTGTAGTAAGTGAAGAAAGTGGGAGAGGAAGTTGTGGAGGACTAGTGAGATTGTATTGATGTTAATATTCTAGATTTTATTTATTTATATGGTTTGTTATGTTTGATGGCTTTGTATTACTTTTTTTAGTATTTTATTTCTTAGTATTCTGTTCCTATAGTGTGTCTCCTAAGCTGCGCTACTGGTGGCTGTGCCACCTATTATTCTACACCCTACTGGATTAGGGCCCCAACCCTGTATAGCGGCGATAGTACAGAAGCTAGCTATATCAGGTTAATGAGATCTACTACTACTACTACTACTACTACTACTACTACTACTATATATAATAATTAAAGCTCTAATTTTTTTTAGATATTCTTTAGTTTTCTATATTTTTTTTTATTTTTTTTATTTAGTAATTACTTTTTTAATAGCCTTACTTACTATATATAATATCTATACTTATCTAAATTATATATACTACTATAGAATTTATTCTTTCTTTATTAATTCTAGATATTTATATTATTTTTTTTAATTTAATAAAAAGATTTATAATAACTTTTAATATCACCAATATATCTATTATAATTATCTAAAATTTATAAATTAAGATATAAGTCATTAAAGATAATTGCTTAGCGAAGACCTACAGTATCTGTATCTTCTTGCAATGATAAATATCTCTAAAAGTAAAATAATGGGAGCGAAAATAATTGGTGACGAATAACGCGGCACTAAAAGACCTTCCTCGACAGCATAGAACACTATAACCGTATTAATCGCGCAGATTCATCATGCGAATTCCGCCTTTAGAGTCTTTTTGGACGTGGTCAAGACAGCATTGATCAGGAGCGCATGCTGCAGAGTTATAGACCTAGTTCGCTGTAAGGTTCAAAGAATCTCCATGTCCACCACTTTTCCAGACAGCTACCGTTCGCTATCGATCACCAGCTACTCGAGAGCATACCGTTCGAGCTTCTTGCGCTTCAGCTGTGTCCGCTGGCGTTACTTCTTATTCCGAAGTATAAGAATTCTGAATGACCTAAGATATATCGCGCCTAGAGAGTCGTGCGAACTATAGGAGAACTGATGAATAATAAATAATCCTCAATAATGGCAGAAGTTGATTGTAGACATAACGAAACTAAAACTAGCAACTCCCCTCATCTTTTTGGCTAAGGCGATGTACGAAGACCAGAAAACTGCTTTCCAATCCCACCTGCGTGGTTCAAAGTCGGCTATCAATATTCCGACTCATGGAATACATACATCCATTACCTTGGCACGGCAGCCAGCAGGCCCCTTTCCTTAACAGCAGCAAGTGAGGTCTTTCTTGCGCATATGGATACGATCAAGCCCCGTAAAGAGACAAGGATTTCATTGTGAAGGGTGTCTCATTGTCATAGTCAATAGCAGTCAAGTTTGCATAGTCCATTACTTGCGAGTCATCCCGACTAGAACATCCAGCTTCCTTGAAAGCCGATAGCGAGGCCGAGTCAGAAACTGCTGTACTTATATAGGTAATTGAGAAGCACTCGAAGCTTATCGGGTTGCCTGACGAATCGGTAGGGCTGTAACATTGACCTATAGCATTCAGCTGGGTCTGTTCTAACACTTGCCATAATCCGAATCGGTAAAAATGTCGATATAAACTTGCCCGGTTGGAGTAGGTGGTCCGGTCGATGTCGATGTCGCTGTCGCAACCCAGCTGTTGCAAACAGCGGACGTTATGTACGGCTCTTGCGGAATCTCGCAGAGCGTGGTTGTCGACGTCGAGACACAAGAGCTTCCGGACTCGGTGGAAATCGGCTCGACTGTCGTGATGGCCAGAGTAGTTGAGAATGTGAGCCTTGGTAGCGGAGGTAAAGATGATGAGGTTGTCAAAGAGGGCGACGTGTTGTCGAAGAGAGTGTCGAAGAGCCTGCATTCCCAGCCGTGGATGACATCTGGCTTGCAGTGCTTGAGCTGATAGAGCCTGATACTGGGTTCAACGTCACGGTAGGTGCAGTTAACTGAGAGGGGGGTACAGGCACGCTTAGGGTTGCGCTGCAAGCCGATGGGCCTGGTTTAGAAACGGTTAACACGAATTTTAGCACGATACTGCGAGCGTTACTCACTTGAAGAGCTGGATGAGCTGGACAATAGTGAAGAGGTCTGT
This sequence comes from Talaromyces rugulosus, assembly GCF_013368755.1. Taxonomy (NCBI): domain Eukaryota; kingdom Fungi; phylum Ascomycota; class Eurotiomycetes; order Eurotiales; family Trichocomaceae; genus Talaromyces; species Talaromyces rugulosus. Next base: position 3,310,801 of record NC_049566.1, on the reverse strand, counting down.
GAATTCGTAGGCTCCGGGCTCTCTGGGGGTGCATCGTTCGCGGGAGTAGGTCCCGAAGGATCAGGGCATGAGTCAGCAATAGTGATGGAAGATCTTGATGCAGGGCAGCCAGGCGGCAGTGTGAGGACTACCGAAGACCCATCAGGCTCGGTGAATGTCTCAACGTTCGAAGTTGACGCAGATGGTGTTGAAGATACGCTGGATGTTATCGATATAGGCTTTACGGTCAATGTGGAGCCAGATATGGTGAGGGTCTCTAGTCCAGTAACAGAAGCACTGGTAGGGAGTGTAACAGTAACAATAGGTCCATTGGGTTCCGTGAGCCTCTGCACGATCAAGGACGCTGATCCGCTGGGTCTCGTAGATGTAAGAGGGCTAGAGCCTGTTGAGAGAGATACCGTATTTGAGGCTGACGGCCGAACTGGACCACTAGAGCTAGTGACAGTGTTAGAGACACGCATACTCGCAGAGACAGATGATAGTGAAGTAGAGGAGCTAATACTTCCACTTGTCCTATTTGTTGTAGGTCCCCAATTAGACGGCGAACTTGAACGTGCGGGTGTGCTTGAAGATTCGCTAAGTGATGAGGTAGTAGACGAGACAACGGTAGAGGCTGTCATGCGTGAACTACTCCAAGTTGTTGTGGCATTCAGTACAAATGAAGAGCTTCCAGGGGGGACATATTGGCGCACGCCTGGAGCTACGGGACTTGAAAACGAAGTACCAGCCAAAGCCGCGAGGCAGGGTAGGCCGATAATCTGCTTCAACGCCATATCTGCAGGCGGATTGCAATGACCGAGAAAAACGATGGCAAAACTGCGTGTAGTAGGTTAGCTATTTGGTAGGGGGTGCTGACAATAGTCACATATATATATTTACCAACCGGTCACGTTGTTCGTCTTTTCTTGTCGGAGCACACCCTAGCAACCTTGCTTAACTAAGTCATCTTGAAGGATCATACGACTAGCCGTGGCCAAAGCCAACGAGACCAACATCTCCCGTCATCATGTTCTATTCGACAGCGAAGCTTTAGATATGTCATCATGCTGGATAGGTATATTGCCGTGCCTCAAGCCCCCAAGAGCCCTTGAGGCGGAGCTGTCGCAGTTCTGGCTCCCATACAGCTCGCTTTTCCACCGAGATATGCAGGGTTCTGATAGGCTAAAAGGGTTTAGATTCTGATATAAATATAGTGTTGTGCCTAAAACCCTTGAAAATCACCTAAAACAGAGCTATCATAGTTCTAGCCCCTATACAGCTCATTTTCCACCGAGATATGTAAGGTTCTAACAGACTGAAAATGTCCGGGTTCTGATCTAGATATATTACCATGCCTTAAAGCCCTCAAGAGTCACTTAAAGCGGAACTGTCACAATTTTAACCTTATACGATTTAATTTTCCACCAAGATATACAGGGTCATGATAAATTGAAACTGTCTAAATTCTAGTCTGGGTATATTGCCGTGCCTTAAGCTTTTAAAAACTATTAAAGCAGATTTATCACAGCTCTCGCCCCAATACGACTCAGTTTTTCACTGAGACATGTAGTCACGTGTCATGGTCGTAAATTTCTTCTATTTATTGCAAGACATATGCTGCGTATAGAGTGATTTTTTTCACTAGGGGACTGGTGCAGCCACGGCGTATTTTGCAACGATCCTAAGCACATGATTCGCATCGGGTCCCCCATACTCAACCCAAGGGATGCGTTTGTTACCCCCCACAGGGGCTTTCAGCTGCAGCTTCAGCCCGTTCTTGTAAGGCTCTCCGACCACCGAATCCTTTTCGAGACCAAGGAAGGTGATCCTAAACTGTCTATTAGGCCCTTCTGAGAGATGAATAAGCTCAAACCAAGTCAAATTAGGGAATTCGTTGCAAATGCGGTTCAGCAGCTCCGCCCAAGTTGAATTATTGACAAGCGTGGTTAGGCGAAACTTGATACCCGTCAGGCTCTGTTTCGACTTGCTCAGGATCGCCATGATAGTTGGGGCGGAAAGCCTGGCCATGGAGATCTCTAGCCTCTCCAGTGCTGGCAAGGTCGCATTGTGAAGGATAAAGGGAGGAGTATGCGCCATGTGACGAGGCTGCGAGAAAGAGAGTGAGAGCTCTTTAAGCGCTGGTGCATGGAGGAGGACATCCTCGGCTAAAAACGAGTATAGGTTCTGACTAAGGCATAACTCTGCTTTTCGCAGGATGGAATACCCGGTGTCCTGGCCCTGATGTTCAGCTGACAGCTCAACAACGATGATGGTTGTCTTTGGTGATTGTTTTCGCAAAACGAAGTCGGTTACGGCCAGGTCAGCACCATGCAAGATGTCACGCGCGAGGATTACCGCCTTCTCCGGATCTGAACGCGCGCTTACGGTGTGCTTATCTCTGATTTCGAGCCTAACAGGACAAAGCTGCTGGGCTGCAAGCATAGACTTGAGGAGTTCTACCCCCAGCGCCTCGGCTACAACCTGTCCGTTTTCATGCCGCGGCCAGATGGCGGAGGATTCCGAAGGTGACGTTTCCCCGAATTCGTCAGAGTCATCCTCAATCCAGATGACTTTGACATAGTCTCGTATCTGCACATATGTGCCCAGCATTTGTAGCCTGCTCAGATCGTCGGCCATCAGGCTTGTTTTCCACGTTGAGAAATAGCGACTGAGTACAGCCTTTAGGCGCCCAACGTCTGCTTCTGCTTCTGTGTATGCCGCGACGAATGCACTGCGATCCGGACCGGGGAGCAGATGTGACCACTCGTCGACCATGCCGGCAGATGCCAACCTGGGTGCCGGCTGTGACGGATCCAAGTCGCTCATGGTAATCCTAGCTGCTGTTCAAAGTTGATAACTTGATGAGAGATCCCTAACTTCGTGTATAAGCTAGTAATGCTATATTGACTAGATAAAAAGTGAACAGAGGATTGAGGCTGAAAAGGGCTCTCTTTATAATAATTGAGCATGTATTAGCTGTAACGTACTATGCAATAAAGTTGCATAAATATCCAATTGGAGGTCGGGATTTGGCCTAGAGCGGCACCTGGTGCGGGGTTTGCATGTAAATTTATTGGCCGGGTGTGAGAATATCAAACTTGACAGCGTGTGACTCGACTTAACCCCTGGTTATTAAATTATTACCACAACACTATACCTTTAAATAACACGCACTTATAATAATTCTAAGGAACCCTAGCCTTTCCCTAACGCCAAACCAAATTCTCTCTAATACTAACCCAAACCCTTCCTAATATAAACCCTAACCCTCTAACTTCTAATCCTAAGTATATGGTATTAGAGATGTTTATTATACTGGCATAATTTTCTTGTCAAGTTGAGTCATGTGTTTGATATTATCATAACCGGCCACTAAATTTACACCACCGGTCAGCTGAATCCGGGGGGCTAATTGTAAAATTCGGAGTATATAAATATCTACAGTGGCTGAAACCGCAGCTCGCAGAGTTCACAATCGGTACAATCCAGACATTCTTTAACTCCGATACTCCAAACAGAGATCAGATGTTTAAAACGCAAGTCTCAAGACGTTGACGGCATGTTGGAGTTTCCAACAGCTAAAGCCTTGAAGGGTGCAGGTGGAGCTCGGTTAAGACTGCGGTTATAGAAGCAGAGCGGAATTTTCAGAATATAACAAGTCGTTAATCAAGGCCATTAACAACTATAAAGACCTTTGGATACTATAGGTGGGTTAGTCTAAGTTCAGGATAAGTCTTTTATATTTTCTATATATCTTTAAGCTGATTAATACGTTCCTTGTTGGCTTTAGTAAGCTTTTTGTAGACTGGTTTGTTATTGATCCTTTTGGTTATACTTTTTAAACCTCTCTTTTTTGCTCTGTAGAGGTAGTCTTTAGCACTTTTGCTTATTGTTATAATATAATTTGCTTTTTGAGTTTAAATTAATTGCTAAGAACACAATGGTTTTAACGTAAGTAATATAGTAGGTTTGGTAAAGTGGAAGAAGAAAACAAGAAGAGGCAGAAGCCTGAAACGGTTCTTTATATCTATTTAAGGGAAGGAGTTAAGTTCTTTCCACACCACTCTCATGCCTCTCCAGGTACCCACAGACTTTTTATTGCAGTCTCGGCACAAGAACAGTATGATGGCATGTCAGTCTCGTTCCTCAACAAGCGTTCGAGAACTCAGAGAAAACTAAAATATAGGAACGGCCTTTTTAAAAAGGCAAAAGAATCTTGCGTTCTATCACCTATATAAACTAATCTAATTACTATATAAATTAGAATCTTATACTTATAAATTTTACTGATTTAGTATATATGTTGTCGCACTTTATGGAGCAAAGCTTATTAATCGGTTTGGAACCTGCACGGTCCCAAATTTGTAAGAGGTGTCAAAAGGTCTGATTTCTTCTATCTACCCCTAATTTTCTGTTTATATGCAATTGCCATACAAATTACTAACCCCGATTTATTTACCCTGATCAGGATCTTCCTTGAGGCCACGTTGCAAAATCGGCAGTTGATTTCGGTAAATTTGACCCTGACCGGTTGTGGATTAGTACGATTTGACGGTTGACATATGTTTATCCTTAATTTGCATCACGTCCGCGCTATTATCAAGCGAGTGCCAAGTTTGACACGATTTTGACAGCCGCACGCCCCACTTCAAAGTACCTTGGTACGGTGGGCCGAGACGGACCGAAGCGGGAAGGAATTTTAGCAGAACATACAATCGAACTGTTACGGACCAAGTTGATCTATATGCCACATGACGTAGATCATCGGCGACTATGTCTTAATCCGAAAACTTGTCATGTGCTTTGCCACGCAAGGTAAGCCAAGGTTCTTCCTTTATTTTATTAGTCATTCAGATGCAGTCAGTTAGAGCGCCAATGGCCGTTCACGGCGGACCAAACCTAGCAACTCGGTGAATATTGATTTTCACTTTCCATCGCGAGAATAATCCGCAGAACGTCTCCCTTAATAAAGACTGATTGCTAAGGCCTTGGTCCCCGTAGCTGTCCATTTAGATGTGTACAGAGCCCGGTCTCCGGACTCGACTTTCATTGGACGTATAGTGTTTGAATATCAAGGACATGAGATCAACTTATAAATTGCAAATGATCCTAATTACACGCATACTGAAAGCCATAAATCATGCTATTTGCGGTCTTAGCATATCCCATCCCAGATGAGTGGTGGAAAGAAAGATTAGGAAACTTTGGATAGTGGAACTATAAACGTTGTTATTACCCCCGGTTAATGCTTTCGCGCTTTCACGCTTTCAGATATCAAAAATAGCCACGAAACTCTATCTATGAGCATGCACCAAAGAGAACATCTATACGCGTTTGCCGTTTGCGTGGGTCTAGATCGTCTTTGAAGCTGCACATCGCAATGACGTATGGCAAGTCTGAGAATCAACCAACCGGTAACCGTGTAGGAGTAAGACGCTTCAAGGACGGTTGCAGGCAACACCTGTAACCTTGGAAGTGTGCATAATATGAATACCACATTTCGAACGCTCTATCATATGACTAGACTGTTTTCGTAAGTCGGCTAGATCTTAACATGACCCTCAGGAATGACCACCAGACCATACGGCACCCCTTTACGTAAATAGCTAGTTGATTCTAGGTAATCCTATGTTCATTGAGGTTTAAAAGTAGACTGAGTGGAATCTCCATTTCAATCTATATTTCTACGGTCGTGAATTTACAGATATCACGTCATAATCACCGAAGCGGCTGGGCGCCCCCAAACCTACTTGTGTCCCCAAGTACTCCTGAAAAGTATAAGGCTGGGTGTCGCTCGCATCTGAAGTGTGTCCACTATACTTCAGTCAATTGTGTATTTGACCTCTTTCAGAAAGCAATCATGATCCGAATTCAAGATTTTGAGGGCATGCAATACTCCCGCGATGGGACTCCGGCTGAGAAACAGGACTATACCTACTTCAACCAGCAATATGCGACCTCAACTCACGAGGATGATCACAACATGCACCCAGATCTCATCGTTCAGCCGAAACGAGACGAAGACGTCATTCAGACTGTGAACTGGGCCAGAGAGAACAAAGTCGCTATCGCTATCAAGAGTGGTGGTCACCAGTACAGTGGTGCATCGTCTACCAGTGGCAAGAACATTCAGATCGACCTTAGCAACACATACAAGGACTTGATGGTTCTGAATCCCCGCAACCCAATTGACCAGGATAGGGCACTGGTGTACGCTGGCGTCAGCAATCAACTCAAGGACTTCAACGCATATCTCAAGCACAACCAACTGTTTGTCCCCCACGGACAGTGCGCTTCTGTATGTCTGGGCGGGCATGGCCAGACTGGTGGTTATGGCCAACTTGGCCGTAGCTTTGGCCTTTTTGGCGATCATATCAGAACCATTCGTATAGTCTGTCATGACGGTGTCATTCGAGACATCTCTAAGGAGAACGAGGCCGATATTTTCTACGCCGTACTCGGAGGGAGTCCAGGTAATTTTGGCATCATCACGCACTATATCGTCGAAGTATATCAGGCCAAGAGTTACATGGGGACAGTTTCCGGTCCAGATGGATTCAAGGGACCACATGGTATTAAAGGACTTTGGGTCTACTCTCCGGAAGTCCTCAAATATCTGCTTACTGCAGTCGCACAAATGGCTGACGATAGCAATGTCCCGCGAGGCTTTGACCTCTGTGTGAGCGTCCTCAGTACCGACTTTCCCGTCACGACGCTATTCCCCAGGTTGAAGAATGCTGACGAATGGGAACGCATTAAAAATAAGATCAAGGAAGCCCTCGCGGATAAGTTTCTTGACTGGCTGAATGGCAGCTTCCCCGCCATCATCGTGCTCTATGCGCAGTGGTGTCCAACCAGCAAAGATGACAAGTATGACGAGAGTGTTAGTCAATGGTTCAACAAGTTCCGAGACCTGAAGGGTTTCTTCGAAAACGAAACCCTCCTCATCGACGAGCTCGAAGAGGACATGTCTCATATGTCTGGAAGATGGATCTTCCCTAAGCAGCGAGAGTTTGATCTCCCTTACGTCAAGCGCACCTACTCTACGAACTCGAAATCTCTCGAAAAGGACGGCTGGGCCGACCATGTGGTTGATCGCATCGACTTGATCTATAACCCGCACCAGTTGCTCGATAATAACCCGGGAGATAAGGAATACGAAGTCTACACACATTGCAAGCTTTCAGTGCAGATCCAATGCTATGGAGGCTACAATTCGCGTTTTTATTTAAACAAGGATAACGGCACCTCTTACAGCTGGAGGGATACATCGGTTGTACAGACGCTAGACTGCTTTCATGAACCGGGCGATAAGTATAAAGAGTATGCCGAAAAATGGCAGGCCAAGAATGACTCCATTATGGTTGGTCCCTCGAGCCCCTTTAGTAAGCAAGACAGACGTTTGCTCTGGGGGTCTTATGGTGACTGGGACCTGGGGAAGCAGGAAATTTGGAAATGTTATTATGAGGATGCGGACAAGTACCAGAAACTGGGTAGGGCAAGGGATAAGGCTGACCCTAACGGTACCTTCACTGCAAACCCGTTCGCTGTTTCGGCTATTGCAACCAGGGACGCTTAAAATGTAAGATTACTTAGTGGATAGGTCACTAGTAGGAAGGGGCTGAGCTCGCTTAAACCTTGAAAATAAATTGTTTGCAAGGATACTTGTTCGTCCAAGGCAAAAGAAGGGGAATAATATAGGCCCTGCAGGACATGACACTAAAGTGGTAATATCTATCTATAAGAAACTCGACAATAGGCAAACTAAGAGCACTAGGTGCTACAACTATTAAGCTGCGCCGCAAAAGTCCCATTCTGCGGATTGACAATAACATAATCCGAATAACCTGACTTCAGCAGCGTGGCATACCGTATAGACGACCCAGAAACGTCGACTCCTGGAGTCACTACTCCATGATCCAGCCACATCGGTTGATTTGGGTAGTTGTTGAGATACACGTGAACTGAGCCGTTGACTGAACTTGTCCAGATGTAGTCTGCTTTTCCATCACTTTTCCCCAGATGGATTAGCGGTGTTCGCATTATCAAAATATCGATGATTTTCTTACTTGTTGATATCGCTGAATGAAATTTCTTCCGGCAGACGTCCAACCTTGGCATTTGCATTGGCTTGTGGGATGTTCTTCCAACTGAAGCCCTCCTTCCCACGTGTATGGAGATTCCGGAAGGTATTCGTGCTCCCATTAGGGTAGACATAAATGTAATCGTCGATCTACGCAATCATTAAAAAAAAGGATTCTTCTACTATATTATATTAAGATGATTGAACTCACCCCATCACCGTCAATATCAGCAATTCGGACATTTGCCCCGGGGCCTCGGCCATTTGCAATCACACCGGTGGAACTCCATCGGATGTCGCTGTTGGATCCGAGGTTGATAAACGCGGTCAACGCTCCTGTTACTGGGTTGAGAACAAGATAGTCGTCTAGTCCGTCGCTGCGTGATTAGAATATATTGTTAGCTATTCGTTCATTTATGGATGAGCGCCATTCTGACCGACCCATTTACATCGCCGAACTGCACTTGTGACGTTTCAACGTCTTCGCCAATGGGGCTAGCGACGTTCAACTCTTTCCATGACCATCCAAGGGAATTGGATGTATCAGGGCCGTTATTGATGCTACTCATCCGTCAATGATAGGAGTCTTCAGAGTACTTCATGTCGGGAACGTACTACACCGTCGGAGCTCTCGTGGCTGGGTCAAGCCAGATATAATCATCTATCTAGATAAGTCGAGAATATTAGCATAAACACATCCCGGCGATTCTTATTATTTGCATGATAAAGACACTAACCCCGTCACCGTCAATATCAGCAAAGTGAAGACCATCCAAGAGTGTAGTCGTGTCTCCTGTTCCGCGGTTATATGACACCAAAAGGCCACCATGTTCATCGACATAGACGTAATCATCCTTTCCATCACTAAAGGGTGCTTAATTAGTATTGATTCTTCTTGCTATGCTCTGAATTCTTAACAGCACTAACCCGTCTAAATCGGCAAGTCTAAGGAAAGTCGGGTTTTGTGAATTTCCGCTGGCAAGAGTTCCCTGTTCGATGAACTGAGGCACGCCTTCATTTTGTGTGGGTTGGTTCAGGAAGCCAGTAAGGCCGCCGTTCTTATCCCATACCAGATAGTCTAAAAATCCAATAACTAGTTAGCTACAAGACTGCTCTTTTGTGCGTCAGGACTTACCATCGCGGCCGTCTCCGTTGATCTAAAATCATCAGTCACAGCTTCAATCATAATAATCAAAGCAAACTCACATCAGCAAACACAATGTTCAATATCGCAGATGTAGCGCCCTTAAATATTCCCCCTTGCTCAGCAAACTGTACATCACTTCCTCCTCTTGTTCCAATATTCAAAAAGTGCTTTAGATCACCTTCCTCTCCAATATAGACATAGTCCGCTCTTCCATCACCATTAATGTCCGGGAATTTTAGGGTTGCCAAGTTTGCATGAGAAACACCAGCAGTAATTTGCCCTCCATGAACCCATTTCCATCCATTTGGCTGGGTGCTGCTCGCTCCACCGTTCCACCAGACCGAAACAGATCCGTTCTCTGGGTGGGCAATCAGATAGTCTGTAAGCTATTATTATGTTAGCACAGAAAATCCCAGCTTCTGTTATTAGACCACCTACCCCATCACCATTAATATCCTAGACGTGAAAACTATCAGCCAAGAACACACAATTTGACAGCTAACCTACGGCAAGAAAAACAGTATTTCCTTTTCCTTCTCCTGTTGCAATCAGGCCGTTGTTATTCCCAGCTCGCTTCCATGAGGAACCACCTAGGTTCAAGGAGCAGGTTATCGCTCCGGTCATTGGATCCAGCCACAGGTAATCTAACATTAATAAACAATCAGATAAATTGAGGTAAAATTTATAAAATTAGAGACTGAGAGTAACTCACCGGCCTTTCCATCTCCATCCATGTCGTGCAGCCTGCATGTCAACTGTTCAGTATATATTAAAATGTTTTGCTTTGTCAGACTCACCTAACATAATGACGATCTAACCCATACCCACTAGCAACCTGTCTAGGTGCAGTCCAGCCTTGATGATATTTCCAATCACCAGTATATCCAACACCTCCTTGGAAAATTTCTCCAGTACCAGTAAAGACATTACGAGATGTACAGCCAGTATGTCCTTTATTGAGCGCAGTTGCTGCTGCCGAAGTGATATTCTCACTTGACGTTATCTGAACAGGGCTTTTTCCAATCTGAGGAGCTGGGATACTAGGATCTGGTCCACCATTGGCATATAGCCCATCTACTCGATTTGGGTCAACCCCAACCGGCGTATTGATCCAATCCTTCGGAATCTGTGTAATAAAATCATACCAATAATCACCAAAAAGTTGATATCCAACATTGGTTGGATGGATGCAGTCGCCGTGTAGACTGCTGGTTGGGAAAGAGGTGAAATTGACAGCGAGTACGTGCGAGCCATTGTCACTACGCTGCTTCACAACACCTGGAATCAAGTTTTGGAATGTTGTCGTCCGGGGATAATGGCTCTTATCACAGGAGTTTATGATCATGGCAACAAGAACTGTAGCATCTGGGCAAGCTTCGATTACTTTATCAATCAAGTTCCCCAGGCGCTCTGAAGCAGCAGTTGGATCATTGCCTTCAGTTGCAGTGGTTGTCTTTGGGGCCATATCATTAGTACCAGCGTGGATAAGTACAATATTGGGGCGTTGTGCCAAGGAAGCATCGATATGATTGGCCATATATTGAATGGTTTTTCCAGACCACGCAGCCTAACCCCGTTAAAAAAGAATTCACTGATGCTGCTGATCTACTTACAAAGTATCCGCCAAGCATCGTACCATCGGATGTTACATTCCCTGCATAAGTTAAATTATCCTCTATAGAAATTGATCAGTTAATGAAGAACGTAGAAGGGAATATTGCTCTTACTATACAAATCATCACGAAGTTGGAGCCGGTACCCGTTGCCGTCACCTCCGTCTTTATCGCTTCGAAATCCTACAGTAATCGAGTCCCCCACACAGAGGATTCGTAATTCTGTGCCTGATTTCACTGTTTGGCCGGGCGTTGTATTTTTGAATTGAAGCACATCTGCGACGACCTGAGACGCTGCTATGAAGACAGCCAGCCAGATATAACAACGTAATGACCGCCACATTCTCAGAGCGACATATACAAGCAAAATAAATACTTTATTGGAATTAATTAACTTTTGTGGTGGGGAAGTGACAATTAATAGTAGCTGGAGGTCTAGACAAACGTGAGTATACACCGCAGCGGATTCTAAATAGCTTCAAAATACGCTAAGGACTCCTACTACTGTTATATTTAAAATAAGCACTATTTTAGGCCTTTATGGGGTACCTAATTTGTACCTAATTCCAATTCCTGAGGTTACATCTAGATAGTCAGCGCTCTCTCTCCAACCAAGCTTCGTTCGACCGGATATTATTTATAGCATTATGCGATTATTTAAAGTTTTATGTCTCTCCAATTTTGAAGTTAATCTCAATCACCGTAATATATCATTTTCAAGATCCAACTTTAAAAATATCTCAATAACGTTTCCTTACTGGTTGAAGTGGGAGAAAGTTTGGAGCTAGGCTTCGGGTCTTAGAAAAAAAGAAGATTCTAAACACACCAAAAAGTTTAGAGGCCAAGAAAAGTGGCTGAAAGCATTCGGGCGTCGCGCGATATGGAACCTTAAATAGACTAGTTTATCATCCCAAAGGAAAAAGCTGACGATAATCCCCATCACTACTTCCGATACCACATCCATATTCTTGATCCGTTTCTATGTGTGTGGTTCTCGGTAATGTATTCTATATCCTAGGCAGGATACCCATTTGCTTTTAATGACGCAGACAGGCTAGGCTGTAACTGTGGTGGACTGTGAGGTCGCGCCCCAGGCATAAAGCTAGAATCAACACAGTTAATCCGTGGCCGCAGTAACATGGATATAGCTGTGGCTGCTGTTCTTTATTAAACATGCCCTGCCCCCAGGCTCAGATCAGGAACTATTCTGTCATATCTCCCAGCCATAGCAGTTATTTATTGTAAAGTTGACATCATGGTCGGATATATTTCACGACATTAAGAAAAATACCCATAATAACCCTAACCCTACGCCGCTGTAACCCAAGACTAGTAATAAATATAGAGTGGGTTGGTTCCTCACTCGATTGCATACTAGCTAAGTCGGCTAGGGCGTTGATAGGGCCGATCATCTCAGATATGAAGTCTTGCATGTCTTGAAGGTTTAAAATCATGAACCTCCTTGTCTAAACCGAGGAAATCAATATATATTATGCAATGGGATATTATAGTACTCTATATTTTACACAAAAGGCGTTTCGGGTTGTAAATTAGCTACACAAAAGCGATCACCACCACCATCGTCGTCGTACCTTGCTTCTCGAGGAATTCTCGAGAATCAAACCAATGATTTGCATTCTTCGGTGACATATTTGGTTGGAGTTTCCGATTGGCGTACGATAAGCGCGAATCCCGCCGTGCGATAGTCAATACCGGAAAAAATACAACCTGTATTTTTTTTTCTGGCCAATATAAGGATAGGAATAGTGATGGTAACCTGAATATCCCTTTCGAGGGGAGAGGTAGTGGTAAATGAAGCTGTCGATCTATCCATTGTATAATGGTGTTTTTATTGAAGATTGTGCTTGACTGTCTGACCAAAGTTATCCGGAGCGACTTTATTGCACGGAATTCCCGACTCTTCCTGATCTACAATATTGTCACACTGGAATAGTTCGACTTGTTGGTTTGTCCCCCACATTGGCAGACCCAACGTGTGATTGACTGATTCCAAGCTCACGTTGTCAAATCGAATGCCAGGGCAAGGTACTTCCGGCGAACAATATATCGATGCAGCGATATTGAACCGGGTTGTACCTGTAATATTGACCCAGGTAACGTCTTCAATTTGCAGCTGAGATGTGTTGCAATACTGGCTGCTCTTCTCGGTATATATGCATTGCGAGATCTGAATGGGTAGACCAACGTGTGACATGTTGAAGTTGCTGAAGGTGACGTTCTTAACGAGGCCTTTACCTCCACCACCAGCATCGCCATTGGAGTTTTCCGTTGATTCAACCCCGGACCATGTCTTGATGTATGCCCCGTCGGTACAGTTGTCAATGGTAATTTGATCGAATGTTACATTCTGAACATAGTCAGGTGAGTCTTTATATTGGCCGATTGACCCAATGGTGATACCATTTGAATGATGGCAGGTCGCATTTCGCACAAGCAGATTAGTGGTATTTCCTTTTGCAGCAATACAGTCATCACCGTTAGTGATGTCCGCATTCTCAATCAGAAGAGTATCACTATTCCAAGAATTATATCCATCCGTATTAGTAGTGCTTCCCGTACCGTTACCAGTCGCATTGACAAAGTAATTAACAATAGAAATATTCCTGCTCTCCCAAACGAACATAGCCCAGAACTGCGGTTGGATAACACTAAGCCCATCAACAAGCACATTTGTTGAATTATAGATGGTAAGACTAATTGGTCTGCCGGGTGTATTGCCTCGACTGTGGTTCCATGTATACCACTCCTGGCCTTGGCCATTGATCCAGCCTCCTTCAGCACGGAATGTCACATTGGTCCCACCAAACAACCATGCAGTGGACTGGTTTTGAAAGACAACCGGATACACATGAGAGCGCCAGTAATCGATGTCCGTAGAAAAGCGCAACTCGCCACGGACTACAACCTCACAATTGACGAGATTGGTAGTATTAAGGACCGAGTTCATATAGAAGAGATGTTCCGTAAAAATCACCGTGCCATTATTCCCACAACTCTCAAACGCCTCGAGAATCTGGGGAACATCGTCTATTTCTTTACCGTAATGTGCGCGCTGTTCTGGATAGATCTCGCACGAGTTTCCTGTTTTCACTATGCGGGCAGATGTCGAAACTGCCCATACGAGAACGGAAAGAACAAAAAAGCGCATGATGTTGGTGTTTGAGTGTATCCCTTTCGACCAGAAAAATCTCCTGAAAATATTGAAGGTTTAACACACAGATAATTGCAATTCATACTATCACCGTACTTATATAGTCTGCAACGCACGCATACCCATCTCTAACGGTATCTCCGATGATATTGTTTTTATTGGCGCTGTTTGTTTCCTCATTCAGTGACAAGAGTGACGGTCACTGACGACAAAACCAATGGATAATGCCCTTGTTCTAGCGGCCCAATGAACGATATCTGTAAAGTATTATATCTCATTATTAAAAACTAGCGCTAGCCCTAAAGTAAAGTGCGCGGGATGAAGCCTATTTTGGTTTGGGTTGCATATAAATTAGGTTTCATTATTCCCTTTCCGGCCATATGCCCATACGTCCGCGTTGTACTGGACTTGCTCCTCAATAGTTCCTCGGGTATCCATCGGTCATAGGCTGTTTCAGTGTTATCCATTGTCAATCACGACCAATGGAATACATGTTCTACCAATATTTGCTGACACGACATCACTTGCTAATAATAATTCTTCATGTGATCCTACGGCTGCTGACCCCGACCAAATAGGAATATTGCATGGCGGTTTTCCGGCTTTCAGCCTCTGAACGACTTTAAATGCAGGATCGCTAGCAAAGTCTTGATGATAAGTATCAAGAGACAACTAGTTAAATAACATACCACTGCTATAGATACTATTGATCGGCAAAATTACTAAGATAATACGCTTCTCCGCTATACTCGTTGGCTCGGCGACACTTAGTTGGTTGGTAAGTTAGATTTTATTGACCTTTTGCAACTGGCTTCCATACTATCACCGCTATGTAGGATTGTGTCCTGGCGTGAGGGCTAAAAGAAAGGGATGATGGCACTGTCACTGTCACTGTCACTGTAGTATAACGTAATCTGGACCCGAACTACGGTGGATGGTTAGAAAGAATTAAACAAAAGTTGGTTTTTACTGTAAGCCCCTTGTAATTCTATCTAAAATCTTTATTGCTACTATATTTATAGACATGCACCAATTATACATTAATATGTTATTATTAATAGGTCCTACTGTGTCTAATTATATTATAAGCTATTTTTAGAAGTAAGAATTTTACAAGGGGCCCACAAAACCGACCCGCCGGACCGACCCGCCCATCTTTTCATACTTTTCAACACGTCAATAATAATACCATAAAATCCTTCGAAATCATTTGAAATAGAGGAAAATATCTAATTAACTATTTCGGATTTGAAATATAGGAATTTTTCAAATACTCATAAAGGTATAAAGATTTATACTATCCTATATATGACTCTAAATATAACTTAAAGAATATAATGGTGGTATGTAGTAAATGCTATTAACCTAAAATAGCTAGCTACCAGACTATCACCGCTATACTAGGCTGGGCCCCAGCCTTAGTCCAGTAAGGCATAGGATAATGGATAGCACAGTGCCCTGTCATGAGAATCACAAGTGGCAGGGCATACAAAACATTAACGTAGCTTCCTGTATTCTGATTTCTCTCTTCATGCTTAGTTTTCTAGCGTAATGAGACTACTGTTATTGGACTATTTGCTCAATCGTCACAATCAACCTATCAAGCTGTATGTCCGTAATGCAAACTGGTAGCAGTGCTGACAATTCTGCTGAACGTTTTCATCTATATCTATTCAAAAATCTGATAACGAGGCGCGGTTGAGTGCCAGTAGCAGCTCCCACCTACATATAACTCAATAGCCTCGAAATATTGTAAGATCTCCTTCGAAGCCGGCTTCTTCAAACCTTCCTCCTTTATCTTTGCCGCCGTAGATTCCTGTTCAACAATGACTCCAAGAAGCATCATCTTTGCCGCATCCGCCGTGATACTATACTCCTTCATCAGAACCATCACACCGTTCCTCATCCGATCTGTCTCCTGGTCCTTCTCAACATTCCAACTAAAGTAGTCATTGGTCAGACCGAGGACATTTCCCATTACAATATCATATTGCTCTATACTCGCGTAATCCTTGTCACTGAGGGTCATATTCATCCCCCAGCGAATGAAGTAAGAGGACATCCTAGATTTTTATAACCATCAGTCTCTTATCCCGAATAGTCTTTGTGGGGGAAATAGAATTTACCAATAGCCGCAGTTGGCGATACGGTAGGGAATGTACTCCTCCATCCGGGTGAAGTCACTAATGTTATCAAAAGTTGCCAAATAAGTTTTCAGCATTTCTATCATAGCAGGGGCCCGCTCAGGGTCCATATCAATGGCCTTTCGAAGCACAACGGACAGCGTTTTCTGTCGCAAATTTTTCGAATCGACGGTTGATGGGTCAATGTCAAGTCGGAGGACCTTCTCCAGTTCAAGATGCTCTCTACACGCCTATAGACTCGTTAGAAAATCACTCATATACAAAAGAGCCGGGGCTCTTACAGCGCTATGGTCCATTCCCTCTGTCACGTCTGCAGATAATTCTGCGGTTAACGTACACATATATATCGTTCAAGAGCGTTCGTGTCTTACCATCATGAATCCACATCACCTCAACCAAGCTAGCCAAGAGAACCAGCCTTTCAGGTAAAGCTGAGCAGTGACATACGGCAAATGGGTCACCATAAGGATTGGTGTGTCTGATCAGTGCTCGACGCCTTTCCCTTGAGCCTTCCTCCGAAGTTTGTTCATCAATGCTTCTGAGTGCAAGTTCGACGTCACGAGCTGAAACGCTAATTCCAGCAGGGTAACGCGAAAAGAAAACAGGAAACTTGTGACCTTCCAAAATTTCGAATACAGAAGGAACAAAGGACAGAGATGAGGAAGTAGTAGCTACCGGCATTTTGAGGTGCAAAAGTGTAGATTATTGAGGAGCCGTTTCAATAGTTTACTGAAAAATAGTCCTATCTGGTGGGGGACCTAGCTCCTTTTATTTTAGGCAGTGGTAGTTAATTAATATCTGCATTATAAAACCGATCAGAGCCTGGAGAAGTCGCGAATTAGGCCATGAAAGTGTCCCACGAGAAATCATAGATCCATGCAAGTCTCGCAATGTCCTATGGAGCCGACACCATCGATTTCTGCAGACCTTTTTGGAAACGAAGCGAACGTGTATGCTCAAGCTCCTCATTGTCAAAACCCAATTAAAGAGCCCGGTGAAGATAGATCAGCCGATATATATCATCTATTATGACGCACAACACAAATCGTAGCACATTACGACTGAAAGTGCAACTATCTCCGGAATAGCCCCGGTAAATCTAGCATCAGAATATCAACAAATGGCCGCTTTCGCCAATTAGCACTTGAGTATAGGTAATATGCATGCGTGGTACGTACCGCCTGAGGTTACAATGCATTGTATCACAGGAAATAATTCATGCCAGATGCCTGAAATGGTACATACAAATTGTCAATTGCGAACGAGGATTGCAGAAATGTGTCAACCGTATACCTGATTTACGCTAGCAACATCATACGTTTAGTAGCAAGGCTGTAGACGTATCTCTCGCGGGAAAAAGTCAAAGGCTTCGGATGGTTCTGTTCCGACCAATGAGTGTCCCTGTTGGGCACAAATGCTTTTGTTTGGGCTCCCTTGTCACTTGCTGATGTTATCCACACCATCGCTAATACCAGATTCAGTGCACAAAATCAGGGCCAATGCTGTATCCCACTACTATGACTCCTGTTAAGCGACAAGAAACAATATATATACTCCAGTTTCCCTCCCTTTGTTTCATCTGGTTCGTTGTAATTCTCACTAGAATACCGATTAATGCTTCTTTATTTTAGCCATGGAAACAACCAATCCTTGGCAAGGAACTGTAGTTCTATACACCTCTTTGTTGACGGACCTGAATAATATGAACAAAGGGCAGAAGCTCTCTTTCCTTGCCACTGCTACCCCAGTGGTGTTAATGCTGTGGTTTTCTGTGCTGTTATATCAAGCGCGAATGAAATTCAGAAGACTTCAGTCTCAAGGAATAGTATGTCACTTGTCTCGCCGAAGCAACCCTAAGTTAATCAAGTAGCCGATCATGCCTCACTCCCTACTATTGGGCCATTTTCTTGTCGTTATCCAATTTTACAAGGATTGGGCCTTCGATTCAAATTTTATCCAGACATTTGGCTTTTACATGAGTAAATACTGGTCAAAATTCTTCCCAAACGAGGATCAATGCCCCCCTATCATATATGTTAATGTATGGCCTATTTCCAGGCCGATGGCATTTTCTATACAGGCCTACGTATCCAATCAGATGGAGATTGGGAACAGTTTGCCAAAGTCCCCCATGCAAGGAGACTTCTTGAACCCCATTTCGAATGGCAAAGACCTCAACTGCATGCACGGTGAGGAGTGGCGGATGTGGCGATCAAGATTCAATCCAGGATTCAGTCAAGGCAACATCAGGACCTGGATACCTGCTATTCTGGAGGAGGTTGAGGCCTTCGGAAACGTGCTCAGAAACCTTTCCGGTGGGGCCGGTGAATGGGGTCAGGTTTTCCCACTTGAGCAAATATCCAGTAATTTAGCATTTGATGTCACAGGGAGGTTGGTTCTGTGGGTTGAGCCGATTTCTTTATGAGAATTATCTACGTTGTGCTAACAATTGCAGTGACACTCGATTGAACTCTCAGTCACCATATCCCTCTCCATTTACCATCGCTTATCGAGAGCAATTGAGCCGCATGGAAATAACGCTTAGTCCTCTCAAGCTTCTGTGGAGGGCTACCCCCATGGTTCAAGCTATTTGTACAACGCAAGAGGCATCAGCTATTCAAACATCTCCGGCCATTTATCACAGGCAGCATAGGCACGGTTAGCCAAGGTCCACGAACTATAGTCAGGTCTGCAGTTGAAGAATTCACTCGAGAGTTTGTAAACAAAGGAACACACGCCAATACTCCAGATGACGCCTTCATTGAACATGTTTTCTACCAGCTGATGATATTTTTTTTTTGGCGGTGATGATGCGCTGTCCATTAAAATTCCCCGTATATTCAGACAGCTCCAGTTGAATCCCGAATGTATTGTTAAATTGCAGGCCGAACACGATGCGGTTCTTGGTCCCGACCCAAGACTTGCTGCGGAAAGGATCCGGGAGGCTCCCCATATCCTAGATTCGTTAAAGTACACCCTAGGAGTCATCAAGGAGACACTGCGCACGAGCCCAGCTACGATCACAATCCGGGAAGGTCAACCTTCTTTCAACTTCAAGATAAAGGGCGAGGAGGAACCGTGGCCGACAGACGGGTTTGATCTCTTTGACAGCTCTATCACCATCCATCATGATCCATCTAACTTCGCCGACCCACACAAGTTCATCCCAGAGCGATTTTCCGTCCCAGAAGACGATAGACTACATCCAGCGAAAGATACATGGCGCGGGTTTCAACTTGGACCTAGAAAATGTATCGGACAGGAACTAGCGGTTGTTGTACTCAAGTTGGTGTTGGTGTTTACTATCCGTACCTTTGATATTGAGATGGCTTGGGACAAATGGGATAGGGTGCGAGAACTGCAGGGTTTGAAGGTGGATTGCCAGATGGTTGAGGGAGAAAGGATGTATACAACTGGGAAGGCCACGTCGCACCCTAAAGATGGTGCACCGATGCACGTGCGAATACGGTCCTCGTCCATGTGATACATACTAAGTGTCTTAACGAATTGAGGTGGCTGCTACCATAAGGAATCTAACGATGAAGATGTTATTTCTTTTATTATGAATTCTTTTTCATCATTTAACAAAGGACAAATTAAATCGCCTATACCTTTTTTATCAAATTAAAAATTATATAGATCCATCTTTTATCTAGTCTTGATATCACAATAATATTAGTATGATTTAGATTATTACTGATAGAGACGTCTCTGATACTAATAGGTCGAAATTGTGAGTTTGCTACATATTATGTCACGTTGTACCACAAGAAGTGTATAACTCATACAAATTTCGGCTATAGTCCTCATATAATATGGTTTATTGGAGAATATAGTAACATATGGGAACATTAATATTAGATTTGTTGGTAGGAATAATATATCATTGTGAAGCAATGAGCTACGGTGGTGAAATGCATTCGCGCCCGCTCAGTAAAGTTTCTTCACCTGCGCTCAATATGCAGACTTTCAGTGGTTCAAACTATATAATATCTAACGATCTATCATAGGCATCTCGATTAATAAAAGGCAGGATCGACAAGGGTCTCAACATTTAAAATACGGTCGAGAGAGAATAGTAAGGAGGAATAAAATAATAAAAGTTTCAATTTTTCAATGATTGTTCTACTCCTTTTTGAGATGCCGAGCTATAATCCTGTTCTTATACAGTATATACTAGATATTCCTAGCTAGTTTTTCTCTCAGGTATCTAGTCAGCTTACGTCTATGTAAGCTTAATACAGCCCCTGACGCAACAAATCAGTGATATAGTATCTAGAGCACTCAGAACCACCTTGTGTTATTTCCATTATGACTCAAGAGCAAGCCGCTAGTCTCAGAATCCAGACGCGCAATCACTTGGAGGCTCTTTCTAACACTCTCCTCGGGCTGAATTTGGCCCTTGAGTTCAGGCTCGACTGCCTGAAACTGCTTTAGCATGATCTCGTTCGCTTGTAGTAACTGAGGTGGTTTCTCTCCTGCGATGGTGTCAGCGTCTACCATTGCCACAGAAAGACACAGAAAACGGCCACTTACCTTCCCACGTATCAACCCATCCAGGACTTAAAGCCAGCACCTTGATGCCTTTAGGCGCAAGTTCTGCCGCGTACTTGGTGACTTGGACATTCACCCCGGCTTTTGAAACAGAGTACGGGACAGAATAGCTGACACCAGTCTTCTTGATAAGCTCCAAATCAGCCATAGCGCTTGAGATGTGCACAATCTTCTTCTGGACGCCCTTTTCAATCAGGGGTAGGAAGGCGTTTGTCGTCCATATACCGCCGTAGACACCCGTACTTAACGAGGGTTCGAAAATTGCCCGAGTGGCTTGAGCATCAAAGGGAAGCTGGGTCGGGTTTGAGAACGCGGTGGCCAAATCAACGGCGTTGGAGTTGTGGATAAGCACGTCTAGCTTGCCCCCTGTGATGGCGGCTGCGGCCGAGGCAGCCTCGAGAATGGACTTTGGGTCGGTAACATCGCCTTTAATAACGTGCAAGTTAGGGTGGTTGGAGGCAAGCTCAGATATGCCGGGCGATTTGAGGTCTCGCACAATTGCCAGGACCGTGTTGTTCGTATCGGCGGCGAGTTGGCGTACGAACTCGCGGCCAATGCCCTTGGAGGCTCCGGTGATGGCGTATGAAGACATTCTTTGTTTTTATTTTTGTCAATCGAGATAAAAGACAGTTCTAGTGATGAGTAGATTGATTTATTGCTGGTGCCATTGCGATATTCAGTCGATTTCCTTCCTTTTATATATATACCTGTGTATTCACTTAGGGCTGATTACAAACCGGTCCGACCGGATGGTCCGGTTTCCCCGGTCCACCTCACTCATCAACCGGCCGATCCGTTTCTCCCCCCGGCTCCTTATGCGACATCATGAACGCCACAATACCTGCAGTCAAGAGGAGGGCATGCGTGTCGTGCACGGCTGTCAAGGCGAAATGCACACCGCAGTCCGTTAACCTGTGCCAGCGGTGCGCTCGTTTGGGCAAGTCATGCACATACCTTGACCTTCCGCAGACAAAGCGGAAACACAAGGCTGCACCGAGGTAATCCTACTCAACACACATGGAACTTCTCGTATTGACTATGGATACAGCCGCGTGGAGGTGCTAGAGAAGAAGGTCGACCAGCTGACATCGCAGCTGGCTGCCTTGACCCGACAGAACGGGCAGGCATCGCCCGATACTTTCACCAACGACCTGGGATCATCTCGTGATCCTGAGCTGGATTCGACAGACATTGCCGCGTTGTTAGATGCTGCTAATGAACCGTCCCACGGCCTCGATCCGCCAACCAGCTCTGTTCTAGAGGGCCAGCCGTCTATCGTAGATCAAGGGATTTTGAGTGAAGCCGAGGCTGAGCGCTTGGTTACGACTTTCCAGCGTGACTTAGTACCCAAGTTTCCCTTTGTATTGATTGCACACGGTGAGACAGCCGCTCACCTCAGGGACAGGGAGCCGTTTCTCTTTCTGTGCGTCGTGGCCGCGGCCATGGGCAGTGCGCACCCTCTGCGAAAAACTGTCGCCGAGGAGATTATGAAGCACGTTACTTCGAGGGTTGTGGCACGGTCTGAGAGAAATCTTGAGTTGCTCCGTGGCTTGCTGGTTCACAGCGCATGGTACTCATATCCTGCAGAGAAATATCACCCGCGACTTCTGCTGTTGGTTCAGCTTTGTGTTTCTACCTTGTATGATTTGGGATTGCACAGAAAGACTGGTACGAATTTGGATGAGCAGCGGGCGCTGCTCGGTACGTATTGGCTGTCAGTTGGGTGAGGTAATCCGCGCCGGTAGATGCGGCTTCGGCTAACTATATATCAGAGTCTGTGGTACACTCGGCCGGCCGATTATGATGAAACATGATGGTCGAACCGATGAGTGCATTGAGAGTATAGCATCTACCGAGCATCTGTCAGATTGGTGGATTGCGCCACTTACCCACTTACAGTTTTTCTTGGCAACAATGGATGAAGTTTACGCTTCGATACAAGCAAGCGGTGGAGGAGTGCTCGTCCAAGTTACGCGGGGCTCTCTGCAGGCGCAATTTGATAGCGTGAGGGCATATTTAGAAAAGTATATCTCAATCCGCCCTTCGTCAACAGGTGTGTCTTGGATCCAAAAAGTCGCCGATGGAGATTGACCGACCATTGCAGAGAATGCAATACGCATTGAAATAAAATATGTGGAAGTGCGTCTCGAGGAATTATCTCTTCGGGATGAATTGTGGATTGCAGAGCCTGCCAGCGCAGTCCGGACAACCATGCTGATGGGAATAATCCAGCGCAGCAAGGAGCTCATCCACACGATTAGAAACCTACCAGTGTCAGAGATTGCCCAAATGACAATAACTACAAGTGCTCGTATATGTGCCGCAGTGGGCTATATGCCCACTGCAGTATTGACCCTTCTCAATCTCATTACTAGTCCCACTGACTCTGCCACGGAAGCCCAGGTGCAGGCCGTTGTTGATGCAGCAGATTATCCAAATCTTGTCACAGAGCTTGCTAACGCGCTGGAGACGAAATTTGAGGGAATGTCTGCTGCGGATAAAGAGACGGACATTGTGGGGAGCCTCTGCTCTAAAATGCGGCTTCTAGCACGTTGTTATCCACACCAAATTAGGGCAATTGTTGGAATTGCGCCGTCCCAAGACGCAAGGCAGGATACGTCCATGACGGCAGTTCATAGCAATGAGGTTGCTATGACACCCCAACTCTGGCCGTCCATCGACGACGATCTGGGCGACATATTCCCTGTCGACGACATCCAGTGGGATTCTCTATTGAGCAATTTCACTGGTTTTAGCTAGCATAGCGGATATGTTCTTCGTGAATTATGCTATAGGACAGTCGATATAATATTACATGGTTTTATGATAGATGATCAGGGTTTCTCTAAACACGTTCGCCTAGTTCATATGAATAGAAATTATTCCAGTGGATTTTTAATACACATCGTGTGAGATATAAGACAACAGCCAGGTGTAACAGTTTGGAAGCGTGGTCGTTCATTTAAGTCTACCCATGATATCAAGCTCTCCAAAAACATTGTTCCAAGGTTGAAATGTGAATGCAGTGCATGCGTACTTGTCAAGCTCGACTAAAATATGTGGGATTTAGGGCCTGCAAAGTCTGTATCTTGGAATTCACAGTTATGAAACCTACTCAAAGAAACCAGTAAAAACGAAGGGTGCTCGTGTGATATTCGGCCCTAGCGGGACCGGGCTGAACGGAGTTTCCGGTTGAAAATCGCGAATGATTTCTAAAGACTGTGAAGTGAATCCACTATTATTACTAAGAAAAACTATTCGGCCTGAAAATTACCACCCTGCCAAAAAGGGATTCTGGTATTCTGGTCATATTCTTTATGTTTTGGGGCGACGAAGACCTACTAAGTACTAACGTTCGGCCTCACGCTCATTGGTCCTTGTATAGGACACTGGTAATGCAGAGATCTGAGCTGACACCTTTCTTGTCAAATTTAATAAAATTTTAGAGTTCTCTAACTGCTTTATATATGTATTTTAGTAAAAGAAAATTGAATAAATAAATAAATTAACTCTAGACAAAAATCAATACTGATCTCCTCTCCTTATATAGTTTGTATTTTAAGATTAAATAGATTTTTTACTTTATTAGTTATGGTTAGATATTGGTCAGATATATCGTTTTAACTATTTTATATAAGCTGAATAAGTATAACCTTATTCTTAATATATGGACGTATATAAGCTTACTCCACATACAATTTTAACGAGGCTAGTCCGTTTACCCCGCGACTGGCCTCTCAGCCTCATTCATCCTTTTCATTTCAACTCCCAGCCACAGCGGACCGGATCGATGTTAACTACAAAATATAAATTTTGTATCCAGCCATCATGGGTGAGCCGCTGCTATCGTCCAGCCCGTTTCAGGGATCACAGCCCGCCCGCCTTTGGATAGGGACGTACGACCTGAACGGGACTATGGTCGGAGAGCGAGATGTTGCACAGTTAAGCAAGTGGTTCCTTGCTCAGAAGACCAGAGAGTACGACGTGGTGGTAGTGAGCTTACAGGGAACAAGGACACCAAGAAAAACGTCTCGCGCTTATTCTGGCCCACTTGAAGCCGTGGTCAAGAAATGCCTGAATTTGGTGGCGGAGGATACCAGCAGCGAATACTCCCTGTTGAGTTCTTGCCAGGAGTCAGGAACGCATCTCATGGTATTCGTGAATTCATCCATTCCATTTCGGATTACCGAGGTTGAAGCAGCAACCGTTGTCCTTCGTCGCAGCACCTTCTCCGAGAAGCGAGGGGCCGTGGGCATCAGAGCAGCTTTCAACAAAACGACTGTTTGTTTCGTCACCGCAAAGTTCTCCGGTGGATTTGCCGACTATGACGAACGGAATCGTGAATACGCAACTATAGCTGAGGGACTACAATTCGCAACGAATCTGAGAGGCATT
This sequence comes from Talaromyces rugulosus, assembly GCF_013368755.1. Lineage (NCBI taxonomy): Eukaryota > Fungi > Ascomycota > Eurotiomycetes > Eurotiales > Trichocomaceae > Talaromyces > Talaromyces rugulosus. The sequence goes on along the minus strand of NC_049566.1, from coordinate 3,285,714 downwards.
GATGACCACGACGCGGTTTTCTGGGCGGGGAATTTCAACTATCGTATTGGACTTAGGTGGGATGTCGTTATGGATCGCATTAAGAGGGCCGAAGACGAGGGAAGTGAGGAGCTTCGGGTTCTCTACGATAATGACCAAATGGCTGTCCATATGCGTGCTGGACTGGCATTCTCGTACTATACCGAGGCCGTTGTCCGCTTTGCCCCGACGTCGACTTTCCAGGTGGGCAGTGATGCATACCAAACTGAGTCTATTCCAGCTTGGACCGGGAGGATCTTGTGTAAGCCGTTGAAAGCCAAGCAGGTGGCGTATGACAGTGTTGGGGAGGTCCGGATCAGCGACCAGAGACCAGTCTATGCCGCGTTCGAGCTTGAAGTTAGCCCCCAGGAGAAGATTCTGAATAGGAAACCTGTCCCTCAAACCGAAAAGCAGGCGCAGCCCAGGGTGGAAGAAACCGCCTTGGGGAAAGATGATCTTACCCTTCGTAGCCCGCAACCCCCAGCCCCAAAATCAAGTGTTCCAACAGTACCTTTAGAAGCGTCTATTAGGTAAGATTCCTTCTCTAATGCAATGTGGATCTCACAATCTAATACTATACAGGGTAGAAACGTGGTCGCGAGACAGAAATCTTCAGCTTACCCATGAATTCCTGCATGAGATGCGTAATGGCAAATACTGGCAAACCAAAAAACATCGTCGCCGTGTCCGGGTTGCCATCCTAGACTCGGGCATTGACATGGCCCACCCAGAAATTGCAACTCGTTCAGAGCGTATAGTCGACACGTTCTGCCCGATTCCGGGCCTCGAAGACCAGGGAAATCAGGACAAAGGCGGCCATGGCACTCATATTGCTCTTCTATTACTCCAAATAGCCCCAATGGTGGACTTGTATATAGCCCGGGTATTCGAGGACGCAAAGGGGATTACCGACGACTACGTCGGCTGTGCAATTCTCCACGCAGTGAACGGATGGCAGGTAGATGTAATTCTGATGTCCTTCGGTTTCAAGTTCTGGGTCCCTAGCATCTCTCATACGATTCGTGTGGCTGCATTCAACGACGTCCTCATGTTTGCCGCAGCCTCCAACGAGGGCGCCAACGCTGACATTGACCTCGCGTATCCCGCCCGCGAGACCAATGTCTTTGATATTCGTGCCACAGACCACCTGGGCAATCGGTACATGTACAACCCGCCATGGGATGCAGGTGCGCGTTGGACGTTTGCGACCCTGGGTGAAAAAGTGCTATCCGCATGGACTGAGGGCCAAATGCTGCCAAAGTCCGGCACGTCCATGGCTGCTGCGATTGCGGCCGGTACTGGGGCCCTCTTGCTGGATTTCTCTAGGCTACCTGCATTGAAAGGACAAGCCCCGAGACACCTAGAACATGTAGCTTCGTTTGATGGGATGAGGCTGCTCCTAGAGGCTTGCAGTTCTAGGACGCCGGATAACTTGTTATATATTAAGCCGTGGCTTGTTTTCTCGAAGAAGGGCTTTGATCGGGGTAGAATAGCCAATTATATAGATGACGTTCTAGATGAGCACTTTGGTTAAGTATTAATTGCGTCTAAGGTGCGACAAGTATACAAGCTTCACCACTTTCATCCAAGGCATCGTGACCGTTCAGACCGAATTCGTCTTGGCCTGAGCACTCTTCCTCCAGCCCCAGAAGCTCCACGCCACTTTCATTGTCGTCAATTTCAGCCTTCTCTAGCTGCATGGGGATATCCTCATCTAGAGCGGCCTCTTGAGAAAACACAGCCCCTTTTGTGAACATCTCCGGACAAACCTCTCCTTTCGGCGCGAATAATGCACCTTGTTCAGCCGAAAAGCATAGACAAAATCAACCGCCTCCCCAACATCCTCACTCTCCTCAATCTTCTGGCTCAGCCCGGCCTTTGGTCCTAGCTGCAACCCTGGAACAGCAGGATTGAGCCCGATACTTCCTTCGCCCCCCAGAGCCTTCGCATTCGACCTGCTGGTCCGCCCGCCATATGCAACCTTGACCCCCGTAACAACATAAATAGGCTTTCTGAATCTGGTCTCCTTAAGGAACCCTAGGTTCGCGGGCAAATTCAATGTCCGTTGCAAATACTCATCCCCAGGCTCAAACTTGACCGTCTGTAGCCTCGCAACCTCAACGCGCGATTTATGCTGCCGCTCAAACTGTGCACTGGCATCACCGCCTATGCCAAAACTCGCCATGAACGAGGCGAAGATCCCGATCATTCCGCTTTGCTCGTGGCTGACTTCCCTGGTCCACGGGTAGTTGAATTCAGATGTGGCGTTTGGCGGGATGGGCAGCGCCGGGGCGAGATAGGGTGGGCCTTCTGGGATGGCTGGGTTGCAGATGAGTTTACCCAGTGTTATTGTTGTGTTTGGTTTTATGTCGCGCGGGGCGAGGAGCCATTCTGGTTTGCTGGCGACCATTTCTGTGTTTGTGGGTGATATTTTGTTTAGTTTTGTTTGATACGAGGCGGGGATGTAGCTAAGAGTTCCGTCTAGTCGGTTGTTGGTAATTAGTTGGCCGATTCATGTCAATCGCGGAGGTACCCATAAAGCTACTGGATATATTAAAACGATCTTTAAAAGATGTCATGCTTGTTGGACGCATGAGTCTGATGACACAGAAAATCAATCATCTACTTGAAATACATAAGTTTTATATAAAAAAAATATAGAACAACATTTGCACGCTTTCAATACTGTTTTATGCTAAATATCTGCCAATACTTGACTAGAAGAGGGACATTGAGGTCAATTTATCGACTGTGGCAGACAGTAATTATATACTTGTACGACTATATAGGTATCCTTTTCTGCGCGGATTCAATTATGGGAATCACTCACCGCGGCTTTGAAACCAGAGCGCATCCTCGAATTGATTACAATTATTTTTATGTAGCGCAACTGTTCCTGCCAGCAGTTGCCGGCAGTTGCCACTCCAGCAGTGCCTAGACAAGAGGTGTTTGGTTCATTTAGCGAGTTCCAAGGGGAAATTATTCACTGATTTTGGACAGGCCGAATTGGCATCCCATCCGGCCGTTGAGGCCTTGTAAAAGTAGGATCGATATCTATAGGGCGCCGGGAGTTTAAAAAGAAGTAGACATCAAGGAGAATGGCCCCCGATAGAATCTTTCTCCAAGTGCGTATAGAGTAGACGAGACAAAGTGTGCTAAAAACCAGGCTCCAGATGCCAGAACTCACTCTCCATTGTAGATGGTGGTACGGGCCAGCGGTCGTGTGGTTTGAGATTGAGAAGGATAGGAAATGCGAAGTTGTTAAACAATAATGTGTGTGAGTGTGAGATGGGGAATGGGAATGGATAGATGAAACTAGGTCTTCATACGACTGATTATGACGCGATTCCAGAATTTTACGACAATGAGTGGCTTGTCGAGGCTGGAAGAAGATGATACGGAACTGGCGTGTCTCAACCTGCAAGACACGACTAACAGCCTGTGACCCTAACTCTAAGATAACCGATACTAGATTTTCATGACTGTCGGCCCGACGATCTTTTCTCTCGAAATGAATGAAATACTGAAGGTTTTCAGGCAAAACGACCATTGTATATCAATCTATTTGTCGAGATCACCACGATATGGTTCGATGTCGGGGGAAAGAAATCAACGAGCCATGAAGCCACACTTCTAGCTATAATTTTTATAGGTAACTTAGATGTTATCAAAAGCATATATAAATATAAACTTACCTGCTTATCTTCCTTTGCAATGATTGTCGACAAAGGTTTCCAGATTGGGGGATTAGGATTAGAATTGGGAAACTTCTCAGGATTGAAAACTTGCTTTACAAATTGACTAGATTGGCTGATATGAAAGATAAATACCTGCAGGGTTGTGTGACCCTTTCCTTTGTTCTCTTCCGCGTGACCGATGGTTGGCCGGAGGCATATATGTATACGTCAAAAATTTGTCTATAAATAATACTATATATACATAGGATAATGAACTGTGAGGTCGGGACAAGAATAGATAGACTACATAGAGAATCCATGAAATCGACCGGGCACATTAACCAATTATACATACGTAAGTATACGCATTTTACACCTTTGCCTCAAGATAGGTCGTATTTCTACACCCCTAGAGGGAACATCCAGCTCGGAAAAGAACCCTCTGGAAATGGCTCACCTGTAGACTTGCTACTGGCGGTAGGATAACCGCTACAGTTCTCATCCCACGGCCCACACTGCGTGCCACATACCGTTTCCCCCGAAGGCACCGTACCATGTTCGAGATAGTCAGCGACAATCTTCTTGGTGCATTGACTCGGGGCAGTACTAATAGTACAGTGGCCCATGGATTCCTGAACGACTAGGGCAGCGCCGGGGTGGTTAGAAGCCATGGCACGAGCTGACTTGAGTGGCGTGACGGGATCGAGTCGGTTGCTCAGGAACAATAACGGTGCAGCTGGATGTCCTGCAGCCAGACTGGGGACGGCTATTGGGGATTTAAAAGGGCCCTTGAATGACAAGTTGGGGAGAAACGGCCAGCTGGAGCAGCTGAAGCGGATAATGGACCAATAACTGCCAAACAATTGCGATTTTCCCATCAGCTGCTGAACATACTTGTGCCACCAGGCGGCATCTTTGTGAGTGAGATCATCGCCGTCACCACAGAGCACAGCAGATCGTGCTTCGGGCAGGATTGTAGGATTATGTTTAGCGGAGCAGACATTGTCTAGGTCCGGGATAAGGTCAAAACTCATCATGCTAGTTATCAGGCTAGTTGTGTTGCCTGCCATAGCCTGGTGAAGTGTATTGGCTAGAGGTTTGAAAAACAGAATAGGGTCGTAGAGAGCAACGCCGACAAATTTGCGGATATCATTGCCAGTGACAATGACCATAAATCCTTTAGAAGTCACCACGGGTAACGGGTTGTCATCTAGTTGGGCTACCCAGGACCAGAAGCGACCTTTGGGGCCGGAAGCCGATGCATCAGAGGCAGAAGCGAGGGCACAAACAGACGGGCCTGCTTCGTGACAGCCTTGCCAAAATTGTTCGAGAATCTCATCGGTATCATCAAGACTCGAGAGCCAGCCCTGAGGAAACCAGTTAGCTTGATAGCGACTCATGAAGCAATGCACGTACGGGTCCATGTGCATAATCATCTACATTGACAACTCCGTCGAGCACCATCCGACCAACACGTCCAGGATACAAAGCGGCAAAATAGTTACCAAGCACTGTGCCATATGAAAATCCGATATACTGCAGGCGTCCAACCACATCCTTAGTTCGCTTCTTGAGCTCCCCGTGAACCTTGATAGTGCTCTCTTTCTGCCTCAGCTCGTCGATTTTATCCACCATGTGTACCATATCACGAGCCACACTTGGAGTGTTCACATATGCCATGGCATCCCCTTGGTCTTTACAGTGCTGAGACAAGGCCTTTGTCATGGATAGACCATGTTTGATTGCGTCAATGCCCTTTTCAAGCCCTCCATTGCCGCGTTCTTCGAGCAGCCAGGCATTCCGGGACACAGTGTTCGAGTGGAAGCAGTCAGAGCTTGGCGTCGTATGGCCGATACCGCGGGGATCCCACGATACAAGCTCGTAGTGGCGGCGGCCTGGTTTATCAAGAAAATTCTGCATATTACGCGCAGCTCGTTGGATGTAGGAGATACCCGAACCCCCGGGGCCCCCGGGATTCGTAAAGATACTACCGCCAAAAGTTGGATCGTCGTCGGAGACGACTGCGGGGAGTTTGGCGATAGCAATAACTGCTGTACGATTGTCGGAGCCATTGGCCCAGTCCAGAGGCACCTCTAGACGCGCGCATTTGAAGCCATCGTAACATTCGTGGTACTGCAGGACACGGCTGGGAGTGATGGTGTTCCAGTCCAATTGTGCGGTTGAGCCATCTGCAGCGGCCAAAAAAGCGAATGATAAGGCGGCCAGAATAAACGTAGGACGCATGGTTTAAGTCGACAGAATGATTATTGGCGTACGAGGCCCGGAGAATGCTTCCCAGTGTGTGATGGCGTTGTGCATGGACATTGGACAGGAACGAGATTACAAGGCTTTCTTTATCTCTCGGCTTTGCTAAATCTCATGTTGGTACTATACCGTATTCTGTACCGTATTTACAACCGACCTCTAACTATCTCCTGCCTTCCAATCGACATATGGAGAGTTAAGCATCGATTCGTCAGCTAATAACTCAGCCAATAAATCAATCATATAAAATACAAGTCAAAATGATAGAACTCATGACAATTTTGAGGTGAGGGAATGAATGGCCGCTTTCGGGCAGATAGCAGCAAAGGCGGGGCTTATCTCTATCTTGAAAATTTTTAATGGCTGTGCTAGTCCTTTTTAGGTTTAATACAAATTAGCGTATACTGTATATAGTTAGTCAAGTAATGAAAACTAACGTAGAGTATACTAAATACGCGAATTCAATTGGTCTCCATAAGCTGAAAATAATTAGCGCAGATACGACTTGCTGGTGAATTTGAAATTTCTCAGGAGACACCAAGAATTATATCTATATCGCCTGTACGCAGACACTTGACAAACGAAAATTGGACCTTATAATGGCCGCCTCGAACTGTTCGACAGAGTGTATATAGCCAAGCACTTCTTTGTTTGCCAGAAGCCTAAAATCGCTATCGCGGATCAAGTCGCGCAAATAATTGCATGGGCAATAATAACTAGGCTAGGCTAGCCCCTTAACCAACAAGGAAATATTTCCCATGTCGCTTCGCATCCTACGACTATTTCTCTCGGGGTTCCAAAGGGAATTTTAACGTTGTAACACTTCATCTGTTAACCCCTTTCGAGACTCTTATTGTGCCCGAAAATCAGACGACATTATCATAAATGAAGAAAGAATTATCGTTGAAAACCACGCTAGACAGTCACAGGAGTGATGTAGTCGCGTCTAGTCGAGATGCGCTTGAGCTCGCCAAAGTGGGAAAGCGAGAAGTTTTGAAGGTACCTGACCCTGTCGGGACAAGAAAAGGAAAAAAAAAAAATCCTTTGCCACTAACAGCTTATCAGCGAAGATTTGGCCTAGCAAGCACTGTCGGGCTCGCATGTACTTTGATGTTGACATGGGAGGCGGTCATTATGTTCGTCATAGTCTTGCCAACGATGAAGTAGCCCGGCTAACCTTATTATAGGAACATTGGCTTGGGGTTGACAGAGTATGTCCTTCTTGAAACGGGATCCTCGGTATTGTTTGACAATTTTTTAGCGGAGGGCCGTCTGGCCTGGTGTATGGCTACATCGTCATCTGGCTCGGTTTTACGAGCACTTATACAGCCATGGGTGAATTGGCGAGCATGTTTCCTTCGGTACGAGGATTTCTAATAATCCTAGTACAAATCTCGTTTTATAACTATTTCTACAGGCCGGCGGACAATATCATTGGGCAAATATTCTTGCGCCCGAGTCGTCAAAAAGATTCCTTAGTCACGTCACCGGTATGTGAAGACATATACGAATTTGATTTTCGCTGCTTACAGAAGACCAAAAAAAGGCTCTATTTGTGTAATAGGCTGGATAGCGGCCCCTACAGCAGCCATTTATCTTTCCGGGAGCGTCCTTCAGAGCGCTGTGGCCATGAACGATCCTGACTACGAACCGAAAGGATGGCATGTCACCTTCATTATGTGGGGGATTCTGCTCTTTTGCGCGATTTTAAACACATGGCTGGGGATGATTTTACCGGCCGTGGAAATACTTATTCTTATTGTCCATGTGATGGGCTTTTTCGCCTTCCTTATACCACTTCTCGTTATTGGGCCTCGAGCTGACCCGAAATCGGTCTTTAATCTAGCTTTTGATTACGGTGGCTGGACGGATATCACATTGGCAACGCTCATTGGCATGAAGGGAACAGTTGCTGCATTTTTAGGTAATATCATCTCTCATGAAAATATGACCGCCTACTGAACATTCCTAGGTACCGACGGTGCCGTCCATGTGGGTTGAAGCCTTAAAGTCCCTGTTTCGATATACCCCAAAGCTGACACACATGAAAAAAAGATGGCTGAAGAAGTAGCAAATAGCACTCTTGTCGTGCCCCAGTCCATGCTATTTGCAATGATCATCAACGGAGTTCTCGGCTTCGCCATCCTCATCGGCTTCTTATTCACTGCCGGAGACCTATCCACCATTGTGGAATCTGATGCCGCATATCCATTCATGCAAATTCTAGCGAGTTCCACAAAGAGCAAAGGCGCCGCGATTGTGCTTTCGAGCATGCTTGCAGTCCTGCAAGCCTTTGCGGGTCTCGCTGCGCTTTCATCTGGGAGTCGCATGCTATGGTCTTTTTCGCGAGAGCAAGCGATTCCAGGCTGGCGCTGGATCGTTAAGGTATCAAATTACATATATCCATACGTCTCTTTATATTTGAATCCCAACTCATTAGGAAAATAGGTAAATCGACGCACAGCAGTCCCCTTCAATAGTACCTGTATGGTCGTCATCGCTGGTGGTCTGGTCAGTTTGATCAACATTGGATCATCAGTCGTCCTCAACATCGTTTTATCTCTAGTTTTAGAAGCGTTCTTCTCATCGTACATCATCTCGTTATCCCTTCTGCTGTACCGAAGACTGAATGGGGACATTTCAACGCCTGACCAGAATGCCGAAAGCCGCTTTGTATGGGGCCCTTTCCGAATCAAGGGCTGGCTTGGAGTGGTGAACAACGTCTTTGCAATTGGATTCTCCGTGGTAATGTTTTTCTTTGGGTGTTGGCCGCCGGTGGTTGATCCAGCGCCAGCAGAGATGAATTATAGTATTGCTATCTTTGGTGGAGTGACGATTCTGGCCGTGTTGTATTACCTCGGGTGGGCCAGGAAGTATTATCAGGGGCCTGTAACTGAGGTGCAGGTTGCTAGTTAGAACATACTTTGAAGATAAGTTTCTGTGGTGAAAAAAATCCAGACAGCCACAATCGCCCGTCGACAATCTACTTTCGGAAGCCTCTCTAACTTTCCAGAGGTACCTCATTATGAAGTACTAGAGTTAGAAGGCTCGGGGTCAAGACATGGACTGAGAAGTTGATGTGCTAGTAACCTTCGACGATTGAAGTACTCCGTATAACGGATTTAAAGGGTTTAATTTGTATACTCTGGTCTAAGTCTTGATAAATTCTGTCCACTCTTCCAGGGCAATGTTAAGCTCTATTTAGAGTTAGTATACCTATACAAAAACCTAAGTACAAAAATATGCTAAAAGGTATTTTTTTTCCACCGCAGCTACCACTGCTAGTCTTTGCTGGGCAGTATCAACATTAGCATCTAACTGTTCATTATCATAATACATTATTATTAATACAATTGAATGGATCGCCATTAAAGATCATTTACTTTGGCATCATTGGCTAATTTTGCATCTGCCACTTGGTCGATCAAGGGGACATTGCGAAGCGCCTGTTGAGCAGCATTATCTCCAGCTATCGTCTTGTTCAAGCCACTTCCAGACCCCAAATGTTGGTTCTCCCATCCCCAGCCCGTCAGATACACCCCAACGTAGAAAGTTTGCATCCCCCCGTTTAATCGCTCAGGGGGGCGTTCATCCACATACCTCAGCTTGATTCCCTTGCCCATAACCTTCTTGGCAAGAAGTTCCTTGGACTTTAGCACCGGCTGAACACGTTCTATGCCGGTCAATTTTGGTTGCCATAGCTGCGTCAGCCAGTTTTCGACAATTTCATCGCCGTCAACTGGATTTGATAGTACGACAGCGGCAACATAGGCTTCGAAAACATCACCTTTTGTTTTCTTCCATCGTTTTAGCTGGTCCTTGTGATCTGGCGGTACAGATAGCCTCGTATCAAACCCGTATTTGGTAGCGTACTCGGCGAGTGTTTCATTTTTCACTAGTTCTTCTCTGATTTGAGAGATACGCCCGGCAGGAATGTTGGGGAATTGGCGCCAAATCAGCTTCGTAGCAGCAACTTCAATGTATGCATCTCCAAGGACTTCCAGTCTATCATAGCTGGTCTCTTCTGGTCCCTCGGCATTGGTGTTGGTATGGGCGCCTGGATGAGTGAACACGGCTCTCGCCAGTGACGCATTAGAAATGGGAGGAAGCTCGGGCAAATTTTTATCTGTCCTTGATAGATGATCATGCGTAGGGGGCGTAATTGCAGGCAGACTTGCTGCTGCCAAAACAGTCTGGAGCTGAGACGCTATCGTCAAAATGCTAGAGCTCTTAGGATGACTGCCCAGGGCTTCCGGATGTTTGACTACTTCATTGACGACCCCCTGTAGTTTTTCAATGAGTGTTTCACCATCATGTCTCCGGCCAATCCCTGTTTTTGGGCGTGTAATTTCGGATTCGTCATGAAAATGATTGCCCTATTGCAATGAAATCATGAATTGGGACTCTTATAAGCTCTTGAGGGGTGCTGCCTACCTTAGATTTTTTGCTTGCTACAACGCGATCAATATTAGAGCTTCCATCTTTGTGCTGCCTCTTTTCCCCCATGATTGCAGAAACATCAATTCTTGTTTTCTCCAAGTTGCGATCGAGTTGCGGCGAGTGAAGAAAGTGGTCGGAGTGGATCACGTGAGCCGCGCTAAGGAGCTGGTTCGGGATTGTTTCGATGCTTCAACTCACTCATCGACTTTAGATCAACCACGAACAAGAGACTAGGAGCGCAGTCATGGCATCTCCACGGGGTCGAATCTTGGACCTTGTCAAGGTATGCAAAAAAAAAACCCCCCTCGGCTCTCGCAAATCGCCGTTACTAAACAAGAATCAATTGTCCAGGCCCAATGTCGGATCTTTTCCTCCACCTTTAACCCGCAACGACTGCGGCTGGGAAATAAAGTCTTACGACAGCGTCTGCGAGGACCTGCGCTCGCCTCATGGTACCCCCGGAATACCGTTTCTTTCCGCGATTTGCAAGATATATACAAGCCACTGGACCTTGAGACATTCGACGAGGGTCAGGATGATAGAGAGGAGGCCATACAAATGTACTATCGCGCAAACACCCTGCGTTTTTGCCATGCACAATGCTAACTGTTGCAACAGCGCCAAATTGCGAGGGAAAGGACGACCCAAGAAGAAGCGAACTGCTGCAGGTACGACTATATTCTCCTATTTTCTTTTATTTTTGTTTTTGGCATGCTAACTTATTCCTGCGAAGAATCACGCTCCCACAAAAAGAAGAAGTGATCCATATAGTTTTGGCTTGTCTCTGTGGTTTCTGCTACCAAGACGAGACTTTTTGTATTCTTTCGATTGCATCATGGGCGTCTAGAAATTTTTGTACAATATACTCCTTTAAATTACCAGGCTATTTTACCTGCGGTGTTAGAGAATATGTTTTCCAATAATAGCTTTTCTTCTTAAGAAAATTTCCCAGCTCAATGAACGTGTCATTAGTTTCTATAAGTTTTTATACTTGACTCTGAATAACGAGGACATTCAGCTTTCAGGCGGTTTTGCGCATAGGTCACGTGCCTTAGCGCAATACCTAAGTGGGCTCCACCCAGTGCCATCTCGCCGTCGCGATAGAACCTGCCTCTGTGCTTTTTGGAAGATATCGCTGCCACCCTTATCCAACAGCTGCTGGAAGGGTCTTTTTGCGCGTTTTATACTGTACTACAGCTTCGACGCGTCAAATTTTACAGCCGCCTACCATGCCAGCAGCAGCCGCCAAACCGAGTAAAAATCAGCTTCGAAGGGCTCGGAAAAAGGCTAAGAAAGATGTAGGAGACTTTAACCCCGTTGAAAGTTATTTTTCGAAACTAACATTTGTTTTCTTTTAGGTCTCAACTGCAGACTCTGAAAATGTTCCCAGCTCAAATGAAATTGACAGCAAGACGGCAGACGATGTCTCAAAGACAAAAACCCTCGATGGCGATAGTTCATTTGGAACTGATATAAACATGGACGACCCCTTATGGGGAATGTTCAAAGATATCGCGGGCCGATTCGAAGGAGGGGACAGCGAAGAAGCAAAAGCAGAGGTGGAAAAGCCTCAGATCTACTTTGACGACGACAACGAGATTCCAGACGAAGAAGAAAACGAGCCGAAGATGTCCAAGAAGAAGAGGAAGGAAATGACCAAGCTTTCCGTTGCTGAGCTGAAAGCGCTCGTTCAGAAACCAGATTTGGTTGAGTGGACAGATACTTCGGCTCCTGACCCTCGGTTACTGGTTCATATCAAAGCGCACAGGAATGTCGTGCCCGTCCCAACACACTGGTCACTGAAGCGAGAATATCTTTCGTCCAAACGAGGTATTGAAAAGGCGGCCTTTTCACTCCCAAAGTTTATCCAGGAGACTGGCATAGCCGAGATGCGTGATGCGGCACAGGAAAAGCAAGAACAATCGAGCCTAAAGCAAAAACAACGAGAGCGCGTCGCGCCGAAAATGGGGCGACTAGATATCGACTATCAAAAGCTTTACGAAGCCTTTTTCCGCTTTCAAACCAAGCCCGAGTTGACGCGATATGGGGAGGTTTACTACGAAGGCAAAGAATACGAAACGAACCTTCGTCATCTACGGCCAGGTGAGCTTAGCGATGAGTTGAAAGAAGCTCTCAATATCCCACCTGGAGCTCCCCCGCCTTGGTTGATCAACCAGCAACGCTATGGACCGCCTCCTTCTTATCCAGCACTAAAAATTCCTGGTTTGAATGCGCCGCCGCCGGCGGGAGCCATGTGGGGATACCACCCTGGTGGTTATGGAAAGCCTCCTGTCGATGAGCACAATCGGCCATTGTATGGAGGCGATATCTTTGGTGTTCTCCAGACTCAGCAAAGTGCCCAACAAGGCGAACCCGTCGAAAAGGACCTGTGGGGCGAACTGCAGCCGCCAGAGGAGGAAAGCGAGGAAGAAAGCGAAGAGGAAGAAGAAGATGACGAGGAGGCCGAGGATGAAGAAATGGGCGAAGGGCTACAGACACCAAGTGGCCTGGAGACTCCAAGCGGATTTGTATCTGCTGTGCCGTCAGAAATCGGGGCTGCTGAAAGTGTTAGCGGGGAGTTCGATGTCCGAAAACACCACAGAGGAACGGAAACAGAGGACTCCATACAACCAAAGGCGGCATACCGTGTCATTCCAGAGCAAAAATCCCGTGTGCAGGGCTTCTTTGGTGGCGATAGAAAATATGACCTTAAAGCACCAGACCCATCGATCCCAGTTCTGGGCGCGGAAGACCACAGTCGCAAAAGGAAAGGACAGGGCGATGTGGATGTGTCGATGGACCCGGAAATGCTGCAGAGCAGCGATGGCATCAACAAGGAGCATTTGCAGGGCTTGTATAATGAAGAGCGACAGCAAGAACATTCACAATGGAACTTCCAGGAGGATCTCAGCGATATGATTGCGAGCGAGAGCCGGAAGAGGCTCCGCAACCAAGAGGAAAAGCGTGGAAAGCGGGGATAGATGGCGATGACTGAATAGCTCTTTACGACTACGGTATTATAATCAATGTACAATTATCATACTTATTATTATTATACTTGAGTACGGACGTAGTACTACGTACGTATTAACCTAACTGAGTGGCAGCAGAGCCGCATTGCCACCGGCTAACCGGAACGGGTCTAGCCCCGCTATACGCTGTCGACTTCTCGCCGTCCGCCGTTGGTCTTTCCTGAGTTTACTCAAACATTTGGCCCGACAGAATGGAGCGAGATCGTGGAAGAAGGTAACGCTTAAACTGCAGATAACGGCACATACTCTCGATCGCTAACAGTTTGCTGCAGTATGAGATACGACGAGCGGTGGGGTGGTGGCGAGAGTTACAGACCAGCTGGGAGAATTTCTCGGTCGCGCTCTCGCAGCCGAATGCGACGCCCTCGCTCTCGCTCACGCTCTCGAAACCGATCGCCTCGTCTGACTGCTGATACATGGGTGCCACAAGGCGGCGGGCGGCATTTAGGGAGATACCGCAGCCGATCGCCGCCAGGGAACAACCTGCGTCGTTCTCGCAGTCCTCCGTATCGCCAGCGCCAGCGCATTTTGTCCCCGCCGCGAAATGGGCGCCCTAGATCGCCTTATGGTCCGTCCTGGCGCTCTCGGTCGCCGTATTCGAAAAAACTGCCTTCTGATTACCAGCCCTCGCGGTTTGCTGGTGACTCTTCGCGACCCCCATACCCCCCCAGGTCACCAAGGCGAGATCAACCTCCCTCGCCACCTGGTAGATACCGCGACTACCCATCCCCTTCGCGACCCGCTTCTATTAGAGAGCGGCCGCCATATGGCCGTCCTGTCGGTCGCTCAAAGAGTCCTTATTATCGCAATGAGCAATACCCTCGAAATGACTCGAACCCACGGAGAAGGACGCGATCTCCTGTCAAACCGGGCTTATCCGACCACCCTTCTTCACATAATTCCGCATCGACTTCACGAAGATCATCGCCTCCTACAAATTTCGATCGACCTAGCGTGACCCCTTCGCGGCCGAGAAGTCGGTCACCGGTAGATCTAGCTTCTAGGGCCAAAGCCAAGTCCGTTGAAAGGGCTCCGGTACCTTCTAGCGCGGTCGGATCGTCTTCACATTTAAGTTATGATAATGCGAGGAACTCGCCTCTGAATAGCGCTCAGGAGCGGGCTATCCCAGAGAGGTCGGATAAGCCTGTGGCTGACCGTCCTGGGTTATCGCCTCGTGTTAGTGTTTCTTCAGAAAAGAACGACCACCCGAAGGGACCAGGCTTGTCTGATCCACGGGGCTCACAGCAGGAGACTGGGCAGTCTACTCAGAATCGGGCTTCCAGTATATCCTTACTATCTGCTCCAACAAGACCCAAAGGAGCTTCCAATTTTCACCCCCGTGATCACCCCCGTGAACCCACATGGGCGGGACGGCGTGCTCCTCCCCCTCCCCTACAACAGACACCGCCGACTGGGCCTCGGAACCGATACGTACAAGCCCCGCCAGTTAATGATTTACAACGTGGACCATCCTATCGACCCAGCAATGGCCTCTCGGCCCCGCATCACCAACGCAGCCCAAGACCCAACTACCTTGCGACACTACCCACCGTGGTGGCTGGCGGGAGGCTGTTACCACCGGCATTCGATGCCTTGATTGAGAAGCGGCTGTCGCAGCTTGAGTCGGACGAAGATAAACTGATCGACCAAGTACTGGAGAAACAGCGGTCGAAGCGAGTGGGTTTGAAGGACTGGGATCGGCTGGAACGAGAAAGTGCTTTGAATGCGCTGAAAAGCGAGCTGGCAGAGATGCATCTGCAGCGGATGACGGAGGGCGAGGGGTTTGAGGGGGCTGCAGTGTTTTGATAAGCTTGTATAACATGAATGAACGATTAACTATTTAATATTCAATTCCATTCAATACAATACAATACAATAATAATAATAATAATAACACCGAGATTATGAGCTTTATACGTGGGGCATAGTTCGCGCACGGCGATTGGCGGGCCCACTAGCTGCCGCAAATTACATCTGGACATTTCGCGTCTGGCCACTTGTTCCTGCTTCATGCGCCGCGCCCTTGCTCCTGACGACGACACTCTTTTTTAAATAATCAATACAACCCTTCTGATTCACACCTTGTGTGCTTTGTTTACTTGTCTTCTCGCTGCTGTTCGCTTGCAACCGCCAGGATGAATATCTTCAGGCTTCTTGGTAACACGGCTACTGTCCCTCACATGGCGAATTCCTAGACTGACTCGAATTTGATCGCAGCTGATTTCTCGCACCTGGTGTCCATCTTGGTGCTGTTGCAGAAGATGAAATCGTCAAATGTGGGGTTTGTCCCTTGAGCTTCTACCAGCTTTCTGTCTGACCTGGAATCTAGAGCTGTGCTGGACTTTCGTTCAAATCGCAGGTCCTGTACTTGGCTGTTTTCGTCACGCGTTACCTGGGTTTGTCTCCTTATTTTAGCCATCGTGTAAAATTTACTAACGCGGAGAAAAGACCTCTTCTGGACTTTCACAGACTCGCTATATAATACTGTTTTCAAGATCCTCTTCCTCGGTTCCTCCGCGTACACGATTTACCTGATGCTCAACGACTACAAGCCGACCCACGACCCAAACACGGATACATTTAAAGTGCAATACCTTGTTGGTTTCAGTACTTTGCTGGCCGTGCTCTTTCCGCAGAACTATAGTGTTTCCGAGGTTAGTTCGACCTACTGCAAGGAGGATACGTTCAAAGGCTAAAAAGAGACAGATTCTGTGGACGTTTTCCATCTGGCTCGAGTCTGTCGCAATTCTCCCTCAGCTGTTCATGCTGCAGCGTACCGGCGAGGCAGATACCATCACCACGCATTACCTCTTCGCGCTAGGTCTTTACAGAGCACTCTACATTCCAAACTGGATCTACCGCTACTTTGCCGAGAACCATTTCCATGCTATCCCCGTTCTTGCTGGAATCATTCAGACTATTCTTTACTCGGACTTTTTCTACATCTACTACACAAAGTATGGATTCTCGTTTTCTATTCTCGTGGATTGTGTCGCTAACTGTGTTATAGGGTTATGAAGGGGAAGAAGTTCTCTCTACCAGTTTAATTAATTATTTTATTTTCCATCGGAATTACGAATACCCTTCTTTCTTGGATGTATTGCTAGAAAAGCTTTGCTGTTAGCCTGTCCGACTACTCCGGGCACACAAGTTAATGGGGGCCCCCGATATGACAACACCTTTCGCGTGATTACTTAACAATCGCATGTTAAGTCGTTGAAAGTCAGTCCAGACACTGCTGAAGACGCATTTCCCAGGCAGATTCTTCTGCCTGACGACGAGATGCATTCATAACAGCAGCGAGCGACAACGGGGCGTATGTTTTATTTTATTTTTTTTATAACAAAGTGGAAATTATGTAGTATGATCAGAGATAATATGAAGATAATTTTTGTTTTCAAGTATATCATTATATACATATACAAGAGTTGATTAGGCTTCGTTTCCCATTTTTGACGCAGACATACAAGATTTCTCCCGTTCCAAACCCAACCACCAAGAAAAATTGGCAATTATTATAGTGAATTATTTGAATTATTGAATTAGCAGTGGAAGAAGTCAGTACCCGGAATATCGCGAATTCGCATTCGTTGCCAAAAACCCAGCATTACTTGATGCATACTGGGGAGCCTGCGAAGTTTCCACTAAATGATGAGGATGAGGATGGTGATGAGGATGAGGAGCATCACCTATCAAACCATGCGCTTTCATGGACAGTCTTTCGCTGCTTTCGGAGTGGAAATGGTTCGCAGAGGTATCGGGCCAAGTTACATCGTGATGATGATGGTGATGGTGGTGGGTAGGACTGTCTGAGTAGGTATAGGCCGTTGATTTGCGGCGGTAGGGAGTGTTGCCACCACCACTGCTGGTACTGCCGTATATGTGAGGCTGCTGTCTGGCGAGTTCGAAACGAGGCGAGCCTCTTCTCGAATCCGGAGGTGTCACTGTCAAGTTTGTTGTTGGTGGTGGTATTGTGCCCCGGCGACCTTGACAGGTTGGGCAGATTTTCACGAAGCGGGAGATGAGTTCTTTTGGGACCCTTTTTGACAGTTAAACTAGATAGAAATAGGGAACACTTGATTTCGTCGGTCTTACCATGAATATTTCTGACGTACGTTGGTAGACGTCTTGTCACGGCCTCCGTGTTGGCATTGCTGATGTGCCTGGGTCAGGATCTTGAAGAGCTTTTCTCGGATTGCCACGGGTTTACCCTCGTGGTGTATGAGTTTTTTATGCTAAAAGGAGACCGGGATTAGCACGGCTTCTACCACGGTCACTCTAGCCACTTTCACGCACATCTGGTACTCGGGGATCGTTTGGTCCAAGCTGGAACATTTTCTTCACCCAAAACCTAATCACAATAAGCACGGCCAGAAGGAAAGGAAAAGGGGGCAGATGAATACCTAAATTGAGCAGATTCTATCGCCGTATCTTTCGGATTGTCCAGAACATTTCGAATGTTGCGCGCTCTTCGCGCATTAATCAACGCCTTGTCCTGTTTCTTTACCGAGAGCTCATTTACATAACTATTTGATAAGCTGAAAAAACACCTCGATCAAGGGTATTTTCCTGTTGGTACCTTTTTATCAAGTCATCAAATTCCTCCACAATGGGGAATCCATCTAGTGGCGGGTTCACAGGCTCCGAGAACATGTCCTCTTCGTTAAACGACTCCTGGCTTTCGACTTCGTATTCCAGTGGGCCGCTTAGATGCACGAAGCGTGCTGCATTCAGATGTCTGGGCGGATTCAGGTATCGCGGGTCTCGGAAAGAGGGCTGCTGTTCGTGGCGTGTTGTTGCTGTTGCTGCTGGGTGCGCTCCTCCTAGACTCGGATGCATCACTGTTCCCCCCGGGAGACCCAGATGAGCCTGTGGCCCATAGTAAGGAGAAACTGTATGATGATACGGGCTGAACGGGTGCATCATGTTGTAGGAGCTGGACGAGTGGTACGAGAGTTCGGGGCTCGCGGGGTTTTCGTAGCAAGGAGCGATTGGAGCAGAGTCGTTGGAGTAGGCATATTGCTCTTGTGACGATCGTCTGTATGTGTTCATGTCGTATGCAATAAGGGGGGATGGTCAACAATTTTTCAAAAAACAATCAAGACGGTAAAAACGAAAGACTTGGTTTCCAAAAACTAAAACAAAACGAGGGCTCTCCTGCAGTTATATATACCCATTGGCTCGGACAACACCACACAACAGAACAACACTGCTGTCAAAAGACCAATAGCTGATGCGCGGTGGCTGAGGATTGCTTCACTCTGACACTGGACAGCAAGGCAGCCTGCATATTCTGGGGGGATTTCTATTCGGAGACAAACAAACATATGACATGACCACCCCCCCCCCAGCTAGTCGGTGAGATTGTCAGGCATTGAGCGTGAAGCAGATGGTCATTTGCTGCTGCATTCTTGCAGGGATTCTTATAAAGTACTTGAGGACAACGGAGCTCACCTTCATGCATGTTGAGCGTGTGGGTGGGTGAATCTGGTCTGTCAGGTACACAGCCTCCAGTGACTCGGACTGGGTGATTCAAGGCTTTCGCCTCATCGTCCTTTTTTTGTTTCTCGCATGACAGCAGATCTGCATGCCCATTTTTCCTTTTTTTGCTGCCTAGCTCGATCCCTAAGGCATTCAACCATGGGCGATCATTAGTCCACGACAGAGCTAGACGTGGCAGAATCTACGATGGGAGCCACGTTGGTCTGCGTTGTGGAGGCCCGATCGGCGTCAGGCTTCACTGAGGAAATACTAGTAGAAGCGTTCAATGGAAACGAAAAGGAGTGTTACTTTATTTTTTTTAACCCTGTGAAACTAGTGTTACTAGTACTGCTGGTAATACTTTTAGCAGTAAGTACTACTCCCCTCATAGTTTGACCGCTGCGGCTATCTCTCTATATCAAGAGTCTCGATTTCTCAATTTCTCAACTTTCAGTCACCCAACATAGTTGACGTTTTCTTTTCATGCAATATGACAATGAACCAAGGCCCCGATAGGCCCAAGTCTCACGTTTTTACTGCACCGCATGCAGGGTTTTCCTGCACGTACGCTCTAATACGTTTGATTGTATACTTTCTTTTGCCATCTTTCTCGAGTCCGACAACGTTTTTAACTCTTCTTTCTTTTTTTTCTCGCTTTATCTCCAGAGTCTCCGAATATACTCGGTTCCACGAGTCGCAGCCTCTTTGATAATCTCTGTGTGACCAGACCGGAATGTGTTGAGACACAAGTGGTTCCATAAGCAGCCAGCACGACATTTTTGTCGCATGTGTTGGTATACAGAACTAACCCTGCCAGTGTCTTGCTCAGTTCTCTTCTCTTCTCTATCTAAGTAAAGCTTTTAGTAAAGATCGCCTCAGGCTTGAGAGTCTAGACCGAACATTCAGTGTTCTTTAGTGACGTTTGACATGCTTCTACCATCATATATGAAAGCCTACCGGTGCCCAAAGAACCTGAAGAATGCAATCGGATCTTGTTCATAAACATCGCCGTTCGCCGACTCCTGTCCAACTCGACCTTTTTCCCCCCTACCCCCCCCCCCCCCCCCCCCAACAGCCTCGCCTCGTTTCGACTTGCATCTCTATTTGACAGCGAATCATTGAGCCACCATTGATAATTCCTGGGACTCCGAATGGCTCACCTTGTTTATCGGCGGGACAATTATTCCCTTTTTTAAAAACACACACAGGGAGAAAAAAAAAGGAACTTGACGGACAGATGCGCCTACATACTGGGATCCTGATAGGCAACATTTATTATTTATTTTTTTGAGTCTGCGAGTAAACTGCAAGGAGGCTTTGCAGGACAATGAAACTGGATGCTGGAGGAAGCACTTCCCCGGCCACTCACTTTCGCTCCGTCTTCAGACAAGGATCAGCGTGGCAGCAGCAAGCAAGCCATGCGATATGTGAGGCTAAGTCAATATATCCAGCCCCAATCATACTTCTGCCAAGCTAGTAACAATAAAAATAGAAAAGAAAAGGAAGGTGAAAACAAAAAAAAAGTTGTGTTACCATCTGACAATGATTGATTGCATTCCTCTTTGACTTTTTTTAGGGCTAGAAAAAACTTTCCGTTCTAGGAAATAATCTATTCAGGAAAAAAAAAAGGGGTCAGCCAAGATTCATATCACGACTGGAGGTCGATTAGTGGCTCTGCAGCGCTATAGCTTATTTCGATAGTAAATGTCTATCCAGCATAGCCTGGACTGTTTTTCTCAAAGTGGATATCTAGAGAATGAATGTCTTTGAAATATTTCTCTCGTCCATTGAATCTGAGACAAGCTTTTCTTGTATGTACTCCTAGAAACTAGAGTGTACCCCAAACCCCGGTCAACCACACCCCTGTCACTAGGTTGAGCAATGAACACACAAACTATAGAATAATAAGCAATACACAAAAGGAAAAAAAAAAAACCGTTTCTTTTTCCCGGATGCGGAGTGCCGTTCATGCTGCCTGCATGCGTCGGATACATCGGACGATATCCCATTGGCTTATTTGGGACCTTTTTTCGGTGTTTTCTCTCTCTCTGTTTCTCTGTTTCTTCTTTTTTAATTCGTATGCATCAATATTAGCCGTGGAGCCCTGAAGTAGTATCCTGCATGGGAATCTATAGACCGCTAGATAGCCACCAAATAGAGAGAGGCTGTGGGTAATGCCTTGAAAATAAGAAGAATAAAGTTTTGAAAGAGGTCATTGATTGCAAATAATAATGTAAAAGATTGAACAAGGCTGGAGAAACCCCGCAGCACGTTCAGATTAGCGATTAGCAGGTAAAACTTAACGAATAACAATAACGGTAACGGTAATAGCAACAAGAACAGTAACAAACATAAGTATACATCGTCATTATCATGCAGAATGCAACCCGTTTCTTCATAAGTCGTAGAATCATGTACATTCAACTCGCCGACGCATTATTCTCACTGGGAATCAGGTCCCGGATCGACCAGCGCCAACCATCTCCGAACCGCTGTCGCTCAGATGTAACCCATTTGGCAACTTTGCGTCTCCATCTGTCTTCTTCGGCACGCTGACGTTTGACAAACTCAGGTCCAACGTCGAATTCCTCGGTTATTGGCCATTCCTCGGATGAGTCACCGCCACTTTGGTCATCTGAGACATCCATGTCATTCGCGGTACCTGACAAAACTCTCTTGTGTCGGGTCGAGTCGGATTTATCCTGGAGGTCTTCGAGGCCCGCGAAGACGTCCTCGGACTCGTCATAGACCACCGCTGCTGTGCCCTTGTCACCGCCTTCGCCTCCGCCCGGTGACGACGCGAGCTTCATCCAGCACATCCGCTGCGGATCAAACACCATGTTGCCTACAACCTGAGTATCCTTGGTTGTGCCCATGCTGGCAATAAGCGCTGGTGCTGCTTTGGGAGACTTGGGTCTTGTCATCACGTCGAATCCTGCTACTGTGTTCTCGTTTCCTTCCCAGCGGTAGGTAGCAGGATTATATTGCATCCCTTTGATTTCTAATAACGAAAATTTAGCATGGTCTATTCCAGTTGTAGGTCATGAGCATAACTTACGTTTGGTTTCGTTGACGCCAGACCCCATTGGTCGAATCAACTGTGGCCGAGCCTTGGATGATTTACCCTTTTTGCTTCTCAGCGTCAACACGCTTTCGCCATCTTGAGAATGCTGCTGCCCCTTCCAATTCGTACTAAGAGGCGCAAGTGCCGTGCTTCCCCGGTCTCGACTAGGTAGCGAAAGAGAGGCGATCCTTTGTTCACGGGCATTTCTAGATGCGTTGGTGTCCCTGGCGAATCGAGGCGTGAAGGAACTAGGCCGAGGCGAGCTGAGCTGGGCGGTAGACGAGGGCGAGGTTTCTGCCCGCGGCAAAAGGGCAGGGGGGGTATGGGTTAAGCGGCTTCGGATCGACCTCGGTGCACCGTGGCCCACTGGAGACTTAACAAAACGACTTTCGGCGACTGTAGATGTTGGTAGATCATCAAAAGACTCTAGTTCAGAGCCATCTCCATAGTTCCGTCTACGTGCGGGTCGAGTAACTGTTCGTTTTGCTGTGACATTAGTGTAATCACTGGTAGTATCTGAATTGTGACGTTGAGATGGAGGAGGATAAGCGAAACGAGTTGCTGATTTCTGAGAATTTGCAAAATCTTCGGAATCAGAACGGCGAGAATGACGGGTGTACTTGACGCTTGCGTGTTGTGACTGGCCTGGAGATGCACCAGCAGGGAGAAACGGCGTGTTGGATGGACGGTTTGCCAATCGGGAACTGGTTGTAGCTCGATCAACTGGCGTTTTTGGCCGTATAGATTGGGGGATAAAGGTCGCACCATCCTGGCGAGATGATGGGCGCGGGAGAGGCGTGGAGGAAGTTGATGGGTCATAAGCACGGATAGAAGGCATTGAGCGTTTGGCTTTCAAAAGCTGTGCACTAGTTGTTGTGTCAGTACGAGTATTTTCTCCCGAAATCCTAGAACCGAGAGATCTTCGAGCTCGGGACGAAGGCGTGGCCGGCGGAGAGGTATGGGATGCGTGGATGCTCGAGACAGACGATCTACTCGCATGTCCCGAGAGCCGAGACTGCGGTCGGCGGAATTTAACGATAGGAGCGCCGCTTTCTGAGACTGGTTCAAGATTAGAGTGGCTGCGATCATGGCCAGATAGCCGTGGAATTCGGGTGACTGTTGAAGGTGTCTTATTCGTAAATGTAATTGTTTTCTCGGAACGACTAGGGGTTGGCGTGTGGGCTATTTTGCGCTTCACGTTTCGGTTGACGCCTGGCTTCATCGACGCAAAAACATTGCCGTCATCAACGTCCAAATTATCAAAAAAGTCCTTGTGCTCGTTGACTCTTTTCGAAACGGGTTGAGATTTTGGGCTGACATCAGGGGTCGTGGACGGTTCTTGCCGTTTCTTCAAAGCCTCCGAAAAGTCTACAGGGCCATCAGGTAGGACCAAACCCTCCAGACTATCATCACTTTCTGCCGTAAGACAGCTTGAGACACTGGGACTGAAGGCGGAAATAGAGGAACTATGAGTAGACCGTCCATCTCGCTTCGTCCCGCCAAAGCGCACACCTATACTGCCTTCTGCCCAGTCAAGATCCCAAACGTCCTCATTCAAGTTTGGAGGGTTTGGTGTGATATCCTTGGGCGCAGAAAGTTTCAGAGTGGAGTTTTCGCCAGGAAATTCGAAATCTTGCTCAAAATCATCCATATCGTTATTAGCTGCAACCGCAGAAGGCTGAAGCTCATTCGGGCGCAATTTGGCGATTTTAATCGTTGGCACCTCTTTCACATGGTCCCTTTCGCTTGTTTGTTTAGGACTTGCCAAGGCATCAGTGGGACTTTCTATCTGTATGGCGGTATCGGATTCGCGAAAAGAGTCTAGATCGATAGCGGCCGCGGGTTTGGATGGACTCGTCATGAGCAGGGGGTTGACATGTTGGAGAGATTCGGGAAAGAGCGGTCGTTCCTGAGGTCTGAGTGACAGCTCCGCATCCATTGGGAAATCCAAGTCGTCAGACCAGTCATCGATTGTACTTTTTCTGGCATGCTTCGCTTGGAGTTTCTTAATGGCGCCGCCCGTGAGCGCAGATTTGGGCACGCCGTTTGGGATAGGGATGCCGGCGCTGCGAGCAGAGGCAATGGCTTCTTCGGTCGCGGTCTCGTCGTTGTCGCGCAGCAGCACCTGCCAGTCTTCGTCGCCGGGGTTTGATTCAATGTCAGAGCGCACAGAGAGTCGCGACGACACGGAATCGCGGTGGCCGCCGGCCGACCGGCGGACGGATCCGGTGACTGATGTCGTTGTAGAGACTGCTTGGAAATTGGTGTCGTCCAGGCACTGGAGGTCGCCATCGTCATCCCATGATTCCACCGGCGCTGCTGCTTCGCCCTGCAGCAGGTGGAGGTTATCCGACTGCATTGTGAGTTGATTGTTTGATTCTAGTGCGGTGAAATCATTCATAAACAATGTGTCGGGCGATGCTTAGGTGGCAGATAATCCCATCTCTGAGCGTGTAAAACTCAAACTGGGTCGAGGTGTCGTGGTGGTTATCAGTCAGTTTTAATACTCCTGACAATGTATCAGGGCTGCTGGTGTGGAATGCTGCTGTCGCCTGCAACACACGCTCTCGAATGCTCGAGGTTGGAGTGGCCGATATTCGACGACGGCTTGCGGTGGTGGATTCGGGCTGGTCAAGTCATTTGTGCGATCGACAGCTGCGAGGTGGATAGTGGTGGTGGTATGGTGGTTGTGCAGTGTCGAGGGGTGGCTGGGCGAGACAAATAATGTTCTCCGCCGGGAATGCCAAGTCGCGCGCGTTACGGGCTGTACAGGGTGAATACGCGATTACGCGGGGCGGGCACTGGTAACGTGCGCGGCTGGCTGTATCGGACGGTTAATTACGCCAGCTACCGTAATATACTCGCTTCTCGAGAATAAATGTTGAAATGTTGTAAGACGTTATATTGTGACGCTCTGTAGATAGTTACATTATTGTAGCATTTGTTAAATACAATGCATATCGCTTTAGCTGTAGTATGAGTCCTGATCTAGCCTTGGCTACGAACTTGTTTTGATAATGGATATAACACTCGTGTATAGTATAGCATGCCGATAGAGTCTGGCCTGATCTTCCATCAAACAATATGCCATACACAAAAATAACCCCAAGGTAGTAGTAGTAATGCTGTACAACACGGACGTTATACTGGCTGCCCACCCCAGAGACCAGACGGCTGCCTATTCTCCTGCCTATTCTCTCTCCCGACGGTTCCACTCCCGAATTCCTCCCATTCATTCTACTTTCCCAGTGACATGACAGTGCCAGATCCGCATTGGAACTCCAGAATCGATATTTAAAAAGAAGAAGAAGAAAAAAGTTAAACTACCATGACGACCAATAGAGACCGGGTCGTTCGCATTCCACGGTCAGACGACCCGAATGGCTTTGTGCTGGTGTATATCGCGCCCGAACAAGACCCAGCGTCAAAGCTGAAGCTCATCGCGACAGAGGGGGAGAATCCCTACGTAACCTCGAGTACGTATAGCATTTGAAATGTCTAAAATCTAAAATCTACAGTAATTAACATATCTATACAGTACAGCAATCCCATTTCAAAGAGCTCCGCTCCAAAAACTACCAAGGCAGCGACGAGGAGTTTGAGAATATCCTGGCCTCGGTGCTCAAGTATCGGCCTGATGATGCTACTAGCATTGACTCTGCGCAGCTTGGCGGCGATATTGAAGTGAATGCGTCTATTCGGCAGGCCAAAGATGGCGCAAACCAGTTGGTTATTGCTATTCGCAAGCGCATCGACACAATCACAGTACCTCCCTTCCTCCTCTTCTCTTTGTTTACTTGATAGGCCACTAAGGTATGGTTCTAGCAACGAGTTGCATCTATACCACTCACCCAAGATGACGACCAAACCATCGAACTCTTCGAATGGACGGGCCTCATGACCACGCGCGCCGACTCGCTCGCACAACAAATCTCCGCGCTGACAGAGCGGCTGCACGCCGCTGAAGAGTCCATCAAAACCTTGAACTCGAGCATCAGCGAGTTGGTCACCAGTAAAAAGGAACATGAAGAGTTGTTGATAGGGAATTTTGTGCAGGTTCTCAACGAGAAAAAGCTCAAGATTCGGAATCAGCAGCGGCTTTTGGCGGCGGCCAAGATTGACGGGGATAAGAGTATGTGTTCTGCCTATTCCCCTTATGAATCTGGCTTATCATAATTGAACAGTCTCCGAGCTAAAACAAGCTTCTCAACATCGTCACGCTGAGCCGAAAAGTAGAAAAGGAAAACGCAAACCCACCGACGTACCCTCAGACTCGGACGAGTTTGAACGTATGGACGTTGACCACCAACAAGGCGGCCCTGGTGATGATGAGGCCAAATCAGACGAAGAAGACGACCTAGAAGGAAGAGAGACACCTCAGCCTCTCGAGGAGGAAACCGAGTCCGAGGCCGAAGAGGCACGGTCTTCCGATAAAGAAAGCCCTGCGCCAAAGGAAAACAAATATACGCGTCCGCCTCTGGCCCAGTCGGCAGATCCACCACCAAGACGAGATTTGCCATTTTCGAAAAGAACTACTGCTCCTGGTACCAAGGCAGCAGAGCCGTCCAAAGCTGATGATGCTGATCAAGAAGACGGGGGAGAAACTGATGATGACGAATTGTAAATAATAACTTTCTAGATTGAGCATTTCAAATTTACTGGTCAGCCTTATGGGATTCAATTTTTGCAATTGATCTATATACAAGTCCATCCCTCTGCTACGTTCAAAGATTTTTCATGAGATTTAGCCGACAGGGATAACGGTCCATAGAAGAACTTGGGGTTTTAAGACAACATGAGGAACAACACATAAAGTCAAGTTAGGTTTACAACAAAAGGGGAAAAAACGCCAACCTCGAAAATGACGGCTCTCTAAGGTTATTAACCGAATGCTGCTTGTGGGGATAGTTCACCAGCAGCCATGAAATTCGTCTCAGGGTTACCAGTAGCCTTGGCGGCCGAGGTACGTGCCATCGTAGGGGAGCTGGTTTGAAATTAGCAAGATTTATTATACTTAGGTTCATCAGGTGCATACCTTCGAGAAATGGAATCTGTAAAGTAAAAGTCCTCAATGGCTTTCTTAAAAGGAGCACCGCTAGGGTTGCTACCCTTGTTCTGGTCGACCAGCTGAACCTTGCTGAGGTTGCTGACAGAAGTAGGCTCGAGAACATCGTATCGTCGGAGGGCAGGGCTGATCTGTTCCATGCGGTCACGCAGGGCTTCAATGTCGTCGTATGGCAGAGGGGCGCCTAAGAATTCACTGACGGCGCGGATGATCTTCCAGTCGTCGCGAGCAGCTCCTGGCATGGATGTGGCGGCACGAGTGACTTGGACACGTCCCTCAGTGTTGACATAGGTTCCTGACTTTTCAGTGTAGGCAGCACCGGGAAGGACGACATCGGCCAGCTGGGCACCGCGATCGCCATGGTGGCCCTGGTAGATAACAAAAGCGTCCTTGGGAATGTCGCTTGCGCTAATCTCGTCGGCACCAAGAAGCCAAACAAGCTTGGCCTGGGTGTTGGCAACTTCGGGGGAAGGCGTGCTGAAGCCAACCTCGTAGGCTCCTGCGCGGGAGGCGGCTCTTTGCAGCACGTTGTAGCCCTGCCATTCTGGGGTGTTGAAGTTTGAGGCGTGTTTTTCGACGAATTGACCGACTGCTTCAAAGGTAGCCTTTGCGTCAGCGTGCTCAGCAATGGAGCTTCCAACAATGATCATAGGACGCTTAGCCGACGCAAGCTTCTTGCCAAACTCGCCGGCAAAAACGCCCTTAAGGCTGTTGGCATCGCTTCCTAGGTGCTCAAATTCAAAGGTGCTGTCAAAGGTCTCTCCGACAAGACCAATTTCAAGGTCGGAGCGTAACCATTGTTTCCGGATACGGGCGTTCAGCACGGCGGCTTCGTGTCGTGGGTTGGTTCCGATAAGAAGGATGGTATCGGCTTCTTCCACACCTGCAATGTTCGAGTTGAAGAGATAGTTGGATCGGACATCAACACCGTGAGCAATGGGCGAGCTTCCACCAGGCTGGTCAAGGCTAAGGTTGTCAGAACCAAGCTTGTTGGCGAGGTCTTTCATAGCAACCAGAGACTCGGTTTCCACCAAGTGACCGGCAACAGCCTTGAACTCATTGGCCTGAGGGTTCCGCTGAGCATGCGCAGAGGCAATCTCTGTCAGGGCCTGCTCCCAGGTTGCGGGGGCAAACTTTCCTTCGCGGCGAATGAGGGGTGTAGTCAATCTCTGGGTCTTCAATCCGTCACAGGCAAATCGAGTCTTGTCGTTGATCCATTCCTCGTTGACGTCGTCGTTGAGTCTGGGGATAACACGCATAACTTCCATGCCTCGGGAGTCCACGCGAATATTCGAGCCAAGAGCATCCAGGACGTCTATCGATTCGGTGTGCTTGAGTTCCCAGGGGCGAGCACGGAAGGCGTAGGGCTTGGAGGTAAGAGCTCCGACAGGGCAGAGATCGATGACGTTAGCAGACAGCTCAGAGCTTAGGTTCTGTTCCAAGTATGTTCCAATCTGCATGTCATTTCCTCGTCCAGTAGAACCCAGTTCTGGGGCACCAGCAATGTCATTCATAAAACGCACACAACGAGTACAGTGGATGCATCGGTTCATGGAGGTCTTGATCAGTGGGCCAATGTTCTTGTCTTCCACAGCACGCTTGCCGCCGGTTTCGTGGAATCGGCCGCGGTCGGCGCCGTATCGCATGGATTGGTCCTGGAGGTCACATTCACCTCCCTGGTCGCAAATGGGGCAGTCGAGCGGGTGGTTGGCCAGGAGGAATTCCATGACGCCCTCTCTGGCCTTGTGGACCAGCGGCGAGTTCGTCTTGACGACCATGCCTGGCTGGACGGGCCACGCGCATGATGCAACGGGTTTGGGGGCCTTTTCGACTTCTACCAAGCACATACGGCCTATTTTGTCAGTATTGGTTGTGGGTGGGCAGGGTTAGGGTGCTTACAGTTTCCTGCAATCAACAGTTTTCTGGGAAAGTCAGTATAAAAGAACACGGCACGGCACGGCAAAGCGGGAGGAACGGCAAGAAAGCTTACTCATGGTAACAATATCTGTAGCAGTGTCAGTACGTATTCAATTGAGGCACGGAGTGATTCATACCTTGGAATTGTCGCGCCAGCTTTCTCGCAGGCCTGAATGAGGGCCGAGCCAGCTATGATTTGTCAGTCAGATATGTGCCCATTATACCAGCCAGACTAGGATTGTGTACCTTCAACCGAGACCTTTTTGCCATCTAGAGACACACATTTAGCCTTTATTTACCGATTATAACCTCAAAAGGTGGCTCACCGATCGTCAACTCGACTTCCGCGCTGCGCCGCGCGGTGGTGGTCAAGGGCCTGCTGTACGCCCTGGCAGCAGCGAAGTGCTTCGAGCGAGCGGCCGCACGAAGCAATTGCGGCCGCATTGTGAGAGCGAGACGGCCTTGGGGGGGGGGGGAGGGAGAACGAAGGACGAACAGAGAGGCGCTCTGCAGCCAATTGACGCGCGGGGGGACTGGATAGAGACACACAACAGATGTTGCTTGAAGGAGGAGGAGTGAGGGCAGCGCTGGCTGTGGTTAGAGGGAGCGAGTTGCAGAGCTGGTTTCGCCAAGCCTTCGTCTCAAATCAGCCCGTCCCGATTGGCCCGCGCCTCGGCAGCGGGTTTCTCCGGGCGGTGAGCGTTCTGCCGCTTCTTTTTCCCTCTTTTCTTCCGCTTGTTTTTTTTTCCTTTCTTCTTTCTTTCTTTTCTGAAAATACTCATTTCGGATGTGATTATTGTAGGCGGTAGGAAGCGCTCTGCAAAGGGACGTCGCGTGTCTATCTCCTCTACTCCATTATCCAAGAGCAACCCATGAGCGCCGTAGCTGGAGCGATTGAGGACGCTGTGCGTCTTATGATTATTTGTTCCTTACCGACGGATGCGACATTATTATTATCACTAACCAACTATTTAGCACATTTGGAAGTTGTATTTTTTTTTTAGTAAGAATGCAAATGAATTTTATAATTATTGGCTTGTGCTGTGCTGTGCTGTACCTACTATTGACTCGGATATCATTGTCATCACATTCTTTCAATACAATAATTATGTATTTTACAGAGGCATAATATAATGGCTGCCGGTTAGTTAGTAACAAGTGATGTCATGTTGATATGGCTTGGCGCCCGCAAATCGGAAACACAATCACGACTTCCTAACCTACCACTTGTATCCAACTCTATCCATACAACAGAGAGAAGGAACTTGATGCTATGCTCATATATGCTTCGCTCTAGCAGCTCCCTCCGGACGATGCAAAGCCGCATCCAGCAAATGGCGTCACACATCACCACCACTAGCAAGGCCCAGGCGGGCGTCACGCTGGCCGCAATCCCCAAAACAAGCACATTCACATCAAAACTCCCGCCGGATCCTGCAGTTGAAACTCCAACAGCAGCACACAATGCGCCGCGAGATGCCTTGGGGTCGTCTCGTATGGTTAGGGAGGCCATGTATACCTATGTTCGCCCGGAAATTGTCAAAGAACCGGAGCTTCTGGGTGTTAGTCCAAGGGCGATGGCAGATATTGGGCTCCAGGCAGGCGAGGAGCAGACGGAAGATTTTCGCAGTCTGGTAGCCGGGAACAAGATCTTTTGGAGTGAGGAAGAAGGGGGGATATATCCATGGGCGCAATGCTACGGGGGTATGTTGATAATATCCAATGCGGCATAGAGGCTGACTTGAACAAGGGTGGCAATTGTTAGTTTTAATCTTGCAGACGTGTTGACGAATACTAATGCTATATGTACAGTGGCTCCTGGGCTGGTCAGCTCGGTGATGGCGTGCGTTCCTCATCTGTCTTGATGTCAGAAAAAACTGCTAACTCCTGCAGCGTGCTATCAGCCTTTGTGAGTTGACGAACCCGAGCACAAACTACCGCTACGAACTGCAGCTCAAGGGCGCAGGACGGACTCCATATTCACGGTTTGCGGATGGCAAGGCTGTTTTACGGTCGAGTATTCGCGAGTATGTCGTATCAGAAGGTACATTCATATATATCCCGAATTTGGTTTCGTCTCATCTGACAAACATCTCACAAAAAAAGCTCTTAATGCCCTTGGAATTCCAACCACCAGAGCCCTTGCTCTCACCCTACTCCCCCATTCCCGAGTCTTGCGAGAGAGAACCGAGCCCGGTGCAATCGTTGCACGGTTTGCCGAGAGCTGGCTGAGAATCGGCTCATTTGACATTTTCCACTCTCGTAACGACCGGGACATGATCCGGAAACTGGCCACATTCGTGGCAGAGGATGTTTTTGCGGGATGGGAGTCTCTTCCAGCGGCAGTTCGCCTGTCAGATGACAAAGACGCTCCTACTTCTGGCGATGCCGTGGACAGCCCGTCACGCAAAATCCCGTCGTCCGAGATCCAAGGCGAGCCAGGCCAGGAAGAAAACCGGTTCACGCGACTGTACCGCGAGATTGTGCGCCGAAACGCCAAGACGGTGGCAGCCTGGCAGGCATACGGGTTTATGAACGGGGTTCTCAACACGGACAACACGTCTCTCTTCGGCTTGTCGCTGGACTACGGCCCATTTGCGTTCATGGACAACTTTGACCCTACGTACACGCCGAACCACGACGACCACTTTTTAAGATACTCGTACAAAAACCAACCGTCGGTCATCTGGTGGAACCTGGTACGGCTGGGCGAGTCGCTCGGCGAGCTGATCGGGGCAGCCGATAAAGTCGACGACGAGACGTTTATCGCCAAGGGTGTGACGGAGGAATTCGGCAAGGTGCTTGTTGAGCGCGCCGAGAAGATTATCAACCGCGTGGGCGACGAGTACAAGATTGTATTTTTGAACGAATACAAACGGCTCATGGGCCGGAGACTCGGGTTGCTCACATACAAAGATTCTGATTTCGAGGTCTTGTTTTCCGAGTTGCTCGACACTATGGAGCAACTCGAGCTTGATTTCAATCATTTTTTCCGGAAGCTCTCGGAAATCAGCCTCGCAGAGATTGAGACTGACGAGCAGAGACTGGCCGTCTCCCGTGTGTTTTTCCACAGCGAGGGCGTCAGCGGCATTGGTAATACAGCAGAAAGCGCGACTAAACGCATCGCCGCGTGGCTAGACTCGTGGCGGTTGCGAGTCGCCGAAGACTGGAAGGACGCAAACGACGACGACCGACAGAAGAGTATGAAAGCTGTGAATCCAAAGGTTAGCCACCCCCATTCCATGCCGTACAGCAGTACTGACAACAGAAAAAGTTCCTCCCCCGGTCGTGGATTCTCGATGAACTCATCGAGCGTGTCGAGCGCAAGGGCGAGCGCGAGGTTTTGGGTAGGGTTATGAATATGGCTCTAGATCCGTTTAGCGATGAATGGGGAGGAGACAAAGAGGAAGAAGAGCGGTTTTGTGGCGATGTGCCGCGATTCAAGCGCGCGATGATGTGTAGCTGTAGTTCTTGATTTCCACTTTGTTTGCGGAACGAAGCGAAGCAATTATATAAATGGCCTTT
The DNA here is from genome assembly GCF_013368755.1 of Talaromyces rugulosus. Classification (NCBI taxonomy): domain Eukaryota; kingdom Fungi; phylum Ascomycota; class Eurotiomycetes; order Eurotiales; family Trichocomaceae; genus Talaromyces; species Talaromyces rugulosus. The sequence continues at coordinate 3,253,230 of NC_049566.1, read as the reverse complement.
TTTGTGTGCATACAAGTCCGGGTTACATCTATATAGATACAGGACTCAACCAGGCCAGTTACATATACACCTCTACATATGTATTTTGGAAGAAAAAAATTGAAAGATAACGTAAAAACCTTTTTTTCTGGAAAGGGTATATCAAGTAGACTCTTCGACTGAAAAAACTGCAGGATCATACAACCGTCCCTTTTCACCGATTCACCGATTCACGATTCAGACCATTTTGACCATGCGTGTATGTTGGACCAGAGAGAAAACATTAAAAAAAAGACCATGCAAATTGAAGAGAGAAAAAAGAAAAGGAAAAAAAAAAAAGGAAAGATATCAGCATTCAAGTCGTAATTATCAAGGCCTCGCCGGGCGCCCCATTTGCGTTTCGTGGATTTGTTTTTTTGTTTCTCCTCGTGTTGTCTCCTCCCGTCTTGCTCTTCTTCCTTCATTTATCATCACATTTGTGTGAGAATTGGGAGATTAGTTGGGGCAGGCAGACTGGACGTGGCCAGGTTGCTTGCACTTGTAGCAAACGCGCTCGCCGTTGGCTTCAGTGGTGCAGTCGCGCGAGACGTGACCGACTTCGCCGCCTGGAAATTTTGTTAGAAGATATTCCGCAAAAACAGGAGTAAAAAAAAAACAAAAAAAACGTACAGTTGTAGCACTTTTGGCCTTGCGTGCAGTCGCGCGCCATGTGTCCGTATCCACCGCACGAGTAGCAGGTCTGCTGGCGTCCACCGAAGCCACCACCAGCACCACCAGCACCGCCGCCATAGGGGGCACCGCCGCCCTGCGAGCAGTTGCGCGCAATGTGACCGACCTGGCCGCACTTGTAGCATTCCTGGCCACCACCGCCGGGGCCGCGAGAGAATCCGCCGCCAGGGGCGCCGCTGCCGCCGAAGCTGCTGTTGTTACCACCGGCGGATTGAGGGCATTCGCGAGAAAGGTGACCAGTCTGGCCGCATCGGTAGCAGGATTTCTCCTTGGGAGGGGCAGGGCATTCGCGGCCTTGGAAAAGTTGGTTAGATTTGAGAAGAATGGAAGCCGGAGGTCTTGGGAAATACTCACTGACGTGTCCTTGACCTAAAAGCAAGAACAAAACTGCGTTAGAACATTTCACTTCGATTTCGGCGTAAATGGCTGGCAAGCATACCGTTGCAATTGTAGCTAATACACCGCGTCAGTAGGGAAGAAAGAATTTCTGATGCAGCATGTCAAGTTACCAAGTAGGGACTCCTTTCTTAGGGCAGTCACGAGCCTATCCAATGTCAGTCGAGTTCAAACGTCGCGTTGAGGTCAGGGTTGAAGTACCTGGTGAGAGGCATCGCCACCTGCAAATATCATATCAGATCAGCTTAGTTCACACACAAAAAAATCATAGCTTCCATTAGAAAGACTGCAAGCAAAAAAGAGCAGCCTGAACGCGACACAACGAAACAAACGAGCTGTCTCGCGGGGAATGCTTGGAGAAGAAGAACGCGTCGAACTCACAGTTGAAGCAGCCACGACTTCCAGATTGGAAATCCATTTTTAGCGATCTGAGAGGATTCTTGGTTGGAGAAAGAGTAGAAGTTGTCTGTCTGTCAAAAGAAGAATGAAAGAGAGAAAAATTAGAAATGCCAAATTTTCACGGGACGAAAAAGTCAAGTTAAGTTTTTTTTTTTTTTTTTTTTTTTTTCTTGGATGCGGGGAAAAAATTTTTGGGCCTTTGTGTGTCAAAAGGTGAGAGAGGAATGCGAGGGTCAAGCGTACCGGGACTGGTAAAAGGTTTTTATATATTGTATTCGAATTCAACCGAGCAATGGAATGGGCGCAATCGAAAAGCAAGACGGTGCAATTTTGCAAACAAACAAAAAAAAAAAAAAAAAGAGAGAGAGAGAGAGAGAGGGCAGCAGAGATTTTGCTCTCAAGTGGAGTTTGACTAGCTTTACCGCTGCTGCGGCAGTTCTCGACCACGGCTCGTCTTGCGCTCATGCGGTCTGTGTCGATGTCTTGTTTGTCTTGTTTTGATCTGGTATCTTGTGGCTTGGATTTGCTGTTGTTGTTGTTGTTGTTGTTGTTGTCCATTGTCGTGTCTGTGTCCATTGTCCATAGCATTGTGTGTCTGAATACTCAATAGAGGGGTAGCCTCTACCGAGTTGCGGCGACCATCATCAGGGTTGGTTTATTGAGACATCCATGGTCTCCTTCTCAGGAGACTGCTGGCATTCATCATCCATGGCAGCTGTCTTCATCCATCCCAGAGCATGCCGGCGACGTCCTCTCTCTTTCTGATAGACACCGGAAGAGGAGTTTCAACACCAAAGGGCGAGAAACAGACGTAAAAGTAGAAGAGAAGGAAAAAAACAGGAGTAAGAAGAAGAAGAAATTTCCAACACGACGAGGTGGGAAGTTGCACAAGGCGGCGCAACCAATTCCCCGAAAGCCTTTCCCCAAGGTCCCTGTCACGCAATATTGTGCTCCGTCAGACTTCAGTCTCATCAACAATAGAATTTGGAATGTCCTCGCAGACAGTTGGGGAGAGAGTCATTCAGAGTCAGAGTTCTACGTTGTGGTCAGACGAGGGGTTGAGAATTGCCCCCTGTCGATGGCGATGTTGGTCTATCCGGGTTGGCGAATCAGTTGGCCGAGTTTCTATATCTTGCTGAATCGCGCTGCATGCGCCGGTAATACCTTGTGCCGGACTAGTTAATGCTATCTCAAAAGATGAACATTTATATGATGAATATTTAAAACTTATATGCTTATATCTTGTGGCGTATGTATATCACGTAAAGTCGTAGCACTCGAGCAACTGCGTCCTGCAGTCCCTCTCACGCAGCACCACCACCTGCTCCTCGTCAAACATCACGCAGCCCCCAACTTTTCCAGGCATCAGGGCCTCGCATTCCGCCTGGACAATCTCGCGCCCCCAGTTCATGGCTCCAGACGTTGTCTCTACCGAAGCCGCCGCACTTGCAGCGTGTTTCTCGGCGGCTATCTGGACACTGGATTCTTCCCTCATAGTTGACCGCAAGTTTGTCCGCGAATTACTATTGTTGTTGTTATTGTTGAAGCGCGCAGAGACTGCGGATTCCAGTTCCCAGATGCGAATCTCGTTTCCACGTGGGCTGATCGAGACTGCTTTGCCGCGGTCGCCGACCTGCACGCTCGTAACAGACGATGTGTGGCCCCAGAGACGACGCCCCGTGCGGATCGAGAGCTTGTCGGCCGACGAGGAAACGAGGTACATGGTCAGCGTGTTGTCGTTGTGTGATGTCAGAAGATACGGGTGCGAGTAGGATATGGATGTCGGGGCTTCCATGTGTCGTATTAAACGGCTGCGAGACGATGATGCCGTACCAGAACTAATCTGGGTTCTGTCTTGGAAAGCAGCTGTGCTAGCCAGTCGCGACCCAATCCGTTCACCATCTTGATTAAACCGCAGCTCTTGAATCCCCACCGTCCAGCCGCCGCTGATGTGAAAAAAGCTATACGCTATTGACGCAGTCACCTCTGACGCCGAGCACCGAAGCGACAGAGACACGGGCGCAAACGTGTTGCTCGACTCCAAAGAAGCGAGGAGCGTAGGCGCATCGGCAGAAGAATGCGGTAGCCTATATAGAGAAAAGACCTTGTGTTGTGATATCGCGAGGACAAACGGAGGCGACGAGGCTATGGCAGTAATAGAGGCGTCGTCGTCCGTCGAGGAAGAAGACGACGACGCCTGCGAGAACCTGAGCACAAATTTCGCCAGCGTAACATCTAAATCGTAAATTTCAAAGTGTCCATCGTCGAACCCGACAGTTACTTCAATATTCGATGCCACAGAACCCCGAGTCATAAAAAGCGCAGTGGGCTTGTCCCCTGCGTTTGGAAACGACAATGCTGTCAGTTGCTTTCGCGACGCCTTGGTCGACCAAGCCCGCAGCCCGTGTTCCTCGTCCGCAGTAACCACCACGCCAGAGTACAGCTTCATGTGTATCTGAGGCAGCGGCGGTCGCGAGACTTCTAGCGCGCCAAACCTGCAGGTGCCTTTGGACCAGTTGTGTCGCAGCCGGAATTGCGTCTTCCAGTTGGGCCGTTTGCCGTCTGTTGCGAGATGGCTGTGGCCGGGCCATTTCGAGACCCGTGGCGAGTATGGAGTCCCCAGGGATGATATTATTGAATGTTTGAAGCGAAGCGCCTGGCGTGATCTGGGCAGAACCCATCTCGTATAGTACTTTTGCTTCCACAGTTCCGAGTCGCCGGCGAGATCATGAAATCGCTTGGACAGTCTGCTTCTCGGTTAGCCAGTCACAAACTACTTGAGACAAAGCAAATTCACCTTTGGCAGCTAGCGAGGGTGCTGATGGGCAGAAACGACAGTATTTCGAGCAGGACCTCGTCGCTTAATGACGATAAATGGTCTGGTTTGGCTGGGCGCTGGCGTTTGACCGGGCGCCTGGCTGGAGGATCACTCCCCCGTCGTTTGGGCATTATGATCAGATATTAAAAAAGTAGGAAATTATAGAAACTCTCAACTCTGGAGACTAACTAGCGATTTAGCCCAGCAAAACAAGGAGATCACAGTTGGGTTGGTCGAGGTAGAAGGAATTCAGCCGGCGGAGGCAAGTGCGATAAGCGGCGGTTGTTATCTTATCGCCGCTGATGCGACGCGTCCGTCACTTAATTTGATTATTGACATGACAGTCATCGACATGGGCAATGGATACTCTAAGACGCCTCCAGTCCTCTCTGGCCGCGCACTACGAGCACGCCTTTGACGAAGCTCACCGCACCCTCGCCGTCGAAATCAGCACGCGCGATTCCAGGATTCATGAGCTCGAGACCTTGAACCGGCTGCTGCAGGACGCAAACACGGACGAGAAATCGCGGGTTCGCGAGCTGGAACGGCAAATTAATCAGCTTGAGGAGGATATCTCTAATAATCAGAAAGAACCCAATCAGGAAGGGCTGGAAAAGAAACTGCTTGCTCTGCGCTCGACGTACAATGCCGAGCAGTTGACACGGGACTTGACCGAGTCGCGGCTGGATACTACGAGTAGGAAATTTGACAAGGCGCTGCAGCAGATGGAGAGCTGTTATGATGCTATTTTCCATGAAGTTTGGACGTTGTTGGGTGTCACGGATTCGCTGAGGACGCAAGTTAAACGACACAAGGAGAGAGCTACACAATGGCAACGCTGGTATCACCAGAACAATAGAGACTCCAAGGGTCAAACCAGGACAATGGCAGACACACAAGAGCCGTCTCATCCGAACCAGGCTGGCACGCACACTCGCCGGACAAGTTCCAGTCGGCCTCTAGATCCTGCGAACAATCTTGATATGAATCCTGTCACGTCTACAACGTCAGAAGCAGCCCCGGCCAAGTCTCGAGCAACTACAGACGTAGGGGTTAGCCACGGCCATGAAAGCTTTGTCCGCATTAAACCCGAACCCATCCCATCCAGCCCCATCCTCGACATCCCCTCTTCTCGAGAAGCAGACGCCGCAGGCACCCAAGACCTCGACGACGTCGGCAATCTAGTGGACACGCCAAAAAGGCAATCTACACACAAAGAAGTAGAGCCACTTGAAACCATTAACTATGACCGCCGAGACAAAAGGCTTCATGCTCTCCAACCAAGGGACTCCAATCAGATGCCTTCCAGCCGAGAATTCTCATCCAAACGTCGAAAAGTGAGCGATAGAGGGAGTGGGAATATCTCGAGTGTTTCAGAAGACGGGGAACATGTTCTCAAGCATAGAACTAGTAGTCACGAAGACACCCCAACCAAGACAATAAACCGCCATCCTCAAACGCACTCTCGTCTTGACGAACTCCTCGAAGAACGGCCCCACGCCCACCGCCAGTCTTTTGATTACCCAGGAGCGCCATCCGAAAGGCGAGCACGCGGACACAGCTCCAACATGGCGCCCGCGCCCAAACCTGTTCATGGGCCTGAAGTGGACGGAGAAAGAGACTTGGAATCCATTGTCCAGTCGGTACCTTATAGAGATCGGCCGGTTGATCTGCTTGACCTGAACTGCTTCAAGCCCAATCCAGCGCGAAACGAAGGATTGGACTATGCCTTTAAAGAAGTCGTCCGGAACCGCGATCTTCGCAAATGTGTTCCTGGGTGTATGCGGCCAGACTGCTGTGGGAACAAATTCCGCGCCATGGTGCGAGCCGGCGGCGTCAAATTTGAAGAAAAAGACAGGGCATTACTCGAAGAGCACCTGGGCGAGAACAAAAGGCACACTCTTGACGAGATGAGCGAGACCGAGCGGCGCGATCTTTTTATTGAAGTCAAGGCCAGGGCGCTGGCCGATCAGTTTGGCAGGCATCGGCCTTCTCATGACCGTCCTCGCTCGCCGCCGGGGTTCTGGCGGGCTGATATGCCGAGTACACAGGAACTGGCCAAGGACCGTAGGGAAGCTGATCGTATGGAGAGGGACAAGATTATTGAGCGGCTTCAAGAGGCTATGCGGCCGGAGGGGCTGTGGAAGTTTGCTGATGAAGACTGATCTTTGATTAAATATCTAATATATCTTCTCTTGACACAGACATCTTGGTCAGTTTTGTATCTGCGCAGTGGATTTACACGAATGAAGTAGAAGGGAATGACAAGTAGAATAGAGATCAACATTTTAAGAACAATAGAATAGTTAAGGGCTCCGAGCTTACTATGAGCACTCTACTCTAACCTAAATATGTTATAGATCCACAATTTAATTTCTTAACAAATTGTTACTGGTTTTGATCCTGACTTCCTAGCCTTTAAACATTATCTATTTATTAAGAAATTTAATTTTAGGTCTATATCAATCCCTCCCTGAGAATAATGAGAATGTATATTGATAGCGATAAGCCGCCAAGCCAAGCCCGTGAACCTCGGCCCGCGCATGCGGGCAAGCTGCAACTCCTGGCTCCACCAGACCATCAACCTCAACAACATGCTCTTGCGCCCAGACCATGACTGTCTCTGATTGAACTTTTTACATCCTTTTAGTTTACTCACTCTACTGGAATGCGCGTATGCGAACAGCCCGATGGAGTCACACGCCCCGATGCTGTCGCAAGTGACGTCGACGCTGCTGCGGCCGTCAAAATGGGTTTCGTCGTATGAGGACATGGTCACCAAGAACGCGAATACCGTGGGCCAGATCGAGTCGGCGCTGCGGTCTCTTGTATACATTATCCCTGGTAAGTTTGATTTTTGGGTTTTTGGATGGTCGAGACTGATGGCAATAGGACGGTTTCGTGAATCCGAGCTTCCTTCAGAATGTGGTAAGAAATAAACCTTGACCCTTTTACTGCTTTTTATACTAAGTGAATAGTACACTCTGGAGTGCAGTTACTATCACTATACCACGATAGCCTCGTTTCGCGCGTCATCTCCCAGCTGCCCTCTACAGCGTCTCGGCCAACGGCCTCGCCACATGCGAGATACACAAAGTACTGGACGACAAAGTCCCCGCAGTACCGAAAGATCGCGCTTGCCCTGCAGATGATTCAATATACAGAGCTACTATGGGAGATGATTGCCCGGCGGCGCGGAGAAAAGATTCGGCAGCGCGTGGTTGTGCTAATAGAGATTGCCAAAGCATTTTGTCGCTTGTTGCTACTACGACTAACGAATTCGCGACCTCTTGTGCACCCGCCTCTGCCAGAGAGAGAGCAAGATCCGCGATCGGTCGAGCCAGAAAGGGATAACGGTGGCGACTGGAACGGCATGGATACGATTCCAAGTGAGACGCCTTCTTCTTCAGACTTGAGCTGGACAATGCCGCGCACAGGGCTTTCGCTGCCCAGTCTCCCAGACACAAGCGAAATCTCGGATTATCTCATTTCCAAGGTCCTCACGGCCGACGACGTCAAGCCGCCCAAATCGCTGCTCCATCGGGTTTCCGGACAGGGTCAGCTTGCCGAAGTGCTGTATATCTTGCGACCAGTCATCTTCGCGCTGGCGATGCAACGATGGTCGGGCAATAAGCGAAGCTGGAGTCCCTGGTTGATAGGATTCGGTCTGGAATACGGAAGTCGGCAGCTCGCAAAGCGGGATTTGAAAGAGCGCGTCGCTGGAGGTCTGAGAGGGCTTACCGGGTTGGAGAGAGACGAGCTGCGCAAGAGAGGCTGGAATATGGGATGGTGGATGATGCGTGGCGCTTTTTACGAGAATATCACCAAGTATGTGACAACTTCCTTTGTTTTTTTTTTTCGAGTTGCTAACGTTCATAGATTATGGATCAAGGGTCTTTCCGACAAGCTCAAGGGTAAACCACTGCTGGGACTTCTCGGCGATCTGGTTGATGATTATGAATTTTTGTGGGAGAATTACTATTTCTCAACTGCTACTTTGTGATAATATTCTTTACTTTGTTTTATTACTTTTACTTTTGGGCATTGACCCGTTTGAGGTCTGGTCATAATAAACAGGAGGCGCAGGATAGTTGGTCATGAATAACATATCGAATTTTAATAAGCAGATTTATATTACACCAAAATTTATAATTTGCACTTCGGTGTTAATCTGGGAGCCTGAGCTGCGTCATTGATTCTCTGAATGCTGCCTGGTGATTCCCTCGCCTTAACCCTAAATTAGAGTATACCAGTAGGAAACTTGAAACAGCTAATATTAATTTACTTTATTATTATTTTATATTATTTTTGTAATATGGTTGTCTCTAAAATGAAACACCAACCCTTGATCCATACCAATTCTCCAGACCCTCGGGCTTTCTCGACGTCGTCGGCCCATGGCCAATCAGGAAATCCGATATCCCAGTCTCCTCAACTTCGTCGCTGGGCCAGTCGACCCTGACTGCATCTTTCCCGTCCATCAATTCCTTGACTGTGCCCCAGCTGAAGCGGCATTCGTTGCCCCAGCCAAACAAATAATCCATATCACGTCGCAGCCAGCCGACGCATTTCGAGTCTGAGGGATACCCGCTCCCCCAGCTGGGCTCTGTCGATTTTTCTTGTTGCGTTTCGACAAGAGCTTCGTAACACATCTCTAGGGCAATATCTCTCGTCACTTTTGCAACTACACTGGCCGCGCTGACGCAAGGGTACAGCGAGTCGGCCTTTTTGGCAACAGTGATTTTCAGCGTCGGGAATATACGCTCGAGTTTGTGTTGGTAGGTAGCCGGGTTTCCGATTGTGTCGATGTAGACTTCTCTAACATTGATATGCCGTTCCTCGACGACGCCGCGGATGATTTCAATCGTGGCGTCCATGGCCTGCGCATTCAGGTTGTAGGCGCCAACACTGGGGCGCAGCATGCCCGCGGCTATGTCTCGCGCCGAGAGTACTTTGACGGCCCAGCCGCATGAGTTGTGTAGTGGATGACCCTCGGAGCAGATCATCTGCATGAGGTTTTTGCGCACGCCGGGGGTGAGCACTTTGCTATCGTCGAAGCTGTGGGCTTCAGTAAGGAGCCGTTTTTCGAGGTCTTTGGGTAGGTAGAATGCGCTGTAGACCATGGGGCCTAGCACGGGGCCGCGGCCGGCTTCATCGACTCCGAGCACGCATTCTGTAGGGGTTGGTGTTGAGTCTTCTGGTGAGGTTGAGGTGCTGGCGGGGGTGATTGTGTTTGGGCAGGGAGAGTAGGAGCTGTACGATTCGCCGTTTAACAGAGGGCTGTGGTGGATTGTGGGCGGGACAAACGGGGTGGCCTCCTGGGCATCTTGTGAGGATTGTTCCATTGTATAGATTTCAATTAATGTGAGTAAAGAATCGAGAGTGACAATAGAGCCAGATCAAGATATTATTAAAGACGCGTCGGGACAATTAAGGTTAGCGCATGCCCGCGCGCGTCTTCTCCGCCCGCATATCACCGAGGAGGCAGCTGCACGACTCTGGAACACCAGTTGACAACTCGACACCCCGCCAGCCGACTTTTCTTGGACTTGTTTTGTTTGGAGCATGAACCTCGATTGAATTAGACTGTCGGAATCAGAACTGCGAGAATAAATCGATTCCATTCACCATGGCTCGCGGTCCAAAAGCGCGCGATTACGACTATTCCAATGTCGGCACGCAGGGAAGGTAGGACATGGATTTTGCTTCAAGAACGAGCAAGTGTATTACAATACTAACAGGTCTAGGCGAACTGGCATCACGCTCAAAGAAGGTAGAATTGACGAGCATGGAATGGAAGAGCTGGATGGAGTGTTTTCGTCGCCAGAAAGATCGCCCATGCGGTCCAATGGAATATACACAGGCAATGACACGATGATGGGCTCCGAGGGCATGTCCATGGATGAGGGTACACGGCCCATTATTTTTTATAAAAAAAAAAAAAGCGTGTTTAAATGCTAATAATATACAAAGACACCGCACCAGGACCAGCCGACTTTCTCTACAAATCCGACGCGCGCCGATCTCCATACCTACCACCGCCAGTCGCAAGATCACCACGGAAAAGTGGCTTGGGCGGATCGCCTCGTCGCACACCGGGGCTGCGTTCATCGCCTATTGCGCAGGATGATCGGCGCTCGTCGAGTCCGTCGACTCTCCCTCAACGAAAAGGCAGATCCGGTGAGACGGCGCGTCCGCCTTTGAATGACCGACGACTAAACACAGCTACGGCACCAATCGCGAGACAAAAAAACAAAGACTTTGATGCGAGTGGCGACTTTTCGGACAATGAGAATAATCCAGTGCATGACGATGACGATATACAAGACGATGAAAGCGCGTTTGAGAACGACATTGCTGGGGATGTTGATGTTCATGTTAATGATGACTACGGTGATGACTCGGATGATTCAATAGAGGATGTCGGTGCCGGGCATGCAGATGTGTCGGAACAAGATTCGCCCTCGGTTCATGCCTCCAATTCGCGTACGCTGAACCGAAGAAGCGCCTCGATTAGGATATCTAGAGATACAGATGAAGAGGATAATGATGCACCAACTGAACCGGCTGAACCACCACCTGCGAATAAACTCAAGAGAGGACGACCAGGAAAAGCTACAAAGGCACAACAAGTCGACAACAGACCAGCGAAAAAACCGAAGCCGTCAAAAGCCGCACCAAGTGCGCCTCCCGAGCCATTAGACCCAGAGTTGGAAAAAGTGGTTGAAAACCACGTTAACCGGACAGGACCTCTCAAGGGCCGCAGTCTTTATATCTTAAAACGCGAGACGCCATCCGAGGAGCAGTCGACGCATACTCGATCCGGGCGTGTCTCTGTCCGACCGTTGGCGTACTGGCGCAACGAGCGCTGTGTCTACGGAGATGGGGAGGCTAATCTTGGCCAACGGTATCCATTGTCGACAATCAAAGAGATTATCCGCACGGAAGAGCTACAGCCAGAAAAGGGCAAAAAGAAGCGCAAGAAGGGGAAACAATCGAAAAAGCAAGACGACGACTCAGACGTAGACCCGGGCGAAGCAGATGAATGGGAGACCAAGGAGGGCGTGCTATATGGGTATGCCAAGAAATGGGACACTGAACGGCAGACTGTGTCCAAGGAGGAGGAAGCTCTCGGTATGTTCAGTTTGTCAGATATAGCTGCTAGTACTGACGGGACAGAAATTGCGTACGCATCCAACGAGGTCGAGATGCGCGAAGTCAAGGACTCTACGTTCCGGGTTGCCAAACTGCTGAGCTACTCGTTTATTGGGTCTGGCATAGTCGAGGTTCCGCCCAAGGGAGTCAAGAAACCCAAGAACTCGAAGCGCATGCACATGGTGTTTTACGTGTCACATGGGCGGGTGCAAGTGGACATGAACGGTGTGCAGTTTACAGCGGGCAAGGGGTGTGTTTTTCAGGTACCTAGGGGTGAGTTTTTCTTCTTCAACAAGCAAAGAGGTGTAAAGTGTTGACACAATATAGGGAACCATTATAGTTTTGCAAACACGTACACGGTCAACGCCCGCCTGTTCTTCACGCAGGCCTTTGTTCCCGGTGAGGACGAGAACGAGAGTGCAGACACTGGCGAAACTGGGGAAGCAGAGGCGTCCGTGGATAGCGAGGCACCGTTGCCCAAGGCCAAGGGCAAGGGTCGGGGTCGGGCGAAGAAGACATAGTAGTTTTAGTTATTGATAGTTGATGGTATTGAGCGTTCATCTGTATACATTGTTTTCACTTTCACGTAACATCTAAAATTCTTATGCCGTTTATTTGAACATGTGCCAAAGTAAACGATAATGAATATAGGTTGGAGCAGGTCAAATTTGACCTGTAGCCATTTCTCATACATCCTCATTGTTGGGCAATAAGGACTGACCATCAGAACACTATTTGAGAAGGATCCATGGGCTATCAAGCCGATTTATGCAATATAGCTTATCATTCTTGTTTTTTTTAATAATCCTGCCCATCCCTGGTTTAGCGCCACAGGATAGTGATCACCGCCGACGTGAAACTGACAACCAAAATCACTCAACTTTCTGCTCGAAAAAGATTGCAATAGCCATGCTTGTATTCTCGCGCATTTCAATTAAAATCAGGAGTACTCCGCCGATATTAATTCGAGACGCTAGGTTATGCTTTTCAACTCAAAGCCATTTCCATCAACATCATGAGCCTCAGATGATGATGGCTAATATCGTGGGAAATCCGCACGATTTCTTCAGTTATACGAGTGGGCGATGGGTCTGGGACGAGGAGGAACAGCTTAAAGAGAGATATCGTAAATTTGATATCCTTGAGTTACAAAAAGTTGCTATAGAGTCGGCATGTGCTGGGTCCTGTGTCCGTATGGAAAAGCTAGGAGAAGGATCATACAACAAAACTTTCAGGCTTGTTATGGCTAGTGGCAAGGTGGTTGTCGCTCGGATTCCAAACCCAAACGCTGGACCAGCTTTCCTGACGACAGCTTCTGAGGTTGCAACGATGGACTTTGTAAGTAGCTTTACAATTGGTTCTAGTATGTTCACAAGTTAACTGTAATTTTCAGTTAAGAAACACACTTCACCTTCCCGTCCCAAAAGTTCTTGCTTGGAATTCTTCAGTGGACTCTACGAACCTTGTAGGTTCCGAGTACATCATCATGGAGTATGCGCCTGGGAAAAATCTTGCCGATATTTGGACAGATATGGACCTTGAGCATAAGATTCAAACAATGGAGGATGTAGTGAGTATACAACAAAAGTTGTTATCTGTGAGGTTTTCTGCGTAAGTGGACATATTTATACAACAAATTTTACTCATCTAACTCGAGAAGATATGGTTGTCTTTTTTATACTAGAGACGCACCGTCAGGTTCTCGTCCTGCAATAGTCGAAGGAGACAAATTGTCGCGAGAACTCAAGACAGATATCACCAATCGGTTTTCTATTGGACCTGTGGTAGACACAGCGTTCTGGAGCAAGACACGGGGCAATATGGAGATTGATCGTGGCCCCTGTATGTGTCGACTATTATCCTCTCACCTGTCTTTAAGCTGATAATCATACAGGGATATCCACAGCGGACTACATACAAGCTCTTGCATTTCGAGAGATTGCTTGGATCCAAAAATATGCAACACCACGTTCCCTCGATGACCCATTTTTCGTTTCACATAGCCAAAACACCCCAGCTGAGCATATTTCCCTTCTTCAGATATATTTATCCGTTGCTCCTTATCTGCTACCACGAGAGGAAGACCTTGTGGGGTCATTCTTATGGCATACAGACCTTCGTACTCCTAACATTTTTGTCAATGACAAGGGGAATATCACCAGTATCATTGACTGGCAAAGCATATGGGCTGGTCCCTTGTTCCTAGAGGGGCGTCACCCTCATTTTCTCGATTATAATGGTGATATGATTCTAGAACTACCCAAAGACTTTAAGCAGCTTGATGGAAATACTCAAACTTCTGTCAAGGACCAAGTAACCAACTCGATATTATTGTATCTGTACGAGAAATACACAGCAGAAAGGTGCCCGGTCTTGAGCAGAGTGTTTCGGTACCCAAATGGCATGACGATGACAGATCCAATTCGGTTTGTAGGAAATACTTGGGAGGGGGACATTTTACCGCTACGAGAGTCTTTGATTAGGTTACAAAAGTAAGTTGTGCGAGGCTCCTACCATAGATCTTTACTAAAAGACACCTGAAGAAAGTGGGATTCATTAGAGTATTCTGTTAAATGTCCTCTCAATTTCACCCCAGAAGAAATTCGAAAACACTATGAAGATGGGGAAGGTTGGAACAAGGTCCAGGACTTTTGGGATTCTTTATCCGGAATCATGGGTAGAGACGGTTGGACATCACATGCAACTTACGACAAAGCCAATTCCATTTATTCCCAGATCTTGGCAAAGGATCGATCATCCTTCTAGTTACGATCAAGACATGAAAGATCCACCACAGCAAAGTTGAACTTGTATAATTTTGTGAGCCTACATATAAACTCTAGGACGATCTTTTCGTCCAGAATCGAAATGTTAGTGACCCTACATACTGACAAGAAACAGCGACACATTTCACGCAAAATTTTTGGGCGCATTTCAGGCATGTCGACTTGGCCAACACAGAAAGACTAAGCCCGATCCAGAAATTTGCAGGTCCTCGCTGTACAAGGAAATGAGCTCCCATTTGCATGCATGACACAGCCACTGTATATTTTTATTATTATGTGTTGTCTATGTCTTAAAAAAGTAAAACAGATCGGCACCAATGAGAATACACCAGTGAGCTTTCTTAGTCATGTCAAACATTATGACGCTGTGTCGTATGAATGTTGCACTGAGAATCAATAACAATGATAGTACAGTGCAAAGATAATAAAAATGATGCAAGTTGACCCAAGCTCCGAACCAGTGACGACATAACGTCGATCATCAACTAGTCTACTAGTTTTTCACAAAATCCGAGCTATCCGAAAGGCGTAAATGTAAGGCAGAGCTATTGTTAATAATAGACACAGTGTATTAGATTGGATCACGGTTTGATTGGCCGGTGCCTGATTTTGCTCCTTGCTTGTTGGCTTTCGGGTCAGGCCAGGGACGATGCAAATTTTTCCCATAAAACTGGGGCAGGGCAGCCAATAGATGCGAGCCACTTGCATAAAATGATAAAATGATAACCATAACAGAAGAGAAAAGACGAAGAAGAAAAAAAGATAGAGCGATACGTAGTGCGCTAGTCCAGATCGGGACCGATCGGCTGCCAAGCATTGCATCACAGCCCGGCGATCAGCTGACCGCGATTGGCCAGGACTCAGCCAGTTCGAGACATGCGTCATAGGGTTTTTTTGTCTCTTGACATTATCGCCATGTGTTTGTTGCAGCCTGCAGCATAAATACAGCGGTTTGTCCCTGGAATGGAAGACAGACACACAACAAAACATCTACACTTTACAAACACAATTCATCTACCTCTTATCATCTACCAACTTCATCATCAAAATGCAGTTCTTCACTCTCCCCCTCCTCGCTGCCCTGGCCACTGCCAGCCCCATCATGATGCGCCGTTCCGTCGACATCACCACCAGCAACACCAACACCAGCATCTGGCCCGTCTCCAACTTTGACGTGGGCTGCTCCCCGGCTGCATGCGAGTACAACTTTGTCGTGACACGCCCCGCCGGCCCCAACAACCCTGGCTTCAACACTACCTGCACGGGCAACGATCTGGACAAGGAATACCAGGCGTGTGCCGACAAGTCGGTGACGGCCAAGATGATCCCACGCGAGTATCCCGTGTGGGAGATTGATGTCAAGCACAGCTTTGAGAATAACAACAAGGCTGCCGTCAATGCCTTTGCCAATGGCACGACTGCGGATTCATCGACGTTTACTGTCACTGTTTACAAGACGGATGCTTAATCCCTCATCTCTACTCCGTACACAAACAAACCTCGACCTCGACCTTGGACACATACACACAAATCTACCTCTACCGATAGATACTACTACATGCATAATACTGGCGCACGCGATGATACCACTACGATCATGACTCGACGATGGAACTGTTTATATTAGCTAGTTAATTAATATATATTACAAATTTAATCCGCATATTTAAGACATTACATCCTTTATAAATTCAATCCTAGTAGTATCTTCTAATCTTATATCTCCTCCATATCATCAAAATCCAACTCCAACGGCGGAAAATCCCCAACTTGAACCTTTTCCGGCTTAACAAACACCCCACAACTCGAGCCACACTCAAAATACCTCGTCCCCGCAACGCTGCCATCATTTTTCCCCGTTGGCTCATCCAACTCAATTCCCACCCATACTGGCTGCTCTTCTGTTTCGTCAAGGGTTCGTTTGAGCGGCGCAAAGGGAATCTCCTTCACCGGCCCGACATATCTCACCGTACCCCTTCGAATATGCGGCGGCGACGAAGGGAGCACAATAGCACGCTTGGACACTGCTATGCCCCGTGCAGAAATCTCGTGGGTATCGCGCGCAACTTGTTCCTCCAATAAAGACTCTGGCGACTGAGCGTCTGGATTGAATCGGCCCAGCTTTTGGTTCTTTTTCCATGCGAGTACGGAATTTGACAGTGTTTCGTAGGTTTCCGTAGGCAGTTCGTATTTTTCGACAGATGATATGTCGCCGAAATTCACGCGTGCGGTGGGTGGGCGTGTATCGTGGACCTATATATCGCATCACTTCTCTTCAGTAAATAAATTCCTCTTTCAGAAAGGCGAAATAAGACAAACCACAATCTCACACCCCCGAACCAATCCCCACTCGCCAATCTGCCTCTCTTCCCCCCCAGTAATCCATCGATCGGCCTGGCCTGGAGCTTTGAAGAGCAGGTTCTGGCTGCCTGGCGGGATGCCAGTCATGGTTTCGAGTTTGGCTTTGAGGACGGAGATGCTCCATGACGGGGTGATGCGGCGTTCGGTGGCGAGGGAGGGCGTTTCTTTATTGTCCGTATGTGAGGCTGTTGAGATTATGACAGAGATGTCTGTGGGCGTTGGCTGGAAGGACATTTTCGCCTTCTTCGTTGCCCCTGAATGAGGGAAAAGTGTCTGGATGAGGTAGTGCGGGGTAATGCAATGAACAGGACAGTACTGCAAAGACAGTTTGATGGCTATTCACCGAGAATACTGTCCTTGACAACCCCTGATAAATCAATTGCAATATAATATCCAAGTTTCAGAGCCCAGAGCTCACAGTTGCAGCTGGTGCGTAGACTGAAGAGAGAAAGAGATGTGGGGAGGACGATAAGATATCGACAAAATTTCCCATCACCCTCACTCACCCCGCTCGACCTCCCTAGAGTTCACTACTGACAGTGACAACACATTACTTTACTTCCGACTCTTACCTACTACTGTCCCCAAAGCAACTCGACATGTCGGCCGACCAGACCAATACAAAAGAAGAAAAAGACGACAAAGCATACGAGCAGCGACACGTGCACGACGTGTACCAGCAAATCGCAAGCCACTTTTCCTCAACGCGCTACAAGGTCTCCCATCCCTCTGCCTAAAAGAATTTTTTTTTTTTCTCTTTATTCTAACGTAACCAGCCGTGGCCGATCGTCGAACGATTCCTACAAAGCCAGCTCCCGGGCTCAATCGGACTAGACGTGGGCTGCGGAAATGGCAAGTATCTGACCGTGAACCGCGATGTTTTTATCATTGCATCGGATAGGTATGGGGGTTTTGAGAAAAAATATATATAAAAATTCATAAAACTAACTAAAATAGGTCTGACGCGCTGGCCAGAATCGCAGCCCAGCATCATCCACACTCGACCGTCGTGGCGGATATCCTGAGCCTGCCGCATCCCGATGCGGTCTTTGACTTTGCGATTTCCGTGGCTGTTGTGCACCATTTGTCCACCGCGGAGCGCAGGGTGCAGGCTGTAAGAGCTATTTTGCAGTGTCTTGCACCGGAAAGCAGCAACCCCCCAAAAGAGGGAGGGACGGCGCTGATATATGTCTGGGCGCTGGAACAAAAGGCAAGCCGGCGCGGCTGGGACAAGGGCGATCAGCAGGATGTCATGGTTCCATGGGTCCTGCGCAGCAACAGACCGGCTGCTGCTGCTGCTGCTGACACACCCGAGCAGGTGTTTCATCGATACTACCATCTGTACCAAGAAGGCGAACTCGAGAGGGACATTTGCGCGGCGGGTGGCCGCGTGGTGGAATCGGGTTATGAAAAGGACAACTGGTGGGCCATAGCCACCCGTCCCGAGTCTTTTTCGGAGTAACAGGGGGGTGAAAAGAAGAGAAACAAAAGAAAATGGTATCTTTCAATCGTCAGACGTGACCAGTGATGAATCCACATCACTCGTATTTGCAAAGACTATCTACCTCCCACAACGCTATGCAATATGCAAAACCAAAAAAAAAAACCAAAACCAAAAAATTCAGGCCCTTGTGCGAGGCACTTGTGGCTCTATTCCCGGCATATCCCCAGGCGGACGCATATGTAATGGGGGCGGCGGTCGCGACATTCGATACGGATCCATCATGGGCTGTGACAGGGGAGCGTACGCCGGCACGCCGGCCGTAAGCTCTTCCAGCGACGGCAGCTGAGGAGGAGCATGTGCCTGAGACATCACCTGTGGGATATGTTGTTGTGGCGGCGGCGGCGGTGGCACTATCGACGGTTGTACAGCTCGCTGTGAAACCGGTGCAACTGGTGCAACTGAAACCGACTGTCTTCGCAGCCGAGGCATCACCGTGTTGCTCCGACGGACCTTGGTGGGAGGAGGCTCGATGGAGCCACCGCTGGACAGGGAGAAGGGCACCACCCCGGCGCGGCGAGCCATCTCTTGTTCGCCGAGCTGCCAGTGCATCGCCTCGGCGGCTCGCCATGGAATGGCCATTTCTTCGGCCACTTTGGCCCACATTTCTGCCTTGAATCTATAGGTCTGTTAGTTCTGGTTTTTGTAATAGCAAAGAAAAGAGAGAAAAAAATCACCTCTCGTACAGCCGCGCGAGCTTGTTCTTGCGATCCTCGTCCCACTCGCTCCGGCGCTCGAGATAGTTCTGGTAGTGAAGTCGACAACTGATGGCGCTGCGCCCGGGCAGCCGCTTGCTGATGTCCTCCCACTTCATGCCCCGGCCGCGGAGCTCGATGATCAGGGCGTCCTCGTCCGGCGACCACTTGGACTGTTTCTTTGCCGGGGGCTCGTTTCCGAGAGAGGACAGACTGCGCTTGGGTCCAGTAGCAGAAGGCTGGCCGGTCACGATGCCCGTCACCGGCGGCAGAGGCAATGCTGGCGCGACCATGGGCATGATGGCAGACGGGCCCGACTGCCTTCTCGATGGCGAAGGGTAGGCCGAAGTCGGGAGCGCTTCCTCATCGTCAGGCTTGAGAAGCAGTGAGATATCCACTTTGGCGGGGGATATCGGGTTGACCGGTTGTTGTATGAGGATCATATGCGCGTTTTTTTGCTGTTGCTTAGTATCTAGTATCCAGTATTTTGTGTTGTTGTTGTTGTTGTTGTTGTTTTTTGCAAACGGGCGAGATGATGGCGGGGAAAGTGAGGCCAGCACACAGAATAAATAGTGAATCATAAACCGAGAATCATCAGGCAGACGGCAATTTCTTGCTTCGGGTATTCGTAGTGAAGTAGGGCAGAGTCGAGTTTCAAGCCCGGGGCCCAAGAAGGCAGCAAACCAGCAAACCAGCAAATGCTGTCCAATACCGAGGCAAACGCAGAATAACGAATGCAAAGCAGTTCCCTAGCCAGAGAGACGAGACGAGCCGGTAGCGAATGGATGGGATGTGTTGTTGTTCTGGGTGTCCAGGGATCCAGGGTGTAGGTAGTTGAAAGGAAGAGAGAAGAGGGAAGAGGGACGAGGCAGGAAGTAATATGGAGGAGGAATATTACTTCAGGACCGGGCTAGTTCGGTATAGGGTTTGAGGACATGACAGGATTATTGGGCCGGCACGGCTCCACTACCCAGATCAACTTGGAGGAATATATTATTATTGTAGCAATAATAACAGCAGCAATAATACTACTAATTAATTAAATTAATGGCTGTTATGTCTCGCTGACTAACTAGCTGCTTCATGATGCATCGACGGTTCCGCCAGCACTGACCGTTGCTGGTTCCGAGGAACGTGATGAAGCTTTGACATGTTGTCTAGACCGCTGTCTGTACAGAGTACATGGGACGTGGGCTGGGACTGCCGATCTGGGCCAGGTCTGAGTTCAACAGGTACACAGTTGAACATGATGATTGCTACGACTAGTAGTGATGGTATTAAATGCAGATGAAATAACGAAAGAATGAAATGGCTAAATACTCTGTAACATGAAAAACATGAAATAACGGGGAATTTGCAGTCCCAGTCGGGCAAATGAACGCCTTCAGCCAGGACTGGGCCGGACCCACCGCCCCACCGTCCACCCGAACTGATACGGTACGACGTTACAGCATCTCGCAAGCCTTTTAGTCGGGTTGTCACATGTAATCATATAATACTGGAAATTAGACACTGAGCGAACCGATGGCAGTTCCCATTACTACTCCATGCCCCGAGATGTCAGTCAAGCCACAAGGGCAAACGGTGGATCTGGGTGCGTCCAGACTGGCGATCTGTATGCAGGCAGTCTCCTTGCATAACGACGTATATATGCACACACGAATATATATCTGTATGTATGTACACACACACACATGTATAGTATATTTATATATATTTATACATATGTATATAGGTGTACAATAATATCAAAGACACAGTACTTCACTCGTACCTATCTACTCTCCTTGTATAGTAGATCGGAGAACGTTGGTACTTGTACTAGTGGCAACGGTCAGTAGCGGGCCCATCCCTGCTAGCGTGGCGTCTGGTTCGTCACCAGGACCCACTGGTTGAGGCTGATTAGTCCGGGTGGGGCAGGGTGGTGGGGCCGGCCAGCGTTTTAGCGGGCGCAACCGTGTCTGGTTCGTTTCAGCAAAAGCCCGTGCGTCTTTTGTATTTGTTTATACGGTATTTTTTTTAAAATTATTATTGTTACAGGCTGTACAGTGTACAGGTGTAATACAATGCTACGCGAAGGATGATTATGGCACCCGTTCATCGACTAGCGCGTCTATATATAACCATATATGCATTCTCGGTACTATATAGATGAAACGATTCCTCCCTCAGCATTGGGGCGGCAATCTCCGTGCGGTTCGCATGAATGAATTTCGACCCACTGCATTTAAATGGCAAATGACCGGGTAGACGAAGGAGTTCTTCCACTACTACATTGACATTCTTGTTCTTATTATTATCTTTTATATTCTGTTTGTCCACCAAATTAAAGGACATGGCTTGAAACAACAACATAACAGTGGCTTGGCAAACGTGGCCACCACGCTGATTGGGCGGCCGCCTCGGTCAGCTGTCTCACCAGGCCCTAACCCAATCAGCCCGCCTAAACAGTTTGTCGATCCTCTAAAACCCTCATTCTTGTCCCCCCGGCTCGTTTAAGCGAGCTTTGCGATAAGCCCGGCGATAAGTCGGTGAATTCACCGCCGGAAACTCGATGCAAGGAGTCCGTACGATACATAAACTACTGCAACTTTCCTCGCCAGAACGAACCAGCGGGCATCTTATTATTGTAGCATGGGATGTTGCTTCTTTCGGACAAGTTGTGCGCGCAAGTTCTAGACCAACGTCGCACGACCCCCGAATTTTAATTAGCATCATTACTGAGTCTGTCCTTTCGTACTAGGCAGTAGCAGGCAGGAGTAAAATTAACGCGAACCTTGCGATCGGGTGGAGTGCGGAGTAGCGCTCTGAGTCTGTATTCATTTTTGTAACAAAGTACGCAGTAACAACGTAATACTGGTACGAGTAAGAGACAGCGGTGAGCACGGCATATTATTATTGTGTGCATGGCATGCGTGGCCAGCGAGCATGGCAGTGGGGCTTCATTTGCTGTACAGAGTACGGAGTACAGAGTACAGAATACGCAGTACGTACAGTACGCAGATACTGTATACACAGAGTAGATCGCAGGCTTTTCTTGGCGCCACTCGGAGATTTTCTCGCCTCGGCCAATCCCACCGATGTACAGAGAGTATAGCTTCGCCTACAATGCATACTACGCCTAATAATATATTATAACACATATAATAAGAACCCCCAACCAGGATTCCCTGCCTATTTTGGGCGCTGCAGATTCCCCTTTTCTTCCCTTTTTATTCGCTGTTTCAGAAACAGATCATCTTCCTTCAAAGCTGAAATGAGGCGGGTGATCTGTGCCCCCCGGAAGCAGTTCCGTCCGGACCGGAATTTGGGCCAGTGGAGATGACACGAAAAATTTCTTGAAAAAAAAAAAGGAATGAAACGATCCATAACGCCCTTCTTTATTTCTGTGGGCCGTGTGGTCTAGACTGTTGTGGGGTTTTGTTTGTTGTTTGTTGTTTGTCGTTTGTCGTTTGTTGTCTCGACCGGTCGAAAGAAAATACTGATAACAATCTGAGGAGTTTTATGATTTTTGGGTTTTATTTTCAAATATACTCTTGACCTGTTGGAAAATAATGTTGGTTAATGAGTAGTTTACTGTGTAGTTGTAGCTGTAAATAGTATGACAGCGTTCCTCTTTCTGTATACTCCTCGACCTCTTTATTATACAGCGACAAACAACATTTGACCAACAAACGACGACAAAGAGCACAAACAAAGATGACTGAAACACTTATATACACACATCTACATACACCATGGCACACCATCGCCACTTCAACAGACAACCCCCGACTACATGGAAAATACTGTCCCTAACCCCCATTTCCCAGGGGGTGACAACGCCATAAGAATGTCACAAAGACCCAGGAATCTCGAAAATAGAGGGCACCCTGCAGTCAAATGCTATCGGAATGCCTTGTATGTGGTGCTCTTCAGCAACACCGCTTTCATGAACCAAGTACACAAAGCTCATCCGCCAGGCTGTCACGAAAGTACCGGGACCTGTATGGTGTGCCCGTTTCGCGATTTGGCGACAAGGTTCGCCGCTCCAGACGATCAAAGACTCCGGGACACGACCTTTGATGCGGATGTTGACAAGTTTTGGAGAAACGCAACCCGTGCAGACTGGCCCTTTGAACTGCAGAACGATCCTGTGGAATATATGGACAACGTGTTTGGTTTTTTTCAAAGACGGTGAGACTTTATTCTACTCTTTAGTTTTTTTTTTTCCCCCGCTCATGATTGTGTATAGTAAGGCAAATTGGCTCAAGGATCTTGTATTCCCAACACCGAAAAAGCTGAGAGCCTGCCAAGAGTGCTCCCATATCACATACGACGAGGCTCCATTTCCAAACATTGCAGTCTCGATGCCCTGCGAAGACTCTTTCCAAGTAAAATTAGAAACCCAAATCGCCGCGAAATACCCAGAGAATGCAACCGAGGCAGAGTGGTGCAACCAGTGCGGACGGCGCACCATGCACAACTACACCGAGCCCATCCAGCGCGTTCCTCTTATTCTGCCCATTCAGATAACTCCGACGTACAAGAATGACCATGACACTATGTATAAAGGAACTCTGGACCGTCTGGATCCTTTCCTGGCCTTTTCAAGTTATCCGGACCCGAAATCGCATCCGGAGAAGCTCAAGTACACATTTTATCGACTACATGGGGTTATCTTGCATACTGGTGGACCAAGATCAGACCATTATATATCTGCCGTGAACTATCGAGGCCAAGGCTGGCTGCTGTTCAATGACCAAGATTCGGAAGATCCGTCGTTGCCTCTTCGGATGCAGCATCGCAGTGCTCCGAGCCGGCCTATAACGCTAAAGGGGGTTGAGGAGATGCAAAAGAACGACTGGCGTGTTTTTGTATTGCTTTATGAACGGCTTTTCGGGCTTGATGGCCAGGTCCAGGCGGGTACTGGCGGAACAAATGGAGAAGATACAAATGGACACGATACAGCAGGGGAAGATTCCGATACGGATGGAGCCGACACAAATGAACAAGTTGCAACAAATGGGGATGCCACGAATGGAGATGCCGCAAATGAAGAAGCTACAATCTATCAAGATACTCCATATTTTCTAACAAATGAAGATTTTGCAACAGTTGCCAGCCTTGTAGCAGCAGACGGACCTTTTGCAACAAATGGAGATTCTCCAATAATTGGAGATACTGGGCCCGTTTGGGACGATCCAGCTTATTGGAATACTGCAACTACAGAAGAAGCTCCAACAAGTGGGGTCGCTGAAACGAATGGAGCTGCAACAAATGGAGAAGATGCTGCAACATTCAAAGCTCTTTCGGATTTCCTTACAACAGTCGGGGGAACCCCAAATCGTGGACGGAAACGAACAAACAGCGCTTCATATGGTCCGCAACTAGCCAAGGTGAGCAACACATGTATCAGTTTCAACATGGTTATATGTCTAATGTGTGTATACTTTACAGAGAAGAATCACCGAGAATGAGTAGTTTGTCTTGCCAAAAACCATTTGGCAGATTAGTAGTTTTGTATCAATAGTGTCATGTTAGTTATTAGTTAATCTTTTATTTGTAATGCTAATATAGGTCTGTTAATATTACTTTGATTTTCAATTTGCGGTAATTAGTGCGGGTGTCAATTTATGTACCCGTCCACAACCATCAACCTAACATACAATAATGTCAATATGACATCCCACCTCCTCACCTCCCTCATAAGCCAACTCTCCACATACCCTTCTCCTTTCTCTTCTCCTCAAACCAATAACAACGTGCAAACAAACCAAAGCAAAAACCTCCTCCTCACTCTGCATTGCCTCTTCCCAAATGACCTCCTGCTGGCACTCGACATCATTGATCGGCGGCTGATTCGACGGTATCACAATCGCCACGACGAGAATGGACCTGAAAACGAAGAAGATATATCTATAAATGAGGTATTCTTCGTCGCTTCTACGTCGAAAAACCAGTCCACAACGCAAGACAAGACATATGAAGTCCGTTTAAACGCGTGGAACTGCTCATGTCCAGCTTTTGCAATGCGCGCGTTTCAACAATCTTTTCCTCATTCTGTCAATCACGAATTGGAAAATCAATCAAATGAGGAAAAAGGAGAGGCTTGGTTTGGCGGGACGCTGATACAACAGAAAGAAAATGTACCAGTATGCAAACATCTCCTCGCGTGTGTTCTCGCGGCGAAATGTGCGTCGCTGTTTGGGCGGGGAATTGCCGAGGATCGTGTTGTTGAAAAGGAGGAGTTGGCTGGGTGGTGTGCTGGATTTGCGGCGTGATTTTTTTTTTCTTTCTCTACGATTAAATTACGATGTAACGATAATGTGATAATATGACAATGCATATAGTGGTATGTGTATGATAGAACATCCTTATGAACCCTTCTTCTTCTCCTTGTTCGTCTCCTCCTTGCCCTCCTTTTCGCCATTGGTACTACCCCCGTTTTGTTTCCGGGCCTCATCCTCCTTCTTCACCTCGAGCTCCTCCTGCTGCTGGCGGTTCTGGATCTTGTTCTCGATCAGATCGTGGAAAGCCGTGATGGCGCGGATCAAGCTGCTTAGATAAATGGCCATGAGCTGGTCATTGGTCTTGACGCTCATCGCGCGCACAAGCTCGCTGTTCTCGATGCCCGAGTCGGGGCCTGTTGCTGCTGCTTCTTCTTCCGATTTCGGGGTCGACAGGTTCGGGAGCAGATTGAAAATGTCCTGCAGGTTGCCCAGGATAGCGTGGTTGATGGGGAGTTCGTGGTCGAGCACTTTTTGCAGGTACTGGCCGATATCGCGCAGGCGCAGGTGGAGGCCTTGTAATGATTGGAGTTGCCCGGTTATTCTGTTGCTCAACGTGCCGATGGCCACGTCACGGATCTGACGAGTTAGTGGAAAGAGTCAAGGAAAAGTGGTGAGAAAACGTACATCGCGAAGTAAATGTTCAACGCCAATTTCTTCTGCTTCCTCCGCCTCGATTATTGATGGAGTGTGCACAAATGTCTTGGACGTGGTTGTACCGTCCTAATAGATCCGATTAGCCATACCCCTAGAAACTCTAGAATCGTACGCACGTCTTTGATCTCTTCCACGGCAAAGTATGCATCCGTCGGAACGCCGACTTCCTTGGGCTGAACGTCGATAATCACCAGCAGCGGGTTCGGGGTGTAACGCTTGAACAGCTCGTTGATCTCCGCGTCCGACGCTCGCAGCTTGGGCCCCGAGTGGTACCATCCGACCAGCTTCTCTCGGGCGTTGATCTTTTTGAACATGTCGTTCATCGACTCGACAAAGTTGTGGTCCAGGAACCACACCGTCGGGTCCTTTTCGTCTTCCTCGAAGGGGACTGGCTGGGTCAGTACACTCGCCATCGTACAACAGGATGAATCTTACCCGCAAAGCTATTCGACACCCGCACGTTTGTGCCATCGTTCTGTCCGAGCAGCACGCCGACCACGCGCTTCCGGGTGCCTTTGGCGGTTCGCCCATAGTGATCTGCCGCGGAAAGAAGAACGAGAGGAGCTACCGAGACAGTGCGCGTCACGAGGGACAGCGTCTCTGCCGTGGTGGCCGGCATTGCAGATATGTGTCTGTATTTTCACGAGAGGCTGCCCGAAACAAAAAGCTGAAGCGGGTGATGGAAGTGGAAGTGTTGATATCAAGGCAGGCAGCGTGGTGTGTCGTAATGGATTCTGGAGCTGGGACGAGCTTAGCTCGACTTATCACCGCCTGCACCGCGCTAGCCGCTTTGGGGTGTGGGTGCCTGGGTGCCTGAGACATACTATTAGCACTGTTTATGCACTCTCTTATGTTGATTTGTTATTATTTAATAGCCGGATTGATATTCTGTTAATATTCCACTGTTCTATTATTACACCCAAGTCTGCTAATTTCATACAGACCTTGATAGATCACTGGCAATACGAGCCTGCTGACACCCCCATAGACACGTAAAGAGTTTTCATGGATAAATTATTGTTTGCTTGCGAATCAAAAAAGTAATATTATAAATATAATATGAATATCATATCATCAAAGGTAAATAGGCTATATAAAATACTCGATCAGCCCTATAGTTCTCGTCCTGGCTGCGGTCCCCGAGGCTCGGACAGGCGGATCGAGCACCGATTTCCCCGGCCGCCGCCCTGTTTTCCGTTCCCGTGCGCTGACATCTCGACGTCCTTCTCTCTCTTCCTCTCCCAGAGCTCGATCATTTGCCTCGCCCTCTCCTCTCCTCTCTCCCCCCCCTCCTCTGTGCAGAGTTCAATCGACGTTGTCAACGCTCTCAATTCCTCTCCACCCCGCTCAATGGCTCCCATCACGCAAGAGACCGTCGACGGTCTCAAGGACATCATCCACAAGCTCGAGTCGCGCGTGGCAGACCTGGAAGGCCGCCTGGTCCATGGCGGCAATGACTCCAAGACTCCCTCAATCTCCGAGCAGGTCCGCATCATCCTGATGGGTCCTCCTGGTGCAGGTGTGTCGCTATCCCATTCCTCGGCTTTTTTCATCTAGTCTCACATGTGCTTTCTGCAGGCAAGGGAACCCAGGCCCCCCGGATCAAGGACAAGTACTGTGTGTGCCATTTGGTAAGTCTTGTCTTTTCGAAATATGTTTTCTGAAGGGTAGCTTATTTTTTTTTTAGGCCACCGGTGATATGCTGCGATCCCAGGTCGCAAAGAAGACGGCGCTGGGCAAGGAGGCCAAGAAGATCATGGACCAGGGCGGTTTGGTCAGCGACGAAATCATGGTCAACATGATCAAGAGCGAGCTCGAAAACAACCAGGAATGCAAGAACGGGTGCGTAGGAGAAGGCGTTTTATCAACTCCCATGTTTCTTTCGGCTAACACCAATTCAGGTTCATTCTCGACGGCTTCCCGCGTACCGTCGCCCAGGCCGAACGCTTGGACGAAATGCTTACCGAGCGCCAGCAGAAGCTTCACAAGGCCATCGAACTGCAGATCGACGACGCCCTGCTTGTTGCCCGTATCACTGGCCGATTGGTCCACCCGGCCTCTGGACGATCATACCACAAGATTTTCAACCCGCCAAAGAATGACATGACGGACGACGTGACTGGCGAGCCCCTGATCCAGCGCTCCGACGACAATGCCGACACGCTCACCAAGCGACTGTCCACCTACCACGCGCAGACCGCCCCGGTCGTCGACTACTACAAGAAGACTGGAATCTGGCGCGGCATTGACGCCAGCCAGGAGCCCGGCCAGGTCTGGAAGAGCGTTTTGGGTGTTTTGCACGACCAAAAAAGCTCCTCTAGCATCCTGAGCAAGGTTGGTCTGTCCAAGTAGACACAGAAACACCACCTACAACGTGCTCATACAACGTGCTCATGACTGGAGAAAAGTTCTATATTTAGCCCTCCCCTTTGTTTTGGCATGACCTTTTGTATTCCATTTCATTTCCGTGTTAAAGATATCGGATAGAGTACGGGCGATTGGAAGTTGCACCGGGATGCTACTTGACTTCGCATCTAGTTGTATAGTAATGTACTGTACTTTCCATTACATCTTTTCAACCTACTAGTACTTGCGTATTAAATTAGAAAAAAAGGTAAAGTCTACAGCTTGATCGGATAGTCCGTCGACTCAATCTTCTCCGGATACACCAGGTCATGCTGCCTGCGCACCTCATCCATGACCTCCATAATAACCACACTCTCCTCCCACGTCATGCCTTCACTCTCCAATTTCCCGTCGCGCACGCAGCGCGCTGCCTCGTCAGCTTCCCAGTACATACCATGCCCATTCGACGGAAACACATTCTCAACCTCCCTCACAGCTTTTACCGGTTCTCCTTCTCGTGTCTTGGAAATAACGCGGTACCGCTCTGGCCGATACGCCGGCCCATCAACCTGGATCTCACCCTTTGTTCCCTGAATGCGAATCGCGGGCCGCGCAGAGTTTTGTTTGTCTGGGTTGCTGTCCACGGGGAAAGCGGTCATGGCGACGGCGTGCGAGGTTCGTTGGAGATTGTTGGAGGGGGTGGTTGTTGGGAAAGTAATGAGCATGGTGGTGTCTTCGTCGGCCCCCGTGCTGGCGGTTTTCACCATGGTCGAGAGGATTGATGAAGGCGGTTTACGCTGCGAGAGGGGAAGGGTGTGGTACAGCGTTTGGAAGGCCCAGGTGAGAGAGTAGATGCCCACTATTATACACTCATTAGCATTTATCACATAGAAACACAGAAACTGTACTGTACGTACAGTCGAGAAGGGCGCCCCCCGCAAGATCCAAGTTGAGCATGCGATGACTCTGATCCCAACCTCCCTGGCCAATACTATTATCTGCAGTAACGCGCAGCACCTCTCCAATTTCTCCTTTCTGGATAAGCTCGCGAACCTGCACACTCAACGGGAAATACCGCGTCCAAACGGCCTCCATCAAAAACAGTTTTTTCTGTTTCGCAAGCTCAACCAGAATCTTGGTTTGTGCGGCATTCACTGTAAACGATTTCTCGCAGAGGACATTCTTCCCACTCTCCAGCGCGAGACGCGCGTTTTGGTAGTGGTGAGAATGCGGCGTGGCGATGTAGATGATGTCGATGTTTGGGTCAGCTACCAGCTCGTCGTAGGACCCGTACGTAGTAGGGTTTCCGGGGATGTTGATGTCGGAGATGAATTCTTCAGCGCGCGTTTTGGACGAGGATGAAGCTACGGCGGTGACGCTGTGGGTTACGTCGTTGGTGTCGCGCGCTTTGGGGTCGCGGAGGAGGTCCTTGACGAATGCTTTTTTTAGGAGTCAGATTGAGTTGAAGCTGTCCGTTATGAAGGGAAACTTACTCTTTGCAATTCCGCCAGTGGCTATGCAGAAATATCAAGTCAGTATTGCACGGTATGGTGTTGAGATGGGATACACACCGAGAATGCCCCATCGAGCGTTGTAGACCATGGTATCAAACGTGTTTTTCTGAGCTTTACTTAACAAAAGAAACTTTATCCAGAAGATAATACTAAAATTGAAAACAAATGGATCAATTTATATCCCACAGGATGAATGTTTCCGGATTTAGATATCCGGCTTCCCCGCAGTCGGCGTAGGTTCCGAGGAGGGGAAGACACGATGTCATACAAGATTCTTATCATTGTCGGCTACTGGATAAATCATTGATGTTTACATGTAGTTCGGTTAGAAGAACGTGTTCCGACTAGGCAAGATATCATTGATATAATTTTAGCTAGAAAAAAAAAAAAGAAACCTGCCAATGCACGACGCCAATGAATGCAAGATAGATAATACAGTAGTTTTATCAGTTGTTATGCACCGAATACAATATCGAAAAAAACATAGATATCAAAATCACGATGGCTCTGTCTTGATCCGCACTTTCTGCTCGGGTGAATCGTTATCCTAAGTCCGTTAGCATTCTGATAACTTGAAAATTGAAAAAAAAAAAAAAAAAAACTCACATCAGCTTTGCGCTTCCCCAATACAGAATCAGGAGTGCCGGTTCGCCCAGCAGCAGCAGCCGGTGCTTCCTTGGTCACTTCGGCGTAACAACTAGCATGATACACCCGATTTCCCACTTTCAGCGCATCTTGCCAGATCCAGTCCTGCACGTCTTCGGACCACGTCGACTCAAACTTTTCCTGGCAAATGGGGCACGGTGCGTTTCGTAGTGCCACATCGTTGGGCGCGCGAAGCCACTGTTTCTGTGGCTGCTTCTTTGCTGCTTCTTCCTCGGCCGCTGCGCTGCTGCCACCTGGTCCGTCGCCAGCCAGATCGCTGGCGTCGTCGTACTCTCTGGATTTAATCCAGTCCTTTTTTTTTTGTCTGTCAGTGAACAAGCTTTTACTGACATCTCATAAAGGCTTGACTTACCCTTTCATCGACATACCAACTCCGGTTCTGTCCACGTTTTGCTGCATCGGCCATACGTTGGTTTGTCTTAAAGTGCCAGTCTAGATGACGAGCCTTTTTCTGCTTGGCTTCCTCGCTGGTAGAGAACCGCCGGCCACAAGTGCCGCACTTGTTACTCTTTGCATCGTATAAACTGTTGAGTAACACTGGTCGCGGTCTGGAACTTGTTAGAATGAGCGGAAAGAGAGAAAACTGATCTACTCACATTTTTATAGACGCTGTACTTAAATGCACATGGATACTGACGTCAGTCGAGCCTTGCGGTGTAGGTGCCGGAGGAGTAAATCCAACTTGGCCAGGGATAATAAAAGGGAGACCGGTGGGTGTAGCTGTAGGTGGCGTGCCGGAAGCAGGAAGAAGGCCTCGCGCTCTCAAAGACGCAATAAGGGGATTTTCGGATGCAATGGGTGTTGCAGATGGCTGTGGTGTGCTGGCCGGCTGAACCTGGGAAAGGATATTGGCGGCAGCTGGCGGTGGAGTAGCCTGTTGGCGGTTTGCTGTTGTCTTGATCAGACTTGCAAGAGTTGTAGGGTTGAGCAGTGCCGCGAGGTTCGGCTGAGACAAAGCCTGTTGCACAGCCTGTGAAGGCGGCGTTGGAGCTGCCGGAGGTGGATAAGCAGGGAGTGTCTGAGGGAAGTTTGCCAACGGTTGCGATGCTGGTTTTGGTGCTGGTGCCAGAGCTGATACTTGATCTCGAACAAGCTTTAGCTGCTCCTGAGGCAGTTGCTGGCGCTGCAGGATTCCTTGAAGATCCAGCAAAGCCTTGAGCCGCTGCTGAATCGCAAAATCCAGAGGATTGTTGGCGAAATCGGACCGAGCGTTCATAATCAATCCTTCAATATCCCGGTGCAATGCGCCCAAGTCTACCTCCTGTGATGGTTGAGGTGTATGGGACTGCCTGCCTGTGTATGGTTCTCCCTAATTATTTGTTAGAAGTCTCGCTAGTCGATAGAAGACTTGTATACTCACGGGTGCTTGTGCTTGAGGATTCCCATTCACTCCATACGGCGCTGGACGAGGACCGGCGTTCTGTGGTGGCGTTGGAGTATGCTTCCAACCTGGAGGCGTCGCAGAACCACGGCCACGAAGGACATCCGGAGGCTGACGTTGTTGCTGGAGAGCAGCGGTTCTTGCCTTGATCAGAGCGTTCTCAATACTCCTCGTAACCTCTACCGGAAACACAGGCCGGGGGTCCAAAGATCCAGGCACGGGTTCTTTCCACGTCCTCAGCATCTCATCAAGCTTTCTCCTCGTCTGCTGATCAACCAACGTATATGCATTCATGAACGTCTGATACAGATTCCGGCCCAAGAATAACGTGTAGGGTGTTCCGACATTTTTCACCACGCTGTCGACTACATAAAGAGCTGGCAGTTTGTGCGCAGGGGGGGTCTACCAACGTAACAATTAGAGCTTCTTCCGCAAGTGAAAACTAGAAACTACATGAAGCACATCTATAACAGAAACCCAGAACAGAAACCCAAAGGACGAAAGGAAGCACCTACAGATCGAATATGGTTCTCCAGAACGCGCGAAATTGCCATGGCATGTTCTGTATTCTCCTTAGCGATAACAGTCAAATTGCTGATCTGGAATCTGTCATTGGTCGTTAGATCTTCCAGAGAGTTTTTGTAGTCCTCTGCCACTTCATCTGAGGGAAGCGCTGAAGACATGGTGTCAGATGGATGTAACGATCTGGAGTAGGAATGAAGCAAGTCAGGAAGATCGTCTCGACTGAGACCACTGTCTCTACCCAAGAACGGACAATATGTTTTTTCTTCTCTTTGTTTGTTCCCTTCTTCTTCTTCTTCTGCCTTGGTGGATTTGTTCTTTTCAGGATCAATTACTTATTTTTTTTCTTTGATCGATCCTTCCACTTTGTTTGTTTTTTCTCTAGACCGCAAGCCTGAAATTGGAAAAGAAACGTCTGGCCACGTTGGACCTCCAAAAGATACAAATTCTGATTGCTTTGGATGTTCCTTGGGGCTCAGTAATCCTTTGGAAAAAAGCGCAGTATTTGGAATCAACAGGTTTTGTAGAATGTTTGCTAGCTATCTTCGCTAGACTGAGAAACAGGTTATGCAACCTCCCACCGAATGTGATTGAAAACGAGAAAAGAAAAGAAAAAGAAAAAAGAAACCGGAAGCCTCAACCGTTCTATACCTAAATCCCACCTAAAATATAGCCCGGTGAAAACAACGCAGCGTACTCGATGGGTTTATGTCAGGAGGACTTTGAGACAAAGTTGATGGAGACAGAGTTGATGCGAAAAGGTGATGCACGCTGAATTGCAACAGACGAAGGAGAAGAAAAAGGGCACCGGATGAAGAAGACCAAGGGAAAAGTTCCGGGGGGAGAATGGCACAGAGAGTGGTGGTAGAAGTAATGAATGAATGAATCAAAGCGAAACGAGGGAAACTTGGTTGTTCTCCGCCGCGGCTGAGTCATCCCGGCTGATGCCTTGTGGCCTCAGGCACGCAAGTGGGATGTGACGTAAGGCCGGGGGATATCAACCCATGTCTCGTCGCTGTTCTTCGTTCATTCTATCAAAAACCACCACTCTTACTGGTTACCGCAGCACATCACACCAAAGCGGGCGAAATCATCGTTAACTCTACCGACAGTTGTCATTTCAACGTCTGAGGCCTATCCGAACTACGCATCCGCCGCAGCCATGAAGCTGGCTCCGTACTTTATCGTTCTCATTCTCGGGCTCTTGCAAGGGGCGCTTGCAGTTAAAGCGCAGCAGAAATCCGTCATCATCACTTTTCCCGATGATACTCCTGACACCGTCATGCTTGAGGCTAAGAGAACAATTACCGACGCTGTGAGTGCTAATGGACTAATACCAGATAAGACTGCTGACGTCCTCACAGGGTGGCTGGATAACTCATGAATACAGTAAGTAACCTTGCCGCCTGCATTATCGCACGAGGAGTTGCTAACATTGTGTGTTTCTAGACCTGTTCAAGTATATATATGACACTACATCCAAGGGACTGACAGACACTAACGTGAAACAGGGGATTTGCCGCAAAAGCTTCTTCCAATGCCCTCCAGACTATCTCGACAGCATCTACCAATTTTCTTCCGGTTATCGAAGAGGACCAAGTCGTTTCGGTCAATGGGGATTTGACCAAGGAGTAACTATACCTGCCATAAGATGAACCTGGAAAGCCCGCCGCATGGGGGTGAGTTCGACTACGCTGGACCCTAGTATCAATATCTCACACGACACCTTTTGGTATAGGCGGAGTTCTAGGCTGGAGTATAAATGGGGTATAAAGAACACTCGTTGGTTGCGGATTTGACATGATCCTGCTGTATTATATGCGTTTTATGAAGTCATGGTGCTATTCACGTTCGCTGATAATGATATTCACTTTAAATTTAACGACTGGGCACGACCCGCAGTAATATTATTGCTTTAAATTCTGTACTTTCGTAAATAAATATGTAAACTCGCTGACTATCAGGTCGTATCACTAGTTTCCCCCCTCGGCCACTAAAGCAGGCACAACTGCCCCGGCGCGTGGATCTGCGGGCGCTCGACGACCTAAACACGACTCCGTCCAGTCTCACGTTCTGCTGCTCCTCTTTCGCAACACGCCTATCGACATGCGCGTCTAAATAATTCCCAGAAAGTCTACGAAAAATACCACCGCGTGGACGAATGTGGTGGCATCGCCCAACATGACTTCCGAACACACAGTCGCCAAGGTCCTGATCGAATGGGTCAACAGTTTCTCGCTGGGCAAGACCATTCGGAGCACAGACGAACTGACCGATGGGATCATTCTCTGGGAGATTTTACAGGATGTCGACCCTCAGCATTTCCTGGACGAGCTGCCAGAGCGCAACCCTTCGGACCACTGGGTCACGCGATGGCAGAACCTCAAACACCTCCACAAACTATTGACCAGCTATATTCGAAGCCAAAACGACGACGAGATCCCCCCCGGCTTGGATCCGTCGCCAGACCTAAAAGCGATAGCCGAAGCAAACTCGCTCAAGGAAACGAATAAACTGCTGAAATTGATTTTGATCGCGGCGATTAGCTCCCCGAACGCGGGCACCTACGTTACGACCCTGCAGGAACTGGGTACATCGACTCAAGAGGTGCTGAAAGATATTATTCAGGAAGCCCACAATACCCAGCATGAAGATTCTGCAGCGGAAGATGAGGACCAAGATGGGACCGCCAAGCGAGACCTCGCCGTTGACCCGGAACTACGATTCGAAGAACGAGTTGGAAAGGTTTTGGCGGAGAATGACAAGCTGGCGAGCGAGAAAAAGGAGATGGAAAAGGCCCTGGAGGATCTGCATAACCGCCTGGCTCGCCTGCAGGAAAATAACGACACTCTACAAACCCGTCTGGCCTCAACGGAGGACCGACTGGTGACGCTAAAGTCTGGAAAAGGAGATGGTGCTTTCAGCGCAAAGGCCCTGGAAAGCAAATCGCGGCAGCAAGAGGAGCTCATTGCAAATCAGGAAGCCAAGATCTCTAGCACCCAGGATGAGATCGACAGTCTCAAAATGTCCCTGGAATCTATGCGAATCAAAACCCAACGTTTCCAGAAATTGCAAGATGACTACGACGAAATGAAGACTGAAAGGGACCAGCTTACCCGCAAAGCAAATGCCGCCGAGAAGTATCGACAAAAGCTCCAAGCAAGCCAGGACTTTGAGAAAGAGAACCAAGCACTCAAAACCCAAGTCGAAGACCTCCAGCAGCAGCTAAAGGAAGCTGATTCAAATCAGCGACGATCTTCAGAGCGCGATGTCGAACTAGAAGAATACCGACGAGTCTTGCCACGCATCGAGCAAGATCGTCACGAGATCCAGAGTCTGAAGAAACAATTGGAATTCAACAACCATGCTCTCACCGAGCGCCTCCAAAGCGCAGAAGAGCAACGGGACCGAGACGAGTCTCTTATCAGTGAGCTTCGCGAGCGGATCCGGGAGTTGGAGGGCTCGCCTGGTAGTCCCTCGCTTACCCCAGGGAATACAACTCCTACGCTACGTGGTACACTGCAAAGGGATCTTGAAGATATTGGAACGAGAGAAACACAGCTGTCAGTATTGTCATTTCCAACCATACAAGCTCACAATACTAACGTTTGTAGGAAATCCGAAAACGAAGAGCTAAAGAAGGAGGTTGAAAAGCTAAAAACCACAAGCTCGGTAGGCATTCCATGTCTTCTTGAGAGAAAAAGACTAATTATAGCAGGTTGGGCCGAGTTTGGAAGCGTACTCTGAAAACTTTGTATTGACGGCACAGCTGGCTCAGGCCAAATCAACGCAAAGGTTAGAACCCTCTCCTATTTTTTGTTATTAGGCGAGCTAAACAGTTCTAGTGAGGAGTATTGGAAACTCTACGATCAATACGCAGAAGTGCGGCAGAAGCTTGCAGATGCCGAAGATGTTATTGATACTACCAAGCGACAAATTGACGACGTAAAAGCGGAGTGTAGGCAACCCGTCCATTTATTATTCTAGCATGATACTGATGTACGTGATATAGTGGGACTTGTCGGTAAAGAAAAACTCGACATCATCACCGAAGTCCGTGATTCCAACTCTGCAGAAATCTCCAAAGTTCGCGCAGATTGGGATGAGCTTTCGCACAAGATTCACCATTTGGAGGCTGAAGTCGACGCCTCGCAGACTCTTGTCAGAGATGTGTGCGCGGAGCGTGATGAACTGCGCACGCTGCTCGACAACAAGCAGGATAGAATCCACTCTGAAGATGAGGACTCCATCAAGGAAATGCAGACACTTCTTGCAGAGTTTGCTGCTAGGGAAAATGCCGAGAACCCCGAGGCTCCTGAAAAGTCGGGCATCGAGCTGCTTAAACACTTTGCAGAAGTCACCGAGAAGAGTGCAGACAGGCTTGCAAAGAGAGCAGTGGTGAGTAAAGCACTTGAAAGTTTGTGTCTTCCTAGACTGACCATGTGTGTGTCTGCAGTATATCCATGACCAAAATGAGCTCATCAAGTCACTCCAAGATCGAGTCAACAACATGGAAGACGCCAATTCCGGCCAGGAGGAAAGCGGAATCCCCAAAGAACGCGAGGTACGATCAGCACATACAAAGAAAAACAAAGTAGAATATATCGTTAACGTAACTCTAGATTGAACTCCAGACCACCATCCAGCGCCAAGCTCGAGAGATTTCTCTCATTTGCTCTGCATGGTACGATCTACAAGGCCGTCTGCAACACAGCAACGTGAGCGTTTCACGCTATCGTCATCCTGCGTCCATGGGTGGCGGTGGCGCGGATTCGCAAAAGGGATGGCTCGCAAAGCAAAGAAGCCTTGTTTCTATGGCAAGTACTCCTAGATAGATAGACTTTGTCAAGTTTGTACACAGTATCTTTTCTTTATGTTTTATAAAACCCTCATTTGTCATGCATTTGAATGTGAC
The DNA here is from genome assembly GCF_013368755.1 of Talaromyces rugulosus. NCBI lineage: Eukaryota > Fungi > Ascomycota > Eurotiomycetes > Eurotiales > Trichocomaceae > Talaromyces > Talaromyces rugulosus. The sequence goes on along the minus strand of NC_049566.1, from coordinate 3,216,141 downwards.
ATTTTGCATTTCAAGCATATATCAGTTTTATACCTTGTCGTTCTTGGTTTTTGTTCTTTGAATACCTTTGTCTTTTTCTCGATTCCTGTATAGACTTTTCTTAAAACGATAAGTCTGTACTAGATGCATACACTTGTTTAAATTGGATGTGATTTATACATGTGAATTGATATACCCTGTTCATATTCGTATTCGTACATTCTTTGTTTCTTTTAGAGTATGCATTAGCCAATAAATGCCCATTATAGACAGAAAGAAAGACCTTAGCTTTAATAATATACATATAGATGGAAAAAGATCTAATAACAACACATTCCAAAGATTAAAAACGCTCACCATGCCCATTGCCGAGGATTCTTGAGCACATCGAGAATCTCTCGCTCGCGCGCAGTTTCCTCGACGTCCACCTGGCCATCTTCAGCAGCAGCTTGCGTCGTCTCGGTTCTCGTTCCCGAAACAGGGTCCATGTATGCCCAGCTTGCCGTGCGAGGGAGACTCATCAGAATACTTTCAACGCGCGCGTTGGGCGTGCGAAGACCGAAGCTGGTGCCGCGGTCATAGACAAGATTGAATTCCACGTATCGACCGCGGCGGAGCTGTTGCCAGGCCTTTTGTGCCTCGGTATAGGGCATGTCCTTGCGTCGTTCTAGGATGGGCACGTAAGAAGGCAAGAATGATGCCAGGGCGTCGCTGACAAAAGAAAATAGAGTTTCCTGAGGGTTTTGGGAAGATGACGCCGAGGATTGCAAAAAGTGTGCGTCTAGGTCGTCGAAGAAGATACCGCCGACGCCGCGGGCTTCGCCCCGGTGGGGGATGTAGAAGTATTTATCGCACCAGGCCTTGAATTTCGGGTAGTAGGTTGAGTCGTGGCGGTCGCAGGTGTCTTTGATTGTCTGGTGGAAGTGCTTGCAGTCCTCGGGGAAGAGGTAGGAGGGCGTCAAATCCGTGCCTCCGCCAAACCACCAGTTCTTGTCTCCGTTCATGGGGTCTTTCGGGTCTGAGGTCTCGAAATAGCGATAGTTCAAATGCACCGTTGGCGCATTGGGGTTGTGAGGATGCAAGACCAGGGACAGGCCGGCGGCGAAAAAGCTGAGAGACTCGACGTTCGAGCCAACAAAGGACTTGTGGTCTGCGCGCATCTTCTCGATTGCTGGACGTGGCAATTCGCCGTACACGACCGACACGTTCACACCGGCCTTTTCAAAGACATTGCCATCTTGGAGCACGCACGATATGCCTCCGCCGCCATTGGGGCGAGTCCATGTGTCTGCGCGGAAGGGCTGGCCGTCGATCTTGCTCAGCTCTTCTGTGATTTTCTTTTGCTGGTCCTTTATTAACTTCTCCATTCGCAGACGCATCGGCGACGCTTCGTCGACCTTGGACCGGCGTTTCAAGGCCTCGTCGATTTCTGCAATTGTCGGGGCTTCGGTTTGCGCGACATTCTCCGTGACCTGTAGAAAGACGCATAATATGCTTAGCTAGATTTCTTCTTTTGCAGATTGTCAACGCACCATCGAGTATATCAAGGCACCAATAAAGGGGATTCCAATGGCGAGACGAAGATAGGGTCGCCAGATCGTGTATTTCTCGGGTTCTTTCTTGGAGTTGTAGAATCGCACATTTTGGCGCTGCAGGACACGAGAGTAAGCTTCCTTTTTGATGCCTGCGCGAGCGGCAGACCTCGCCATAGGCATCCAGAGGCGAGGAGATGCCATGGTGGCGAGTGTTCACAAGTGGGGGTGTAATATATGCGAGGAAAGAATTAAAAACAAAGGCAAAGCATCTGATTCTTATAGTAGTTTTAAAGGACGAGAACAATCGTCACCTCATATCGGAGATCGATCGGCCGCCAAAAAAGTCAAACAGAGCAAACTAGCTTTGCGGCGCATGGGCCAATAATGAGTCAGACCCGCGTGAGGGGCCGCCCGAGCTTACCTTTTTTCTGCCGCAAAAAATCGTTGCCGACCCCCGCAGTGCTCGAGAACTTCAGACCTTTTGCGTCCGCCGCCACAGGCTTCTCTTTGATCGCTGTTGTTCTAGTTTCTCGCTGTGGGCAGTCGCTTCTTACTCCAAAAAGAAAAGAGAGAAAGAAAAAGCTTGTTGTTTTGCCCCTCCAAGAGAGAGCAGCTTGGCAACTACGTATCATGCTTATTATTGACAACAAGCAACTGCGACGATGCAGAGTATGATAGAAGTCCTGGGCAAGGCCCAGGTCATAGATAATGTACCCAAGGTCATCAAACAGCTGAAATTTGGTGCGCTGTGAGTATCATCTTTTCGCCCTGGGCACATCAATGCGCTCTTTACTAACACAACCTCTCATAGATCAAACGATGATATCCTCAGTCAAGCTGTGGTCGAAGTCTCGGATCGACGATTTTACGACCTTGAACGGAACCGTGTAGTCCAGGAGAATGGACCTTTGGACCGGAGGCTTGGAATCAGTTCCAAGACGGACAAATGTCTTACGTGCGACCTTGGACACAAAGAATGCAACGGTCACTTTGGACATGTGCGACTGGTGCTGCCAGCTTTCCACGTGGGATACTTCAGACGTGTCATTACTATTTTGCAAATTATCTGCAAGGAGTGCTCGGCAATCTTGGTCCCCGAGACAGAGCGGCGCGCTTTCTTGAGGGAAATGCGTAGGCCTCGGATGGACAATCTGAGACGCCTACAGGTCGCAAAGAGGGTTATTGAGCGGGGCAAGAAATCGAGGAGCTGTTACATTTGCGGTGCTGTCAATGGTACGGTGAAGAAGGTCGGCTCCAACGCGCTGAAACTCGTCCACGACAAGTTTCGTTATTTCAACCAGTCGACAGCAGCCAACAAGGTTATGCCACCCAGCAAGGAGATGTTTGACAGATCATTGTTAGAAGCTAGGGCCACAAATCCAGACGTTGATCGATACTACAAGAAAGCCCAGGATGACCTGAACCCGTTGCGAGTCTTGAATCTGTTCAAGAAAATCTCAAACGCGGACTGTGAGCTCCTAGGCCTAGATCCGAATGAAGTTCGACCAGAAACGTTCCTCTGGCAGTTCGTCCCTGCACCGCCAAATTGCATTCGTCCGTCAGTGAGCCAAGATGGTGCATCCAACGAAGATGATCTCACTGCCAAGCTGGGCGACATCGTCCAGAGCAACATTACTCTCCGGAATAACTTGAGGAAAGGCGCGCCAATTCATATCATCGTTGAGTGCTGGGAATACATGCAGTTGCAGATTGCCATCTACATCAATGGTGATACCCCTGGACTCAAGACTGAGGTCGGAAAGCCGACACGCTCGCTAGTTTCTCGCTTGAAAGGAAAACAGGGAAGATTCCGAGGTAACTTGTCTGGAAAGCGTGTCGATTTCTCTGGACGAACGGTCATCTCTCCAGATCCCAACTTGCGGATTGACGAAGTGGCAGTCCCGGAACTGGTGGCGAGGAACATGACATATCCAGAGGTGGTGACTCGCTATAACATAGAAAGGCTTCAGCAGCATGTCCGCAATGGCAGAAAGAAATGGCCAGGTGCAAATATGCTCATAAAGGCGAACGAGTCATTCAGAAGTATTCTTAAGTACGGCGATTTCAACAAATTCGCGGAAAATCTACAGGTAGGAGACATTGTGCAGCGCCATCTTGTTGATGGTGATATTGCACTTTATAACCGACAGCCTTCGCTTCACAAACTCAGTATTCTTTCCCACTTTGTGAAAGTCCGTCCACACAGAACTTTCCGGATGAATGAATGTGTTTGCAACCCGTACAATGCCGATTTCGACGGAGACGAGATGAACTTGCACATTCCTCAAACAGAGGAAGCTCGGACAGAGGCCATGGAATTGATGGGAGTAAAGAACAACTTGGTAACGCCAAAGAACGGAGAGCCTATCATCGGTGCTATTCAAGATTTTATCAGTGCGGCATACCTCTTGAGTGGCAAGGACAACATGTTTGATAGGCGGACTTTTACTCAGACCTGTCTATACATGCTTGGGCCAGAAACGCGATTTGATCTCCCACCTCCGTCGGTTGTTAAGCCACAGATGTTGTGGACTGGAAAACAGGTCTTCAACATTCTTATGCGGCCTAACAAAAGCGACCCAGTGAAAGTTAATATCGACGCTGCTTGCCGAGAATTCAGACAACCAAAGGACAACACCCCAAAAGACATGGATCCCAACGATGGATGGCTCATCATTCGTAACTCGGAGATCATGTGCGGTGTGATGGACAAGAGCACGATTGGTTCCGGAAAGAAGGACAACGTCTTTTACATCATGCTGAGAGATTTTGGTCCTCTCGCCGCAGCAGAAGGCATGAACCGACTCTCTCGACTATGTGCCAGGTGGTTTACGAACGTGGGGTTTTCAATTGGTATTGGAGATGTGTACCCGAGTAAAAGACTAGTTCAGTCGAAGAATGATCTGGTTGAGAAAGCTTATGCCGCTTGTGATGAAGTCATCGCCAAGTACAAAGCGGGCAAGTTGGAAAAGATGCCGGGTTGTGACGAAGTGCAGACCATGGAAAACCAAGTGTCTGGATTTCTTTCCAAAGTTCGTCAACAAGCCGGTGACGAGTGTATCCAGCAGCTAAGCAAGTACAACGCACCTCTCATCATGGCTACTTCTGGATCCAAGGGTTCCAGTATCAACGTTTCTCAGATGGTTGCAGTTGTGGGTCAGCAGATTATTAGCAGTGAACGTGTCCAGGACGGATTTCAGGACCGTACATTGCCTCACTTCCCAAAGAATGCTCGTTCACCGCCATCGAAAGGTTTTGTGCGCAACAGCTTCTTCTCTAGCCTAACACCTACCGAGTTCTTTTTCCACGCAATGTCTGGACGTGAAGGTTTGATCGATACTGCAGTCAAAACTGCAGAGACCGGATACATGTCTCGCCGGTTGATGAAGTCACTTGAAGATTTGTCTGCCAAGTACGACGGAACTATTCGAACATCGTCTGCCAGCATCGTTCAATTCAGCTACGGAGGAGACGACTTGGATCCTGTGAACATGGAGGGCAAGGCCAAGCCAGTTCATTTTGACCGGACTTATAATCATGCCATGGCAATTACACATGATAATAAAGACCGTGGCTTGTTCCCATCAGAGATCATGGAGGTAACCGACGAATTGCTGGACAAAGAAAAAGCGAGATTTGTTCGCAAAGATCTTTTTGGCAACGAACTTGGATACTTGGAGCGGACTGATGTTGGTGTCGATCAATACGAGAGCGCCCGTGATTTCATTCAATCTATTCGCGATTTTGTCCAGTCGAAAGCAGATAGACTTATTTCGTCGGGAGGCGACAGGAGAAGGACACCGCACGAAAAGTTCAACATGTCCCGGGACCACGTTGATAAATTATCGGAAAAGTCTCTTCGCTATTTCATCCAGGCCTGTCTATCGAAATATGAAAAGGCCAAGGTTGAGCCTGGTCACGCAGTGGGTGCGGTGGGTGCACAGTCGATTGGAGAGCCCGGAACACAGATGACACTGAAAACGTACGCATTTACCGTCCCTTTCTTTTTGCTCTTGCTAATGATTGTAGTTTCCATTTTGCTGGTGTCGGTAACTTGGCACTCACCCAGGGTGTTCCGCGTATCAAGGAAATTATCAATGCTTCCAAAGAAATCAGTACTCCGCTTATTAGTTGTCAACTCATCACCAAAGAAGCCGTCGAGGTGGCTCGGATCGTCAAGGGCAGAATTGAGAAGACTTTCCTACGCGACATCATTCATTATGTGAAGGAGACGTGGACGGGCAGGGCTGCCTACATTACAGTCAAAGTCAATCACGAGACCTTGTCTAAACTTCAGTTGGAACTTAAGATGGAAGGCATTGTCGCAGCTATCAAAAACCATAAACGGTTCAGAGCCCCAGATCTTTCCTTTAATCATTCTCGGCATCACATCCAGATCCACTTGGACATGGATCCTGTCAAGAAGAAGGACTTGTCAAAGACAGACATTGCTTTGACAAGTTCAGACCCTTTCCTTCGGCTGAAGCATCTCAAGCGGATGCTGCCAGATATTCAGGTTCTCGGCCATCCGCAGGCGCGACGAGCCGTTATTCATACGGACGATACCACGAATAAACTGCTCGTCGAGGGTTACGGACTGAGGGAGTGTATGACAACGGAAGGAGTGGAGGGCTTGCACACAACGACCAACAATGTCATAGAGGCCAAGGCGATTTTGGGTATTGAGGCAGCACGTGCAACCATCATTAACGAGATGAGCGAAGTCATGAAAGACATGGACATTGATCCTAGACATGTAAGTGCATTTAATCGATTGTTTTTTTTTGTTTTTTTTTGGGTTATATGCTAACACCGAATCCACAGATGCATCTCTTGGCAGATATCATGACCACGACTGGTGAAGTACTCGGAATCACGCGCTTTGGAATGTCCAAGATGCGCGACTCTGTCCTTCAGCTTGCTTCCTTTGAGAAGACGGCCGACCATCTGTTTGACGCTGGAGGCACTGGCCGCACAGACCCGGTCGAGGGAGTGTCTGAATGTATCATTATGGGCAAGACTGTGTCTCTCGGCACAGGCGCCATGGAGGTTATCCGGAAGCTCAACTTTTACGCAGGGCATCTGGGGCCAAAGAAGACGGTTTTCGAAGACGCCTGGACTGAGATGTGCGCTCCACCGGAGGCACCCAAGAGAAGAGCGAGAAGGCCCAGGGCGTGAGACTTGGGGAGGAAAAAAAAAACAACTGTACTAAAAAACAGCATTATTTTGGGAGTTGGGCAGCCATCATCTTGCACATTCAGCCGGTGGTTACTTTTATTATTATTTTCTGTTTCTTCTTCCTTTCTGTTTATATCTTGATTATGTGTTTTTTGTATGACATTATGAGTGTGACTATAGTTTGTTAGCATTAGCTTCGTCGAGAATCAGCATACCATTCTCTATCTACTCTACTGCTCATGTGACCCGCTTAGGGCACGGAAACGTGACTCGGCGAATCACGGGACTCGTATACATCTGTTGATGTTGTCATCCATGCTAAGCAAAGCATCAGCCACGCTTTTCTCATGACGGGCCTGTCATGGCCTATTAGCTGATTCAGTGCATTTTTTTTCAGAAGGCTGTGCTAGTGATTAGCATCTTTCGCTATCGATGTATATTAATAACGACAACCCCGCAAACGGGTATAGTCCGAGCACGACATTCCTGTTCACGGGGAAATTAGTATATTATTGCCTGAACAATAGAAGGAAATCAAAAACGATAGTAAATAAATAATAACAAGTAGGAAACAAGAAATGACAAAAAAGAGAAAAGTGTTCACCGCCACCATCAGCGGGTCAGGTGCAAGTGACGACGGCGTGAGTGTGACAAGGGCGCTGCGGGGCTCTCGCTGGCTGCCTGGCGCTGCTCTGGGCCGGGGCCTTATCCGCCGCCCTCCCCCGACCGCCCATCCTCTCGTCTCGTGCATCATCTTCCTTCTTCTATCTTCTTCTCCTCCTTCGCTCTTCCATTCCATCTACATCATCGCCAGTCTGCGCCTGTTACAACTGCCGCTATAACACGTCGCCTTTGGCTCCCGCTACAGACAGTACGATCCGTCAAGCGATCGACCTCGTTATCGGCTTTCCAGCCTTATCAACCCAGATTACCAACCAGCCATCATCATGCGATCCAAGTTTAAGGACGAGCACCCCTTTGAGAAGCGCAAGGCCGAGGCCGAGCGTATTCGCCAAAAATATTCCGACCGCATTCCCGTATGTGACTCTTGACTTTTGTTGATTCTTGTGTTTATGGATAGCTGCAGCAGCTATGACTCGGTCGATGACTCGGTGTCGCTAACCAGCGCAATAATAGGTCATCTGCGAAAAGGTCGAAAAGTCCGACATTGCCACCATCGACAAGAAGAAGTATCTAGTTCCTGCAGATCTCACCGTCGGCCAGTTCGTATATGTTATTCGCAAGCGCATCAAGCTGTCGCCAGAGAAGGCCATCTTCATCTTCGTCGATGAGGTGCTCCCACCCACGGCGGCTCTGATGAGCAGCATCTACGACGAACACAAGGACGAGGACGGCTTTTTGTACATCACGTAAGTTTTCTTTTCGATCTGACTGGGCAAGCAAGTTACTAACTATACATAGGTATTCTGGAGAGAACACATTCGGTGACTGCTGAACGGCCCCTTGCTTGGATTTATTAGTCACAGACATCGAGTTTCTAGAGTACTTCTGTCGTTTTTGTTTTCCACCCGCGATCCCTGAAATCGCTCGACGATGATAATGAAATCAATTTAACGGGATGGCGTGTCTCTTCATCATGCCGGCGTTATACGGGTTGTCGATTCTCTGCCACATTATATGAACACCGATATCAGCAGGCGTGTTAATTTATGATCTTATGTCCTGCAAGATCCTACGTTCTGCACAGCAGCTGCTATCACCACTGCTCTATGCGCCTTCTACGGTCAAATCTCAAGGCGCAGACCGGTAGAGCAGTGCTACGGTGTGTGGCTTTATCTGCGTGTGTAGTTTGCAACCAGACACGTCCATCTAGCTATATCAATGAATTTAAGTACCACAACAGGTTTTCTTATACGTAGTCAGCCCTGTGTCATAGAAGCACATGTCGCTGTATTGGCGACGTAACTCATACTGATAGCCTGGCCTCGGGCTTTCGGCGTCCTTATCGGCGCAGCTTCGGAGCCGCCTTGTCCCGTTCGGGCTTAGCGGCAGGAGCGCGAGAATTCTCGACCCGAGAAATTGGGAATTCATCTCCAGCTCAATTCATATAACTTCAATTGGGTTTTTTCTTTCTGTCTCTTCTTTTCTCCGTGCTGGTAGTTGCTTTCGATACGCTTGTGTCTTGTTGACTTGTCTTTGCTCTTGTTAACTTGATTCATCCATAACCTGTTACCTTTTTATTTGCGCCTTCGCTTTTTTCTGGTTCAGGAACAAGCAACAGAGAGACAATGTCATCTGCAGTCGCACAAGGGGGCGCCGGCGGTTCGGCCGCCAAAGTTGACAAGAGAGAATCGGGTACTGCCCGATTACTGGGCTCTGGTATGTCCTTTTTTCCCCCTCCTTTCAAGCAAGAACTCGATTCTAATGGAACCGTTCTAGGGTCTGCCGGTATCGCCGAGTTGATGGTTTTCCATCCCGTACGAGAATGAATTTATCCCCCGAGGTTCAGGATTTGTCTGATTGATAATCGAATATATAGGTTGATACTATTGCCAAACGATTGATGAGCAACCAAGGAAAGGTATTTTTGGATTTTTCTCTTTCTTAAGAAGCAAAAGCTTACATCTGCGATAGGCCAACACCACCGCTGCCATCAACCAGGTCGTCTTCAAAGAATATGCCACTGCGTCCATTGGTACCAAGTTCACGTCGCTCTTCCCCGGTCTCGGATATGCTGCTGGATACAAGGTGCTGCAACGGATTTACAAATACGGTGGACAGCCATTCGTCCGCGACTATCTTGCAGAGCACCATGGTTCTACTTTTGACAATGCCTTTGGCAAGGGATCTGGAAAGGCTATTATGCACGCTACTGCCGGAAGGTATGTTTTTTCACGCTGGTCGTCTTTGATCCGCAGCTAAGTGGTTTTTTTTAGTATTGTTGGTATTGGTGAGATTGTTCTTCTGCCTCTCGATGTCTTGAAGATCAAGCGTCAGACCAACCCCGAGGCATTCCGTGGCCGTGGTTTGTTCAAGATCATCTCCGATGAGGGTATGGGACTGTACCGCGGTGCTAGCTGGACTGCGGCCCGTAACGCTCCTGGTTCTTTTGCGGTATGTTTCTCTTTTCTTAGCGCTTCTTGTACTCTTACTGATAAACGATTAGCTTTTCGGTGGCTCGGCTTTTGCAAAGGAATACATCTTTGCCCTCAAGGACTACAACTCCGCCTCATGGAGCCAAAACTTTGTCGCCTCGATCTTCGGTGCCAGCGCTTCCCTGATCGTTTCCGCTCCTCTCGACGTGATCAAGACCCGTATTCAAAACCGCAACTTTGAGAACCCAGAATCCGGTGTGCGAATCATCGCCAGCATGATGAAGAACGAGGGCCCCAGTTCTTTCTTCAAGGGTCTCATTCCGAAGCTGCTCATGACCGGCCCCAAGCTGGTGTTTAGCTTCTGGCTAGCCCAGAACTTGATTCCTGCCTTTGGACAGATTGTGTAGGGGGCTTTTTTTTTTTCTCTCTTTTAATCCCGGGATTTTTATATTCTTCCGATTTTGCAGCTGTACGGGAATGAATAGCCTGGTCTATGCCCTTTTTAATTTTTGTTTTCGAGCCTCTGATTCGGATGATCGATCGGCGTGCCTGGTTCTTTTTTTTTTCTATAGAGGCGGTACATACTATATAGTGTTTGAGTACCGTGTGTAATTTATGGGTCAACGCTTCTCTATTATCTACAAAAAGGTTTCAAAAAAAAGAAATTGAGACTAGAATAGATGTCGAAATGTACATGTAGTAGTTGTAGGGTTTCCCTCATTAAAAGGAAGTTCATCCCCCGTGTAGTCAAAGAAATGACCCGACTACTCTAATGTAGCTATGAAGCAAATCCATCTTCTAGAAGGAACATTAAAGTCCATCATACATCGGTAAAAGATTTCCTGCGCCCTGGTCTGCGGACGAACAGTGCCAATGACATTCCATCCTCGTTTCTGCAAAGTTTTGACGAATTAAAGGCTGATTTCTCGGTTGGCGCCTGGACATGATTTAGCTGCTTGTTTTTTTGGCTAAAAAACCGTGAGAGGGGATTCACATTTCAATGTTGCGACTTGCCAACTTCTTGCGCGGTTGAAAGCACAGCCCACGCTGCACGGAAGTACTGTTGGTCTTCTTTACTTTTTTGCGTTATTAAGAGGATCTGGGCACCCTTTTTGGGGCGGCCTCTCGTCTGGAAACCTCCCCCTTCGATCTTCATTTTCCCTGCGTTTCTATATTTTGTTACTGGGACTGACACATTCAGGAGAAAAAAAACCTCTTCTTCAGTCTTCATGTTCTTGCCTTTGCTGAAAACCTTCCCCTTGTCTTCATGTATTCTGCCGTTTGCACACTGACTGGTAAATTGGTGTCAGATATTGATGTCGACGCGACACTCCTGCATTGCCATGCCTTTTCCATCGGGTCTATCCGTCCTATGATTTGAACTATCCATATTTGCGAGCTTCAACTTTGATTCTGTCGTAGCAGAATCCTTCTCCCTACGACACATGACCATCGGAAATATGAATTAGTGGTGGTGCTTTGGCCCATCCCTTCGTCAAAAAATGAGACACCGGCGTTAAATTTCCATTGTCAAAACACTGCTGCATGAAAAAGCCTTGAATACTTGCTTTAGAAGTGATCGTCTCTATAATTCAGTCTTGTAGCTTATCTATGGCTGTGACTTGTGGATAAAGGTGCTCTTTCAGCTAGTATCTTTGAAACTTCAATTTGCTCGCAAGGTGCTGTCATCATTTGCAGTATGCTCTGAGTATATGCAGATATGCCTGTGGTACCTAAAAAGTTCAGATTTGACCTGTTCGAAGGACATTCTGCCCCGGAGAGGAACACAATTCATAGTGCTTGAAGTATTTTCGAAGCAGTCAACGAGTAGCGTTCAATCTACATAATACATATATATTTTCACGAAGTATATAGGGTGCAGGCACAAAGCTGGACCCATCAATTGATGGGAACCATGTTGGAAGAGCTTTATGAGTTGCGAGTGACCCCGGATGTTATAGAGTACTGCGTGTAAGATGGTCTCGTTATCCGGCGCCCTCTAGAGAACTATATTATTCGGAAAAGATTGGTAGATAATCGTATGATTTTTACTGAATTTTACACTCGATCATCATCGGTTTCTGTGGCTTGTGAAATAGAATGTGTTGCAGGTTCGCAACCACCGTTACGTTTGATACAACAGCCACACTCAGCAGTGCAGTGCACATACAATCCACCTTCTTTATTCTTGGGATCTAGCAAAGAAGTTGGCCCCAAAGAGAGAGGCTGTTCGCAACAGCCACATCCCCAACGGCAGCAACCCCCAGAAGCGGCACAAAGCCTTTGCTTTTGTAGCCAAAAATACGGCTTGTCGCGTCCAGGGATAAACGAGTATTGGGGCTGTCGAGACATAACCACGCCTCTCACCTAGGAATTATCCTTTGCTATTGAAAATAGTCGTCTAATTTCAAACTAATTAAAATTGTATCGACGGCGGCAATGCCCCGGGAAGCGTTTCATCGAAATACTCGAGCTGACAGTTTCCATTTTTGAAAGATGTTGAAAGTATTTCTGTTCTTTTATTTTGGAGACCTGCTCATTCGTTGCAACAGCTCATGACTTCGATATTATTCGGCTCGATACGCTTCTTCCCACTGCTCTTTATCGGCCCGATTCAATTCAAAACAACAGAAAGTCTTATTCCACCAACGAATTGCTCTTGCAAGAGCGTAAATCCCGCAGAAGTCAAAGAATTGCTCGAGCATCCTGCTTTGTATCGTCGCCTGTTTTGGGGTAATAGAGAGAATAAGTGAAGGTAAAGGAGGAAACAACTTTAGGAGAGGACTATAAATAATCGTTCTGTAATGAGCTACTAAAATTGTTCAAGAAATATATATTTAGGCATTAATCGTTCTCAAATTGACACAATTGTTGCCTATAGAAATCACAGTATAATGACATGGTTATTGTTCCGTCACCTAGGGCTACTGGTAAGCACGTGATGTGGGTTATCGATGGACTACTCCGTTTGAAGGCGTAAGCAAGACTCCAAAGGAGTAGATTTTGGCGAGGAAATTATAATGAAACAAAAAAATTACGTCAAATAAAATATAAGCAACCGGCTTCTTCATTGCAAAATACTCGGAGAACGCTCGAATATACGTATTGTCGTACTAGTTGAGAATAGCAGTTATCGTACATGCATGTCAATTGATCTATATTTCCCTATTATCGTATCACGTTGATATCTATCATTTAAAACATAGGCTGATAGAAAAAGCGTTTCCAGCAAAAACAAAATTCAAACAATGAGCATAGTTACAAGTATTCCCACATAGTAGTATATCTCCCCAACCTCTTCAAATGATGTCTTGTGTTATATTTTAGTAAGCTCCTTGTTTGACCAGTCCTAGCGTGTTTGACTCTCCTGTTGTGTTTACAACAGGGACAACTCCACTGTTTTGATCATTGCCTAGTTCGCTCAGTGCGGCCCGATACTATCCATGTGTTAGTAGTGGTCATAACGAATGGCACGATCCAAAGCTCTTACCTTGAAGACAAAATTCAAAACAAGGGCAGCCGCAAGCCCGACACACACCACAACCGGTCCTATCAAATTATCCAGGTCCTTGCCGCTGCGTTCGCGGATCAGACGAGCTCGTCTCTCGTGCATGTACCACCCCCAAACTGAAGCAAACACGGCAAAGCTGGTGTATACTATTGCTAGCACCTGGGCAACCATGTTATCCATGCCGGCAGCGTTGTACAAAGCTAATGACAGAGATGCCAGCAAAACGCTGACATGCTGCCATTTGATGAAAGTTCGTTGGTTGGCCAACCACACTTTCGACTCGACACGGACTGGTCCAGAATCCTTGATCCACACAGTTGGCGCCTCGACGCCAGGAGGAAGGCGAGGACGTTGACGATGGGATTGAGCGTAGCGGGACATCGAGAATGATGGGAACAGATTGCTAAGATAAGACGGCTCTGCCGTCTCATCCCCTTCAGCTTGCTGGGCACCTGGTCTAGCAATGCTAATTTGTCTCTTTCTTTCGGCTTCAGCTTGACCTTCTCGGGCAGCACCTGACATTGATGAAGGCCCAGGAATTGGTAGCCCACCTGTTCCCACAGACGACCGAGCGGGGGACATTCCTCTTCCAGCATTCATCCGCGAAATCGGCGATCCAACCATCATCGTCTGCAAAGGACTGGCCTTTGACCCGAGGAAACTACCGACGACCATTTCTTCCTCGGCCCGCTTTGCCAGTCTCTCTTGTTCCTCTTGGAATGCAGTTTCAGGATTGCGGCGGATGTCTTGATCAAGCTCGCTCAGCCAGAAGGGAAGAGTGTTGATATAGTCCTCAAATAGCTGAGCTACTCCGTGAGCAAATTTGGAAAATCGAGGGGCCTCTTTCACGAGATGTGAAACCATCAGGTCATTCAGCCACTCTATGTGGCGTGTGCTGGGTCGTAATTTGATTTCCAACAATGCATGGGGAAATCTCACAATTTCGCCCTTGTTGATAGAGGAGAAGGGGTACTGCATGGCATTATCATCGATGTCTCTCCGATGCCAATCCTCAGGGTCTCGGCATGGTCGTTCCGGGTCTAGCGAGTCCTCCCGAATCAATGCAAGGTTTGTATCAAGTGAAATTCGAACCCGGTCGTCTCCAGGGATTTGGAAGGCGGTCCTGGTATAGTTTGCTCGGAGCATCGGTTGCAAACCATTCTTTTTGATAAATGACTGAAGGTCTTCCACATCGTTTTTGAGCCCTTCTGCTTCCTGTGACTCTCCATAGGCTACGCCCTCAAGCCGGTTGATCTTCTTTTCCAACCTGTACTCCCCTCGTAAAAATTCCATTACGTGTTTCTCTTTAAGCTGAACTCGGACTTCATGGCTGCTGTCATTATCGGTGACAACTTTCTTCTCCAAAAAGATAGAAGGCTTGTCATTCAGGTCTCCCGACCAACGAAGACGTAGCGAACCAGCTTCAGGGGCTTTAGCAACCTTTTCGTTGTACAAATCAAACTGAGGGTTGTCAAAATAAAGCGATGTGATTGTCGGGTCTTTTTGTGAAACGTCAAGCTCTTTAGAGGTAGTAGGATTGTAGAGCAGAACCGGCAGTCGTCGCAGAATATGAGTCTTGACTTCCAAAATATTGTCAGAATGCACCCAGAATTTGTATGAAACATACGCGTCGTGGGCGGAACGACCCTCGCCGACTTGTTTCTGTGGACCTGCCGGCTTCTGCTCGAGTGTTTCTCGCGCAAAAGTATACATTGCTGCCAGTCTATTTAAAAGTGGAGAGTAATCCTCCGTGTTGAAGGGCCGGTTCGAAAGTCGGACTTGTAGTAGCGCACGAATTCGATATCTCGCGCCACGCTTACGGTCGTGCTTCTTGGCTGCCTTGAGGAAGCCAGTAAAGTTGATTCGGCTATACTTTTCTAGTTCGCTGACCTCCTTGGTGATATTGTCAAGCTCTTGGAGGACGTCACTGGCGACCTTCCTCCGCTCCGTCTCGTCACTGACAGGCTGTTCCTGGTCGGCGGGCTTCTTGACGATTGAACTGAGTTTAGATTCGCAAGCGGCAGTTTGTTCTCGCAACTTTTGGGAAGTCTCGGACTGAAAAGCATTGACTTTGTCCAACTGGACGTTGATTAGTTCCTGCACGAACGCTTCTTCGTCTTGCTCCGTCCATGGCTGGACCTCATTGTCGCTTTCATCGCCGTCGATTTCATTCTCTCGCAGAAGACGCTTGACCTTGGCATAGTCGATGTATTTGTCCTTCCACGGAGGGTAGATAGAGTTTTGCAAGGTTTTTCCGAAACGCATTGTAGCGGACGCCCGCCCTAGCTAAGCAGGATGGCTAGCAGACTAACAAAAGAAACGGAAAAATAGTCGCTTTATACAATGAGATAAGTAGCTGATCAATTCGGCTGGCAGGTGAGAAGCTTGAAGAAGCAGAGGGGTGGTGCATCAGAGCTTTGGAGAACGTCACCGTACGCACCCCCACGTGCCGCTTTTGGAAGCTCCCTGTGGCTGGAACCCAACTGCTCGCTCCGATTGGCCAATAGCTCTGTGGCCGGCCCCACCGTAACAAACAGAGCAAACAGCTCTACCTCGGATGCTTATCAAAGATCAAGATGAGGCGATAACCATCTGGACTTAACCAGATTCCTTCATCCTCGCCTCATTCAACTGAGCCAGAGTCGTCTGCAGAATTAGGAATAGCCATAGCTATCCCGGGTCCCTCACCATGGCCTCGGCCGAAACGACTTCGACAGCATTGACAAAATGCTTGCACGAGGCTCTCCTTGATTTACACCAGTCCTCGTACCCACATGTCCCGAATCCTCCAGAGTGCACAAGACGAGCTGCAGTTGCTCTCATTCTTCGCGTTCGTCCCAACTATAATCGCTGGCCACAATCTCCACATGCGCCAGCTGCCGCATCCGATCAACCTATTTCGGTATCACAACAACTTGACGATTTCTTTGCCCAAGACTGGGTGAAGCATGGCGATCCCGAAGCCTTATTTATAAAGAGAGCATCGAGAGTGGGAGACCGCTGGACCGGTCATGTGGCACTTCCTGGAGGCAAAAGGGACCCAGAGGATGCTGACGACAGGGCGACTGCAACCCGGGAGACATGGGAAGAAATTGGTCTCGATTTGAATGCAGAAAATGCGATACCTGTTGGTAATCTTTCTGAGCGCGTGGTGACAACCTCGTTTGGAAGGACTCCGTATGTGAACGAACTATGAAGAGCTTTTGATTGATGCCACAGCTAATTTTTACCCCTAGCTTGATGGTCTTGTGCCCTTTTATTTTCTTACTTACCACAAGCAATTCTCCGTCACTCAAACTTCAGCCAACCGAGGTGGCTTCGACACATTGGGTCTCCTTGAGAGCTTTACTTACGCCCCCGTTACGGACTGTTGAGCTTGTCCATGTTTCGGACCGCTATGCAAAGCAAGGTGGATTTATCAGTCGCCTGGCCACACGTTGGATGACTGGCAAGATGGAATTTTCTGCTCTCAAACTAATTCCAACTGAGAGCCTGTACTGCAGCTCCGAGCCAGGCTTTCTCCCAGACCCCAACCCCCAAGAACCGGCCTCACTCTTCGGGACATTAGGAATATCGCCTTCTGAGGCCACTTCATCTGAAAAAGCCCGAGTACTTTTACTGTGGGGGCTGACGTTAGGAGTAATGGCCGATTTCTTAGAAATGTTACCGCCGCACAATGCTGTGGAGTTGTGGAAGCACCCGACTTTTACTGCCCCCGACCTTCGACTTCTCGTTTCTATTCTGACGTACTCAATTCGCAAGAGAAATGCGCAAAAGGTCAAGAGCGTCAGGCGGTCTAGCGAAACGGCTGCTGATGATACGACCATTGCTCTGAACCTCGATGAAACTCTTCTTGCTGCTGGAAATAATGATAGTATAGACAAGGACGCAGTAGGGGGCCATCAGCATGCCACTGGCATTCTATTGCAGGGATATTACGATCGCCTAAGGGTGGCAATTGCGATATTTGCTGCTTGGCGATTGCTTGCAGGGTCAGTTGGGTCATATTATTTGTTCAACTGGGTACGACGCCGCTATTTGCGTTCGCGTTTATGAAGTACATGTTCAAACTTAGACCAAAGTGCATATGTTGATCTTGTACATAGTTAATGAATGAGACCATTTATAGTATTCTTCGAGAGCAGCCAAGCATTTTGAAAACTAATAATTAACGCCCATCAATAACTATGGTAAGGTAAGGTAAGGTAAACCATAATGTTGTCGGATGTTCCCGATTGTGACTAGTCAGCCACTTAATAACCCAAACAACGTCATTTGCGGAAGATAAGTTTACTTTCCCCTCTACTTCCCACTTCTTATCCACCACGTTCAGTTCCAGTTTTCGCCCTGCATATTGATGCATATATGCCTCCCGACAAGAACAGGCGTTCGTAATGCCGAAGCTTGTCCATTACAATCCTCGCTTCTCTTTCTTGCCGTCCGGGGTCGCTCTGCATCGGGCGTCGATCCGAAACCAACTTCTTCGGCCGCTGCGATGTCGTCGTCGCCCGTTTACCCAGGCAACCAGAAAGCCACTCGCGCGGGCACATGATGCGATCCTCGATGATGTGTTTTTTTCTCGGACGAATACGACTACTCTTTATTCCGGTACTGGAACGCGACACGGCGTCGGACACATTCCTGGGATAGAAGGCGGCGGCTCAGACGGAGATCGCAAGCCGCCGGATGAACGGGTCCTCAAGCTTGGAAAGAGTATGTTGAATCCTACGACTATGCCAGAGTTTTAAGAGAGAAAAAAAAATACTAACGACGACCGCGTCACCCTTTACAGCCCTACGAAAACTATCGCCTCTCCTTCCGACCATCCTAATCAACCCACTTCCGAGTGAACTGCTCTCCCCGCAGATCACACTACATCTTTTCCCCTCGACACACCCACATCTACCCAATGTCAAGGGCCGCGTTCTCTATCGTGCAGCTCTTTGGACGGTGCCCGTCGCCTGGAGCAGTCTCCCGCTTCTCGGCAATGTCAAGCTCCAGGTCACCAGCGAGCGAATGGTGCGCGCAAACTCGGTGTTGGGATGCGAGCATGCAGCAGACTGTGGTGATGAGAGACTTGTTGTCCGATGGAGAACAGAGCCGCGGGAAAACCACGTTAATCAAAGTACCACCCGAAGTACTAATACCCCGGCATTGGAATCTACTTCCTCCCAGCAGCCAATGTCCATCCCACCTGACGGCTTGAGCACCAGCTCCCGCTCCAAGGCCGGCGTGAACAAAAGTCTCAGCAGGCTTCTCGGTGGAGACGCGCCTATCTTTTCGCTGGGCAAGGAAGGGCAGTTTGATGGGCTGTTTATTTTCGCATTCGATGAACAAGGGCGCATTGCAGGCCACACTATCGAGCATGCCGACCAGGCAAACGGGTGGGATCGCACTGCGAAATTCGTCACACTGACGGACTGGCTACTAGGGAAAGCATGGGGTACCATGGAGCCCCCGACGCCGTCTTTGGCTGCTCAGGCTTGTCGTGACTTTAACAACAGTAGTTGTGACCGACGACAGGCATTGCAGAAGACTTCAGATCTACGAGATCGGAAATCGAATTCATAACAATCAGAACAGTCTTTTTGTGATGAGTAAAAGAGAAGGACAACGTTCATCTTGTATTATATTGAAAGGCATATTTCGCGGAGTTTATTGGAGTTACGATCCAAGCATTGGGGGTTTTCTTTGTTTTTTGGGCTTTTATATTGTCAAAACTCGACTCATTTATAGTCATCTCTCCACTCTGTCATAGATATACCCTAGAGAATCTCATTCTAAAGACGTTATACCGTGAGTTTTACTACGGTCCAAGAGTTTGTGTATCACATAAGCATCATTTCAAATGACATGTACATTGTAGATAGTATATAATAAACCACCTTTTTATCCCAAAAACAAAGAGAACTATTTTGAAGCCTTGCCAACAACAGGAGCCTTTAACCCCGCAAAAACAACACCACAAACACCCAACATCGCAACACCGCCCGTCGTAAACGCCGCTTCTCTACCAGCCCACCAAAAGAACGAGCAAAAAACAAGAGGCCCCAAAGCACGCCCAAACTGGCCCCAGCTACGCAGTCGGCCGAGAATGACCCCGCGCTCGCCGTCACCGGCCTCGAGACTCCCCAAGCTATTTAGCCCAGTCACGACAGTCGCGCTGGTGACGGCCAGAAAACACGCAGCGACTTGCAGGCCACCGACGGTGCTGATTTGGGCCAAAAGGAAAAACGCAATTGCGCAGGAGACGACGCCAATGCGAACAGTGAGCAGAGGTGGCATGCGGCGCACCATGGTGCCTTGAAGTAAAGATGCAATGAGTCCGACAATGCCCAGGACACGTCCGTTCAAAGCCGATGGGCTTGTTGACGAGTCTTCGCCGAGGAGAGTAGTTGCGAGAAATGGAAGAGAAAATTCCATGCCGGAGAATGGGAGGAGAAAGAGGAGATGCACCGCGTTGAGAAGCATTGGATTGTTGGTATGGCGTTTCTTCTCATTGCGCGTGGGTGTCTTTCCGCCTGTTGTATTACCAGTTTTTGAATCTGAAGCAGCACCGTTTGTCAATTTGGTGAATTTAGGATGTGTCTCTGGCAAACTCCGATACAGATAGAGCGTCTCAGCAACGATCAAAAACAGCGAAACCCCAGCCGCAGTCGCGAACGGATTCGCAGCAATGACAGTAACATTAGCCAGCGCAGCACCAAGCGCTGGCCCAAAAGTAAAGGCAATACTAAAGCAAGCGCCCACCATTGCCATTGTAGCTCCTCGCTGGCTCTCGTCGCTGATATCCGTAGCAATAGCATTCGCCATTTGCACATTCCCTTCACTCAACCCGCCGACCACGCGACTGGCAAGAAACGTTCGGAAATCCGTCGCAGCAACCCAGAGCGCAACGCTGATGATGTTCCCCGTCATGGACCACAGAAGCGCTGTTCGTCGTCCATGCTTGTCGGAAATCCTGCCGATCACGGGCGCGGCGAAAGCCTGTAGGAATGAGAAGAGCGATCCCAGTGCGCCGCCGAGCAGGACGATGTCGTAGCGAGAGTCGATTGGTTTCGCAAAGGAGTTTTTGTATGCATTGAGATAGTGGAAAATGCGGTTCAGCAGCGAGTTTGGAGACGGGTCGCGCTTCAGGTAGAAATCCAACAGCGAGGGAAACAGAGGCAAGATGAATGTGAATGATATCTGAACTAAAGGTCAGCAGCGTATAACCGTCGACGAGTACGGATGCCAACCTACCAAGTCCAACAGGAGAGAAATGAATATAACACGCAAAACCTTTTTCCGATGCGTCTGGCTCGCCGCATTTGTGGCTGACGGGGCCTCAGAAGCCGTGGCCATATTTTTTTTTAGCGATTGTAGTGTGCAACCTGGATCAATTGGTGTTGTTTTGTTGTTGTTGTCGGGAACTCGTGTTCTTAAACCACTGCCAGATAAGCTGCTTATCGAGGCCACCCATGACGCAACTAGCCCGCGCGTATCCAAGCAAGCATAATTACTCCGTACGTGCGCGTAAAGCGTATTCGTCGGCTTAAAGCCGGGTTACAGCTGAGCTTGATGTCGGCGATTTGGAATCAATCTGTGACACTAGTCTCTACCCCAAACTTAGCGCTACATTCTAGGTTTCATGTCCAATCGTAAATGTTCCATCCACTATTCGTCCATGTCTTACAGCAAATTCTTAATACACGAACCTGAGCCCTTCCTGCCACTGTCCCTGCCTGCGCCAGCCTTGATGCCCCTCACGGAAAAAAAAAAATAAGATATAAAAAAAATAGATGTACAGTTTTTGATATGATCGAATTTAGAGAGACGGAAATCAAAGACGAGCTCCGGTCCGGGAAAATGCAACCTTCAAGAAAAAAAACGAGAAATAAAGAAACGGGGAATCTTTGCGTGACATAAGAAATTCCAGCCAAAGCAAACACTATGCAACGCTCAAAGACAAGAAAATATGAACTTTTGCCGCGCCAAAGAAAGCGCAAAGCTGTACCATATATTAAACCATTTTATTGTGGACAAACAGCATCAAGCTGCTTCGTCTCTTTTTATGGGCGGGACCGATGCCAATAGACCCCGTAGTCGTCAAAGGAATATGCTGGAAAGGCAAAAGAGAACTTGGACCGGGAAGAGCGATGCGTGTAATGGAAAAGTTGCACAAGACTCAAAGCGGACGGAACATGCAGAATGTTAGATGACAATCAGAGTATGTCGATACCGGCGTCTCGGTGGATTGCGCGGTGTATAAATGAGGCGTCTAGTGGGTTGCGACGGCTTCACCACGGTTTCCTTGCTGGCCACCAAGTCCACCACGACCGCGGCCGCCTTTGAATTCACCACGGCCACGGCCCTTGCCTTTGAACTCGCCCCGTCCACCACGACCGCGAGATCCGTCTCCGCGGCCGCGACCGCGACCTCGTCCACCTCGGACGCTGTTTTGCCGCTGGTGATGGACGACCTGTTCGAAGCCGTCATTACCTGCAGTTGGTACGGGGCCAGTCGGTACATCCTCTGCCCAGCTAGAGGTCTGTGGTTCCCAGCTAGACTCGGCTACTTGGTTGGCCGCATCGTCTACCAAACCCTGAGAGGGAGCAGCAGAGACAGGCTCGTCGGATTGGGCTGGAGCGCCATCGGCGAAGCTATTACCATCTACAGTGGCAGCAACAGTGGTAGCTTGGAGCTCGGTAAGACCAGCGTTGGCGATAGTAGGGTCTGACGATGACTCGGCTTGAGCCCCTTCAGTCCATGCTGTTTCTGGAACTGGGGGCGATCGTTCTTCTGACACCTGCTTCACACGGGCATCTTTTGCGGTATCTAGTCAGCACAGCCATAAAAGATAAAAGTAGCACAATAAACTTACAAGATATATCCAGAGGCTGCTCATCAACACCCACAACCTTGTCATCGGCACCATTGATGAGCTTGACCATCGAATCGACGGCGTCTTTGTTACCACCGTAGATCTGAAACAAAACGCCTTCAAAAGCCGGGCTATCGGCAGCTGCTTCATCAGGTTCATGTCTGAAGGAAGCCGCAGTCCGCAGGAATTGACTCAAAGTGAGTAGTTGAGATCGGAGCTTGCTCTCTTGAGACTCCTTAGCTTCGGCGACAGCCTTTTGCTGAATTGCTTGAATCTCTTCCTTGTGCGCAGTTTCCAAAGCAGTCTTTTGGCTGACAAGGCGCTCCTCGTAGTGCGATGCAAATTGCTTGTACTGTGCGATTTGCTCTTCGATCTGAGCGACCTGCGCCTGCAAAGACGGTTTCTTCAAAGCCTGAGCTTTCTGGTCGGCATTGATTTTCTTCTCCGCGACCAATTCATCGAGGGATTTGCCGGGGTATTGTGCGATTATGCTATCGACTTTAGCGGTTGCACTCTACAGAAGCGAAATATTAGTCGACGGCCAAATGTTTAGGAGTATGTGGGTTGTAAAGATGGGCGACGTACGAGTTTCTTCGTAGCATTGCGCAAGTGCCTGTACTCAGTCGATTAGATGCAAAGTCAAAGAGAAATAAAAGCAACGCTATTTTGGTTTCTCACTTCTGAAGCTCTTTGAAGAGCGAGCCCTCAGCCTCGTCGCTCACACCGTTGACAGAAGGCTCCTGCTTCGAGTCCACATCGGGGATCGAGGGGGTCGATTCGGACACATTGGTGGAAAGTTCAGCCTTCGCACGCTTCTTCTTGGACGACTTGGACTCGGACTTTGAAGGGGGGTTGCTGTTTACAGGGACTGCCGACATGATGGGAGGTGGTAACTAAGTAGCTCGAGGCTCTTGGTGGCGTGGGGAATGATTGGTTCGATTGGGTATTGAGGGTCCAAGAAGATGGAAAAGATGATTAAAGAGATGGAAAAGAGAAGAGCAATCCGGGGAAGCTTGTTGCACAGGTCTTGGATAATGGCCGAGAAGCTGGGAGTGGAGAGAAGGTGGAGATGCGAGGCGAAAAGAGTTGGAAGTCGGTCGAAACAATGGAATCGTCGCCGTTTCTGCCGCACCCGGGCAGAGCTTCCCGTGTCGCGTGCCGCCTGCAAGGCTGCCACCTCGACAGGTAGTTCAGGCAATTATTATTAGGATTATTTTCTACTTTGACATGGTAAAACAATTTCTTTATACGAGCAACGTTCAGCGTACGCTCATTTCGTGTTCGCACCGAGTCCGGCGACAAACTAATTCATAATAATAGCCAAGGGTATCGCAATTCGCAACAATCACTTCAAGGAGAACGCCATACGCAAGGTTCAATGAAAATCACGCCCTTTGAAGATATAACAACGCCTCCCCTAGTTTCCCGATATGTATATATATATATTCCCAGGTCCCAAAACGCCGTAACACAAGCCATTGCACAATATAATCACCCCCTCATCTTCCGCAAGGTAGTCTGTTTGAACAAACACGGTCAACACGGTCAGGTCGATTGTGGGACAAGAGAGAAAAGAACGCACCTCGGTGACTTTGCGAATACTCCTCGCCGAAACGTTTTTCTCGCCGGATTTCCTCGATCGAATGGACGCTTCGCGCATGAGTCTGTCGGGGTTGTCGCAATTGTGATCAGTCGCCTGTTCGTACTCTGTTCTTGTTTCTCAGAAAGAAGAGCTCACTCTTGCATGAATAGCATATAATCTAGAAACACCTTCAGACATAGATTAGTTAGTATACACATTACCAACACACGTGTAAACGAAAGCCATACCAGGACATCTGTGTGCTTGCTGATGTTGCGACCCGCGTGCGCTTTGACTATGCGCTTCACTGTCGCGCGGGGGTATAGTTTCTGCGTCACGACCATTTTGGGTGTGTTTTTGGTCAGGCGCTTCCAAGGAGAATTGTCTTCGAGAAGTAAAAAGAGGTTGATGTTGTTGTGTCAGTGTGCATCGGATAGATAGCATTTAATCAAGGCTGCATTGTTTACAGTGGGGCAGAGGCCGGAGCTAGGGCGAGCCAATCAGGCTCTAGGCTCTGATCCTATACACCAACCAGTATAAATTGAATTTCTCTTGAATCAACTAAAGTATCTACAAAAAACCAATCATTGATAAACTTGATCCAGCACGAACAAAGCCCAAAAACCCCTTCATAATGTCATCACTCAAGCAAGTTCATCATCTTCATCCATACCCATGAGCCGCCGCTCAGCCACATCTCGGATCTTGTCTTCAAGGATGGATCGGTCATATCTCTGCGCCACCTTGGCCGCGGCTTCGAGCATCTTACCGCTGCGATCGTGCATCATTTCCGCCAGTTCGAGGGCCTTCATGCCACGATCCTCGCCTTCTCGGCACTCAACGGCAAGCATTTGCAAGAGAATCTTGTCGAGCTCGATTTCTTTCCGCGCGAGTTCGGCACGCTGGTTGCGAGTGGCGTTTGTCGTGGATATGAGATCCTGGAACAGACTGAGGAATAGGTTCTCGCGGACAAATGATTCCTCGAATCTCAGGGCATCATTTCGAGCATCTGAATCTGCTTCCGTGTCGTCGGTCTTGGGAGGTGGTGCGGTCGAGACCGGGATCTTGAAATCGAACTCGCTCAGAAGCGGTCTGGGGAAGTACGGATGAGATTCTCCACCCTTGAGGATGATGCAATGGAACTTGTCCTGTGCCACAGCCACAGGCCAATATGCCTCATCTTTACGGCCTTTGGACAATCGGTCAAGAAGCTTGGTGTCGAGCAGTGGGACCCATCGAGCCTGGCCGGGAGTCCTCCAGTGTTGCAACACCAAGAGAACTCCTTCCGAGTCATAAATGCAAGGATCCTAAGACGACTTAGCATTGGAAATTTGAACACATGACTAAAAGACTTACGCCAGCATCAGAGAAAAACACATTTTTCAGCTCTTCGCCTTCTTTTATTGCCACGATATCTTCATTTTGGCAGATCTCGTCGCGTTTGACATTTTCAATCGAATAGGTCATTGACGAGAATCCACTAGGGCCGACAGGTCCATTTCCAATCGTAAAGACATAATCTCGCCATGCTGCACACGTCACCGCCGAGCTCTTTTGTCTGTAGACGCGGAATGGTGTTCCGTAGAGTGTATAGATGCGTATGTAATTTGCAGATGTCAAAGCAACAATGTAGGACTCGCTCAATGCAATTGCTAATACCGGCGTTAGCCAAACAAACATATACATCTTTCTAGATTCTCACCTTTCACCGTCTCTCCCGGAGGCAATTGAGTCCGCCAATCTCCTCGAGTTGTCCAAGTTTCGTGAGGACGATAGTAAATGGTTGCGGGACCATCTCCTGGAGGCGAAGCAAAAAGCGTCCCGTTATCATCTATAATTCGTGTATCAGCGCTAGTCGAAGCCAATTAGCATCTCAAACTTACTGAGACATGCTTTATCATAGCGATAAGGGTCTGTAAAGTGGAAATTCCTGTGCAGTTCATTATCATAGAAATCCACAGTGACCGTGTTGTGAGATTCCTGGTCCACTGTCCACACCGCTCCAGTCAAATTCAAACCTAGCAAAGTTAGCAACGACAATCCAATGTCAAGAAAGATAACAACATACAAAGGTAACATCGGTTTCCTTTCCAAGGGGTGCTTCCTGGTTGAAACGGAGCATGGACGGTAGGCTCCCAGTAGGAAGCCAAGCGCTTCTGCTCCCGACCTTCAGGCCCATCCAAATGTCCATTAGTGCGCTTGCCGAAGCCATTCATATCAACGTCTTCCGTATAGCCAGCACCATCATCGTCTTCCACGAAATCATCCGCATCATCTAGTCCAAGAAGATCATCCAAAGAATCGGGGGAACCACCTCTTCTGGGCCGATTCTCTCCTCCAGGCTTGGGCCTGTTGACCATGGGTTTTCTGACATTTCCTGATGTTTCTCCTAGCGGGCCACCTCGTAAAGCAGATTCCGTCTGTTTCTGAAGGATGGACAAGTATTCTCCCGGCACAAAATCTTCGTGAATAAAGAGCTCACCATCTGATGAGGTGAAAGATAACAAGTTTCTACTAGGGTGCCACGAGAGATTGATCACATTCGAGAAATCATATCGCTTCAAAATGTTCTGAGTGCTAGTCTCCCAGAGCAGGATCTGTCCATCCGAGCCAGCTGTTGCCAGGAGCGCTCCATTGGGGGACCATTCGAGAGCTGTGATGTCGCCGTTGTGTCCAGAAGTAAAAGATTTTTGCGGGCTCCAGTCCGAAGTTGAGAAAATTGCAATATCACGGGTAGCCTGGGCCAAAGCCAGAGCCGTACCATCTGGATGCCATACTGCTCGTGAAGTGGCTTCGTCTTCTGCCTCGAGTCGTCTTATAGCGCCGTCCAGCTTTCGTACCAGCTGTGGCTCTTCAGATGCCACTGAATAAATGTATAGAATCCCATCTGTGCATGAAACTGCAACAAACCGGCCGGTTTGGTCAAAAGTTACGTGTTTCGACCCTTTTGTCTGCTCTCGGAGATACTTCACATTGGTCATGTCGTCCGTGTTGACAATCTTCACAGTAAGTTCGCTTCACAGTTTGTCAGCTAATCTCCATGTTAACAAGTCCCGGTAGAAAACTCACTCGCTCGCAACAGCAATCCACTCCCCATCATGTGATATAGCAAGATCGCGAACCGGTAGGGCACAGCGCACAAGGAGCTTTTCCATTTTCCCAGATTCGATGTCGTAGCGCCAAACCGTGCCGTCTTCTGCGCCCATGATAAATGCATCGTTCTAGCCAGATAAAATTAGCACTGCTGCAATATATATCAACTAGGCAGGATAGTTCACTGTTGCGGCAATTCCAAAATGGGCCTCCACGCCTTCGTCGATTGTTTTTGGCTCGCCATCTTGTCCGATGTTGTACACCCGAATAGCGGAGTTTGAGCCGGCAGTTATCACGCGTCTGCCATCTGGTGTGTATGTGAGGATTGTCGTCCCGGGGGTATCTGGAAAAGCGATGGTGGTCAACACTGTATTTCCATACAGGAAACTCTGGGTTTCGAATACGTACGGGCTGGCCTCCCCCTTGGCCGGATAGCTTCAGAGGTCATGTGTATTTCGAGAGTCAGGTGTTCCCCGTATAGAGGTAAAGAAATTTTGGAACCCGACAGGTTGAGACAATTGAATTGGTTGGCGGGGTCGCAATGATCTGGTTTCGATTGTCGCAACTTGGAGCGCATCAATAATTGATGATCCTCGGAACGCGTTAATTGCTGCCGGGAGACGCGTCGCGCGGGACTAGCCCACTGCGGCGGCCAAATAGGGCCTAGGGCCTAGGGCTGGGGTACAACCATCAGAGAACTGGTAATTTTCTATTTGTAATATCTTGTACGTGCGATATATTAAATATAACTACCAATTCGCGCCATTCGCAGTCAGGAAATCAAAATCAGCACCCTCTTCTGCTTGGTTGACAGATCGAGTATACAGAGCTCGATACCCTCGTCGAGTACTCTTGTCTGGGGTTTCAATGCTGACATTCGCCTTTCGTTCTGCAATTCTTTGCTGAATCTCTTCATCTGAAACTTCCAATTGAAGCTTTCTAGCTTCCACGTCACAAGTAATTATATCGCCTGTGCGGACAATGCCGTACGGCGACTCTTGGAGAGCCGATTCTGGTGAGATGTGAAGCACGATGGTGCCTCCAGCTGTGCCAGACATTCTTCCGTCGGAGAGACGCAACATGTCTGTGACTCCAAGAGACCCGAGCTTTCGCGGTAGTGGGATTAGACCTGCTTCAGGCATTCCGGGATTTCCCACTGGGCCGATACTCTTCAAAACCAACACCGAGTCTTTTGTCACGGGAAGATCGGGGTCGTCGATTCGCTTTGCTAGGTCTGCGCTGTTTTCAAAGACAACAGCAGGTCCGGAATGTTTCAATAGCGAGCGGTCCTTGGATGCCGAGGCCTTCATGACGGCTCCATTAGGAGCAATATTTCCCCTGAGAACCACGAGCGATGAGGATGGATAGAGCGGGTTGGAGATAGGTCTGATGATTTCTTGAGAAGACTGGAATGACCGAAAGGGAGACTCATCGAGAAGCTGACCAAGAGTTTTTCCAGATATGGTCATGGCGTTCAAGTGGAGCAGTGGTCGAAGGGTGTGCAGTAGGGCCAACATACCACCAGCATTGTGGAAGTCGGTCATGTAATTATCTCCGCTAGGTTTCAGGTCGATGAGCAAAGGTGTCTTTCGACCAATATCATCAAATGTCTGGAGCGTGATTTCGCCTTGAAATTCTGGATGCCGGTTTGCGATAGCCAAAATATGGACTACGGCATTCGTTGATCCGCCTATGGCTTGGAGGACGGTGATTGCATTCAAGAAAGATTCTTTGGAGAGAACTTCTTGCGGCGTGCGTTTGGCCTGAGCTACAGAGACGGCATTTGCACCTGTCTCTTCGGCAATGCGTAGTCGTCCGGATGATACAGCAGGGGCGGAGGCGCCCTTCAGTGGCATCATACCTAGAGCAGCAGTGACGCAGGCCATAGTACTTGCTGTTCCCATGACGCCGCAGGTCCCGGACTTTCGCCAGTCAGTTTTTTTTGTTTTTTTTTCGCTTTAATGTTGGTCTGGACTTACTGTAGGGGCTAACTCTTCATTGATGGCACTGATATCTTCCATATCAATTTGTCCGGCTCTGTAGGCCGCCCAATTGTTCCTACAGTCAGTGCAAGCACCTAATCTTTCTCCTCGATGACTTCCAGGCATCATCGGACCAGTGATGAGGGGGAGAACTGGCTTATTTGCCGAAATGCCGCCCATGAGTTGCGCCGGAACAGTCTTGTCACAACCTACTCAGTCAGCCAACTCTACTCTAAGATAATAGATGGAAAGAATTCACCCCCTATCATTATACAAGCATCCATTGGCTGAGCACGGATCATCTCTTCGGTATCCATACTCATCAGATTCCTCAAAAACATGCTTGTCGGATGAGCAAAAGACTCGTGCAGCGTAATGGTCGGAAAATCAATGGCCAGCCCACCATGCAACTGCACACCCCGCTTGGCGGCCTCGATGAGCTGGGGCACGTTGGCGTGACAAGGGTTATAGCTAGAATAGGTATTGATAATACCAATAATTGGCCGAGACAGCGCATCGTCTGTGTACCCGAGGGCCTTGATGAAGACTTTGCGTAGAAAGAGAGAAAAATGGGCATCTCCGTATGAGGTCAGGCCCTGGCGCAATCCTGAGCGGGACGCGATGGCCTTGTTCAGGTCATAATCGTCCTCGGCATTGGGGGGTCGGCTATCGTTGTCGTTTTGGAGAGACATTTTGTGTCTGTGTTGCAGAGAGTTTCATGTTTTGTAGTAATAATCCGAGCAAGACGATGTCGCCATGTATATAGTCGTTTTGGTGTGGAGAACGGATCGCCTCCGCGTTTTCGGATTTTTGTCCGTAAATGTTGCCGTTTCTGGAAGGTAAGCCCAAGCACAGGCGGCACATCTCCGTCTGCATTGCCTTCAATTATGCACATGTACATACATATGTAAAAGTCTGTACATGGGAGGGCACCCCAGCAATCAATTGTTGAGGCCACACAGTATCATACTTGGGACACCCAACACTTGTGTCGAAACGTCTCGATTTAATGGAGAACTCAAACTGACGGGGATCCTAAACGACGAGGCCTAATGATCCTGACTAGAATCTAATTTGCTACATATACACATGCTTGAAATGTTATGCATTGAAGCCCGCTCGAGGAAACAGAATTCATTTCAACGCCGTAGTTTCTATCAAGTCCCAGCTATGCAAGTGTTATCGTACAAGAACCTAGACATACTCGACTATATACGATGTTTCAAACGTACTCGCAAATCGCGAGAAATATTGTAAGCATTTGCCGACAGCTTATGGCCCGGATGTTTCCAACCCGCGGGGCTGACAGGCTCAATATCCCAGAGAGAAACAACCGAGACAAAAAAGGCTAATACCTGGCGCTCAGTGAAAGCTGCAAAAGTGTCGTCGCCGCCAAATGGCAAGACCGTTCGCCAGTCAACAGCCTCCTTCCCAGAGTCTGTCGAAATGAAGCGTTCTGGGTCGAACTTTTGCGTATTGGGATAGTAAACTGGGTCTATGTGGTGAGCACCGCAGGGGACTCCAAGGATATCTCCGCGACGAAACTGGTAGGATCGCGGTTCCTTTGCGCCGTAGAGAGTCGCTTCTTTGTCGGATTCGGTCAAGACCAGGTCAGTCGTGAGTTGCCGGTATGAAATTGGGTTCGTGTTTAAGCGTGTAGTTTCAGCATAGGTTGCTTTCAAGAGAGGGCATGACCGGAGAAGGCCTTCAAAATCCATTGAAACCCTAGGCGGCTCCATGAATGGGAGTCCCGTCTCTTTCGGCCCGAGACGGGAGGTTTTCGCAAATGGTGCAATTTCTTTTCGGATTTTTGATAGCAGATCACCGTCTGGGTCGGAATATACGTGGAAAATCATCCAAAAGACCAGTTTGGAAACGTCGCTGGTCAGCCTCCAAAGCAGCCAGCTGTCCAACCGGGCACTGAGAGCGATATTGATTCCTAGCGTTTTCCACAGTCGCATTCGTGTCTGCATCAGCTCCGAGACATCGTCAAGATCGCGGAACTCCATGGGCGCATCCCGGCCATCTTCCAAGGCCAGGAAGGATGCCTGCAAGACCGAAACAAGCTTCCGGACGCGTTCTCGAGCTGGATAAGCGGCTGATATTCCGGGGACAGGAAGCCATTTCGGCGTGCCAGCAGATAAACGCACGAATTCGCGGTCCCATGTCCACAAGTCTTCAATAAGGCCTGTATGAAAGTCCACGAAAGCCTGTCCCATGAAGGTTTGAGAAATGCTGTAGGTAGTGAAGCTCCTAATCAATGCAAACATATTTGCTTCGCAAATGGGAGGATTGCTACCTTCCTCTACTGTAATCGCCGCGTTCCGTTCCCATATTGACTGATCAACAATACTCCGGCTAAACGAGACTAGGTTGGCTGTCTCTCTTTGGAGAAAGGTAACTATATTTGAAGTGATTTGTTCCAGATACCGATCTTGTTTGATTGGCGTCAACGTATCATTAATTTTTTCGAGGATTTCCGGCTTGGTCCTGCGAAAGGGACCAACATCGCCTAGGAAATTCTCCATTACTTTTGTAGAATAAACACCAGATTTGGCCCCTGTATAGCTGAATAGCTTCTGCGCCATGGTGGGGGAGTATATCATATTCTGTGTATGAAAACCCATCTGCAGCGCCACAGCAGGCTCATCTATGGTTTGCCTATACAGCCAATCAATGCTCAACATTCCTCAAGTAAACCGGGGAGGAGAAAAAAAAACATACTCTGCTTTTAGCAAAAAGTCGCGATGACCCCATACAAAGGAAAACGCATGTCCCAAGCCCGGAACCCAATAGGGTAGCTTCCGAGGACGATTCGGCTCGCCGTCTGCAGCGGGCCTCTGGAGCTGGCTTTGGAGGCCTGTGATGGCTCTGTTCGCGAGACACGAGAAGAATAACACGGCGAGCAGGATGTATAGCGAATACTGCGCTGCAGTATCCTTGGCCAGTTCCAACAGGCCGTGGGGTGATGAGCTGGCTTCCATGTTTGGTGTCAAAAAAGAAGAAGGAGAAGAAAAATAACAAGGAGAACTCTTGACTGGGATGTTAGAGTTGCAGTCCAAGCCTAATGTGAATGTGGCCCAAGGATACAAGTCAACAAAGCAGCAGCAACACTAAAGTCAAGACCCAGCCACCTGTGCCGGGAATATCATGAAAGAATCCAGAATAAGAAAAGGACACAAATTTACTTGTGGTCTAAATTCGAAACAACAGGAGACGAAATGAACAATGAGCAAGGGTGACCATATCAGCGCGAGACTGACGTGAAGTGGCCGTAAGACGGTAACAGTAAGTTACGGTAACAAATTGCCAATAATAGCACGGGTCGGAAGAACAATTTCCCATACTGTCAAGAGAGATATCATATCGAAAAATAATTTATCAGTTTTATTTTATTTTAATAAAAAAGAAATCAAAGATTGGGGTGGTCTCATTAATTCATGGATAAATACATGTCAATTACACATGTAGTATTATTGTTGATACTACAGCACTGCACTGCATGCAATGTAGCACTATTCCGACGTCTTCAAAATCTTAGCCAAAGACGCACTCTCCTTCTCATGCTTCTCCAACTGAGCCTGAGACGCCTGTAGTTTTTGCGACACCCACTGAATCCTCGAGTTGAGCTCTACGGGGTACTTCCTGAGATTCCCCAACAAATGGAGCTCATCCTCATACTTGGAGACACTCTTATCCGCCTTCTCAATCAACAGCTTGAGAATACCAAGGTCCATACGACTTCGCAACTGCTCATCCCTTGTCATATACTTAAAGGCTGCATGGTACACTGGACGGCCTGGCCTGATCACCGAAGGGCGGCCATTGACAGACGTGATGGTGATGAGATCGGCCTGTTCGAGCGCTGATATCGTGGCTTCGCCATTCTCGGCATACAGGTCGGAAAGCAAGATGAGGCCGTACGAGGCGGTTCCGTCTTTGTTTTCGGCGATTTGCTTGATCATGAACCATGCTTGTTCTCGCGTCCAGTGGCGGTTTTGGCCTCCGCCGGTGTCGAGGAGGTACATTTTGAGGATTTCGGTGGCGGCTTGCTCGATGATGTGTTCGACGGCGTCTAACAATTAGTATGTATATAGCAACGTCCTAGTGGTTAGAACTCACCTTTAGGACTTTCCCCAGCTTTGATTCTATGTGCTATAAATTCCAAATCCGTCAAGCGGCCGCCAACAACATTGATACACTCATCAAGGTCATCAAGTCCCTGTGGCAAGCTAGGCTTGGCCTTCACATCGCCGTCTGGATTCTCCTCGCCCTCCTTTTCTTGAATATAACGAATGACAAAATTCCTGCCCACCTCGAGAGAGCAATCCCCCAGAGAAATCGAGCGGAAGACTTGACTCGGCAGGGCCTTGCTGAGAGATTTGGAATACGAGACATCTGGAGTCAGGAAAATGACATGTGCTGTGTTGCCAGTAACCAACCCAGCTGCCCATTCCGCGATCTTGTCGTAGACGATGCTACCTTCGTGAGCTCCATGCAAGAAATTGTCAATGATAACGACGGGACGTCGGTCAGGATGTGCCTCTAGATATTCTTCTTCCGATAGGGTGTTTTCCCTATCATCTTTCTTTTTATTTTCCAGTGCAATTTGTCGCAGCGCAACAGAGGTATTGTACCAAATCTTGCTCAGCTGAGAGTCCAACGTCTCCGAAAACCCGGCTTTGGTCCCGATGATACTTTGCGAGGCCAAATCGATAAGACTGCTAATACTATTCATCCAAGAAAATATCGGTCGATAGCCGACCTGTTGCGCCGCCACGGAGATTGTTTGAGCGTCTCCCCTGGCGTCCTGGATTTGCTTGCAGTCAATAAGCAGCTTGTGCTTGCGGTCTCTCAATGCCTGGTCAACCACTATTTCCCTCTTGCCGGACCCGTGGGGGCCCTGGACGACGATAAATGTCGTTCCGTTTTCACCTAGCCACGATTGCAGCTGTGTAATTTCTTCTTGGCGGTCATCCCAAATCGCCCTGAGGACATTGCGTTCCTTTTTGCGAGTGCCAAACGACAGAATATTGGCCTTGCGGACCTCCTTCCAAATCCACGTCCACAGAAGCTGGTCATCTGCGTTGAGCGAGTACTTGACCTTGATTTTTATAAAAAACGTGCGAATAGGATCGAAAATAAGTACCGTGATGCCAGCAAGCAGCGCCGCTATGGCTGGAATCACGATGCGCGGGTGGTTCACAATCCAGTCTCGAATCCAGTGTCCGCGCACCTTGCGTTCGTAGGTGAGTTTGAGTAGAGCCTGGTTTTTACCTTCTGTTTTTGTCTCGGGAACGATGATGCCGTGGATACAGCTTCTGGCCAGAATAGCATGTTTCACCCGCGTAAAATCCACAATGGCATATCTAGGCAGAGTCTTGGAATCTGATGGCTGGCCCTCGATGTCCTTTATTTTCCCATATCTGCGAAATATCGAATAAAGCATCTCCTGAGTCAACTCCACGGGAGCCGAGTCCGACGGCGACGACGGCGACGGCAAGAACTCAACCCTGAGTCTCGCACTGGGGATCCGGTACATATCCTCAATCCACGGCTTCCCCAGCACACGTCCAATATCGACGCGATCTAGAGGATTGAACCACGGCCGAATCGGGTTTTTTTGCAGATTTTCATCAATGGCACTGAGTATATCCTCATTCGTCTTGCCCGCGGGCAGCGAGTACTTGACAAACAACCCGCCCTCGTTGAGCCGCGGCAGGACTTGTTTTATGGAAACGTGCAGATCTGGCGGGAATGCGCGCCGGACGACGGCCCAGTGGTCGGCGGCAGCGTATGAAGGTTTGTCGACGCGCTGTAGGATTCTGTTGACGGTCTGGGGCTCGCCGGACCAGAGGAGTCTGTATAGCCATTGAAGCCGCAGCGGGGCAATATCTATTGTTGTTTCAAGTCAGCTGCAATCGCGGAGCGGGTGTTGGGTTTATCGCACTGTTGATGTATAATATTCCTTCATTGGCAGAGACAGAAATATGACCAGAGTCGAGAATGTCAATCGTCGTGGCACTATCAGAAGTAGTAGTTGCTGCTGGTGCTGCAGTAGCATTGAATCGCACTGCAGACAACAAGCTGCTCCGGACTCCAGATTGAAAGCAGCCAGGCCGTGGGCAATACCCTCGAGTCCTCAACGGCATCCGCATTATCATAATTTTCTCTAGTTAACGAAACACAACCATGATCACGGATTGCAATCACTTCGGGTTGTGAAGATGAAGATGGGAGCTCAATGGTCGAGCTATGACGTCGACGGGACAGGACAATACCGCGGCATACCGAATGTCATGCTAATGCAGGTGCCGCGGATGCCAAGATGTCGTACTGTACTGTTACGGAAATACACCAGTGAACGTTCGTTCATCGTTCCTCCGCGCATGAAATAAATTATTATCTATACCGACCGACTCTTTTCATCAACAGCCAAGTCGACCCAAACCAACTCAACTCAACCAGCATCTATAAACCTTTGTCACAATGGGCTGGTGGTGGAGTTCCTCGTCTTCGTCTGACCAGACGAGTACAGCGTCTTCTTCTCTGTCGCATTCACAATCCACGTCGTCGCAAGATCCAGCTACTACTGCTATTTTTCCTCCTCCTTCAAAACCGACAACGACACAAACACCAACAACAAAACCAACCCACGACGACGCCGAACTCCGTGAATTTCTCGCCGCAATCGAGTGGACAAGCGACTCCTCCAACCCCTCCAACGCCAAAACATCCTCATCCTCATCATCCTCACCCTCAGACCCCGACTCAGATCCATCCTCAATATCCTTCGAATCCCTCTACCCGACCTCCCTCTCCTGCCGCTCTGCCTTTGACTATGCGTTTTTCTGTCAATCCTTTGGCGGCCAATGGGTCAACGTCTACCGCTACGGCAACTTGAGATCGTGCAGCGAACACTGGGAGAATTTCTGGCTGTGTATGAAATCGCGCAGCTACTCGGACGAATCGCGGCGGGAAACGATTCGTGATCATTACAGGAAGAAAGCGGTCAAATACAAGACGGGTCCGAGTAGTGAGGATGTGTGGGAAGTAAGGACGGAGCCTCTACAGAATCCGTTTGGGAAAGATATGGCGAGTTATACGGAGCAGCAGAAGCCCGAAAAAATAGATGGGGAGCCGTTGGGGCAGCCTTGATGTAATTTTTCTTTCGAATTTATTAATTTTGTGTATGATTAGACTAGGGGTTCATGTGTCATGAGATCGACTCTTCTCTTTGCCTGTATAAATAGACAATATTGAAAATATGTATAGATATATGCTCGAGGCGCCTCAATGTAATATTATAAGCTACACGCACAAAGAAAAGAAAATAAATCTAACCTGCTGTATTGAAGCATCTAAGAAACCAATATCCACAAATTTAAAAAAAAAAAAAAGTAGCGAAATACACAGGCAAGTATTTTAGACATACAAACAAAAAAAAAGAACTTTCAGTGTCTAAAGCAGACACACAAAACGCATATTGCCTCCCTTCCGTTTCCATAAAAACGCTGTCATGCATCGTAGACGAAAGAGATAGATAGTAAAAAAAAAAGCCCCGTAACAGATTTATTTGGGTATTGTGAAAAAAAATTCATCATCGCAGGTTACACGTAGCGGGCCAAGAGCGGATTCTTTTAAGAATGCCATGCTCACTTTTGGGGGGTCTGCCTAAGCAGCAGTGATTTGGATAGTCGGAGGAACAGCGTCGGCAGCTGGGCGGCGAACAATACCACCAGTGACGGGAAGAAGAGAGCCGGTTCCCATGAGGAAAGTGTCGACTTCACGAGCAGCTTGACGGCCTTCGTTGATACCCCTGTAGAACTATTAGTATGAATAAGAAACCAAATTAAAGAAAGAAGGACATACCAAACAATAAGAGACTGTCCACGACGGCAATCTCCAGCAGCAAAGACACCGGGAAGGTTGGTAGAGTACTGGCCAGGGGCAGTCTTGACGTTCTTGCGAGCATCACGCTCAACTTCCTCGCCGAGAAGACGGTCCTCAGGGCCCAAGAAACCCATGGACAACATGACTAGGTCGGCAGGGAAAAATTCCTCGCTACCCTCAATGGTCTTCATGTCCCAACCGCCAGAAGCGCTCTTGGTCCAGTCGACACGGACGGTGTTGATACCCTTGACATTTCCGTTGCCGTCATCAACAAACTCCTTGGACATGATGCAGTACTCGCGAGGGTCCTTGCCCATGTGGGTCTTGACCTCAGAGTGACCGTAGTCGACGCGGTAGATACGAGGCCATTGAGGCCATGGGTTATCAAGAGCACGCTCTGGAGGAGGCTGTGGCAGCAACTCAAAGTTGACCACACTCTTTGCGCCGTGGCGGACCGAGGTACCAATGCAGTCGTTACCAGTATCACCACCACCAATGACAACAACATGCTTGTCCTTGGCAGAGATGTATGCATTGTCGGCGTGAGCGGAGTCGAGCAAAGACTTGGTGTTCTTGTGGAGGAATTGCATAGCAAAGTGAATGCCCTCAAGTTCACGGCCAGGGATCTTGAGGTCACGAGCAACAGTGGCACCAGTGGCAAGAATAACGGCATCGTTCGACTCACGCAGGGATTGCATGGAGACTTCAGAGTCGGGACCAACAGCAGTGCTGGTGACAAACTTGACACCCTCAGCGGCCATGAGGTCAACACGTCGTTGAACAACCTTCTTGTCAAGCTTCATGTTGGGGATACCGTACATCAGCAAACCTCCAACACGATCGGCACGCTCATAAACAGTGACGGAGTGACCGGCGCGGTTCAGCTGGTCAGCAGCAGCAAGACCGGCAGGACCAGAGCCAATAACGGCAACGGTCTTTCCAGTTCTTGTTTGAGGAGGTCGAGGAACCATCCAGCCCATCTCATAACCACGGTCGATAATGGCGCATTCAATAGATTTAATACCAACGGGGTCTTCGTTGATACCAAGAACGCAAGCTCCTTCACAAGGGGCAGGGCAAACACGACCCGTGAACTCGGGGAAGTTGTTTGTCATGAGCAAGCGGTTGAGAGCATCTTCCCATTGGTTTTGGAAGACAAGTTCATTCCACTTGGGGATGATGTTGGAGATCGGGCAACCAGTGTCGGATTGACAGAAGGGAACACCGCAGTCCATGCAGCGCGCAGACTGGTACTTAAGCTCATCCTCAGTAAGACGGGTGGACAGCTCGGCCCAGTCCCGAGTACGAGTGGCCGGGTTGCGGTACTTTTCACTGCGCCTGTTGTATTTCATGAAACCACGAGTCTTATCGAGAATAAGAGCAGTGCGCTTCTTCTCCGTCTTCGAGTCGCTCACGCTGTCCTCAATATCCAGAAGGTCGGCTTTCTTTTCTTCCTCATGCTTGTGCTTCTTCTCCTCGGCAGGAGTAGGAGTGCTGGGGAGTTTAGGCAGAGTGAACTCGGCCTTCTTAGCAGCCTCTGCCTTGGCGGCTTCTTCGAGAAGAACGCGCTTGTAGTCAGTAGGAAGGACCTTGACAAATCGAGGAAGAGCCCGGGTAAAGTCCAAAAGGATACGGGCTGCGAGCTCCGAGCCAGTGTAGTGGTGGTGGTCCTCGATGAGGCCGCGGACAAAGGCAATTTCAGCAGGGTCTTCCAAGCCGGACACCTCCACCATTTCCATGTTGATTTTGGAGTGGAAGTCCTGGTTGACGTCAAGAACGTACGCAATACCACCAGACATACCAGCGGCAAAGTTACGGCCAGTAGAGCCAAGGACGAGCACTCGGCCACCTAGAAAATATTAGCAAGCTGTATTTAAGAGGGAAAAAAAGAGGAATCTTACCAGTCATGTATTCACAACCGTGGTCACCAACACCCTCAACAACAGCCGTAACGCCCGAGTTTCGGACCGCAAAACGCTCAGCAGCCACACCACGGAAGTAGCAAGTACCACCAGTAGCACCATAAAGACAAACGTTTCCAATAAGAACGTTCTCCTCGGCCTTGAAGACTGCGCCACGAGGGGGGTAGACGATAAGACGACCGCCAGACAAACCCTTACCGACGTAATCGTTGGAGTCACCTTCAAGCTCCAGAGTCACGCCAGGAGCGAGGTAGGCACCGAAGGATTGACCAGCAGAACCCTTGATGTTCACGTGGATGGTATCCTGAGGCAAGCCAGCTTCTCCATGGCGACGGCTGACTTGATAAGAAAGAGTGGCACCCAGGGCACGGTCAGTATTGACAACATCACACTCAACTCGGCAGGGCAGTCCCTTTTCAAGAGCCAGTTCAGACTCTGCAATCAATTTGTTGTCAAGACGGACGTGAAGACGGTGGTCTTGCTTGCGCACATTATAAGTAGCAACGCCTGGACGCAGGGAGTGGGCAGGAGTCAAGATCAAAGACAAGTCAATGTTCTCCTGCTTGGGAGATCGAATATCCTCCCTGGTCTTAAGCAGTTCGGCGCGACCAACCATTTCGTTGATGGTGCGGATGCCAAGCTTGGCCATGATAGCACGGAGCTCGTTGGCGACATAATAGAAAAAGTTGATGACATGTTCGGGAGTACCCTTGAACTTCTTTCGCAGCTCGGGATCTTGCGTAGCAATACCAACGGGGCTATAATAGATGGTTAGTGAGACAGTCGGGTTTTGGGTAGGGGGGAAAAAATGCAGGGATCAATGGTAAACATACCAGGTGTTCAAGTGACACTTCCTCATCATGATACAACCCATGGCAATCAAGGGAGTGGTAGCAAAGCCCCATTCCTCAGCACCGAGCAAGCAAGCAATGGCGACATCACGACCGGTTCTAAGCTGACCATCTGTTTGCACAACAACACGACCACGAAGGTCGTTCAAAACAAGAGTCTGGTGAGTCTCAGCCAGACCCAATTCCCAGGGCAGACCAGCTGCCTTGATACCAGTCCATCGCGAGGCACCAGTACCACCATCGTGGCCAGAAATCAGGATGTGGTCGGCTTTGGCTTTGGCGACACCAGAGGCAACGATACCAACTCCGACCTCGGACACGAGCTTCACGGACACGCGAGCACGCGGGTTAGAGCACTTGAGATCGTAGATAAGTTGCTTCAAATCTTCAATAGAGTAGATATCGTGGTGAGGTGGGGGCGAAATCAGACCGACACCAGGAGTAGAGTGACGGGTGCGAGCAATAGGGCCAGACACCTTGTGACCAGGAAGCTCACCGCCCTCACCAGGCTTGGCACCTTGGGCCATCTTGATCTGAAGCTCATCAGCATCAGCAAGGTAGTTTGATGTGACACCGAATCGTCCAGAGGCAATCTGCTTGATGGCAGAGCGCATGGTATCGCCGTTCTCCATTCTGTTGCTTCGCTCGGGATCCTCACCACCTTCACCTGTGTTGGACTTGCCACCCAATCGGTTCATGGCAATAGCCAAAGTGGAGTGAGATTCCATGGAAATGGATCCGTACGACATAGCACCAGTGACAAAGCGGCGCACGATATCAGTCCATGGCTCAACCTGGTCAATAGGGATGGAGGTACGTTGGTCAAAGTCAAAGTCGAGCATGCCTCGCAGGGTACAGTTCTTGATGGCCTCGTGCTCGGATCGGGCATATGCCTCGTAGGACTTGTCGTTCTTCGAGCGGACGGCATCCTGGATGTTGGCAACGCTCGTGGGGTCGTTGACGTGGGGGTCACCACCGTCACGCCAGTGGTATTCACCGGTTTCAGGCAAACCTGGGATGTCGATAATTTGGCGTGATGGGTAGCCACGCTCGTGGAAAGCAAATGCATCCTGGGCGATGAGCTCGAAAGTAATACCTCGAATACGACTGGCAGTGCCAGAGAAACAGCGGTCAATGACGGAATCGTCGATACCAAGGGCTTCAAAGATCTGAGCACCCTTGTAGGACGACAGAGTCGAAATACCCATCTTAGACATGACCTTGAGAATACCTCCGTCGCACGATGCCTTGTAGTTAAGGAGGACTTGCTCATCGGAGATTGGCTTACGGATAAGCTTCTCGCGGTTCATCTTGAGAATACATTCCATGGCGAGGTAGGGGCAAATTGCATCGGCACCGTATCCAAGAAGAACACACATGTGGTGAACTTCGCGAGCCTCGGCAGTATCGACAACCAAGGCACTCAGGGATCTCCACTTGTTGCGAACCAAGTGATGGTGAACCAAACCAGTGGCCAGCAAAGCAGAGACGGGAACGCGTTCAGCAGAGGTAGCGCGGTCAGAAAGAATGAGAATTTTGTCACCGTTTTGAATACCCTCAGTGGCAGCCTCGCAGATGGTGTCGAGAACGTCGAGGTAACCCTGGACACCCTTGGACTTTTCGAAAGTGATATCGATGGTCTTGACAGGCCAGTCAGAGTGAACCTTGGTGGTGTTCTTCAATGACTGGAATTCCTGAAGAGTAAGAATGGGCGAGGGCAGCATCAGACGGTGGCACTGGGAGGAGTCAAGCTCGAGCAAGTTACCTTGCGGGCCGACGTAGCACTCGAGTGACATGACAATAGCCTCCCGAATAGGATCAATGGGAGGGTTGGTGACTTGAGCAAAGAGCTCTCGGAAGTATTCATAGAGAAGACGGGGTTGCTGCGCCAAGCAAGCCAGAGGACCGTCGTTACCCATGGAACCCAAGGCTTCCTTGGAGTCAGCGGCCATAGGAGCCAAGAGCAAGCTGACCTGTTCGTAAGAGTATCCAAAAGCCTTCAGTCGGACGTCAGTTTGGACAGTAGAAGAATCCAAAGGAGTGCTCAAGTCGTGGCTCTGGGCAACCAGCGATTTTTCAATGGCAGGCAAAGTGAGCAGTTCCTTGTCCAACCAGGCACGGAAATCCTGGCGGTGGGCAACCGTTTGCTTCAGCTCGGCATCATCAATGATGCGGCCGGCGACGGTATCAACGAGCAGCATTTTACCGGGCTGCAGGCGGCCCTTTTGCACGATAGACTCGGGATCCAAGCTGATTGTACCAACCTCGGAGGCACAGATGATGCGATCATCGTCAGTGACGTAGAAACGGCAAGGACGAAGACCATTTCGGTCCAGGTTAGCACCGCAGTAACGGCCGTCTGAGAAAGTGAACAAGGCCGGGCCATCCCAAGGCTCCATCTGGCAGGCAGCCCATTCGTAAAAGGCAGCCTTGGCAGGGTCCATGGCAGCGTTGTTTTGCCAGGCCTCGGGAACCATGAGCATAACAGCCTCGGGCAAGGAGAGAACTCCGTTGATCATGAGCAATTCAAGGACGTTGTCAAACGCGGCCGAGTCGGAACCACCGTCTTCAACAATGGGGTATAGCTGGTCGAGCTCGTCACCAAAGACGTCCGACTTGAGCAGACCCTCGCGAGCCCTCATCCAGTTCTTGTTCCCTCGCAGTGTGTTGATTTCACCATTGTGAGCGGCCCAGCGCAGAGGCTGAGCGCGGTCCCAAGATGGGAATGTGTTGGTGGAGAAACGAGAATGCACGAGGGCGAAGTGTCCTTCGTAATCAACGTTGACCAAGTCATGGTAGTACTCATACACCTGGACGGGGGCTAGCTGGCCCTTGTAGACAATGTTCCTGTTGCTGAGAGAGCAGAGGTAGAACCAGTTGGC
The DNA here is from genome assembly GCF_013368755.1 of Talaromyces rugulosus. Classification (NCBI taxonomy): domain Eukaryota; kingdom Fungi; phylum Ascomycota; class Eurotiomycetes; order Eurotiales; family Trichocomaceae; genus Talaromyces; species Talaromyces rugulosus. The sequence continues at coordinate 3,173,814 of NC_049566.1, read as the reverse complement.
CAAGCCCAGGATATTTGTGGCGCGCTTGCGCAGGACGTACAGCTGCCGCTCAAAGTGGCGCTCGTCGAATTTTTCAGGGTCGGTGATCTCGGGCTTGCTTCCACTTCCGTAGGCAGCGCGGAGCACGACGAATGGCTGCATAATGACGGGCTCGCGAGACGAGGCGGCCGGTCCAAGCAGAGTCGAGTCGCGAGGCACCTCGCGCCAGCCCAGGACTCGCAGGCCGAGGGATTCTGCCATTTCCTCAAAAGAGGCGATGGATTCCTTGAGGGTGTCATTGTCGGGTTTGAAGAAGAGGTTGCCGGCAGCGTACTGGCCCAGGGGAGGGAGTTCCAGGCCGGCATCGCGAGCAAAGTTCTTGACGAAGAACTTGTGCGGAATACTGGTCATCACACCGGCACCGTCACCATCGCGGATATCGGAACCCACGGCACCACGATGGGTCATGTTGCAAAGCAAACTCCGGGCTATGAAAGAAGTTAGATACGTGAGATTTTCAATCACGGCGGTAGAAAACACATACCATCGCTGACAATTTTGTGGCTCGCCTTGCCCTTGATATGGCTGTGGAGAGTTAGTCTTGATATGACAATGCCAATTGCATGAAAACAGGGGAAAACTCACGCGGCAAAGCCTACACCGCAGGCATCTTTTTCAAGTTCGGGGTTGTAGAGACCCTGCTTGGAGGGAAGGGCGTCGGCCCAGCCATAGCCCTTGTCGGACTTGTACTCGGAGTACTGCTGGGGAATCTGCTCTTGGATTATTTCATTTCCGTAGACCTCCTCCAAGAGACCCATTCTTCCGCCGGGGACGGACAGAGCAATTGGGAGGAATTGATGTTGATTTTTTTGGCCGCGAGTGATAACGGAGCGCGGGGGTGGACGGCGATAATGTCGTCACGACGACTGGGGGGTGAGTGGGTCACAGCAGCTGTCTTGAGCAAGACAGGCAGTTGAGAGTAGACGGGAGTGAGATGAGTCGACCCAGCGTCTGATGGTGATGAAGAAGCAAAGTAGTAGAGTAGAGAGGGGGAGAGAAGAAGAAGAAGAAGAGAAGAAAGTGGGAAGGGGGAGAAAAAAAAGAGAGAGAAGAAGGGGAGCCGGAGAGAGGGGAAGGCCGGAGATGGATGGGCTCCTCCGACGACTGACTGACTGACTGAAAGTAAGCAGCAGCAAGCGCAGACTGTGGGGTTAGCAAAAGCAAAAGGCTTCGGCCAAAGAGCAGTGGCAAATAACAAATTGGCAAATGAATCACTAATGCCTTGGAGCTGGCTGGCTGGGGACTTTTTTTTTTTTTTTTTTTTTTTGTTAACGCGGAAAAATGCTTGGCCACCCGCATCGGGAGAAGAAGCTGTGATGGATTGACAAGTTGGGCCCCCGCTGCGTCTTCGGAGACGGAAGCGCCCCCGTTTTCGCACCCAGTATTATTTTCTGACCTTTGCATTTACATGATTCTACTTGCAGGTCCTCTTTCCTTGCATTTACTACGCCTGCTTACCTCGACTGGCAACTGCTCGCCAAGGAGTTCGCTCTCGTCGTGCATCACCATGATGCACCAACACAGCAAGATAAGCGTTACGACGACAATGTGATTCGCCTGCGCGGTGGAGCTTAGCATTGTTCGTTTGTTACCGGGCTGTACTGCACCGTACGGTAATCTATTTCCGCTCCGACGGCGGAATCAAGGGAGGTTTTTCTTGTTACATTAATACATGTTAGCGGGGGGGGGTTAATAAGGTACGAGAGTGGTATTATCTGTATTTGTTTCTGTAAGCAATACAGCCGATTGCGGACAGCCGTCTGCAAGCGGAGGAGAGGCTTCCGCTGGGGGTTTCAGTACGGTAATGTTACAGCGTACCAGGCAAGATCATTGACCGGACCCGTGCACTGGCCAACGCCCCATGCACCCCACGCTGCATCTTGCATATTTTTATAGCTACGTATATAGATATGCAATTGTTTCACAGATAGCATATAGATATATAAATGTATTGCTAGGCTGATGTATATATTGGTATTTATCCATATCTGTATTCATTTCTATTCATCTATATTTATATTGCTGAATGTACTATGTATACATAGCCGACATCGGCTGGCGGAGCCGCATCATGCATGCGCGGCACCACATGCCATTGGGCGGCGGGTTTTTGGGGGGTAAACCTTTCAGGTCATCGGGGGCCCTTATCTCAGATCTGAGAATGAGGGGTACTTGCCGGGCTAGCTTGGCGACTATGCAGCTAGAGGTACTTTGTTTACTTTTTACTTTCATGTGAAGTGTTCTTGAAGACTGTCGGGCGCATCCGGACGGACGACATACCCCCATACTACGACTCCAACTAAAGAACCACCTGACACGGAACCCTCGTGTGGGCTGCATTGCATATGCGTGTTAACCCCGCTTTATACTAACATGCTGTTCAATTGCCTTTTTTTTTTTTTTTTTTTGCCGCGACGTATTAGTCCTAATTCATCGTGCAACATGCAGTACATATTCTGATAATTAAGAACTTGGCGAGAATATCCAAGCAGGCGGATTACAGCTAGATAAATATATATATTTATATATGTAGACATTGAGTGCGCAAAATATGATATATTACCTGCACTAATAATGGTGTTGCATAGTCAGGCACTGCTCACGTGCCAAAAAATTCTGTGATAATTTATAATAATAATAGCAGGAATATTATTATTGCACCCAAAAACGAAACAAATATTATTATTATTATTAACAAAAGCCATTGATGAGTCGTAACCCATTAAGCTCACCGATCTCACACGCGTCGCCCTCGGGAAATCCCGGAACGCCCCAGGGTCCAACGGTAGCACCGCCAAGCGAGAGCGCTTCTGTAGTATTTGTTTGCTATTAATATTATGCGTGCAAAAAGGCCAAAGTCACCGTGGTATGACCAGTTGGCTGCGAAAATCGGAGAATCATCACTGCTACATCGTAGTACTTTAACCGAAACTCCCCTTACTTGAATTTAAAACATAATGCCAACAAGTGTTGTTGTCTCAGTAAGTGTATATATATTTCAAATGTTACGGGCTGCATCCGGAATAGCCCTAATTTCCGCTCTGCCAACACCTTGCAACATTTGATGAAAAGAATAGTAGAGGGACATCTAACAATTTATTCTGCCCCAAAGCAAGGGCTACATTTTACACTGTTTAATCATTCTTTCTTTTCGATCATATTTTCGATCATATTTCCATTCTAATCAAAATGCTACCGAAACAATACACGAGGATCACCCAAACATTAATGATGGCAGGAGAACATGAATAGAAAAGTCCGGTACGGCGACGTAAGCCATCGGAATTGATTGGGTTATCACCGCTACAAAGTCATCTACGAATCAATGATTCAATGACTTCGATATCACGTGGTTTAGAGCTGCCTAAGTCGAATACCGCTTCAGGCCAGTCGCGGAAATAAACAAAAATCCAAGTTTTTGGAAGCAAACAATACACAAATCCTGCCTCTCTGTGATCGATCGATATGCAGAACACCGACGACACATTGTCACTGTCAACAACGGAGGGCGGAAGTTGTAACACGCCAACTCACACCAGTATGCCACCTGAGGTTGGTTCGGGATTATTATTTAACTACTCAGGTTTCAATATTGCTGGAGTGTGCCCTGGGCCAGAATGGCAAGTCTGGCATCCCTCAAAGCCGGCGAATTATAGCAAGTGAGAAGCATCATAATCCCCTGGAGTGGTTTTGCGTTCGACAACACCTGGGTGGTGGCCACATGCTCTTAAACCGCCACCATGATGGATTTCGGTCAGTGATAGTTAGAGGGCATCGTCGGAAAGAATTGGTAATTGGAGAAGAGGGAGATTATGCCACACGCTGAGAGTTTATCAAAGTCAATGCATGATATTGTGCTAGTCAGATACCTCACTCTTGAGAAAGCTTAAGTAGCGATGATCTTAATCAAATACTGTGCCTTATTAGTAACGTTTACAATAGTTGGATTGGTGCATTGTCCCTGGGAAAGCTATATATTCCCTGAGGCTTGTATAGAAAATATCCGTGCCCCACTTGATAACCGCACTACACCGCATTAGTACTAGTTCATAGCCAATTGTTTATCACATTCGATAATCAATAATATTGACCTTGACATGCTACCATCTATTGAACCTAACTACAACTCTACCAGTTCTCCCATGAAGAACCAAACCCACAACACACAATGCTCCCGCTCCCTCTCGTAGCGCCTCGCGATGTAAGTCTCTCCTCCAAACACAGCTTGACACAGGCTACTAACTCACCATGCCAAGTCGCACGAGCTCTGGTTCGGATCGTCTCGCCCTCGTCGCTCCTCACCTTCATCATACCAACTCGGCGGTCCATCAGCAGGCGCACACAACTCCGAATCCGCACGGCGGCAGTCATCCCATCACAATCACCACCACCACCACCATGCCGGCGGTTCTCGAACACTGGCTTCCTCAACCACCCCCTCCGATAGCCTGGCCGCATTACTGTACGAAGAGCGTGCGTTGCGAATACGAAAAGAGAATATTGCCTCGTTTGGATGCGCCTGGATCAAGCCCGCGGGATGTCCCAAGACAATGTTGGGAATGAGGGAGGAAGACGCCGAGCGAGAGGAAGGCCTGGCCGCCGCCGCGCAGGAGATGAATGCTGCTGCTGCCGCGGAGGCGGCGGCGACTGGAACAGCAGCTACTGGCGCGACAGATCTCGCTGGTGTTGACGCGTTTGGGGATGCTACTACTACTCAACAAAACATGACACAAATTGGTGAAGGCGGAGAAGGAGAAGGAGGAGAAGAGCTGGAGCGTGATTTAGACGACGAGATTTCCGAGGCAGATGATGGCTTGGTTGAAGAAGGGGAGGAAGGCTACGAAGATGACGAAGATCCTGACGAAGAGCTGATGGAGCGGAATCTCGACGATGAAATCCCCGATGGCCTTTCAGAGGAGGACAATGACAGCGACGAAGAAGAAGACGACGAAGAAGACGATTTTGACAATCAACCAGATCTGGACAATGAGATTCCAACCGCCGATGAGGGGGCAAGTTATGGCGGGGTCATGGTTCGTGACTTGGACGAGGCTGTTCCTGAGGCCGGTGACGACGACAACGACTCTGAAGACGAGGACATGGACGAAGGCGAATGGCAACACACCGACTCTGAAGACGATGAAGACGACGATGACGACAACACCAACGACCCATTTGCCGAACACTTCCGAACGGCAAGCAACAACACAACAGCTGTAACACCGCAAACCACCAACAGCGCAGTTCGTCGCCGCGCCATCCCTCTCCCGCCTCAACAACCTCCCACCCGCCCGCGCGAAACAGAAGCTCAACGCCGGTTCCTGCAGCGCTGGAGCGGTGGTGGAGGAGCCGACGCATTTGATTCGAGCATGCTTACCGACGAGGACGACTTGCGCGCATCGATTACAAGTCAGGATAGCGTGCGGCGACAGAGCAGGTTTGGACGGTTTGCGCGAAGGGGTGGACCGAGGGACAGTCTTGATTAGTTTATTCTTTCTTTCGGTCAGCATGAGCGTGGCGTTGGTTGGTTTTTATATGATGCATTTCATTGCGTCTTCTCTGGTAGAAGCTGGAATTAAATTATATGTTGATAATCGTCTGGACAAGACAAGACGAGACAAAAGCCAAGTAAATTTACACGACAATCCAGTAGCAGCAAAACCCAACTCCGGCCATGCATGTATACAATGATACAAAAAAGAAAAAAAAAAGAAAAAGAAAACTAAAACAACCACACGTAAGAAAACAGCAAAAAGACAGCCAGGAAAAACAGCAGCCACACACGCCAGCTCACGCCCGTCCGCTCGGCCATGAGCAGCATCCGGTTCATAGTTCCGCGCAGGCGGACGCGTGTGCTGTCGAATGCTTCGTTCATGGACTCGGCCTGTTTATTTGTCAGTGTGTTCGGATGTTGTATGTTGGTGCGTGGGTGGGGTGCTCACGAGACTAGAAGATGAACGGATTTCGTCGCCGATGGCTACTGTGAGCTGTAATCTTGTTTTAGACACTCGAGGCTTTGTCAAAAAAGATAAGATCGACGAAAGGAGAATTACCTCTTTTAGAGCTTTGACTTTTGCGGAGATTCCTTCGACTTCATTGTCGTTTTGCGACTCGCTATAAAAACAGCAATGTTTTAGCAAAGCCACATCACCCATCTTCTGCAAGAGAAACAAAAACTTACAGTTCGGACAGAACGGCATCGGAATAATGGCCCCTATTTTTCCCCTCTTAGTTTTTTTTTTTTCCTCTTCTCTTTTTTTCTTTCTGATGTCCAAAACAAACCTCGAGTTTGGCGTGGCTGCTCGATATCCGGCAGCTCCAGGGGTCAGCCCGCCATTCGCATAGCTGCTATCCCCGGCAGCTCCAGGGTATGCACCGTATCCTCCTGCACTCGGTTGCTGCCTACTCGACGGACGCGATCGATCACCGCCGCCGCCGGCACCGCCGCTGTACGAATCAAAAAGCGACGAGGAAGAGCGAGGGTCGCGCTGATGGAGGTTGGAGTGCGGGAACCTTTTATTGCCAAGTTCAGAGTTAGTTTTGAGTGGTGACAGGCAATAAGGATAAGGTGAGAAGTATAGAGATGCTTACCGCGACGCCATTATGGTTGAGATATGTCGTTATGGGCAGCGAACAGCATGGAGGGGTTTGTGGGATGACTTTGAGGTTTATGCTGGTCGTGATGCTGGTTCGTGGTGATTGTAGCTGGCCGGTGCGGCCGCTTGGCGGGTTCTAATTCGGTAGCTAGTCGGGACGTGATCTAGATTTAATAATACCATTATTATTAACGTCTAGAGACAGACCACCCAGTGTTTTAAAATAAGAGGATGATACAATGATAATTAAATGTGGCATATAACACACAGCTCAAAGTGCTGATTACTTGCTATGGTAAATCATGAATGGCTTTTATTAGGATATCAACTGCAATATCATTCATCCTTCAACTCTCCCACAGGATACCGCCCGAGTCAACAAAATGATTGCCTTTTTTTTTTGTTTTAAAAAACCACACGCACACATAAATGCCTATTCTTGCATGCGATCGTCGTTGCGCTCCTCGCTGGCGCCGTGGAAATCCTCGTCCTCGTCGTCCTCGTCATCCATTGGGTCCTCGCCTTCGGCCTTGGCCTTTTCAGCGGCCTCGGCGAAATCGATGCGTTTTCCACGAGTACGACGGCCGCCGTCGATGATGTTGCTGGCCGAGATGGGTTCCAGGTTACCCTGGTCGTCGTCTTCCTCTTCTAGATGTGTTTATTTAGCGCATGTTCAGCTTGACAAGTAACTAGGGGATTCGTAGGGATTCGTAGTCGTCACCCTGGAAAAAAAAGGTGGAAATACCTTCAGCCTTTCCTCAAATGTCAGTAACGGTCAAGTAACGGTCTCAGCAGAAGCGGCAGAGGGACATAACATACAGATTCTTCGTCTTCGTCTGAGCTAGCTTCTTCATCTTCATCCATGCTCACGTCGTGCGCGTCAACGGCTTTGCCCTTGCCCTTCTCAAAGGCCGCGGCATCGGGGGCATTGGCGGCCGGGTCGTTGAAAGTAGTAGCTTGGTTGTCACCCATTGTGTTTTGGAGGTATGATTGCGGAGTCAGAAGATGGATCGGAAGATAATCGGGGGGACTCGAGGATGATGTAGAAGAAATACGAACGAGAGCGCGATGGGGGAAGAAAGATGAGTGGAATGTAGAGCGAGTTAGTTGTTTTGGGGGGAGGAAAGAGTAGCAAAACACGGCGCGATGCAGGTGTTTTGCAAGGGACAGCCCGCGGAGCGGTGTGATTGGCCAGCTCCGTGGGCAGTCCGTGACCGCCTTCCCGGTAGGGCGGGCACGCCTATGGTTGGCCCAGGCAGTATAATTATTATTATTTTAGTAGATGATAGTAAGAATAATTCGTCTAGTTTGGAGAATTAGTAGTGCGTACTAGTATTTAGTAGTTACATGTGCTAAGGTAGGACTCTGTAAGGGGGCTCCGGGTCTTTGGTCGATCTGATCGCAGGGATTGCAGGTGCAAAATGAATGAAGAATTGTAAGAAAGTCATGAATTGGGAAATCTCACGATTCTTCGAACCACTGATACAAGAAGGATAGACACTACTATTAACCTACAGCAGATATTCCAGGGCCGTGATACTATTGTTGTTGTAGATAGCAAATTCTTACATAAGCAGCCCTAAAGTGGCCTAGCGCCGTGTCGGCGTCATGGTGACGGGCTGCCCCACCATCACAACAAACCCGCGGTCACATGACTCACACACTCGGCAGGCGAAAAAATAAAATTCTATGGAATACGTCATGATTCCGTCGACCCCGCCATAGATCGGCCAGCAACCAGAAGTCGACGGGAGATGCTTTCAGCCTGTAATAGTATTGTTTTTTTCAGCGGAGCCGAATCCTCGGGCGAATAAAAATAAAATGAATGAGAAAAATTCCAAGAAAGAAATGATAGGCGGGCGCAGGCAAGCTCTGGAAGCGGCCAGCCTACCGTGGAATCGTAGAGAAGTCGCTAGAACCGCCGGGCCCAGAAGCTGCCTTTCACCGCCCACACCTATATGAATCACTCTTCAGCCTGCGCTGTCGTTTTTTTCTTCTCTCACTTTTTACTCTTTTCTCATTCTCAACACCACCTTCGAGGGTTTCTCTTCTCCCATACTACCCCAAAAGCCTCGATCATCATCTCGAGTGCCCTGTACACTATCTACCTTCTTCGTTTCTAGCTTGTCTTTTGATACCCCGTCACAATGGGCCCCGCCATCGGTATTGACTTGGGTACCACCTACTCGTGTGTTGGTATCTACCGTGATGACCGCATCGAAATCATTGCCAATGACCAGGGTAACCGCACAACTCCCTCGTTCGTTGCCTTCACCGACAGCGAGCGTCTCATCGGTGATGCCGCCAAGAACCAGGTCGCCATGAACCCGGCCAACACAGTCTTCGATGCTAAGCGTCTGATCGGCCGCAAGTTCGCCGACGCTGAGGTCCAGGCTGATGCCAAGCACTTCCCCTTCAAGATCATCGACAAGGCCTCCAAGCCCGTCATCGAGATCGAGTTCAAGGGCGAGACCAAGCAGTTCACCCCCGAGGAAATCTCGTCCATGGTCCTCATCAAGATGCGTGAGACCGCCGAGGCCTACCTCGGTGGCGACGTGAACAACGCTGTCATCACTGTCCCCGCTTACTTCAACGACTCCCAGCGTCAGGCTACCAAGGACGCCGGTCTCATTGCCGGTTTGAACGTCCTTCGTATCATCAACGAGCCCACTGCTGCCGCCATTGCCTACGGTCTCGACAAGAAGGTCGAGGGCGAGCGCAACGTTCTCATCTTCGATCTCGGTGGTGGTACTTTCGATGTTTCCCTCCTTACCATTGAGGAGGGTATCTTCGAGGTCAAGGCCACCGCCGGTGACACTCACCTGGGTGGTGAGGACTTCGATTCTCGCCTTGTGAACCACTTCGTTACTGAATTCAAAAGAAAACATAAGAAGTCAGTTAGACCCTTCCTGCTTCTCCCAATGTCTTGTTTTGCTGTTTATCGAATAATATACTAACTTTTATACCAGGGATTTGACTACCAACGCCCGTGCTCTCCGCCGTCTCCGCACTGCTTGCGAGCGTGCCAAGCGCACCCTGTCTTCCTCCGCCCAGACCTCGATTGAAATCGACTCTCTCTTCGAGGGTATTGACTTCTACACCTCCATCACCCGTGCTCGTTTCGAAGAGCTCTGCCAGGACCTCTTCCGTGGCACCATGGAGCCTGTCGAGCGTGTCCTCCGTGACGCCAAGGTCGACAAGTCCACCGTCCACGAGATCGTCCTTGTCGGTGGTTCCACCCGTATCCCCAAGATCCAGAAGCTTGTCAGCGACTTCTTCAACAAGGAGGCCAACAAGTCCATCAACCCCGATGAGGCCGTTGCCTACGGTGCTGCCGTCCAGGCCGCTATTCTCTCCGGTGACACTTCCTCCAAGTCCACCAACGAGATCTTGCTGCTCGATGTTGCTCCTCTGTCCGTCGGTATCGAGACTGCCGGTGGTGTCATGACTGCTCTCATCAAGCGCAACACTACCATCCCAACCAAGAAGTCCGAGACCTTCTCTACCTACAGTGACAACCAGCCCGGTGTGCTGATCCAGGTCTACGAGGGTGAGCGTGCTCGCACGAAGGACAACAACTTGCTTGGCAAGTTCGAGCTCACTGGTATCCCCCCCGCTCCTCGTGGTGTTCCTCAGATCGAAGTTACTTTCGACATGGACGCCAACGGTATCATGAACGTCTCTGCCATTGAGAAGGGTACCGGTAAGAGCAACAAGATTGTCATCACCAACGACAAGGGCCGTCTCTCCAAGGAGGAGATTGAGCGCATGTTGGCTGAGGCCGAGAAGTACAAGGAGGAGGACGAGGCCGAGGCTTCCCGTATCCAGGCCAAGAACGGTCTCGAGTCGTACGCCTACTCCCTCAAGAACACCATCGGCGAGGGCAAGCTCAACATCGAGGCTGCCGACAAGGAGAAGCTCGAGGCCGAGATCGAGAAGACCATCAGCTGGCTCGACAGCAACCAGACCGCCACCAAGGACGAGTACGAGTCCCAGCAAAAGGAGCTCGAGACCGTTGCCAACCCCATCATCTCCGCTGCTTACGGTGGTGCTGGTGGCCCCCCTGGTGCCGCTCCCGGTGCCACTGGCGCCTCCTCCACTCGCACTGCTGACGAGGTTGAGGAGCACCCTGAGGAGCTCGACTAAATGCACAACCAACCCGCTGCCCCATAGATTGAGAATATGAGGCTTGGCTCATTACTCGGACCCTTTTTTTTCTTTCCCTTTGTTATCTAAAAATGCAAGCTTGCTTGATAGCAAGTATGCTGGCGCTAATGTTTTTACGAGGGCATGTTTTTGCTACTTTATGATTGCATAGATACGGCTTTGTGCTTATGATATCACAAAGGCCTACGAGTCTAATAATTCAGATGTTCAAATAATTTTTTTCTTTACCTTGTAATAATCTGTAGGAATTCCTAAACTTTCTCGAGGTTATACTGTTGACACGTAGTGAACCTGCAGCTACTTTGCTTTTATAGCTTTTCTAGACAATCGAAATCAAGTTTTTTCGTATGACTCTAAATTTAATTTCTATTGTAAATCCAATGTAAAATGTGTCACGTTAGCTGCTAAAGAAACTTTTGCACGGTCAAGAATTGGTATCAATTCATATAATCAGTTACCCCTAAACTCCATAACCAAGTATTTGCAGAGAACCTGCATGCAAAAAAGAGGGTATCGTTTTTTTTTATTCCCACATCATCAACTGAAATCAATCGACATAAAACCACCTCGTCAAAATCCCTGAGGGCCACCTCATGTAAACAGTAGTGTTGTTACAGTCCTTGAAACTCCCCATTCCACCACATCCGCGCCCTCCTACCCCCTGTCTCAAGTACTTTTCCTAGTCCAAACGGTTTCGCCTCCTGTTGATCGCCATTATTCTGAGTCGCGGCGTCGCGCTGGTCGCGCTGGATGCGGATGACCGCGGAGGATGCGCCGATGGCGAGCGCGAAGAGGGGGTCGGCGATTCTATTATTACTTGTAAGTTAGTCTTTTTTTTGCAATCGAGATGCCTTAAGGGGTGTTTGCTTGCCTGGAGATGAGGAATGGATGTGACATTATTTCTGGATTGGGTTGAATTGGTTTTGGGAGATAAGAGGTTTGAAAGAAGAGGTTGCGGCGTTACGGTTGGTCGAGGTCGGCGCACGGGCCAGGTGGACAGCTATATGACTATAAGCGGCTCGATGTATATCATATTTCCGATGTTCATGTGTCGTAGGGAGAATAATTCTGCAACAACAGAATAAAAGTTGTAGGCTTACCAATATGTAGATAGTTCTAATTATAGGAGAGAGTAGTAAATCCGATGGAAGAGGCATGGCAATGCAGGAGTGTCGTGTCGACATCAATAGCTGACACCAAAAGAAATCACCATTTAGCATCCCAGTCTACCACCAATGCTTGAAGGGAGGGAGTCACTCACCATAAATGCACTAGACACATAAAATATTGTTATACAGAAAATCTTGATCGAGAATCATAAATGGAGTCTTCGCTCTGCGGCGGGTAAACCGGGTGACTCTTATTGTAAATAGGATAATCGTATTGATCACATCGTCCAGGCCGAGCGATCACCCATCGGAGTTGCCAATTGACGTCAGTGGGCGGATGCTATCATGCCATTTGGAGACACCGTTGGTCGTGTCGTAGTGGCTGATCGCTCGTAGTAGTGGTACTTTGGCTTTTGGGTGGCGTCCTCTGCGTCGTGGCGCAAGTGCGTTTGGATTGTCCGTTGCCTTCACCAGTAGATCGGTGTTACCAGTCGATCGATCGTAATCGTTGAAAAGATCGGCAGTGTCCAATAGATCCTCGATGCGACCCGTCCCATGAAGTTTTTCTTTTTCTTTCACATAAGATGTGCACGAGTGTCATGTCAACATCATCAGTATCTAATACCGAAAGAAATCACCAGTCAGCATCCCAACCTGCCACCAACACATTATGGGGTGAGTTACTCACGGACATCAAGAATCGGTGAAGATGACAAAAAGGCAGAGCATATTCACATAAGTCTGACAGGCATATAGAACAACACAGAAGGGCAAAATATATGAATACCGGGGAAGATTTTCAGCAGACAAACACAGAAAGGCAAGAACATGAAGAGTGAAGGAGAGGTTTTTTCTTCTAGATGTATCAATCCCAAAAACAAAACACAGAAGGGCAGAGAACATGAAGATCGAAGGGGGAGGTTTTTATCCCCGAATATATCAATCCTAGCAGACAAACACACAGGGGCAGATAGAGACTATGAAGACTGAAGAAGAGGTTTTTTTTTTTTTTGGAGGGGGGTCGATAAAAAATATAGGGCCTCCACCCGCGGACCTAAAATATTCGAAACGGTGTTTTTGTTTGAAATAAAATACAAAGATAACCATGGAGGGAGCCTCACAAAACGATATTTCGGCCAGAAAGGAAAAAAAACACAGAGGTACCGAACCTTTTTTTTTTACAAGCCGGAAGAACTGTTGTCTATCATGCCTGGAGAGGAAAAAGAGGAAAAAGTGGGAAAACGGGGGATTTTGCGTGTTTATGGCTTCAGTCTTGTTCGCGAGGAAGGACATCCGCATCAACCTCAGGCCTCAATCGACGTGTATAGCAATCCCGACGTTGAACTTCCGGTCGGTGCCTCCGCGACGAGGTAAAGCATCACTACACCTGGTTAAATTCACCGTATAATCCACTAATTGGAAATTTTACAGATCCCGCTGCTACACAATGTTAGGAACAGATGATGGAGGAATAGATAGTCAAATGTTGAAGCTGTAAGTACAAAGAGTAGACAGAATAGACAGAATGTACAGTAACAATTACAGTAAGTATATCACAGGAGAGTACAATAATGCAGGCAAGCTTAATTTATTAAATTAATAGCTAAAGAGAAAACCGATGGATTAATTAAGCCTTTAACACCATCTTCCCATTTAAAATCCTTTACACTCCATTGGCTAATCTGTTCCAATTTGACAAAGAAAACTAGATTATCCATGATTTTGCTGCAGATATCCTTTAGTAAGTATGTATTCAAGAAAAGTCATCTCCATCCTCTGAAACCCTAATATTTAGCTACTACTAGATTACTAACACAGGAGTAATAATACATATTATTCCTGGATATACTTAGGGTTAGGGCTATAGTAGCTCTCTTGCGCGGCCTCATCCTTGAAATCTGTTTGGAGAGAAAGCCCGGAGCAAAGTAGGAACTACGTAGTTCATCTTATTTTTGTGCTAGAGCGAAATGAGGGCCTATTATTATTATCACTGTTGACTAAGTGACTTCCTTCTAACGAAAGAAAAGAAAAGAAAAAAAGAGCACAAAAACTAACAAATGCATGAATAAAAATTCATAATGCAGACTGGTCAGTGTCAGTGGTACGTGCGCTGCACATCGCATCCTTCCTGAGGTTTCTCCGCACCCAATAAACGGGGACACTGGTCGGGGAGCTGGGACCGGTGTTAGTGCTTACAGTAAGGTCCTTAGTAGTTACGCGCTGGTAAATGAAGATACTCAAATTGTGTTACTTGGCGAGACTCGTTGCTCCGTACTCTTGCTATTGGAGCTAAGTTGGAAAGTCATGACAACGAAGCTAACAGGGTGACAACTTACAGGAATCAGATTGTCAGCAAGATATCAGTTCCAGACTCGAGATCGTGGTAACAAAAAGGGAAGTATGAGGGCTTTCTGAGTCAGTATGGTCGTATTGAAGGTTATATTAAATACTTTCAGTATCTATTTGGTATTCAGGCCCAATCCGACGGTTTCCCGAAGACCCGGGTGTTGGAAGGCTTGGAAGGTGACTAGCATCGATGGAGCTCGATTTGGATGGGGATTTGATCAAGAAAGCTGGAAGTCAGCATCCGGATACTGAGTTTTTTTTTTTTAATCCTTGGAGGCTTGGATGGAGCCTCATTGGGGCTGCTAGAAGTTGAGAATCCCTCAACGTGCTCGTATACGGAGGGCGGGGAATTTAGTCACAGAATCACAGTTTATCTGAACTCTGAAGACTAGATCTACACAACAAATGATGGGATTGGCTGCATTGATTGTCGAGTCATTGACAAAGTCCCACTGCTAGTCCGAGTGTAGAATGGTGATGCTATTATAGGGTACTCGTTGAATCGATTTGAGTTAAGAGTATTGCACCAAGAGTAGCGCGTTGTTATGATAGGAGAGGACATGATTCAATTGTTCCTACTATTAAAAAAGCATGTCCACACAACTCAGAAACAATAATAAACTCAAATCATACAGAGTGGAACTCTGGCCAAACTAAAGCAAGACTAAGACGTAAGCAGCTGATGACCCGCGGAGTTTAATGCCCACTAATTATACGGTCAGCACGTCAATAGCAGCTTTTGTAGCCCAAAAATTAACCACTTCCGGTTAGAGGTGGTCTCTTCGTGGCTATTGTTTACTTTTTGGGTAAAACAGTTATCCGTTACATACCTTGAGGTCAAGACCTAACGGTCATTATTGTTGGGTGAATGGACAATTAGTGGAGTCGGACTGCGTATATACTATATGGAGTCTGACTCTGACTAGATAGTAAAAATCGGATTTCCCGTGCATAAGCTTTGCATCCTCTATAAACGACAATGACTCGGTTGGCAGCTGTCAAAGACTTGACCGCCAGTCGTTGGTCGAGCGAGCCGGATCTGGTGATACTATGCGCATCCTGCTGGATTCAATAATCCGTGCCACAATAATGTTTAAAAAAATACTACACGAGTTATTATTCACAATAATTAAACCAGAGTCTAAGAGAATAAGAGAGCGTGTCAACGTATTGCCTAATCGGGAAAGAAACCACCTGGAGCCGAGGCTTGGCACTCTGCTGCCATTTTCCGCTGTCCACGTCAACCTCACTTCTCAAGTTCTGCCAACTTCTTGGTCTTCATCCAACACTAACAACAACGCGGCTCGGGAAAAACGTCGAGCGTTCAGACTTCTCGCCCCAAAAAAAAACCGAAAATTCGAAAATGCTGAGCACGGCCGCGTTACCCTCTTTAATGCCGCGCTAAAACATTTAGACTCGTCAAAGCGCGAGACGGACCGTCATGGCGCATGTGTCGCACTCCTCACCCGAGGAATAGGATCGCGCGTGTCCCAGCCGACAGGAACGCTCGCCTGCGGTCTCCCCCCCCCCCCCCAGCAGGCCTGGCACGAGCCAGTTCCCCTGTCCTGGCTCCACTACTGTCCAGTCCAGGTCCCACTGTCGATCTCGGAGAGAAACAGCTCTCATGGGCGGATAGGGGCATGGCCGGGCCTAGTGCCTCGTTCGCGACTCAAGCCCGTCAATAACATGGGACGCCTCGGCCCTCTGCATCGTCGCCTGCATCGACGGCCAGTCTGCCATGGACGCCAGTTCTGACTGACGATTGGTATTCGTCCTATCTGGGAAGGTCGTGGTAACAGTAGTTGCCAATGCTATGGACACGCCAGAGGAGAACACCAACGGGTCTCCGCCTTTGCCAACCGTTCAAACAAAGGCTGGATCAGTGGATAATGAATCGCCAGCCGCGGTGGATCCAAGCAATCCGCTTGCCCTCAGACGCTAGTCGAACACGTAAAATTTGGCTGGGTCCAACGTCTGGCTTGGGTTCGTCCTAGTTACGACTCCACTTGATGCAAGAAACTTGGAATAAAAAGGAACACGGTTCGCCGTCGACGATTTTAATAAACACAAATAATATACGGTGTACATACCGAGTATGTAGAAGGTGATGAACCATATCGACTGTTAATTATCATCCAATATACATCAATCACTTACCCCGGATTTGAGATCGGGCCCATTCCTATCCCTATCGACGCTAAGAGGGAGAGGTCCTCATGCCTGGTTGAGAGCTCGGCAGAATGGCTCACGGTCACGCCAGTGCCGCGGCCTGCATGGCCGTCATTTGGACTCTTACTGCTCTCAGCACCTTGTTCATCGCAGCCAGGCTCTACACACGCTTGAGGATTGTGAATACAATTGGCCTGGATGATTACATCATGTCCGCCTCGTTGGTGAGATGAATTGATACTCGGAGCCATTGCAAAGACTAATGATCTGACATAGATATGTTGCTATGTTTATGCTGGCCTAATTTCTGCTTCCGTATATTGGGGCATGTTCCTGCATATGGACCAGTTGTCGTCAGTCCAGAAGGCGAACGCCATCTTCTATAGCTCTGCGTCGTTTACCCCCGGCATTTTATCCTTTATCGTCCCGAAGCTTGGTGTGACGGCACTTTTGATCCGGATCTTGAACCCGACACGCCAATTCAAATGGGTTTTGTGGATCTTGGTCGGTGCCAGCAATCTCCTCATCTTTGGCTGCGTTATCATTATGTATGCCCAATGTACACCCGCCAAAGCCACATGGACGTTGGGTATAACAGACGCCGTATGCTGGAGTCCATCCGTACTGGAGGTGTACTCCATCGTTGCTGCAGGTACGAAGTCATTGTTTGTTATTTAATTTGGCGCACTGGGCTAACAAACACAGCGCTGTCCGGCTCTGTCGATTTATTTCTGGCCATATATCCTGCCACCGTGCTTTGGAAACTACAGATGAACCGGAAGAAAAAGATTGGTCTCTCCATTACTTTGGGCTTGGGCGTCATGTAAGTACCTGGCTGGTTTGGTCTATGTGAAGTTTTCTAATTGATATAGTGCATGTGGAGTTTCTATTGTCAAGGCTACACGATTGACTGGTCTGTTAGACAAGTCGGACTATACTTGTAAGTTCTGCAGAAGCAGTGGCTTTGACAATTTTACTCACAATACTCGCAGATTCCTCTGCTGAGATTTTCTTATGGACGAGGTGAGTCTTAGACGCACTAAAAAGAAATTGAGTATGGAAACTGACTAGCGCAGCATTGAAGCAAACACTATCATTCAAGGTGCCTGCGTCCCCACTATAGCACCTCTCGTCGAGTCCGTATTAGGCAGAAGAATCTTGTATAGTCACTATGCAGGACGTTCTTCATCGTACCTCGGCGCCGGCAGTGGCGCAAGGAAAGGCAGCTATAACACTGGAAGCAGTGCGAGGAAGCCAAGTATCCCAACCTCACAAAAGTGGCCATCGGCGACGGCCTCGAACAGCCATAACCGCATGTCGGATATCGAAAGCCAAAGGAGCATTTGTGACGACGAGATCCCCCTCGCCAATATCACGAGAAAGGATGAGTTTAGCATTCAATACGAGCCTGCGACGGAACAGGGCCTAGACAATGTCAGGGATGGACGGCCTCCGGCAGCATGGCGCAAGAGCTTTCTGAAATACGGACCACCTCCGTGAGACATTTATTTAATGACTAATGCTACCACGTTGCTGCTGCCTTCACTCTAGGCCCAGCAGCCTCTTCAACATCCGTCTCGGTCATGGCCTTGATGGCCCCGATATAAAATCCAAGGGGATTACTTTTCATCGCGCTTGACCTGGTCGAAAACTTCCAAGAACTGTGATGGGTCCTCTGCGCCCTCAACGACATATTTCCCCTGGATAGTGAAATTGGGGACACCTGTGACAAACTTGGCCTTGGCCTCGTTTGCTTCGCGATCAACCTCCTTGCCAGCCTCATCGGAATCCAACCAGCCCTGCACAACATCCTTGGGCAGCTGAGCTGCGGACTCGGTGGCTGCCTGTAACAAGACGGCCTTGTCGGTGATATTCTTCTCTTCCTCAAAGTACGCCTTGAACAAAGCCTCCACGACCTTGCCTTGCTTCTCGACGCCATAATTTTTGCCGGTCAAATACACCAGACGATGCGAGTCCTTGGTCTTGCCGGTGTTTCCGCCATAGGCAAAGTTGATGCCCTCAGCGGCACCGACGGCGCTCAGTCTCGAGAACATGGCATTGACGCGCTGCGACCCGCCGAATTTGGTCTCGTACATTTCGCGTTTGTTGACACCTGGATACGGCGCGCCGTCCGGGTTGAGGTAGAAAGCGTGCCATGCGATGGAGAAGGTGTCAGCGGGATTGGACTGGGTGTGTTGCGCAATGGCTTTGGAGAGACGTCGATGGCCAACGTAACACCACTAACGATTGTCAGCCAAGTCAATTCTTATTCGCCAGAAAAGACATTGCTAAGAGGAAGAAGGAAAAAGAAGGGAAACCGACAGGACAAACAGTATCCGAAACAATGTCGATTTTAAAGTTCGTCATCTTGGACACAAAGTTTCTGGTCGTCGTCGCCAGTTTTGACTTGATGTATATTGTATGTTATAAATAGTGTAAATAATCAGTTGGAAAAAATTGTACTATTGTAAACCAGCAATACTTGACTTGGCGCTACTACGCTTGATTGAAGATGTTGGGGGGGGTCCCGGCTTTATAATCCCGGGAGGCCCTTGTTATTTTGTATTTGTAAGATGAGAATCGTCTAGTGTTGCCGTTTCTGGCTTGGCGGCTCTACCGCGGGCGAACATGTATTAAGAGTTTTTGCTCTGTCAGCTATATTTATCGTAGACTGACTTGGAATTAAATTCGCTAGTGATTTATTAGAAATTTCAATGGCCTATTTTATATTAAATTTTATTTATGGCTTGAGGAAGGTGCCAGACACGTGTATCAGTTGACCGTTTTTGGTGCTAAATAAGCACAAAGGCCATGTATACGATGCTTAAGACCAAAAACGTCAAATAAAGTGAAGAATAGATAAACGACAATAGGATGGTTATTATTAAACGTGTGTTCGGACATGTCACAGAACAAAAATATCAATACGCCAGCCCATACGTACTCGGACAACTTAACATGCAATTTTACACACAAATCGACGCCGAGATACTCCAACAATGCATCATCATCTATCATGACAAGAAACACACACACAAAAAAAAAAAGGAAAAAGCTACATCGGATTGGTTTGCCGCAGTTTGAAATCAGGCATGTAATCAAACCAATTCGTCTGCGGATTATATCTGTACGCTTTGAAATCGACGCCATACGGCTTGGGCTCGAGCATGTACAGCACGCCCAGCGGCACGTCCAGGCTGGCGACCTCGTCACGACCCAGGCCCACAAAGTAGGCGAGCAACACGCGCGCCACAGATCGATGCGTGACCAGCAGGACGTGGTCTGTGGTGCGCTCGGCCTCGACGATGACGGTGCGCAGCCGGTTGATGACATCGAGATAGCCTTCGCCGCCGGGCCCTGGGTAGCGATACTGCAGCTTTTCCTTGCGTCGGGCCTCGTACTCGTCCGGAAAGCGTTCTTTGATTTCGTCGTATGTCATTCCTTCCATCTTGCCTGCGTACAGCTCGTCTAGCATGCGCATTTGCTTGATGTCGTAGTCGTCGTCGTTGAAGTATGATGTTGTCTGAATCGCCCGTTTCATCATCGATGACCACACGCAAAAATTGCGTGGTCGATCTCGCGTGCCGTACGACGGGTTCGGCGGCGTGCTGTCACCGGGATGCGGTGGGAAATGGCTCGTCATGGCCTTTTGCGCTTGATACTCCTCCCATACGTGTTTCTGATGGTCAACAAACCTCGCCAGCGCCTCGCCGTACTTGTGTCCGTTTTCGCTCAGCTCCGAGTCGCCGCCAATACGGCCCATTTGGTTGTCCACACTCTCGCCGTGCCGCGTGATCCAGATTTGGCGTGGCGACAGGTTGAAGTTGAGCAGATAGTAGACGACCTGTGACGACAGGAACCCATTCGTTTGGTGGGCAACCACTTTGCGGCCCACGTCAATCATCTGCACATATGGCATGTCATTTTGCTCCTCGTACTCGCCTACGGGCACGTAGGATTTGTCATACATTGCGACTCGCTTCTTGAAGTCCTCCAGCGCTTTCACCGGATCCTGATCGTGGTAGTCAGGACCGGAAAGCTTCAGCCGCATGTTTGACTCCAGCAAAATAGGATCGACGCAGCGGCTTTCTAAAAACAGTACTCCCAACTCCGGTCCGGCTCGCTCGCGGACCCGGTCCATGACTGATTTGCGGCGTTCGAGCGTGCTGTTGGTAGCGTCCAAAATGCCCACACTGCCGCCCTGGTCCAGAATATAGTCCAGCAGCTCGTCCAATGTGGCCAGGGCGACTTGGTCTCGGAGCTGCACTGCCTGCTGGTTTTTGGGATCAAAGAAATTGGCGGACTGATCAATGGATTCGCGCTTCATCTCTTGAGGCGGAACAGTCTCGCTAAGGCGCTGCACTTTAGGCATTTCGGGCTGTGATCCGGCGTCAGAGATATGCTCACCGTTGACTAGTATTTCCGTAGGGACCGCCGGAGGGGGAAGCGAGTGGTCCACCTCGGCCGGAGGTGAGGGGATAGAAGGCATGGGATTGCCAACGCCAACACTCATCTTGCGGACCGAGTCGACGAGTTCTCTATCGATAACGCTCTTGGTGCGGTCCTTGACTCGCACCATCGCGGGCGAGGGAGAGTTACCGGCGGCCAACCGCCGCCGCTCGCCCACGTTGAATATGCGAGTGTCATGTTGCAGCCAGTTCAGATACCGGGCCAGCTTCTTGGTGATGTAACTCTTGCCTCGGGCTGGCAAGCCGACCATGACGATGACCAGCTTAGAGCCGACATCACGTTCCGGAATGCGGCCATCAGGCGAGACTTTTGACCGGGTGAGACCGGGGATGTCGAGGGTGGTTGCTCGTGGTTTGGGAGTTAGCGCAGCGGACGTGGCGCCTGAAGATGTAGGGGTGTGCAGTTGAGCGCGGCTGCAAAATAACGGGTTAGCACAGCCGGCAAGAATATGCTATCAAATGCTTGAAAGGGCGAGGCGAAAAGTGACGAATAGTGGCATGGAGACTTGGGAGGCTTGTGCAACCAACAGGGATGGCATGCAACAGCAGCACTAAAAAGTGGCGATCTGCCGGTGGTGACGGTGACGTGCAGGGCTCGCTAGCAATCCAACGCAGACGAAAAGAAAGAAGGAAGGAAAGATGCGAAAAAACAATAAATTCCACCCCAGAAAGAGACCAGAACCAACTTACATCTGCGGAGAGCTTGGAGCGGTGGAAAGCGGGGTGTCAGACAGGGCCATCCCGACGCCGTCCTTGGATGGGCGGCGCTGCGACAGAACCGAGACGGCGGGCTTGCTGCTGCTGTTGGCTTCCGGATGCAGCTCGCTGCCAAGCGCTCGTCCGACCACAGTCTTTGGACCAATATAAGAAGACCGCGATCCGTTGCGAGCTCTGCCGGGATTCGTGGTGGGCGCAGACGTGGGAGGAGGAGGAGGAGGAGGAGAATGCGGCGACGACGAGGACGAGGATGCGACGTCCATGGTTAGTTCTTGTTTTCTTCTCTATATAGATTAGGCGGTGCGATGCGCGCCCCAGCAGCACGACGCTGCCTAGGCCTGAGGCGATCCCAATGTGGAGTGGGTCTGGCAGCAGCAAACTCGAGCTGCAAAGCAGAGTGCAGATTGCGATAGCGTTATAGAGACGATAAGAGGGCGGGCAAAAAAAAAAGGTGACAATGGCAAGTGTCGTCGGACAATTGGCGAGGAAGAGGCAAGGGAACTCTCCGCTGTTGTCGGCAACGCGAATAGGTCGCCAGAGATCACGGAGTGCAGCTGGATTGATGACGGTCGAAGCGATGAGGCTGGCTGGTGTTTAAGTGATTTTCAGTCTGTCCGTCGATGAGTCAGTCAGTCGGACGGCGCCAGTCCGCCGTCACCAAACGACAAGGGCGCTTGCCACTGGCCTTAATAATGATGTAGTGCTGGGTCTGGATGGCGATTTCCCTGAACACTGCCAATGTATCGAGAAGATGCGAAGATGCGAAGATGCGAATGTGCGAATGTGCGAAGATGCTGGTGTCTTATAGGGAGCCGCGACTCTGCTGGATGAGATCACCTCGTTGCACCGTATTCCGTTGATTTTTGTGGATCAGTCCCAACGTAAAGGACAAGTTGGAGATCGCCAAGCAGGGCGTGCGACAGGCGCCTTTTTCGATTTCTTGGGTCGCGTCTTGGGGTCTCTGGTCTTGTGGTCGCCCTGTTGCAAACTGTAAAGCGTAAACTATAAACCGCGGAGAGTCGTGTTCCGTCAGGAAACAGGCAGAAGAATATTCCAAATACTGCTATTTGCTGAAAAAGAAATTACAGCTATATACTAGAGTATATTGAATATTGAAAATGAGACGAGTAATTAATAATAGATCGGATTCCTGCCCCTTCCTTGTTTCTACTGATCGCGCCGAGTATGTGCAACTCCAGGGCCCATTTTATATACATCACTACCGTCTCGGACTGATAAAACTGGCACGCAACCCTCGTCGCAGTAGTCCCGTCTCACTCTGCGCAATCCCCGAGTGCTGAAGATAGGCCCCTAAGCAATCCTAGGCAGCGGTCCCTTGCTGCGCTGTGTTTTTCCTTTTGCTCGGCCAGTGACGAAGCGTTCACCGGCATTATCTCGACATAGCACACGGCCAACCGCTGGTGCAAAAAGGCGTCGGGCCAAATAATAATGAGCCCGGAGGCTGAGCCCTCTTTGCGTTTCTTCGCCTCGTTTTCTTTCTTTTTTCCTGACGCGCCAAGGCCGTGTACGACGTTTGCCAGCAGTCACCACTATCAGCAATCCAACCCCAATAATGCTGGGAGCGGGCTTGGCTGAATTTCCACCCCTGTCTTGCTGCTGGCCGCCAAGCATCGGATTATCGATTGTTGCTCTGTTGGCTATTCGACGCCTCGTTTCCGCCCGTCTTGGCGGAGCTGATCGTCGGTTCAAAATTGAGGCTGTCATGTCGTCAGACCATGTCTGACATCCATTGGCAAACAGTGACAATTTGGATAATCCTGCCGCCCCGGGGGTATGCCCTCGATTCCGTCGTATTGTCACGTCTCCAGCCAATTCTAGCAGGTGCCCTCAGCTACCAAGCCGCATAGTAAGACCGATGAGACAGGCATAAGCGGCGATACTGAGCGCCGTCAAGACGACAACCGCGTTGCCGCTGGTGCGAAACCTGCGTCGATGCAGACCGTCCTCTCCAATCTCTGAGAAGAACTGCCTGTTGCCCTGCTGACGGCGAAACAAGCTGATCAGCAGCACGCCCGTGCCGTAGACTGCAAACAAAGCACCGATGCCGTAGAACTCCGCCGTGAACACTTTGAGGACGATGAGCGCGAACGAAAACTGCGACAGGGCTGTGCGGACGTAGGCGCCCTCGAATGTGCGTTGTGCGGCGCGTACTTCGACCATCTCGTCCGACGTGAGCACCGCCGACCGCGCGCGGTGCATGCGCAGTCGGTATCGGTCTCCTGCATGCCACTGGTCCTGTCAGCTCTGTTTATATTTTGGTGTGTATACCTCGGGCTAGACATACTTCGAACATGATGAGTATCTGGATCTGGTCGACAGCTGGCTGGTTCGAACAATGCTGTTGGAGATATGCGAGAAGCAAGAAGGAAAGTAGAGCTTGGCAGGCGGGGTCAAGACCGTCCAGTGCGAGCGGTCAGGTGCGTCTTCGTCTTCGTCTTCGGCTCTCCGCGCCGCTTCTTCCCTCGAGTTTCCGCTCGTTCACTGGCTTCTTCCGCTCAAGCACAGCCAGTCCCTATGGACAACATGAAGCTATACAGAAAAGCCGCAGATCGACCGTTCTCGACAGTCCTGGTCGGCTAATGAGTCTCGGAATCCGGGTCAATTGCCGACGAGCACAAGTGGAGCCGGGGTTTCTCCACCAACGAGCACTGGGGAAATCGGCATGATTTCCGACCTGCGTCGATAAAAAGATAGATTGGATTTATCTTCGCTGCGTCTTTTTTTCCTTCTCTTTTTTTCTCCATTGTGAATACTAGTTGAACGGCGTCAAGATGAGCAAAGTATTCGACGCGGCAGAAGGTATGCCTCTCTGAGTTGCTTCAATGGATGCTGTTTCTAACTTGATACCTAGTCGCCAAGCACAATTCAGCTGAAAGCTGCTGGGTGGTTTTGTATGGAAAGGTTTACGATGTAAGCCATTTTCGCAACATTAATGTCTCCTCCGCTAACACCACAGTACAGGTCACCGACTTCATGTCCAGCCACCCCGGTGGTGTCAAGGCCATCCTCAGGCTCGCCGGTGCCGATGCCACTGAAGAATACGACCCAATCCACCCACCAGGCACTCTAGAAGAAAACCTCAAGCCCGAGGCGCTCCTGGGCACCATTGACCCAAAGACACTGCCAAAGCCCACCGCCGACGAGCAGTCCCAAGGCGAATCAGAGGGACCGCCGCCCATGGAAGCCCTCTTCAACTTGGACGAAATTGAACAGGTCGCTACCAAGCAGGTCAGCCGAAAAGCATGGGCTTATTACTATTCTGCGTCGGACGATCTGACTACGAAACGCTTTAACACTGAAGTTTACCGCTCCATCCTCCTTCGACCCCGGGTGTTCATCGACGTTGCCAAATGCGATCTTTCTACATCTGTGGTCGGGCACAAAATCGGGCTACCGATATTTGTAGCACCAGCTGCCATGGCCCGCCTGGGCCATCCGGCAGGTGAAGCTGGCATTGCTGAAGCTTGTCGCAGCTTCGGCGCCATGCAGGTCATTTCAAACAACGCGTCAATGTCGCCAGAGCAAATTGTGGAGAATGCCGCCTCGGATCAGGTTTTTGGCTGGCAATTATATGTCCAGGTGGACCGAAAGAAGAGTGAAGCGATGCTGGCTCGCATTAATAAATTGAAGGCTATTAAATACATCGTGTTAACCCTCGATGCGCCAGTGCCGGGAAAACGGGAAGACGATCTACGGAGTGACAGCACAGCTAGCAAGCTGCCAGTCAGCTCCAGCGCAGTCGCCAAAAAAGAAGAGGCTGCCGACACTCTACCAGACGGAACACCTGTGCCCAAGGAGGGAGGTGGTGGTGTCGGAGCGCAATTATTTGCCGGAACAGAATGCTCACTCACATGGAAGGAAACTCTTCCTTGGCTTGCCAAACACACGGACTTGCCAATCATCCTCAAGGGCCTGCAAGCACACGAGGATGCCTATCTCGCTTCACAACATACACCCCAGGTCAAGGGAATCATCCTGTCGAACCACGGCGGGCGCGCGCTAGACACTGCCCCACCGGCTATAAACACATTACTCGAGATTCGGAAGTACTGCCCTGAGGTTCTTGAGAAGTTAGAAGTCTGGGTCGATGGTGGTGTTCGACGAGGCACCGACGTTGTCAAGGCTTTGTGCCTAGGCGCAAAGGCTGTCGGTATCGGCCGACCTGCACTATGGGGATTGGGTGCTGGAGGCGTTGCCGGTGTGCAGAGAACGCTCGAAAGTAAGAATTATTTACGCGTCCGCTTTGGAGATCAATGCTAATATATTACAGTTTTGGCCGACGAAACGAGAACCTGTATGCAATTATTAGGTGTCGAAAAGGTGGAAGATCTTGGTCCTCAACATGTAATCCTCCCATATTTTTTTTTTCATTTCTTGTGAAAAAGTCGGAACTAATTCTTGAATAGATCAATACTCGAATCGTCGAACAGCAGATCTACGATGGACCGTCGCAACTGGGCGGCCTAGTGTCGCAGCTGCGCGCCAAATTATGAGGGTGAAGATGATGAACTTGAGAAGCGTTATTTGTTCAGCAGCGTCGGTTGTGAAAATCTCGTGTGTAAATATACGATAGCTCTTTCAGCCTTGGTAATGGTATTTATCTGCATATTTCCCTAGAAATACATGTAGTTGAGTTGTTTCGATAGTCGAAAATCGAAAAATAAATGATGCAGTATGAATTAGGGGATAGGGTTAGGGCAAGCAGGCGGGTGACGTAACCCATCTCAACTCCCGACAAGGTCGTCATCTCATACTCCTTTCCATTACCAATTCTACCACCTGTGTGAATCCTTAATCTATACAAACATAACGACATGCATCAGCTCATTGGATTATGATATGACGAATATCTAGGCATAACTTGTCCAGATCAAGCTCGCTCTGATCCGGGGGAATGGAAAGGAATAACACGTGCAAAAACAGAACCAATGCAATGCACAACAGTATGTGTAACACAAGAAACCCGCGTGTCCTACTTCGTACCACCTTTTCTTTGCTGATCCAAGGCAGTACGTACTCAACACTTTGATTTCAGACGAAGATTGCGTACATGCTTTGCTGATCGACAGGGACCAGCTGGAGCATGAATGTCCCCCCCCTCTAGTGGAGTGCTTTTTACGATGGGCCCGATATGGGAACATTCTGTAATCCCGATCGACTGAATCCTGACCTGGATGCCTGTACTTGATGGCAATTCCTGTTGAATATGGTGTCATCACCAAAAAATGACGCGTCGGGTCTCACAGCTTTCATGCGGCTAGTGACGGGGAAATAATCTCAAAACCGATGTGCAATGAATTCTCCGTCAAAGAGCTCCAGCCTCCCACGATTTACTTGCATACCCCCGATCAAACTGCACCTCCTGTACTTGGATAAGTGGTGTGCAATGGTCACACGGTGGCTGGTGCTGGTGCTTGCTTGTCCCGAGAGTCTTAGGAATGCGGAGCTCGCGTTGATCTTTTTTTCTCTCTTGAAAGATCCAGTCAACTGTCTCAGACGGCTACACAGTAGCAGTCTTGGCCAATAATACATTTGAATGTCACGAAACCTTAGTCTATGGAAATTTCTGGCGTGACAAGGTGCCGTTGGTGTAGCATTTTCTTGAGCAGACAAAGAGAGGACTTCTGACACGAACATCGGATACCTGAATCCGCGGATGCTTTCCGTTGAGTATATTTTTCTTATAACCTTTTAAGGAAACACAACAAATGGAAAATGGAAGAAGTTTGCATAAACGGGGCACTCGCTGTCCGGGTGGAAGCTTTAAGGGCATTCCAAGAGCCCACTCGACTGTGTCTGTGGTACGCGCCTTCAACCCCAATCCGCGACTCTGTACTAACTTTTCAGATTAGTAGTACCCAATAAAATGTTTTTTTGAGAAGCCCAGTCTCTGAAATTGTCAGTGCTACATTGCAAGCCCTGTGGTGGCTCTGGATCCCCGTGCTCACAGTAATGTGTATCCTTGACAGAACATTACCCGTTCAGGAATGCTCCTCTTTTTTTTCTTCTAATGATAGATAGCAGGCATAGCACTGACTGGGCTCGTCATAAGGAATGTGTTGACCGCCTCATCCTGATTCATGAGCCCACCCCCCGGGCGTGTAACCTTGGCCAATTACAACATATTGATAGAGAAGAAAGAGAAGAAGAAGAAGAAACTACGAAATAATGTCATGTTATGTCGTCTTAATCGAGATAAATTCATCTAATTGGAGCTAAAGCAAAAAAAAAAGACTTGCTGTGCTTATCTTGGGCGTTTGCCAACTTTTCGGAATATGCAACGACCCAGTTGTTGTATCCGAGAGAACGAACGGTGTTGCGCAAGCACGCGACTCCTCTTTTCCATCTACCCTTTATGAGAATTTTGATAAACTACCCCTTTATTAAACCGCTAAGAAGTTGCACTCCAAGCAAGGAGTTATATACTTGTACTTGACCTTGACCAGATTTCCTTTCATTTATGACGTGAAAGCTCCGACAGTTACGTATACCTACCACGCCGGCTGTTATTTCTATCTCTCATGATCGCTTTTTTTTTTATAGAGGACAACAGCTCTCCTTCCTTTGCTCATTATATGAGTAATATTTTCCCAAGGGAAGAATTCGGAGGATAGATATGTCGGTCGACGACAGCAAGGGTCATGATACAGTCCAACCAGAAAAGAAAAAGCCTAGATGGATTAGCTACCTATGGGATACCTTTGACAAACCTCCTGCCGAACGACGACTGCTCATGAAGCTTGACGCTGCGTTGTTATGTTTTGGGGCAGTAGGTACGTTTTTTTCTCTCTTCTAAACGATTCACTTGTGTCCCTCACTCACACAACTACACTCAGGTTATTTTGTCAAAAGCGTGGATCAGTACAATATCAACAATGCCTTCGTCTCGGGAATGTACGTGTTTGAAGAGAATACACTGATAGAAACCATGGGCTTATGATGTTGTGAATTAGGAAGGAAGACCTAGGGTTATATCAAAACCAACTGAACTATATTCAGACGGCATGGTCGTTGGGATACATGTTAGGACAGATCCCTAGCAATATCATTCTCAGCCGCGCACGACCGAGATATTGGATACCAAGCTTGGAGGTATTACCAGACTGTGCATTTATTTGAGAGGGACAAGTACTGATTTTGAACAGGTCTGCTGGTCTGTTCTAACACTCTCGTTGTCGAGATGCAACCACGCTTACCAATTCTACATCATCCGGTTTTTGGTGGGTGAGTACACACTCAGACCTCCTTCACACAAAATCGACATTATATAAAAGCTAACAGCAAGAAAACAAAAAGGCCTTTGCGAAAGTGGATATTACCCAGGAATCCAACATTCACTCGGTTCCTGGTACCGACGCGATGAGCTCGGAAAGAGGGCTTGTATTCTTCAAATCTGCAGCGCTGTTGGCCAAATGGTCTCGGGATATATGATGGGTGGTGTATACCACTTGGGAGGGTATGGAGGACACAAGGGCTGGCAATGGTATGGGTTCCGAGTGGCTACACGGTTCGAGTTGCATTATAGACTGATATGTTTCTCAGGGCGTATATCATTGATGGATCCTTATCCTTACCGATGGCTATAGCTGGGTTCTTTTTGCTCCCTGATGTGCCTGAGATCACCAAGTCGTGGTATCTCAGCGAAGAGGTATTTTTTTTAACTTCATCCTTTCTTTTTTTTTTTTTTCAGGGCCGTGTCTAAATGAAACAGGAAATCAAACTTTCCCAACTACGAATGCAACTCGAGGGAAGAAAGCCGCGATCGAAATACACCAAAGCTAAACTAAAACGGATCTTCACCTCGTGGCACATTTATCTAATGTCCATTGTTTATGTGTTAGTGGTTTGTTCCCGCGGATATTGAACCAGTATACTGACGAGAGTTGCAGGGCTTTCAATAATGGAATCACAAACACACAACCTGTGTTTCAGCAGTATGTAACGGTCGTTTTTTTTTTTTCCTCTTTGAAGAAGCATTGGTGCTGACCAGTAACTATAGATTTCTTCGCAATTCGAAAAATCCAGAATATTCAGTCTCCCAGGTCAACAACTACGCGACAACAACGTCAGCGATGCAAGTCTTTATGACGATTATTTACGCCTGTAAGAATCGAGACAGTTTAGACCATAAAGCTCTCGCTAACTAGCTTTTCTAGGGCTATCCGACACGGTTCTCAAAGGTCGCCGGTGGCCGCCTCTTGTATTCGGAGGAGTAAGTATGCAAAAAAAAAAAATTATGGAAAGATCTGTTATCTGACATGAAAATAGTTTGTAAATATTATTTGCTACGTCTCGCTGGCTGTGTGGAATGTCCCCAAATGGTGGAAATGGACATGCTTTATTGGCGCCGGAGCATCGTATGGTTTGGGAGGGCTATGCATGGCGTGAGTCTTTTAATCCATGTTACAGAGTAGAGATGCTAAAGAGTGATTATTATCAGCTGGGCCAACGAAGTCTGCGAACGCGATAGCGAAGAACGCGCCATCACAATCGCAGCCATGAACGAGATCGCCTACCTTCTCCAAATCTGGCTTCCGCTGATCGTTTGGCAGCAAGTCGACGCGCCACGGTACTTTAAAGGTTATGTTACTGTATCCTGCATGTCCGTCCTTCTCATTGTTATGTCGCTGGTCGTTCGCCATCTGCACAATCGAGAACAATCAGCCGGGGTGGTGAAGCGCCATCAGGGTCCTGGTGTCGACAGCTGTTTACAGCTGCAAACGCATACCCATGATAACAATCTGCAGCAGGGTGAAAAGGACAAGGGAGAGAATAGAAACACTGCTGGCCAAGGCCATGGAGCTTCCGATCTTGAATTGGCAAAGTCAATGGCTTTTGTATCAACGTTATCCCCGGTCTCGAGCTCGTCGGCATCAACAACGACGATGGCGAAAGAGTATCGTCATCACAAAGAGGTTCTGTCGCCAACGGACTCGGTCGATATTGAGATGGAGACTCGTCCGTCGAGAATTGTTTGAGTGATGGCCTATCAACATAACTAATACGCAGTTGCTAAAGCATCTCTCTGTTTTGTCAACCAGAAAATCTCGGTATGCATCTGTTCCACCGATTTTCCTGACAGTTAACTTACACAGTATACAGGGGTAGAAGTATAGGAGGTATGTAAACAAGATATGTAGTATTGGAGCATTTTCTTAAAGGCGCATGTATATCAATTGATGTATTTCTATGTTTTGTCTTGTCTTGTCTATTAATGGAATAGAAATTTTCATCACCTCATAACGTATATCAACTGTCCACCTATTTCTTCTTTCCCCTTCCTCACTTTGAATACTGATACGCAGTCAAAGCAATCTTTTCCAACTCTTGCAGTCCACCTCTTGCGGTCCAACTCCTTCTACCGGAGCCCTTCGAATATATAACTATCCCCAGTCTCACTCTCACTCTCACCCTCACCCTCACCCTCACCCTCAGTCGGACGCGTTCAGGGTCTCCGTAACCCTGCCATCCTCACCCAACAATCTCACCGGCCTTCTCGGTTCATACACAACACTCGGCACTCGTATCGGGGGCAGCTGCTCCTCTTCCCCATCTTCATTTAACACAGCATGTTCCCGAGTCTGTTTTGCTTGCTGCTGTTGCTGTCCACTTGGACCGGCAGCAGCGTTATCCTGCAGCGAAATATTACTAGACACCTCTTCATTGGCAGTGCTAACACCACCACCAATCTGAAACACAGTACGCGCAGGCTCCGGATGCTGCTGCTGATCGCGTTTTACCTTTCGACTACGACTAAACCGCAGCCCTGGCAGTACTGGTAGCGTGGCGGTGCTGTGTGTGTTATTGCTGCTCGGTATGCGTATTGGTTCATGGCCGTGCTCGCTGAGAGCACTGGATATAGTGCGCGGAATGTGATAGCCGGCTTTGCCGAGGGGGACGCTCATGCCGTGGACAACCTATAACAAAAAAAATATAAGAGGGTGGGTTTCCTTTTTATATGAGCGGATAGAACTTACAATACTGCAAATGACCAGAAACCAAACCACAAGGTAAGCCGCCTCAGCAGTCCTCTTTGCATCGTCACGAATCTCCCCATCGACCATCATTTCTTCAAGCAGGAACTGTCTGCAGACGGACAAGTAGAAAATGGCACCGACGCCGATAGGCCCAAAAAACCCGACAAAGGCGGCCTGCGAGAACTGCTCGATTTGATGGATATACTTGTGCATGGCCAAGACAACAGGCAGGCGGCGAAATAGCAGGATCAAAATGCCCAGAGCGACCAGTCGATAGATGGGTATTATGTCGTTTTTGAGAAAGGAAGCCCAAGGGCACACGGCGCCGAACCACATGAAGATGGCCAGATTGAGAAGCATGTCGACGGTGGGCTGAAGAGAGTCGTCCATAGTTTCCTGGCGGAACCAGTCGCTGTGGTGATTTCAGTGTTTTGTTTGTGTCAATATGTCCGCGCTGACTTACTCGTGAGTAAAGGCATTCCCAGCTATGAAGCATGCTAGCAGGTCATCAGTCCCGACCAAACCGCAAGTTCCCATGATGAATAACTAGCAAGTCAGCTATTGTTTGACACTTTAACTCTAGCAAAAACTTACCCCCAGGGAAATTGCAAAAACAAGGAAACTCTCCCGATCCACATATCTCTTTTCCTCCGCCCAATGCAGCAACTTCATAGATAGCCAACCGACCACAATTCCATAGACAGTGCTCAACAAAATCTCATAGACCAAGGTCTCATAAACCCACAGGGCGATTGCCTTGCCAGTCCCACCACTAAAGCCGGGACCCTGCGTGTATTTCAAGAGATACAAGGCAATGAAAAGAAATGGATAACCCAGCCCATCATTAGCCCCAGACTCCGCAACAATAATCCTTTGCAAAGGCCGCGGCACATTCTTGTCAGCGAATTTACCCTTGACAATCGAGTTCGACAGCACAGGATCGGTGGGCGTGACGCACGCGCCGATTGCCAGTGCTTCCAGGAGTGATATCTTTGGAACCAGTCCCCAAACAAGAAGACCGCTAGAGATCCACATAATAGCCATCCCCGGGCCAAGAAGCAACAAGAGACTTTTCCATTCAGTCTGCAAGTAACGCCCCGGTAGCTGGACTCCTGCCAGGACTAGCTGAACGCCGAGAACTAGGCGCGTAAAGTACATGGTGATTGCTTCCAAGTTGGTCTCGGATCCAAGAGCATAGTCCATGGGTCGGATGAAATTTGCGCCATGAGGGGAGAAGGCAGTGCCGGCCAACATTGATATCACTAGGTCATGTGTCAGGCCCATGTCGATTCGGATATTACAAAAATACGAAACTTACATGCTTCGGACAGATAGAAACGTTCCTTGCACAGGTACGACACCAATCCGAAGAGGGTGATGAACCCTCCAAGGACCGAGCATACAATGTTGAAATTGCTAAGCTCGAGGGTAGGCATTTTTGACAGTCGAGTCTCCAAAGGATTACCAAACTTCAAGTGATTTCCAGAATAAAAGAAAATAAAACACGATTCTCGCTTCTTAGAGGTATATAGCAAAAATCGATAAACAGCGAATGTTATTGAATCATAATTTTAGTCACAATATGCAGTAACAGCCAGCTTGCGGTCATGGGAAAACAGGGCGTGGGAGGGTTCAAGTGCGCCACTTTTGCAGAAATATTTTTTTCTTCAAAGTTGTATAGGTTTCTCACAATGGTGGGTTGTCTGGGATCTTGAGGTTGGTTCGAACGATCGATAATGTGATTAGCAAGGGAAAATCGTACCGGCGGCTGTTGACGGCCAGGCGGGGCGCCCCACGTGTGCATCTGAGCCGATCTAGTCCCGTCTGCGCGCAGCTATCACGTGTAACATGGCAAATCGGGATTATTATTTTTGGATTGAGGATGGCATTTCGAGTAGAAATGTACAAAAGTGACGATTGAAAGTTAAGTGTGAGAATAAAAGAAGGTTACCAACGTGTCCTACATCTGTGATTGTGTGGATAGACTAGCTAACATATCAATCTAAGCTACCTAGTATACGTTTATTAACAGCATGTGTATGTTTAGATCGATAAATTAGTACGTTGATCAATAAGTACACCAGCACAAAGGTACTTGGCATCAGTAGTCATTATATATCGTCATCTTCGTCAGCAAGTTCATCAGCCAGTTCCTCCGGAATATCATCTGCAACCTCTGGACTAGCTACAGAACCACCTGCAGCACCTGCAGCACCCTTGCGTGCGCCACCCACAGCGAGTTTGTCTGCTTCTTCATTCCCGAAATGGCGGTTATGTCCCTTGACCCATTCAAAGTTGGTGGTCACTTTGAGGGACTCGCGCTCATTGATCTTGACCAGGACTGCCTGGATCAGGTCCCTGTTCTCTACCGGTCTGTTGTCTGATGTTTGCCAGTTGTTGCGAACCCATTTGTGGAACCAAGTAGTCACACAATCGATGGAATACCGGCTGTCAGTGACAATCGTCACGGGCCGATGTCGTGGTGCAATTTCGAGAGCGCGTAGGATTGCCGTCAGTTCGGCGCGTTGGTTTGTCTGGCGACTGCCCTTGAGCGGCTCAGAGACGTTTCTGCTGGGAGCAAGGAGTCAACCGTTAGAGAACTTTGCCAATATAGACATAGAGCTTTCTTGCTGCTTACCTTGTATCGCCAGGACCAAAATAAACGCCCACACCCGCTTGTGCACCTTTGTGCCCATTCCCAAGCGAGCTTCCATCTGTATAGATTCGCAGCATTCCCGGAGGCGCCGTAGGTTGTGTTTTCGTTTCCTTCTTCTGATCCGGAGCTCTGTACACAACCTTGCCAGTAGCAGGCTCAAGCAGAACGTTGGGATCGAATCCATCCTCGGCATTCGGCGGGAGAGGTGCAATTCCAGCAGCTACTTCCTCGCCTTTCTCATCCCTGGGGTTCGTCGCCGTCGTGCCGGGGACTGGGGCTGGGGCCGGAGCGTCCTTTCCAGCCTCCTTCTGTCCTATTTGCACGAATTCTTCGGCCTCCCTTCGACTTTCAAACTTTTTGAATCTAGGTCGTACGAACCCTATGATCTGAGCTTGTGCTTCTGACCAATCCAAATAAACACCGGGAACTCGTCCGCGCTGCACGCCATAGAATCGTGTTGGCTCCTCGCCGTTCTTGGTGTCAATATTGATTTTCTCGCCCTTGATAAACGAATTGGCCTGGTCAATCGAAGGAAATGTTTTGACTGCCCAAAAAGAAAAAAGAAGAAAGAAAAAAATTAGTTGGGCACTGTTTCTATATTTTGAGAAAAGAGAGTGAGATAAACTTACAGTCTGCATTTTTGAAACCCGTAACCTGAGCAAGACAGTCATTCCAATTAAAGTACACTCCTGGGATAAAGCCCCTCTTCACAGCATAGTATTTTGCAGTCGGTCCTCTTTTTCGCTTGACTCCAGCAGCAGTCTTTGTTACCGTTCGCGCGAAAATCACATCATCGGTTGGTGTTGGGCCCGGGCTTGGGGAGGGCGTGGTTGTAGAAGTATTATTATTATTATTCATGACGGTGTATGTTGTAAGAGGAGACACGAGACAGAGATTCGAGCGTGTAATTGAGTAACACAAAAACTCAGCGCAGTTGGTATGGTGAAAGCTTCTCTTGTTGCTGCTGGCGGTGCTTCTTTCTTCCAGTGGTCGAACCAGCTGCTGCAGACTGAGGGGAATCCTCCGTTGCAGTACAGCGGCGGATGAAAACGACGACGACAGCAACAGCGCGGCGGTCGTTCTTGTTTTTGGAAGGTAAAAAGAAAAATAAATAAATAAATCACTGCATTTGTTCGATCTTGGGCGCCAGGGCTTGTTGAGTGAGGGAGAAAGGCCGGCGGGAGAACGAGGGAGGTGCTGCAGGTAGGAAGAGGAAGGTCGGTGATTGGCTGTCCACCCCCCCCTCTCGGTCTCTCCCCTCAATGCTGGAGATCACGACTCAACATCAGGGAGGGGCAGAGCCTGACTTGTGTAGGAGGGGAATGTGGGAAACATCGGTTATTTCGAGTGAGAATTGCTACTGCTACTGTATAGTTACGCTACAACATGGATAGAACTTGGAAAAGAAGACTTTTGGTGTCTTCAAAGCTATAGAGGCACGAGACCAGTCAGCCAGTCCCATACAGACCAAAGGCAAACTCGAGTCGGTCAAGACCACGTAGTTCTTCTCGACAACCAGAGATGTTAAACAAGGATAAGTACACATCATCGAAAGGCTAGAAATCGAATTCTCCCAAAGAAGAAAATGCCAGCAAAGTAAATAAGAGTCCATACATCGTCATTTCCTCCAATGACAAAGAAAGAAAGAAACCATCATTCCGCCTTCCCACTGCTCCAGCCTGACCCTCGCCACACTGCTGCATCTGTCGGATCTTGTGTTCTGTTCTGAAAATGGAAATACAGGATAATATATGTCCCTCCGCTATTGATGCCAGTCCGCCGTGAGTACCCGCAATAGATGAGCGCCAATGTCCAGTCAAGAAAATCGAAATGTTAAGTAAGAAAGGGATATAATAGGCATGTCGATGAGATATAAAATGGTATAGCGAGGCCCGCAGATGCAAGCTTGGTCAAACGCACACGCAAGGTGAAAATGAAACCAGACAAATAAATGAGAAAATCTTGCAATGGGGAGAGCCTCGAATTATTGATCAGTGAAACCGCAATGGAAGATCAAACAGAAAATCATGGGCTCGTAGACAAGATTAGTGTCGTTAAAATGAAATATTAAAAATGCCCACCCTATGTACATCCGCCGATGCCTGTCAGAATTTCCGAGACTTGATGTGCGAAATATGTCTCGTTCATATATTAAATATTGTGAATACAAAGGGCGGAGATCGGCGAGGTCATAACCACAACGGCCAAAAAAATCCATCCGCCATGAAGAAGACACCGAAGATACCGAAGATGCATGTGTCGAGGGAACAGGCCAAACGTGACTGAAGAGTATGAAAAAATGATTCAACATCAAGGCGAAGTGATGCGCTGGTAGAATAGGAGATAGGCAACTTTGTTGTCGCGAGTGCCATATCTCCCAATTGGCGTTCTGGAGCCAGGAGAATTGCCCGAGGTCGAGGGAGACGAGACGCCATTGGGGGCAGCAGCATTGATGGACTTTTTGCTTGCATGCCCACCCGGTCCAGTTGCATTGACTTGACTCCAGCCCTTCTCATCATCCACCCGGTCTTGTTGATCGATCTGTTCGAACATGTTCGGGTTACGGTCCCGTTTGTGTTGTTCCAGCGCAGCCGCGAGAACTTTAGGGTCTTCTTCACTCCCTGCTTCAGCGACATCTTCGCTGCGCACGCGGCGAATAACGGTATCGTCCATGCGGATCCATTCGCGGCCATCCTGACGTCGCACATCTACAGTATAGTGTCCGCCGCTAGCGTTCTTTCCGTGGTGGTAGATGACACCAATCAGTCGGTATTTGGGAAGCCCGCCATGAATAGCCATGGCATTGCGGCGGTTAGGAGGGAAAACTTCGCGTGGAACCTCTAGCTCTAGAGGATATCCAACCTTTTTCCAAATCTTTTGTGTGCCCCGAGTGACGCTATCATATTGAAACCGCTTCAGGTGGAGAATAAGAACAGGCGGCAATGTTTCGATAAAGACTTGTTTCGTGGCAGAAACTTTGGCGCCTCTCGGGGAGTTGAAATCGCCGTGGATTGTTTCAGGCTTGGTAAGCCCTTTCAATGCATCGATAATATTGTTGACTTCCGGAGATCCAATGTCAAGTTGTAAGGGTTGGTATGGTTCCAGGGTCACCGAGTTCTTATTCCCAGGGACCTTCAATTCCGACCGAATCTTTCCTCCAAAGATCTTGGTGATTGGTGACTCGAAATTGATGTCACCAGACGACCGTGTGATAGCAGCCTTTTGTTTATGGCCAACCTCCAGCCATCCATCAGCTCCTGAATCCGTTGAAGCCTTTTCGGCCGCTGTCGTGGCGGACTGCTCTGTGCCGGCACCGCTGCCGCTCTGCAATGCTTGGGCGCATTCTTCATGGAGTTCTTCCAAGAAGAAGCCCAGGAATTCTTGGGCATCCTGTTGGTGACCACGCTAAAATCATTCGTGTCAGCAGAGCCGAGCTTCAGGTCGTAATGGAAGAACTCACCGTCATATCTCGGAAGCGTGGAAGTTCGCGTATCACTTCATAAACGAACTCTGGTGTGAATGCACTGCCATACTCTTCAAGTTCCTTGTGTTTGAGCCGCATGCGTAGCAAATCCTCAGAGACAGCTGCATCGATCACTCGAAATTCCCGCATAAACATTATTCTAAAAACATTCGTCGTTAGACTTTTACAAAGTTCGCTTATAATCTAGTTTACTTACGTTGAATCAATGAGCGGAACGTTGCTCTTGAAACTGTGCGCCGCGCGACGCCCGACATGGTCGAGAAATTGGTAAAAAGGCACGCAAAAAGCCAATATTTGAAGCACCTACTATGAGATTAGCATTTTGAAATATAGAAAAGGGCCATTTGTCTTACAGAGTTCATATAACACATGTTTCCTGTGTTAACAAGGCCCCTCGGTTCGAGAAAAGATATCTTCTCCCCGTACTGTTCAACATCGGAACCAAGGTTATGCAAAACATCACCTATGGATTCGCTCCGAGAGAGCTGCAAGTTTCCTATTTCCACTGAAACGTCAGGTGCAACGTTGGAGGCACGAGACTGGCCCTTGGAACGAACTAGATCAGCCCACGACTTTGGGGCTGTTTGTGGCGGTGTTGCTAGTTTTTCAGAGGTCGACTCCTCGGTTTCCTCCTGTGTACTCGTAGCAACCGTTTCAGCTGTGGGTTGAGCAACTGCTATATCAGTTTGCTTTCCAGGAACCGATGTCTTTTTAGCAGTAGAGCCTTGTGGGAGAATAGGCACCACCGGAAGTAATGGTCCTGTCTGTTTAGCAGGCTGTGAAGGAGTCTGAGGTTGACCTCTAGAACGAGAAGCTAACTGCGGCGTCGCGGTTGAAGATGGTGTAGTAGGGTGAGTCGAGTCGGACTCTGATGGGGCATGCGAAGTAACTGGGGTCTGTGGCTCTGAAGGGCCAGGCATGTATATAGGCGCTGTTTGCACTGGCAACTGACCCTCTTCAGACTCGGTGGCCGTTTTTTGTTGATTTATATTGACGGGGAACTCGACCCAAGCATCTGACATTTGTAAAGAACGACCAGGGCCACGCTTATGGGGTGCACGAGGAGGAAAGGGTTCATCGGGTACAGAGAGCCACGGTAACTGCGAAACGTTTAACATTTAAGACAGAAAAAAAAATTCATCAAACCACACAAGATTATTCAACTTACTGGTGCACGGAATGGTTTTTGAATATGCAAAGGTGTTTTAGGAGCTTCTGGGATAGGAGGAGATGGAACAGCCGCGCTG
Organism: Talaromyces rugulosus; assembly: GCF_013368755.1. NCBI lineage: Eukaryota > Fungi > Ascomycota > Eurotiomycetes > Eurotiales > Trichocomaceae > Talaromyces > Talaromyces rugulosus. The sequence continues at coordinate 3,134,817 of NC_049566.1, read as the reverse complement.
GGAGTTGACATGGCAGACTGTAAAGCGGATGGTGGACGCTCCTGAGCCTGAAGAGGCATTTGAACAGCAGGCGGAGGAGACATGGCAGACTGTATAGGCGTCGAAGCTGCTGACCTCGGCTGAGGAGGATATGCATTCAAAGGTGCATGGATAGGGGCCATGACTGGCTGTGTATGTTGTTGATAAGACGAGACAATCAATGGGGCATGGGGGTACGGGGGCTGGTATTGACGGTGGGGAGGGCCTGGCGGCATGTTCACACCAGGTGGAGGCGGATGCATCTGTGGATAGGCGTTATACCATGCCGGTGGGTAATGCTGTGCATAAGGCGGCATATGGCCGTTGACAGGAGGGGGGTGGTAGTTCATGTACGCTGGAGGAGAGCGCATATTGGGTGGCGCCGGGGAGTAATGCATATCATGCTGTCGCCGCTGAGGAGGAGGAGGCGGCATGGGCGACTGCCCATGGGGCATCGCAGGCAGATGATGGTTTATCATGTCCAGGCAGGTGGTGTTGGTTGCCTTGCTGGAACTGAAGCCATGCGAAACGAGAAACAGCCAACAGCCAACAGATTGGGAGCTAGATGGTCCAGTCGCCTACGTCGCCATGCTGCGCGCAAGGCAATTAAGGGCTGGAGTGTTGTGTTATGCGCTTGAGGATGGATGACTGGGTGCTGGGCGATTGCGGAGATGAGGTCAGTTTTTGCGGGACGTTTGCGTGGTTTTGCACGACACCAGCCACGATGCTCTGTAGAGGATGGGGCACTCACCACAGGGCAGGGCTTGAAAAAAAGAAAACAAAAAAGAAAGGAACGAATGCTCCTCAAACGCACGGCGGATGGGCGAGGAGGATACTGATGGGCGAGGATGGAGGTCGCAAGTGGGTGGTGGAGGTCACAACGTCCTGGTCCCGATGGCGGCTCAGCTAGAGGGAAGGTAAAATTTCTGGCGAGCTACCTGTGAGGCTGCAGCAAAAAAATTAGTGGAAAACCACAGCCCGATGCGAGGCTCGAACTCGCAGCTTTCAGCTATACAGCTGGAGCATCCCTCCTGCAACAGGTGGGGGCTTTTGCTTCAATTCTTAAAAGGCTGACATTCTAACCAATTGAAATAATCGGGCATTTTCGATTGCGATATGAGGTTTTACAATGGTATATATTCCGTACGAGAGTCATGCTGGGGCTTATTTTATAAAGCGAAGCGAAGCAAATCAATATTGAATAAAATGATAATTCAAGAAAACGACATCTACAATCACAAGTGATAGGGTACTAAACAAGGGAAAAACACATCACCGTTAGGCCTGAGCTATGTCACAACTCGCTTGTATGCAAATCACAACTCTCTCACACACTTGGGGTCCCTTCTGTGTAGCCTCCGTCAACAAAGCGGGCTAGTTCCGGTCCATGTGCACTCTCCTTGTTGAGATAAATATACCGTCGAGGAAATTTGGCGATTTCCTCATAGTACATCCCATCAGCCATTAAATTAACAAACGTGTTGGCTGCATAGAGTGACCTGGAACTGTTGCCAGTTACCGCGAATCTCTGACGTTCAGGTCCGGAAGACGGTGTGTATCTGAGAAGGAAGCCGAGTCGACTCGCTGGGTCTGTGTCTAATGCTTGAGGGACATAACAGTTGGGATGTCTCTCACCATGAGGCTTTATCTCAATGCGCACGTAGATTGTCCCATCCCCAATGTCTTCGCCTTTCCGGAAAAAGATGTAACAAGAATTTACGGCGATAGCTCGGGTGACATTTGGGTCTGGGTTTGCTTGGTACCGATACTCCTTGTTCTCATACTTGTCAATTTCTTTTTTCCAGATTTGACCTTTACCCCTCGCCAGTCGTTTTGGGTGCTCCGTGCTGAGGAAGCCCTGATCAATTGCGTCCCTGCAGAGTGCTGCTGCATCTGGAATATGGACATCAAGTTGATCGTCGACTTCCTGATTTTCTGCTGGCCTCCGTGACACGAGCGACCGGACCTGGTGCAAAATCGTGGGTAATAGGGACACCGTCGAAGTGAAATCCATGTCTCCACTCACGGACTGTTTGGACGGAAACCCCTCGATTTCTTCGTCATCGCTTTCACTTTCGGATGCGAAGTCATCGTCACTGCCAGTTTCCTCTTCATCGCAAGCCTCGGGGCTGTCTGTCCTCATCTGGGCCATGGACTCTGGTAGGGCTAACAGGGGCAACTCTGTATCCTTTCTCACAGATGTCATATACGGAAGACCTTGGAGCGCCTCGTTGTAGCTCTTTTCTTTGGCTTCCGTAGCCTCTTGGACAATTGCCTGGATATGCTGATATGTTTTCTAGTCGTAAGCCTCAGGATCGCGCGTCCTCTTCTGGATTCTGACTTCCTGGTCGGAAATTTCCGGATCGAGCGGTCGCTTGGGAGGTTGAGGTTCGTCGTAACGACGCAAGGCATGCAAAATCATCAACAGTGCCCGAGGCAAAGATCCTGCGAGCTGCTCGATTTTTGTGAGGGTGTCTTTGTCAATGCCCTTTCTTGCCACCCAAAGCGCTACAAAAAGGTCCATTTTATCCACAGTTATGGGGGGCTTTCCCATTTTCTCATGTCTCCTCCAGGTAAGGATTGTCCCCACGATGCTGTGTGTTTCCAGTGAGTATGGCCGGATTCCCTCCAGGCGTAGCAGACTGATAGCACATCGGATGGCCTCGCTGATTTTAGTGCTATCAGTCCCAGTTCTCGACCAAATTTTGGATGGAAGGGCAGGGCATTGAATGAACAAACGGTTGAAGTATGTAACAAAAATCTTGTAGCGAAAGCCGCGAAGCTCAAGATCGAAAGTTTTCAGAGACCGTGGCCGAACTGCATTTGCGGCACGAGGACCACACAAGAAAAAGATTCTTGCTTGGCTTCTCAAGATCAAACTTCGGTGGGCCTGGTGACCTTCATTCTCATCAGACAAGTTGTCCACACCCAAGGGAGAGAATTGTTTGAAATTGTATGTCCATGACAGAACATTCTCCAAAGTAAACCCGCAACCCCGTAGCGCCCACGGGAGACCGTTTTCTTGCTGTACTGAGGTCTCTAGGAACACTTTTGACGCTTCAGATACTGCACCATAGTCGAGAATAAAAGCCACTTTTGCTGAAAGACTCCCAAGATATGGTACGGGTGTAGTGCTCCTCTCCTCATTGTATGCAAGAATCTTCTCGGATTCCAGTGAGTCCTTGACTCGTTGGAATAAGTCTTGGTCACCCAATGCGTCCTGCAGTGCCTTATCATAGTCGCATTGGAAAATTTGACGTGAAACGGTCAACTGTCTCCTCTTTTCAAGTTTTTGGTCTCTAATTCGGGCGCTCCGAAGTATAAGCCAATACTTGATTTGTATGTCAGGAGAGTTGCTGAGTGCATTGGCAAATATGGACCTTTTTGCATCAGGTTTGAATCCACCGTAGACCAATGGAGACATCACATTCAGCCCATAGCTGGTCATGGTTGGAACGAGCGTGTTGGGTTCACAACGATTGAGCATGCCATGGTGAGTGAAAAAGGCTTTGCAAAAGAGAGCCTCGAGAAGATTCATTTTTATCTTCTCCCAATTCTGTGTCGCCTTCTTCTCTTCACCAGTTCGATTCGCCTCATTGGATTTTGGTGAGCCCCATAACCTAATGAAATTGACTCGCCTATCCCCGTTTCCCAGCCAAATCATGTAGTAGTGCAGGGATTTTGTGGACCCTTTCAGTGATTTTTGAATGTGCTGGTTAACAATACGACGCTGAGGCTCGTTTGTTTGTCCGACATAAAGCCGGAACCATTCCTGGCATCTGGTATCTGTGACGAAATTCAAGTAACCAATTGGGCCAGTCCATGCCTCGTCCTTGTCCTGACTTGCCAGTGTCTCCATGAGAGCCTTTCTAGAGACAGGCTGCTCCTGTAGTTCTAGGACCTCGGGTCTCACGCAAGATAGAATTTCCGTTGTCACTGTTTGGATTCCACCATGTGCCTGGATCTCCCCAGAGTAATTATAGTCCTTGCATTCCGGAAGCATGCCCCCTATGATATCCTCTAGCATTTGCACACAAAGGGGCTGCAACTGTGGGAATGTCAACGTTTCCTGGACAGTGAGGCTCTAGAAAGTAGTTAGCATTTTAATAATTCTTAGTAAGGACGATTGCATCATGGAATAATAACCCCACCTTTCTAACGTCTTCAGGAATATTATCCCACATCGAATCACCGTGGAAGGGAGCCAAAACCGAGACGTTGCAGCTTCTGCCCCCTCCAAAGGTCCTCTTGTGGTCGCCATTTATGATAGTGTGATGGCTTGATGGTGATTCTCCGAATATGTCACGTCTGCGTTTTGCTTCGGCCTTTTTTTCTGCTTTTGTTCTGGCTAGGCGCTCTAGCCGTTCTGCCTTTTGCTCAGGCGTCTCCCGTATAATTCTACAGTATTGAGCGCTGTGGCCTTTTTTGTGACAAGTGTCACACCTCACAACATCTGGAGAGTTGCAGTGTATGCCCTTATGATCACCTTTACACCAACAACAAGGACAAAATGGGCACGCTTCAGTTGTAAATGGACCACATCCACACTCTGTACAAGATCTCTCATCCTCGTAAATCACCATATTGAGCTTTTTGGTGACAATGTGTCTTTGTTTGGTTGATGGAAAGACTAGGTAGAGTATTTTGGAATATTTGAAGAGTCAAGTTTGTGAAGGCAAAATTTTTCGATTTCAATGGCCATTACTATTCCTATTTAGATACCGCCATGTGCGAGACGATTTAGGTACCGCCGTCATTGTCTTGTCTTGCAGCTACGAGGAATTTTTGAGGGCACCGCCTTCATTGTCTTAATTTGAAGCCATACGACTACGGGAAATTTTCATTGATATTTTGGTAAACTGCTCACGGATATTTGGAATTACTTTAGAGCGGTCTTAGAATTAGGAGAATTAGGTTCAAAAATCAGGTTCAAAGAGAATATAGCTCGAATACTAAGAAATGATATGGTAAACTGCTCAGATGTATTTGGGATTCAAAATCACTTTAAACCCTGTTTTTAGAAATAGATTTGAGGAGTAAATAGCTGGAATACCAAGGTAGTATATAGTAACCTACGCAAATGTTTTCAAGGTCGCTTCGGAATTCAGCCAATTCGACGTTGATGTCAGGTATAAGTAGAAAATAGTGAAGAATACCGAGAGATATATATAACATTGAATAGACTGCACTAGTATCAGGGGTACTCTGAATCACTTTAAACAAGGTTGGAATTAATTCACAATAGAAGACAGCTTAAGCATCAAGAAATTACACAATACACCGCTCAAAGGGATTTAGAATCTCTACATGTTTGAGAGAGTACGTTGTGATCGAAAAGAGCGGCTAGTCGGCCTGAGGCACCCATTGATTGGTCGCGGAACAAACGCCTCCCTTGGTAGCTGGTGAGTGGCGAGAAATGAGAAATGCGCCACAGATTTGGGAATTATTCATCAGCTGTAACGAGTTTACTTGAAGGAAAAAAGTAGAACTCCTGCATCGATGCATAGCAAAAGGAATAGCTTCTGCCTTAGGTCTGACATCAAATGATGCCGTCGAAAACGCCAAGACCGGGGCTGGGATGACATAACGCGCGACTAACCAGACCTCACCCGCCGAGGGGCAACGGAGGTCAAGAATAGACCTTCTGGTCTGCAGCAATTCGAGGGTCGACACGCATGTGGCCCTGGGCCGCCATCACTTGCAAATCGCATCTTTTCCCCCATCGTCTTTCCCCGTCTCTCAGCGTGCGACGGTTGGGTTTGATAGAATAGGATTGACTAGTCAGCCAGCGTCTTATCAGCAGCAACACAGCATCCCGTCATCCCTCACCCCTCGGGCTTCGATCTCCATCTGAACACTGGTGCATCATCCCACGCTAGAGAGGAATACACATAGGCGGAGTTATGAGATATGTCGTCCGGTAGTGGACAGATGGTTGGTTCTTCCAAAGCGATTACCAACACGTCGAACCTTTCTTCGTCTCCCGCATCTTTCCAAGGCGTCCCCTCCCCTGCCGACGGAGGCGCCCAGCGACGCCCAGGAGGTACTGGAAGTTTTGGAGCCGGCTCTATATCGAGGAATTCTGCGTCTGCGAGGAGCATTCAAAACCGGAAGAACAAGCACAAGAAACACACGCGGCCGTCTCTGGTGAACGAGGATGCTGTAGCGGAGTCTGTAAGCGGCACTCTCTAGTATCATTAATAGTGCCTTTCAGTCCCATTACTGACTTGTTTATTGAGGCAATGATGAAGTCAACTACTAGCCGCAAAGGGCAGACGTCCATCACCCATTTGATGAACTTTTCTCTGCCTCCTCGTCCCCAGCGCCATCCAGTCCCGCACCGCCCACGACGAAATCCGACCTGGGGAATGGGCTCGGGCTACCACGCCGTCGATAAAGCCCGATACGTGCACGCAAATTACCGGTTCATCGTGAACCCTCAAAATGGCTACCACGCCCAGGCTGCAAATGCGGATGTGCATTTGGACTGGAATTCCGTCCTTCAGGTTTTGGCATCAGAACAGACCCAAGCTGCAAGCTGTCCAATTTGCCTTTCAATGCCGGTAGCCCCTCGAATGGCCAAGTGTGGTCATATATTCTGCTATCCTTGTTTAATCCGCTACATGCACTCGACCGACGACGAGACGCCGATGCCGGAGAGAAAAGCACGTTGGAAGAAATGCCCGATTTGCTGGGATACCATTTACATCTCGGAAACTCGCCCAGTGCGTTGGTTCATAGGCCAAGAAAATGATCTGCCCGTCGAAGGTGGAGACGTTGTACTTCGTCTTGTGAAAAGGAACCCTGGAAGCACTCTAGCCCTTCCTCGGGATGGAGCAGAAGAACTTGGCCCAGAAGACGATATTCCCTGGTATCATGCAGCAGAGGTCGCGGATTATGCACGTATTATGAAAGGCGGTGAAGACTACATGGTTTCTCAGTACGACACTGAAATCGAAGACCTGAAACGACAACAGCAAGAAGACGAGCTTCTCTTCGGCGATGACTCCACCTGGACGCACAAAGCTATCAACAGTATTAATGAGGCTAAAGAGAAGAGTCGAGGAATAGGCAATCCTCCGGATATTGCTCGTGTTGAAAAGAAACCAGCTCGGCCTCCAATTCAATTCGAGGAACCTTCAGAGGGGGTTCCCGACATGTATGCCTACCAGCAGACCGTCAAACTAGGGAAAACAGCAACATCGTCGGAATCTGTTGACGATAATTCCTCAGCACCTGAGCAACTTACTCAGGAACTAGGTGGTTTAAAGTTGGAAAACAACAGCAATGATAAATCGCAAGGGAAAAACAAGCAGCATATTTCTCCGACTAAGAAATCTACGGCTCGCGAGACCTTGGGCCATTCAAACGATCAGCCGTATTATTTCTACCAGTGTCTACCACACTTTTACCTATCACCGCTCGATATCCGCATTCTTAAATCAGCCTTTGGCGATTACTCGCTATTCCCAGCAACTATTCTTCCGCAAGTTGAGCACATTTCTACTGGACACGTTGTCGACGATGAATTACGGAAACGCGCCAAATATCTTGGACATTTACCATATGGCTGCGAAGTCAATTTTCTTGAATGCGATTGGACTGACATTGTCGTCCCAGAAGTATTAGACCGATTCCATAGCGAAATAAACAAGCGAAGACAAAGGAACCGCGATAAAGAAAGCAAGGAAGAAAAAGACCGGCTCCGAGCCGAGAAAGAAGAAGACGAAAAACGCTGGGCAGCTGCTCGCCGCAAGCAGCCCGTCTACGAGAGCAGCAGCAGCGAACGCCCATTCTCCGACCAAGACTTTTTGCCCCTAAGTGGGTCTACACCAGCTGATGCAGATTTTTCAGCCTCCTCCCCGCCTGGAAACAGTAGCTCGATACCGTCTCGATTTGAAGCCCTTGCATCACCCTCAACAAGTCCTCCTGGTGGTGGTGCACGGACTGTATGGGGCACAGCTGCTATCGGATCCAGTTCACCAGGCCCAGCCCAAAGACCTTCCAATGACGGTTGGCTGCGAGGCTGGGAAGATGATCTGTTGGGACAGCAAGAGGCCGAACTCATTGCCCAAACTATGCCTGATGCACAACCACAACCAAGTGCTTCAGGTGGTCGGAAGAAGAAGAACAAGAAAATCACACTAATGTCAACAAATATACAACGAGGTGCTTAAACTTATTTCTTTCTTTCTGTTTCTCTTTTTTCTTGCACATTTGGAACATGGCGGACTTTGTGCTTAATTGGTATATTATACAATACCATTGAGATAAATATCAACTTGCTTTGGCTAGCAACTACAGCGCTGAGTAGTTGATTTAATTTTATGAGAAAAGAATCAAATGTATAGCAATTGACATACACACATCATCGTTCTGATACATCGTGCACAATGTGCTATCAAGTTAGTTGCAGGCAGTGTCAAAACATGATTGGCCCGTTGCTTGTTCCAGCTTCAACTACAACTACTTCCCGGCTCCTCGTATAGTTTTGCCTGCTTTTTCTTATTTCGACTTGTGTGGTTTACGTGAGTTTCGGCCTGCTGCTGCTGCTGTTGTACGAGTGGCGAGCGCTCACGAAAGTCATATCGCTGGTTTGAGGTGGTGCGTTGAAGTATGTCGCGTTCAAGGATCCACTTCTCCTGTTGTTAATAATATGTGAGACTGAAATCATCATTCACTCTCTCAAACAAGGGTTTCTTACAAGAGCTCTCGTATAGTCTCGAAGACCCTGCATGTACTCGGAAGTGCGGCGTCTGTGGCCAGGACACTTGCAAAAATCGCACCACTTTGCTGTCTAAAAGGGGAAAAAAAAAGGTAATTTAGCACTATCCATCGCAGTAGGGGAGATTATAGACAAAAAAGAGTACCTTTCCTTTCTGGGTGCGGGTTTGCCCTGCTGGATGATGAGAGTAAGTGAAACCAGGTGTAGCAAGAGCAACGGCAGCAACCATTTTGAGAGAAAATGGGGTGTGCTTGAAGGAAATATATTCGGAGAGGGGGGGTATTTTGATGATGGAAAAAAGATAAGCAAGAAGAGAAAGGGGAAGTAAGGCTATAGCGGTGTTTAATAGCTGAAGAAGCGGTCCCCTTTACACGAACAAAGGCATCAATTGATACATGTATTCCGCAGGGTACTTTGGGAAAACAAAAGAACGCCCAAGAAGGCGGTACTATCCGTGGAAAAACAAGTCTTTTCAGGCCTGGCATTCCAAGGGGTTTAGTCTACAACATATATTTCTACGGCCCAAGCACCTGAACGTGGCCAACAAGGTTTATTTGAAATGAGACTCAAGTCAAGTTCAATGTTCTTGTACATATAGATACAGCCCTCGTTTGGTATTTTCCTCATTACTTGAAGAATAAAAGAACCAGAATGTCAGATATTTGGTTTCACCTCCATGAGTTTTTAATTATTCTATCAACAGTTGTCAAGTCATCTCTGATTAAGTACCCTCCACTATCAACCCAATCAAGAATTATCGCCTGCACGGCAAACTAATGTGTACTAAGTAGAAGTTAAATTGGCTATATTTGAGATTTTCTACATGAAGAGCTCGTCTTAGCTTCGCCAGCCGCCTATTAGACAGCATGACTACTAGACTCCAGCACCACGGTGAGGTGCGAGCACATCGCTGGAGACCTGGTGGCTAGCCAGGCACCCATTTGAAAAATGGGATTTGAGTCTTGTCTCGTAATCGTTCAGGATCGACAGCTTTTCAGCGTCGAGGGGTCAACAACAGCTTTTCAGCGTCGGAGGGTCAACAACAGCTTTTCAGCGTCGGGGGGTCAACAACAGCTTTTCAGCGTCGAGGGGTCAGCAACAGCTTTTCAGCGTCGGGGGGTCAACAGCTTTTCAGCGTCGAGGGGTCAGCAACAGCTTTTCAGCGTCGATCGGGAGGAGGGAGGACCACAACTTGTCTATCACCGGCTTCGGCCGGTATCTCCAAATCCGCCATTTGCTGGTCCAGTTGGGTCTGGGGGTCGCCTCCTCGGGCACCGGCTTCGTCGACTCCGTGCTCCTGGGGCTGGGCCTGAGGCTGGTGGGCTTCGGCCGCCTGCTCCCTACGGGCCTGCTCCCGCCGTTGGTCACGACGTTGGCGCCGCTCAGGGTTTACAGGAGCCCGCCGTTTAGAGGTACGGTTACGGCGGCCGGTGTTGGTGTTGGTGGTGGTGGTGGTGGAGTTGTTGCGGTAGTTGTGCCTCAAGCCACTCTGTTGCAATATGTCAGGTCGAATATGCATCGGGAGGTCCCTCAAGCAAGCACTTACAAGAGCCATGAGGCCAGCTTGCAAGCGGCACTCATTGGTGTTGTGGGCAATGCTCTCGCACACCTCGCACCACTTGTTGGCCTGCATTCATTTAGCACTATCCTCACGCTGATGAATATATTGTGAATACCTTGGGGCCTTTCCCGGCGCCGGGTTTCTCAGGGGGGCCGCGGCCACCTCTTTTGCGATTGGGCTTACGCCCTCCTGCTCCGGAGGCGCCGGGTCCTGAGCCGTGCGCGCCAGCACGTTTAGTGGCTTGGTCGGCCATTCTCTGAGAGAGAGAGAGAGAGAGAGACACGAGTGTTTGGTCTGAAAGACAGTTGAACGATGGAAAACTTCCTGTAAAGGAGGCGATCTGGTGTTTCTCGAGGGAAGAAAAAGAAGAGAAGAAGAAAGAGGAAAAGAAGCAGAGACGAGAAGAAAACCCCAGAGGAGGGAGGAGCGTTGCCCGGCTGCCATCGCGGTGCCCAAATAGGAAACCGCTTTCGACAACGACAACGACAACGACAACAAAAAAGCTATACAAGTGGATCCTTTTGCTCCACCCATGTGTGTGTGTTGAGTGATAATATCCAGACAGGAAAGAAAACCACGCCTTAGCATATCAGTTTACAGTTCATGGCATGTAATCAGTAGTATCTCGTAGTTTACATCGATGTTGCTGGTGGTGGTATAACCACGTTGGCTTGATATTGAAAAGATAATCCATTTATTCAGGCACCGGTGAAGACTTGTCCCACTTTATTAGAAAAAAGTTCTTTGTTTGAAAATTTGTTGGTTGATCCATGACTGAATGTTTACTCGCTTATGTCGCCAGCCCAGCCTCCTCCAATCACCTTCTTCCCCTCTTCTTGACATCCCTCTTGGACTTCACTACCATACTCCTCAAAATGGCCAGCACAACAACACGAATTCGCAACACGCTGAACTCTTTGTGGACCAAGGTTCTCGATGATGACAAGATGAGCGGCAGTCTCGGCGTGGATGGTGATGTCTTGGGTGGTTTTCTTGAAAAGCACAATATTCGACTGGTCTCCCACGACTTCGAAATCACTGAAGTTGAAGACTCCCATCCACCTGTATTGTTCGCACCCTGCCCCCAGCATTTCCTTGATGAACATCCGATCGAGCCAGAAAAATGTGATGACCCAAAGTTTGGGAACCCGTTCTACAAATTTCCCGACTACGAAGCTGGTGGGACATGGATGGAGCCAGAGGAGTCCTCGCTTCGTGTTGCCCGCTATCTTGAGAAGTGGGCGTATAATGGCTTTCCGCGGAAGGGCACAGACGTCGTCGACTGTCTTCCAACCAAGAGGGGTATCACGCCTGTCAGGTAAAGTCCTTTTTTCAAAGTTCACTTTTTATCTTTAACCCTATGATACTAAATGTTAATTACAGATTTCCCCATGGACTCCTCTTGGGTGAAGGATTGTTAAGGAGTGGTGAAAAGGGCTGGAAAACAAATATTTATGAGTATGACATCGGCTTTTGGGGAGAGCAACACCCCCATATCATATTGTGTTCTCAGCAGTCAGAAGTCGGCCATGAAAACTGCATTATGCACGGTGAGCTGGCGCAGCTCATCACCGCAATGCGAAATCGCGCCCATGAGCCGGAAATGATGGAGAGCGGCGAGAACGGAGATTTTGAGGACGAGGAAGACGAGAACGAAGCTCTTTTCCCCGAGGGTTCGCCACTCGTATTCCAATACGAGCAGAGATTTCCGGTATGTACTATATATAATAGTATCCCACAGTTAATTTCACAAAAGTCTGACTGAGACATCTCTAGGTCGTCATGGTTTCTCTCGTTGGTCCTCAGCATGGCCGCATCTACTATGCCTGCATGGATGGGTTCGATGTGGTGATCCGACAATCACCGCTTTTCAGCTTCGAGAAGCGTGAAACCGCCCCTTGGGATTTTTTCGCCAGGATTCTTCTGAGCTATCCACTACACGAAGGCGACAAGGGCAGGTTGAGCGTTCCTCTTCGCGTCTAATCCATAGAGCTTTGGTGTTTCTCTATCTAGTTATCGACTTTCTATTTTTCTACGTGCGTAAGTACATGAAACACTAGACGAGGGTTTTCACGGCGGGCAGGAGCAAGCAGGATGACAACAACGTGTGGCTTCTTCCTTCTGAAGACCGCTATCCCCAGCCGCTCCTCTTTTATTCCTCTTTCTCTTCCCATCCACACTATCACGTCTATTCCTGTAAGAATATGGAATCCTCGCGGTTGTCCCTCTTTGTTTTCTTCCTCGACTAGCCTCACCCGCAGCATGGAGTCGGGAGTTCCCCCGTTAACCCACATCGTCAAACACACGATGTTGAATCCAACATGCGAACCCTGGCTATCATAGATGTTATTATTACGATCATAATGACATTTATCCAATATGGGATTCCCCTAAGAAATTGTGTCTCGGCTAACCGGTTTTTTCACATTGTTAGTGACGTTCTTGTTCCGTAGCTTGCCTCATACTACCCATAGAGTCAGTCCCCAAGGAATCCACCCACCAAGCCCAGTCCGCTCTTCAACTCGAGATCCTAAAACCTCTGAGTCTAGAAGGTAATAAGGACAGCAGCCTAGTAGCATTACCATTTCGTGGATATATCAAGATGCGGTGGTGTCAAGGGAAGGAGAGGGCTCACGCCGCCGAACAAGTATGGTTTTGACGTTAAAAAGAGGAATAAAGATATCAATTGCAAAAGAACTAAACAGAGACATAAAAAACAAAAACATACAACAGCTAGGATTCGCTGGTGGTCACCCACCCAACTACTAACCAGCCGGCGTGTGGCTTAAGTACGGCTGAGCGGACGGGAAGCCCTGTTTTCCACACCCTATGGTCGTATGTACCAGTCAAATAGGCTTAGTGATTTATATAGAAAGCTCATGTATCAAATTGAGTGTTGCTAGGGCTTGGTGGTGATCGAGCATGTACTTTTATAGGTGGGTGGTGCTGTTGTTTACTTTCTGCTTGTGATACTCTTACTACCTCTTTGATTAATCAAAGTCCTTGTCCTCGCTGGCCGATTCAACACGCCCTCATCTCCATGAGATGTAATGATGTACACCTCAAATAAGCCGGTGTCGAGCTCGACGATATTATCAATTTCTGGGGCGTCCCTCGGTGTCCCCCTTTTATTCAAGTAATGAGAAAAATACCAAACAAGGGCTGTATCTATATTTACGAAGAACATTGAACTTTACTTGAGTCTCGTATCAAATAAACCTTGTTAGCCACGTTCGCGTGCTTGGGCCGTACATATACTGTAGACTAAACCCTTAGAATGTGTCTTTTTTCCACGGATAATACCGCCTTGTTGACCTTTATCTTTTGTTTCCCAAAGTACCCTTCCCGAAGCCCTGTATCAAGATAGAAAACCCTCAATTGACACAGAAAAACTAGACTCATGATATACCCCTTATTGGGATGCACCAGCTGACTGTGTTTAAACCACCATCAATAACACGCTGTTGGTGTCGTGTCCCGAGCAACGGCTGATGGCTCGTTCTTGGAAAGAGAAGGCACCTTCCTCGCATACTCTCTAGCGCGTCACAGCAAATACTTCTTTGAGTCTCCATCCCTCCCTACCCGTTTAGACTCTCCCACAATCCAATCCCTCTCGGCCTTTTTCTTTTCTTTTCGAACAGTCTATCTACGTGATAACTTCGTGAAAGTTTTAAGGTCTATCATTTCATCTCTCGGCAGCAATGCCTCGACGACCAGTTAGATCTCTTGCACAGAGAAACAAGCGATTGGAACAGCCAGCCTCCACTGCTGCGCGTCACCGAGCCCGAAGATCCCTAGCAGACCCAGAACCGCAATCGTCGACTACAACGTCGCGGCCAGCGCGTCCAGCACGGCTTTTCACCAGAGTACCTGGTTCGATCGACGAATGGAGAACTATGGCAACTAGAGCGGGCTTGCTTTGAAGGTCATTGAGAGGCTTCAACGACTTCAAATCTGGGTCGAATATCACTCAGCAGCAATTTTTGCTGTTTCGTACAGTGATAGTCAAACACGATCCTGTGGAATTCAGCGCAGATTTGTTCGATATGGGGCCACAAATCGCTACAGCAAGAGCGTTCCTGCAAGCATCAGACCCATTTCAAGTCTATATCCAAGCCATTGCCAACAATGGCTTTCAAGGATCGGGTGATTTTGGCCCACTGAGAAAGCAGCAGATGGAAGTTTTCGAGCCAGACAAGGACGAATCCCCTGTGAACGCCACATTCATAAACTTGTTGCAGGCCATTGCAGAAGTAGGCCCGGCTCCTCATTTTTCTCGTTGGCGACATACCAAAAAGAGATTCCGAGCGTTTTTCGGCTACGGCCGCGGCTATGAAGCCATAACCGATGGCCAACTAGAGACATATGCAACCAATGCTATAGAAGCAATTGTTGAATGCAAGTCTGCTGCCCGCCCTGGACTCGGTGACCGTGTTGATATTCAGGAGGCCGCTCAAATCGTAGCATGGATAAAGCAGCATGAAACTCCCGCAAACAAGCGCATCCTGGTTTCCCAGGATGACAAGGAGGTATTTGTCACAATTGCGGAATATGATAGCAACTGGTTGAGATATCTTCGGGGCGGGAGACTGGATCTCACCAGTGTAATGCAGATGCACCGATACGGCCCGTGGAAATTGGAACAAAGTTCCCATATGGAGAATCTTGCTGAAATTCTCCTTGCCATTACGCTCTGAGGAGGCCGTACACTTCCTATCACATGACGAATGCAAATTCCTTGCAAACCGAGAGAATATGTCCACTCTCGAGGCTGAAAAAATTGACGCTGCATAAGCTGTTGATGACCCCCTGACGCTGAAAAGCAAGCTGTTGGTGGCCCCCCGACGCTGCATAAGCTGTTGATGAACCCCCGACGCTGAAAAGCTGTTGATGGCCCCCCGACGCTGAACAAGCTGTCGACCCCTGACGCTGCATAAGCTGTCAACCCGGCGCTGAACAAGCTGTCGGCCGAACCCTAGCGATGAGCAGACACCTCTTCGTGGTGCTTGGGACTAGTACTTACAGTTGACCCTTCAACTGTTTGAGGAAGCTAAGATCTGCTCTGAATTAATACTTTGCTTTGAAAAGTCTGCTTAAATCTATCTCGGACTGCATTCCCTAAACTAAGTTCCAGAAAGCAGAAACTGGAACTCCAGATGATGTTAGAAGAACGATTGTTACATTGTCGTCGGATTCCGCGGGCCCCGCGGGCTCCATTCTTTGTTGGTGGTTGCGCACAAGTTACTGCGCGCTGATTCAGAGGATGATATTTAGAGATGCTTGCAATGCTTGTAGCCTCTAGTGACAGAGGTGAGAGCAATATATGAAGATAGGGAGTCGAGTAGACCTGGAAGCAGTGTTCCTCAGACAGGAACAAGAATAAAGATGCGCACTAGAACTGCACCCCAGCGGCGCTAAACCGCTTGTGGCGGTGCGGATTCCTGCCGCCCCGATGCGACCTAGCGCCGCGCTCCACAAAAATAAACAAGCCAAATCCAACAAGAATAATGGATCGCTGTAGGGTCCAGCATGATTTCCTGCGATTGATCGTTTTTTCATGTTCTCTTCCATCTGTCGCTCCGCAAGGGTTCCGAAGAAGCCAGAATAATGACGCTGACACGCTCGCAGACGGGGAGGACCCCCAGGTGAGTATACATAACAAAGCCCGCTGCTGGGTTTCCCCCCCTTTTACTCGTTTTGCTCGTTACTGATTCACGTCTGATTTGCAGGAAGATTGAACGTCCTGAATTCGTCGAGACTCCTGGACGCCGTGTAACTCGCAGTCGTCTTTCAATTACTCCCGACCCAACAGCCGAAATGACTCCGACATCCCTGGACAGCGGGCCCCGAAGCTCACCGCGCAAGCGCAAGTCTACCAAGGCCAAAGTGGAGGACGACTCTCAAGAGGACGAGATCTCTTCCAAGGCCAACGGAAAGACCAATGGGCACACTAACGGACATACCAATGGCGCCCCCAAGGTCATTGACGGCTGGATCGAAGGCAAAGACCCCAAGGTCGACTACAGCGGGGAGTTTGAATTTGGCGGATCGTGGGGCGCCAGCGCGCTGATGATCGGTTTCCCACTGCTCATGTACTACATGTGGATTGGCGCAACTTACTATGATGGAAAGCCTCCTCTTCCAGCCGACGGCCAGAGCCTGCAGGAGTTTGTCACGCACCTGGGCGGTCTCGCTTACGAGGGAGCCTTTCCGTCGCTCAAGGCGTGGACCATGTACTGGGTGTTCTTCGTCTTTGAAGGCATTTGCTACATCCTCCTCCCCGGAATCACTCTATCTGGACGACCTCTGCCTCACGCAGGTGGAAAGCAACTGCCTTACTACTGCTCTGCCGTTGCTTCGTTCTATGTCACTCTCGCCGTCGCCTTGGGTCTGCACTTCAGCGGTCTCTTCAAGCTGTATACCATTATCGACGAGTTTGGTCCTCTGATGAGCGTGGCCATTCTTTCCGGCTTCCTGGTATCCATTGTCGCCTACTTCTCGGCCTTGGCTCGTGGTGCCGAGCACCGCATGACTGGGTATCCGATCTACGACTTTTTCATGGGTGCGGAGCTTAACCCGCGCATGTTTGGTATCCTCGATTTCAAAATGTTCTTTGAAGTTCGCCTTCCGTGGTACATTCTCTTGCTTGTCACCATGGGTGCTGCTGCTCGACAGTACGAGTTGTATGGATATGTTTCTGGAGAAGTGGGCTTTCTTCTCATGGCCCACTTTCTGTACGCCAATGCCTGCTCCAAGGGAGAGGAGTGCATTATCTCGACCTGGTAAGTGCTGCAGCGTGTCTGGAAATCTCATTTAGATCTAATAAAGGTACGCAGGGATATGTACTACGAGAAATGGGGCTTCATGTTGATCTTCTGGAACTTGGCCGGTGTTCCCCTGAGTTACTGCCACTGCACCATCTACCTCGCCAACCACCACCCTGACACATACCGCTGGAACCGCTACGTCTTGGCCTTTTTGTACGTCGCCTACCTGTTTGTCTACTGGGTCTGGGACACCGCAAACAGCCAAAAGAACCGCTATCGCCAGATGGAACGCGGCACAACAGTGTTCCGCAAGGCATTCCCACAACTTCCCTGGCAAACAGTACACAACCCGGATACCATCAAGACCCCCAACGGAGGCACAATTTTGGTTTCGGGATGGTATGGTCTGGCACGCAAAGTGCACTATACCTGTGACCTGTACTTTGCCTTGAACTGGGGCCTGATCACGGGGTTCAACAGCCCGTTCCCTTGGTTTTATCCTTTGTTCTTTGCGGCCATGATCACTCATCGCGCGACTCGCGATATTCAGCGCTGCCGTCACAAGTACGGCGAGGCATGGTTGGAATATGAGAGACGGGTTCCGTATCTGTTTATTCCTGTAAGTCTTTATATTCTGTATCATCTTGCCATGGAAAGAAACTAACTCATTCGTGTGCTGCAGTACGTCTTTTAAAAAAAAAGCGTCGACCGTCACCAACCACGTCAAAATTCCATGCATGTACTCTTCTTAACAGAGTAGTGTTTTCAACTTGACAAGGCTTCTTCCCTTGACATTACTTCTTTTTCTTTTCTCTCCTTCTTTTTACTACTCAACTTTTTTTTTTCACTTCCCATTCACCAATGTGTTATATACGTACATATCTTTTTCTTTTTCTTTTTTTTTCAAATCTTTTTCTCTATTTTTTACACCTAATAGCATTGCCGATTGGAAGGATGGGATGGTTCATGAGAACCATATTGGATGTATACTTCGGGTTATACTTTTTTCTTCTTCCATCACCTTGTTTTCATTTCATCTTTTGTTCTCCTTCTGTTATCATGATCAAGAATATCACGCATATTGAAACTGGGCATGGAATTAAAAAATAATCAATCAATTAATAGATATTAAGCCAATACGACAGTTTTGAAAATTAAACTCCACACTTTGCTATGTAATATAAGAAAAGGTCTAAATCAAAGTATGAAAAGACCAAAAAAAAAAAGGACGAGAAAGACCAACCCAACATTGAATATAACAAAATCACACGTATCCACCGACAATATTAAAAGCTCCTACAATACTCCATATCACCCCCATCCGATTGAATATTGTAGCACGGCCACTGATCCTACTCGCTGCTCCACTGAACAACGGTGAATATGGGTCAGTAGAAGTCGCTTGAGCGGTAGGATCTGCGCCTGACGGGATCGCCTTGGAGGAATCACCAGAGCCTGTATTGGCGGCAGAAGCAGCTGTTGTTCCACTTGCTCCTGTGTTGGATGCCCCGTTGGCACCCGTGGATGGAGCGCTGTTGGGTGGTTTGGTGGTTGTTGCTCCTGCTAATGCTCCTGATCCTGAGGTGGGCTCTGTTGCTGTTGCTGTTGGCTTTGTTTTTGTTGCACCCGTTGCACCCGTTGCAGCTGTATCTGGTTTAGTCCGAGAAGAATGTTTGAAAGTTGAGGTTCCGTATGGGTCATCGCCTGCAACACTGGACCCAGAACCTCCAGTCGAAGTAGCTTCAGAGCCCGATGTTGGCCTCGGACCAGTAGATCCAGCATCTGCAGACTCTGGATCTGCTCCGGTCGGCGATGCTGTAGAATCAGGGCCAGGGGAGGACGCTGGATGTCCACCACCACCACCACCACCACCACCACCACTACCACCACCACCACCCCTGGTTGTGGTATGATCACCCAGTGCCGACGAAGGATGAGACGAGCCCCCACCGGGCGGCGATGAGTCAACAGTATCGCAGTACGACAGGAACTGCTGGAATTCGGGCGGTGTGGAAGCGTGGCTTTTCTTTTTCTTGTGCATGTTAATGCACGAGTTACAATAGCCAAGCAGAACTTCAAAAGCAGACTTGGCAGCACAGAGAGCAGGCACTTTGCCCTTGGACTCGGCTTCAAGCATGCAGTCGTTGCATTCATCATAGCAGACCCCTGGGATGGTATCCTCGCCACCAGAGGACGAAGATTGTCTCTTTGCCGGGTGATGGAATGGGTAGGACCATTCCAAAAGGCCAGAGAAAAGATGTCTTTTAACTCGTTGAGCTGTGTTGGTAAGCTTATTACCGAGTGGGAAGTCGAAAATTCCATAGGTCAGATTAAATTCCGAAGGGTTCAGATTGAAGTAGCCCGGCGATACGTCGAAGCGGCCAATCTGATCTGATGTGACATTGGACCCCCAGAATTGAGCCGACAAGAGGTTGGGTGACTGAACGCATTCGTTGGGACTGCAATAGTATGTATCTGCCGGTGGACCCATTTCGAAATTGCAATTGACTTGAGAAGGCTGACAAAGAGAGCCCGGTGGACAGCCCCATGTGTAGTTTCTGGGTGAGGGAGCAGCAGGCGTGTATGTCGGATTGATGGTTCGAGTAGGACATATTGTTAGACTGGATGTGGTGGTTACTGTGTGTGTCTGCGTCTTTGTTTCTTCTGTATTTCATTTATTAGCAGCTCATTCTGAATAAGAAGGTATGATTCTCATACTTATACTGGTAGCAATGGTCGTGATCAACTTGGTACCTGGAATGGTTATAACAGAGCCACTTTGGGTAATCGTTTGAGCCGGTTGTGTGGTGACGGTGGTGAATGTAGACCCAATAACTGAAGTAGGCTTAGTCGTGAGAACTACAGTATCTGTGACGGTCACGTCAGACGTTCGACCACTAAGAGTTTTCGTCCGAGTAATCTCGACTGTCTCGGTATGATCCATGGTGATGGTATCTGTCTCTGTGTATGGTTTACTGACTATTTCAGTTGCTGTGTCTGTGTCTACCACGGTGCTGAGTTTGATGCTCGTTTTACCGCCGATGGTCTCTGTGACGGTTGCGATGCTCGCGGATTCTGTTTCTGTTATGCGTACAGTAGTTGGGGGGTTTGGATTTGTCTTTGTGTTGGTTATCACGATTGTTGACCCAGGTTTAGTGACAGTTACTGTAGGCTCGGATTGAGTCATCGTTTTGATTATGGTAGTTCCATGCTCAGTGACGGTCATTATAACAGTAGGCCCTGGCTCTGTGGAAATATCGGTTATTCTGTCCGTCACTGTAACTGCAGGCTCAGACTGAGTTATTGTTTTGATTATAGTTGAGCCATTTTCAGACTGAGTAACAGTCCTAATGATAGTTGGCCCGGGCACAGTAGCAATGTCGGTTACTGTATCAGTGACTGCGGGCAAAGTCTTAGTGGAAATGTCGGTTATTATATCGGTCACGGTAGGCTCCGACTCAGTAACGGTCTTGACAATGGTTGTCCCATGTTCAGACTGAGTAACAGTCCTGACAATTGTTGGCCCAGGCTCGGTATCAGTTATTGTCACTGCAGGCTCGGACTCGGAAACAGTCTTGATTATGGTTGGGCCAAGCTCGGTAGATACGTCCGTTATTGTATCCGTCACCACAACTGTTGGCTCAGACTCAGTAATGGTTTTGATAATGGTCGACCCAGGTTTAGTAGAAATATCGGTTATTCTGTCTGTTACTGTAACTGCAGGCTGGGTAACTGTCATAGTTACCGTCGGACCAATTGCAGTAGAAACGCTGACCAACGTCGTTGTCGAGATGCTTGTTACTGTCACAGCGCTACCTGGAGTCTTGGTGGCTGTCGTTGTTATAATGCTTGCAGGATCAGTCCTGGTGACGGTTGCCGTGACTGTACTGGGAGAAGGTACATCTGTGATCGTCCTTGTTTCAGTCATTGTTGTTATCACGTCCGAGATGAATGTTGAGGTAACGATAGTCGTGGTATTGTCTGTGGCTGTAAACGTCTTGGGAAGCACTGATGTTGTCGTGCTTATTTCGGTTAAAGTAGTGGTCATGTTTAAGACGGCAGTAGAGGTGAAAAAATCCGTGATTGTTACCGTTGTAGCTGGGGTTACTTTTGTTGCGGTAGTTGTTACAACCACTGTTGTATCATTGTAAAGAGTTCTTGTCGACGTGAATCTGTCCGTTATAGGTTCAGTCAGGGTGACAGTGTCAATCACCGTTTTTGGAGAAACCACAGTTGTAGGACTTGCAGTGATGGTGACGGTAGAAGTAGCCTCGGGTAGTGTCACTGTGACTGATGTTGTTGTTATACCTGGACCAGGGCAATTTCCTCCCGAAGGAGTCGGAGTTGGAGTGGGGGTGGTGGTATGTTTAGTAGTTGTAGATGGAGAGGTAGATGGAGGAGGAGGAGGAGGAGGAGGAGGCGGCTTTGAAGTAGCACTAGTATGTATAGTCGTTGGAGGAGCGGATGTTATTGTTGTGATGGTCGTATTTGATATAGCCGTCATTGTCGTCGTTATCGTTGGAGGAGTGGATGTTATTGTTGTGATAGTCGTCTTCGATATAGCCGTCATTGTCGTCGTTATCGTCGGGGGCCGAGTACATCCACAATCAGACGTGATCGTCATAGTAGTAACAACTGTGTGAGTAATGGTATCACCAATTTCTACTCCTAATTCAACCCCGGGCGGTGGAACAAACAAGCCTGTCGACTGAAACATAATTCAGCGCCATAAACGAGCAGATTTGGGGCAAGCTTACAGTTGGAGCCGGTGATGGAGCCGACCCATCATCATCTAGATACCCAATAGTAGTCACTCTGGAAGTAACTGTTTCCCATATTGTTGGTTTTACAGAAGGGATAGATGTAGTAGTAGCAGAAATGGGCGTGCTAGTTGCTTTTTGAGCGCTTGCGCCGAGTACGACGTAGAAACCGACAGCAAGACAAACGAATGAAAGCCACATAGCGATTGTAAGAGACGTATGAGTCTCACAGAAAGGCTCAAGGCGGCAGCATCAAGCGAATGAACATGACCGAGAAAATTAAGAGCGGTTTCACTCGCCCTGTATAGAACAAGTCAATCTGATGTTTTTCTAGTTGGGCCATGCGTCTCCCCAGGGCACGTACACACGTCACCAAAACAAAGAGACGGCTGCAGCATGGCACAAATTTAGCTCTGCCTATTATATCTAGAGGAACTAACTCCATCCCTCCCCGAAAGTTTATGGGTGTGACTAGAGTAATCCGACCAGGGCACGAAGAAGGACAGGATCGGTTGATCGGTCCATGCCACCCTGTCCTCCGTGTCAAAAAAGCAACTCAAAATCAATAGTGACGATAAATTTTTTGGCATAAATTTAGCCAGGATGATTAGTGGTTAGCTCTCCCCTCTCCTCATGGAGGATAGCCGTAGGATTGTTGTTGATATGTGTATCCATGCTGGGACGTCCCTCTTCCCCCATTTCTCGTCTCATGTCTATATATAACTTTCTGACTTTCGATAGTCGGGACGGTTGAAGAAGTTCCAGCCGTTTTTTCTTGGCGAAGGTGCTTTTTTTGATGCTTGGGCCATGTCCAGCCACGAGGAGGTGGGCATCGCTGACGGAACAAAGACACCAAACCCCACCCCCCATCACCCAACCCACGTCACCGAGAAGAAAAGAAAAGGGTAGACAAATTAGCACGCTTCGTAAAACTTAAAACAAGATGCTTTATTGACGACTCTAGGGAAATGAGTCCCCCCCTGTCGTTCTCTTTGTTGGCCCGTTGCGTGCATGTGGGCGACGACGAATCGCCTAGAGTCGACGAACCACATCGCAGTTCTTTGTCCAGACACCTACCGTCAGCCAGAATAATAATGACATATACGCCGAAATGAAAGATGACAAGTTAACGCTGCTAGTGCCGCTCGCTGTTGAATCTTGGCCATCGTGTTTGCTAGTTCTGGAAACTCGCAATCCCATGGGCAGAAACCTGTTCACTATTACGACCCCGTAGATGCGAACAGCAAAGGGAAAAGAACACAAAAACCGAATAAGAAAAAAATCACACAAAAAGTCGGGTTCACCAGAGAGGCGTGTAATGGGCATCGATATATGATGTTGCAACAGGATTAAGTTGTTGTTCCCCGGCTCAAGAACATCTCGCTCCTTCCGCCATGTCATGGCTCACGTGCACCGGTTTCATCTTCCTGGCAAAGTTCCATTTTGCGACAGGAATCAGCTGGCAAAATGAAGTCAATGTCTCGATCTGCA